>NC_091952.1:79614851-80234851 GCF_031021105.1 Erythrolamprus reginae | reverse complement strand
AATTATGAAAAACAAGGTGTTTTTTCCTCCGGGGTTCATATATTTTGCTTACAGCGAGCAATGCCAGACGATCTCCATCTGTAGCTATAGTGTGTCATCCCTTTCTACATTTATAAAAATGTTTATATCCTGATAATCAGTGTTTTGCAATCTTGGCAACTTGAAGATATTAGGACTTCAATTCCCAGAATTCCCCAGCCAGCGAATGCTGTAACACTTCTGTAAAGTGTTACAGTTACTGGGTTGGCGGGCCTCAGGGGAAGAGCCTTCTCTGTGGCAGCCCCGACTCTCTGGAACCAGCTCCCCCCAGAGATTAGAACTGCCCCTACCCTCCTTGCCTTTCGCAAACTCCTTAAAACCCACCTTTGTCGTCAGACATGGGAGAACTAAGATATCTCCCCCGGGCCTATATAATTTATGTATGGTATGTTTGTAGGTATGTCTGCTTAAAAATGGGTTTTTTAAACTATTTTAAATTGTAAATTATTAGATTTGTCAGGAACTGTTTTTATTGTATTGTGAGCCTCCCCGAGTCTACGGAGAGGGAGGCATACAAATCTAATAAATAAATAAAATAAAATAAATAAATGGAGGTACAGTAATACCTCATGATACGAACTTAATTGGTGCAAGGAGGAGGTTCGTAAGACGAAAGGTTCGTAAGACGAAACATTGTTTCCCATAGGAAACAATGTAAAGTCAATTAATCCGTGCAACCAACCCCCCCCCCCCGCAAAAAAACGGCTTTCGGCGACTGCTGGGAAGCCACGCGGCTGTTTTAAAAGGTGACAGCCGGCCTGGGGGGCTTGCCAGCACCCCCCCGAACCTGGGTTCAGGGTTTGGGGGGTGCTGGGAAGCCCCCCAGGCCGGCTGCGACCTTTTAAAAGAGCCGCGCCGCTTCCCATCTGTCTCCTGAAGCCGAACGGCAAAGCCGAACTTCCGCGTTCGGCTTCAGGAGACAGATGGGAAGCGGCGCGGCTCTTTTAAAAGGTCACAGCCGGCCTGGGGGGCTTGTCAGCACCCCCCCGAACCCGGGTTTGGGGTTCGGGGGGTGCTGGCAAGCCCCCCAGGCCGGCTGCGACCTTTTAAAACACCCACGCCGCTTCGCATCTGTCTCCTGAAGCCGAACGCTAAAGCCAAACTTCCGCGTTCGGCTTCGGGAGACAGCTGCGAAGCGGCGTGGGTGTTTTAAAAGGTCGCAGCCGGCCTGGGGGGCTTCCCAGCAACCTCCCGAACCGAACCCGGGGTTCAGCAAAATTTTGCCTCTTCTTACGAACTTTGTTCGAGTTACGAACCGGCGTTCAGGAGGTTTCTGGGAAGCCCCGCTGCCCGGCTGTTACCTTTTAAAACAGCCGCGCGGCTTCCCAGCAGTCTCCAAATGCCGGTTTGTAACTCGAAAAAGGTTCGTAAGAAGAGGCAAAATTTTGCTGAACCCCGGGTTCGTATCACGAGTTGTTCGTAAGACGAGGGGTTCGTATCTTGAGGTACCACTGTACTTAGATAAATATCTAGGAAAAGAGGCAGGCTATAATTTAATAAAGAAATCACAAAAATATTCATAATGTATAGAGGTTATTAGGTGTAGCATTTATTGCACATGGGCATATTTGTATGAATAACACTTTTTGCAAAGGAATCACTGGTTCCCCCCCCCTCAAAAAAAATCAATTTGAAAAAGTTGGCAAGGGGCATAGCAATGAAAGGAAAATATGTTTCGAAGGGATGAGTACCAGATTGGAATTAATTCTAGCACTCTCTTTTAAAGCCTAGGGATTTTAATAAATAAAATAACTGTGTTGTGCCTCATAAGAGCTTTCTCGGGGAGGGGGATTCACAGAAAAATAGGGCTGTAAAAGACTGGTTGGGGTGCAGCATTATTGTGGAATGATCACCTTGTAATTTAAAAATGAATGAGCCAATATCTAGAATGAAACTTCTGTTGTTAATTTACCTTTTCAACCATTCAACATTTGTTAAGTGAACGTTATGACTCTTCTTGCCACCATTGTTAAGTGAATCATTGCAGTTGATAAGTTAGTAACACTGTTGTTAAGCTTCCCCCATTGAATTTGCTTGTCAGAGGGTTACAAAAGGTGCTCACATGACCTTGGGACACAGCAACAGTCATAAGTAGGAACCAGTTGCCAAGCATCTGAATTTTGATCCATGATCATGGGGACATTTCAAAGGTCATAACCATAGAAAATGGTCATAAGCCATGTTTTTGTAACTTTGAATGGTCACTAAACAAACTGTTGTAAGTCGAGGACTGCCTGCAGTTAATGCAAATCTCTTCTGATGCTTTCCTTTAGTCCAGCAGGTTTGTCCATGCGCATGCAGAGCTGGAAGTTGCTCAATATAAACTTAAGAGACAGAACTTGATGCTACATTCTGAGTTCTTCCAGCGAATCCTTCATTTGCCTCTGGTGTATAGCTATGGAGAATATCGAGATCTTTTCAGAGACTATGGAACACATTACATCACTGAAGCAACTCTTGGGGGCACTTATGAATATACTTTGATCTTGAATAGTAATGAGCTACAGAAGGAAGGTAAGACTGAGGAGAACAGATTGTCCATTAACTGTATGGCTTATGCTGAGTTTTTGAAAGGTTTTATCTTCTCTTGCAAACACGTGTTCGAGTCTAACATGGCTCAACGTGGCACAAAATGAATTCGTTGAAAGAAATGATGGGTTTGAGTTAATTAAGTTTCCATTGTTCTAGGAGTTTTGGTTAGTTGTACATTGTGCAAATTGTGTGAAATGGCACGCCTCATAACAAATTTTACTTCTCGTTATATATAAAAATAACCCCAGAAAAATATTAAGAGTATATGTCTCTCTGTTTAATTCCTCCCATATAGCCACTTTTCTGTCAACATTCATAGAAATACCCTCATTTTGCTTTTGTGGACTTCTTTTCCAAGTAAGACTGGCCAGTTGCATGCCACTGGAATTTTGCCACTGGAGAAAAAAAAATAACAGATTTTAATTCTCTCCAATTATTGAACTCATTTTAGTTTTTGGCTTTCATGAAACCACTGTGACGTCAAAGCTCCGCCTATGGAATTCCCTATTGGAATTCCCCACCTCCTTTCTAGCCTCCACATTGGCCGAAAACGCCGCCGCCGATTGCAAAAACGGTGCTCCGCCAAGCGGCGGCGCCCGGCTGTAACCTTCTGAAACAGCCGGGCGCTTCTCGGCGGCCTCCGGAACCCGAACCTGAACTTTCGGGTTCGGCGTTTCGGAGAACGCCGAGAAGCCCCCCAGCTGTTTTAAAAGGTGACAGCCGGACGGCGGCGCCCAGCAGAGCGCCATTTTGGGATTATTATTTTTTTGCACGGATTAATCACTTTTACATTGTTTCCTATGGGAAACAATGTTTCGTCTTACGAACGTTTCGCCTTATGAACCTACTTCCGGGACCAATTAGGTTCGTAAGACGAGGTATTACTGTATATTGAGGCAAGCTATTTTAACTATCTCAACCACAACTGAGTTAGGGAAATCAATTTTAAACAGCTTCATATCCGGGAAGCAATAGGCAGCTGATGGACAATTTAGCTGTTCAGATATCAGCTTCTGTTCTTCAGCATCCAGTCAGAACTGAAGAAATGTCTAGGATGAGAAGCAAAATGTTGCATCTCAGCATTCACAACAGCCGGGATCACTTTCTATTGGTTGTCCCTTTTAGCGGGAGATCTGGCTACATGGATTAGTTGCCGCACCTGACAGCTCAGTACAAAAGAGCGCAGATGAGGCAATCTGCTTCTGCTGTTGCTATTACTGTTTCTAGCTTGCTGAGTTCACTGTTCAATAAAGTTTTCAAGGAACACTGCCTCCCTGGTCAGTATTTAATCTAAAACATCTTCAAAGAAAAACAAGGAAGTCCAGTTGCCTTTTGAAAAGGCATCTTTGGGACGACCATAACTTGTATCATTGTGAATCTCCACAGGCTAGTTAGATGGCTGAGTGAGAAGTCACCTAAAAACTGGATCCTATGTCATTCAGGATTTTTTGGGACGCACCTGTGCATACCACTGGAGATTATTATCATTTATAAATTATTTACTAAAATTGTCTAAATTTGATTCCCCTACTGCACAAATCCCAGCGACCGATAAGGTCCCACAGAGTTGGCCTTCTCCGGGTCCCGTCGACCAAACAATGTCGTTTTTCTGTGGCGGCCCCGGCCCTCTGGAACCAACTCCCCCTGGAGATTAGAATTGCCCCCATCCTCCCTGTCTTTGTAAAGACTCATTTATACCGCCAGGCATGGGGAGTTGAGATATTCCTTCCCCCTAGACCATTACAAGTTATGCATGGTATGTTTGTGTGTATGTTTGGTTTTATAATAAGGGTTTTTAGTTGTTTTATTATTGGATTGTCACATGCTGTTTTTATCATTGTTGTTAGCTGCCCCGAGTCTACGGAGAGGGGCGGCATACAAATCCAATAAATAAATAATTATGAGTTGAGAAAATCCCTTTGGGACAATTATACGATTAATTCAAGTGAAAAAACTTGAAATTTGCCAAACATTTTACCAGATTCCTGCTTTTTATTTTATTTTCTGAAAGCATCCAGATTGTCCATATCTCGGAAACAGTAAATAATTGACTAGGATGAGACCGTTATCTGACATTACCCTTACAGGGTGATGGATGCTGCTTTTACAAGCTAGTGTCCTCTGGACAGAACACACAGAGCTCTGGGCTGTTAATCAATAGCTTCAGTCCCTTGTTTACCCATTGGCAAAGGAAGGTTGACAAACCATCTGTACAAGCCTTCATCTGTAAACCGTGCTTCTCAGCAGCTGGCATTTCCCTGAAGACTGAGAGTATAGATACAAAGTTTTATTACCCCTGGAGTTTTTGCCCGGGGGGGGGGGGAGAGTGGACTGGAAAGAATATTAGATTATGGGATTTATTTTATTTATTTATAAAATTTGTAGACTGCTCATCTTGCCTCAAAGTAACTTTGGGCAGCTTATAATAAAAAAATAAAAGAAAACTATTTTCTATGTCAGTGATGGTGAACCTATGGCATGTGTGCTAGAGGTGGCATATGGAGCTGTAACTGCCGGCATGTGAGCTATTGCCCTAGCTTAGATCCAGTGCAGATGTGCATGCCGGCCAGCTGGCTTTCAACTCACATAGACGTTCTGGGAGGGTGTTTTTGGCTTCTGGAGGGCCTCCAGGGGGTGGGGACAGGCATTTTCAGTCTCCTCAGGTCCTAGGGAACCCTATGGAGGGTGAAAAATGGGCCTACTGGGCTCACCGGAAGTCAAGAAATGGGCCATTTCCGGCCTCCAGAGGCCTCTGGGTGGGGCCCCAGACATTGAATTATGGATGTGAGCACTCGCACAGAAGTGATAGCATGCGCACATGCACTTTTGGCACTGTTCTTTTTTTAAAAAAAGTTTTTTATTTACATATAAACAATAGACAATAAAAAGAGACAATTAATCTACAACAAAACAATACACAATATAAACAAGCAATTGAAGACTTTTAGCACTGTTCTATGTCAATTTTTCTATGGGGAGGGCATCCCACTTGTTGTGGTTAGCTCTGGCCGAGCTCCTGCCCCAATGGATGTGGATGTGGATGTGGGGGAGACATCCACATGCCGCAGGCCTGTTTTGCTCCCAGTAGAATCTGCCGACGAAGTCTCCTCTGAACAAGGAAGCGTGAGTGACAGGAAAGAGGGGAGTTTGGCAGACAGCCCAGGAGGAGATCAGTCATCTGTATCATCCCTGGATTCTGAACAAGAATTAATGACACATCCACGCATGCATAGAGTGATGCATAGGAGGCAACAACTGAAGGATTATTACAAGAGAAAATGAGGCCACCTGTGGTTGGGTGGGGCTACTGTAATTAGTGTTACAGATAAACGTGCAGCCTGGTGTTTTAGCCTCGTGGCAGTTTATCTGATTCATTGTTTCGTCAAGATTGTGGTTTTTGCTGTTCGTGATTGTGTGTGTGGACTCTCTGGACTTTAGAATTGGACTTAATTTCCCAGTTATTGGGTGAGCAATTGGACTGCATTTAACCTGTTATTGTTATTTATTTGTATGTTTGTTTGTTTGTTTGTTTGTTTGTTTATTCATTCATTCATTCATTCATTCATTCATTCATTTATTTATTTATTTATGGTACCTGCCAGAGGTGGGATTCAGCAGCTTGTGACCAGTTGTGGAGAAACAGTAGCAGAAATTTTTAGTAGTTCTGAAAACTAGTAACCACCTCTGACTGGCCCCACCCCTATCTATTCTCTACCTCCCGGATCCCAGCTGATCAGGAGGGAATGGAGATTTTGCAGTATCTTTTCCTTGCCATGCCCACCAAGTCACACCACACCCACCAAACCACACCACACCCACCAAACCACGCCCACAGAACCGGCAGTAGAAAAATGTTGGATCAGAAAGATTAAAATTTTTGGCTTTTGTAGGGCATGAAAAGTGTTGTTGATGATATAATATTAAAATTATATCAACTAAAACCATAAATAAATGAATACAAAATCCAAAACTTTAAGGACCAATTAAAAATGGGAAGGAAGGGAATAGGATGAGGAGATATGAAATCTGTTGTTAATCAATCAACTGTTTAATCAACAGTTGATCAACCAATTGATATTCCTCCATTGGAACCCCAAGTGTTTTAATTAGTAATTAATAAAGAAGAATAACTGTACTCGTCTACTGTAGTGTTTAAATCTGAACAGTGAAGCTCAATGGGTCCTTCTTTATGTGATAACTTTTCACAAGAGTAATAAATGAATGAATCTTCATAAGTTATGTTTGAATTGAAAAGGCTCTTCTCTGGAGGACTGGAATTAGTTATCTATTAACGTGCCTGAAAACTGAAGTATAAGACTGGGGCTTGGGGGTGATCCAGGTTCAGGTCCCCCAAATTAGATATGGAAACATATCTAGATTTGGTGATTATAGGGACAGTTCACTCTCTTCATCCTAGCCTACCTCATAGGTTGCAACTGTGGGTATGAAAAGAAGGGTCATAAAAAGGAATTGCCTTCAACTCCTAGACTGAAAACATAACAGTAAGGTAACCTCAAAACAAGTGTTTGGATATAAGGTTGCAAATTAAGGGAAGTTGAATCTTTCAAACTGCTTAGATTCTGAATGAATTCTGAATTCTTGGATTCTGAATTAATATATATTTATTCTGCTTTAAAGATTACAACTTTAGAGACGTACGAGCTTGTACACAACAAGGAGTTAAAGCTGGCGTAACTGTTGAAGCAGTTAGTGTTTCAGCAGGAATAACTGTTGGAGGATGTAATGCCATTTTAAATGAAATTGGAGGTAAGGCATCAAGTAAATGTCTCATCCCTTCCGCCCACCCTCCCTCTCACCCTCCGTCCATCCATCCATCCATCCACCCACCCACCCACCCACCCACCCACCCACCCATCTATCATCTATCTATCATCTATCTATCTGTCTGTCTGTCTGTCTATCTATCTATCTATCTATCTATCTATCTATCTATCTATCTATCATCTTTCTATCTATCTATCTATCTATCTATCTATCTATCTATAATATCTATCCATCCACCCTTCCTATCTATCCATTTCTTCTTCCCTCTATGTATCATTTATCATCATTTATCATCTCTATTATTGTCTGTCTGTAGGTCTGTCTGTCTGTCCATCCGTCCGTCCGTCCGTCCGTCCATCCATCCATCATCCATCCATCCATCCATCCATCCATCTATCTATCTATCTATCTATCTATCTATCTATCTATCTATCTACCTACCTACCTACCTTTCATCTAGCTACATGTCTGTCTGTCTGTCTGTCTGTCTGTCTGTCTGTCTGTCTGTCTGTCTGTCTATCTATCTATCTATCTATCTATCTATCTATCTATCTATCATTAACAGTCTCCTGGTTTTACCTTCCAGCATAGGATAGCTCTAGATTTCTGCCACTTGGAAACCTAATAGTCCCGAACCAGAGTGCAGGTAATCCCTGGTTTACTATGCAATCAAGCCCAAAATTACTGTTGCTAAGCAAGTTAAGCAAGTTCAAGTAAGTCCTGCCACATTTTACAGTCATATGTGTTAAGTGAATCACTGCAGTTGTTAAGTGAATCTGGCTTCTCTCATTGACCTTGCTTGCCAGAAAATGGCTAGAAAGGTTGCAAAAGGTGATCACAGTGCAATTGTCATCAATACATACCAGTTGCCCAAATTTTGATCATGCAATTGTGGGGATGCTTTAATAGTCAATAGTCTTTGATTGAAAACCAATCATGAGTCAATTTTTTCAATGCTACTGAAACTTTAATGGTCACAAGACAAATGGTTGTAAGTCAAGGACTAGTTGTACTATAGATCTACACATGTCTGTCAACAGTATCAGCCTAATATTTGGAGGATAACCCCAGCATGATCTGCACCATTCTGTCAGGCAATAGCAACAGCACTTAGACTTATATACCACTTTGCAGTGCTACTCTCCAAGCATGTTAACAAGGTCAGCATATTGCTCCCAACAATCTGGCTCCTCATTTTACTAACCTTGAAAGGATGGAAACCTGAGTCAACCTTTAGCCCTGTCAAGATCGAACTTCAGGAGTGAGCACTGAATTAGCCTGCAGTACTGCATTCTAACCACTGCGCCACCATAGCAGTTCAATTTTTTGACGTAAAAACTGTTGTAGATACATAGAAATTTCTAAACCGATACCTTGTCTCTTTTTCCATAGATACCAAAGCAGAAAAGAAATTTGTGGAAGACTTTATTGCTCTTGTCCGCGGAGGAGCCAGTGAATACATTACAACGCTTGCCAACAAAGACTTGCCCAATGCGGAACTGATGCAAGAGTGGGGAGATGCTGTTCAGTACAACCCAGAGATCATCCGGATGAAGGTTGTGTAAAGCATTTGTTCCATAGCATTAACCTGCCTCGGGACATTCAGGATGTGGGAGGATGGGTAGATGATGGGGATTCCTAGTGGTTAGAATGCAGTATTGCAGGCAAACTCGGCCCACAACCTGGAGTTCAATCCTGATGGACTCAAGGTTGACTCAGCCTTCCATCCTTCAGGATCAGTAAAATGAGGACTCAGATTGTTGGGAGCAATATTCTGACATTATAAACTGCTCATAGAGTGCTGTAAAGCTGGGCACCCTAACCCAGAGGCCATGGCCCATCCTGAGCTGTTCGGAACCAGGGCACAAACTAGTGAGAAGGGCATGCGTGTGTGTTCCATTTGCACAAAAGTTGGGTGAAAGTTTGCATGCTGCTCACGCAGAATCATTCCCTCTGCCTGCCTGCCAGTCCACAAAGATTCCCCCATTAGATTCTCCCACGTTTCTGCAACACTCCGTGGCCTGCATTGGCTGCCGATCAGTTTCCGGTCACAATTCAAAGTGTTGGTTATGACCTTTAAAGCCCTGCATGGCATTGGACCAGAGTACCTCCGGAACCGCCTGCTACCACATGAATCCCAGTGACCAATAAGGTCCCACAGAGTTGGCCTTCTCCGGGTCCCGTCGACCAAACAATGTCATTTGGTGGGCCCCAGGGGAAGAGCCTTCTCTGTGGCAGCCCCGGCCCTCTGGAAATCAACTCCCCCCCGGAGATTAGAACTGCCCCCACGCACCTTATCTTTTGTAAATTACTCAAGACTCATCTATACCACTAGGCATGGGGGAGTTGAGACACCTTTCCCCCAGGCTTTTTTAATATTTATGTTTGGGTATGTATAGGTTGTTTGCTTTTTTAAATATGATAGGGTTTTATGTGCTTTTTAATATTAGATTTGTTTTCGCGGGAATATTGTTTTTATTATTGTTGTGAGCCGCCCCGAGTCTTCGGAGAGGGGCAGCATATAAATCTAATAAATTGAATTGAATTGAAATATGAAAAGATTTGGAACTCTACAGTAAAGTGCAATGAGGAGGTATATAAGTCTAAGTGCTACTGCTCTTTTTATTACCTGATATGACAACTTTAAAGTTTGCACTCCACTTATTGATAACGAAGCCAACACTCCTGAAAAATCAGAGGATTCCATTGAATGGAGCGGGATGGGGAGCAGGTGTTGTGGATTAAAAAAATGAACTTCTGAAAATGGAATAAAGCCACAGGTAACAGCACGATGTCAACTTCAAGAATCTTTTCACTCCGTATATAGATGGCTCCTTTTTGATTCACAGTGGCTGTTGAAGCGTTGGCATGGATAAGTCCCTTTATGGTTCAATGTTTTTGCCAAAACCTTTCACGATCTAAGCCAATGAGTCCACTCCCTGTAGTAGGAATGGAAATCAAATAAAAAAATCTGTAATCGGTCCATATTTGAACATGATTTCCAAATCTGTTGCCTGATTTCTAAATCTATTGACCCTGTTGAACAAATAAGAAAATCAGCTGACATTCTTTGGAAAAGAAACAATTCTATATACTTTTTATTTGGGAAAAGAAAAGTGCAGCAAGAAATTATAATCACCTCTTGAAGAGGCAATGCAGAAAGCATTTTTAATCCAATGAGTGTAAATGTATAGATTTCACAGGAATTGGTACCCGAGCCCAATGAACAAGCTCTGTCTCAAATGCATTGTGCCGTATGACTAAAGTACACTCTTGGGTTGTTACTTATTGCTTTAGCCAATTTTGTCTGCTGAGACTTTTCAATTTAATTTGCCTAGCCTACATGTAATCAGAAAAAGGAGGCAGAGGCAATTAAATGCAATAGGAAATGGTCCCAAGCTGGGAATATTCCAATTCTGGGAAAAGATTTAAACAAGTCTTTTAGAAAATGAAATTATTTTCAGGAGGCCGCTCAATATTTAGCATAAAGTCAGGGTTGTTCCCCTTTCAGAAAGGCTGTTGCTCAGTTGGTTTGTCCATTTTGGTTTGAAGACTTGAATCAATGGTGATTCAACCAAAACTGTGAAATGAAACCTAATAATGAATCAAACAGTTGCACCCAATTAGGGGATCAGATTGGAAATATCCAGATTTCCCGACAAATAATTCCAATGCTTTTATTTGAGCATTCAGAAGAAGCTTTTCCCAAATTGGGAATTTGAATGGATCCAATTCATTTTGCACTTCTGAATCAAATTTGTGGTGGCTATTGTCAGTACAGACTACAGCAATAGCAATAGCGTATAGACTTATATACCCCTTCACAGTGCATTGCAGCCCTCTCTAAGCAGTTTACAGAGAGTAAGCATATTGCCCCCAACAATCTGGGTCCTCATTTTACCGACCTTAGAAGGATGAAAGGCTGAGTCAACCTTGAGCCTATTGAGATTCAATTTGCCAAACTGCTGGCAGCTGGTGATCAGCAGAAGTAGCTTGCAGTACTGCACTCTAACCACTGCACCACCGAGACTAGCCACACAATAGAGGTGGGTTCCTATAGGTTCTAACCAGTTCTTTACAACCATTAGTAACTCCATGATGATGTCATGGAGTCCGTTCTGTTGGTGTCTCTGTGGGCTTCGCAATCTTGGATTTTACTTCTGTGCATGCTCAGAACCTATTTTTGGATTGATGCAGATGTACATGCACAGCACTATCCTGAGCAAACCCAGAACCAGGATCCAGACCCCATCCCTGACACACAGATAGTCTTCTTGGAAGAAGATTACAAGTGGATGCAGTGAAGTGTATAATTAATTCTGATTGATTCAACGCTACAGCAATTAAAAAAGAAAGAAATTTTACAATTAGTCAATATGCGCTCAGATCACAGAAGATTATTGAGAAAGAAAAATTCTAATGCTTATTTGCAGCTGCAAATATCTTGCTCTAAATGCTTTTAAGTTTGACTGGGGCATCACATGACAATTATAGACAATTATTTCATTACCGCAAAAGAAGGTCTAGTCATTAATGCTACAGCACGCTGTCTTCTCTGTATCACCCTATTGTCAGGCATGATCTCAATAGCGGCTGTTATCTTTCACACAACTTTCCACTTTATTCTGCAGCCTGTGACTTTACTAACAAAATATGCCTGCCAAGGATGCTGTAGAAACAACTGACACTCCTTGCACAGTAAAAGGAAGTCATCAAGCCGCCTTAAGAGCACAGTGTTTTATTTATTTATTTATTCAATTTATACTGTTGCCTATCTCACATTCATGACGTTTTATATGCCCATAGCTCCACATTTCTCTCTCGCCATCTATTTTAAATTAATGGCAGGAGATGGTCAATTGTCTTTGCATGGCTTCACAGGGATGAGTAACTGCTACACTCCAAAAGAGATCACCTTGGTGGATTTACTGCTTCAGTCCCTTTAGATGTTTGAGTTCTGATGAGTTCTGGTATTTTCTGACACTTATGCTCCCATGAAAGTTTAACATAGACCATTAGTGAAATGAATCACTCCTGCATGTCAGTTCTAATGCGCTGTCATCGGATTAAGTCTCAATCCACCCACAAAGGATGAAGTTCTTCATCTCCATTGCCTAGAGCAGTGGTTCTCAACCTTTCGAATGCTGCGGCCCCTTAATACAATTTCCCATGTTGTGTTGACCCCCAACCATAAGTCTAGCTCCAATTCTCCCAACAGAGCTTTAAGCTGATTGGCAGGAAGGTCAGAAGACACCCCCCACTGTAAAAGCCTGATTGGTCAGATTGTAAAAATATTTTTATTTATTTATTTATTTATTTATTTATTTATTTATTTATTTATTTATTTATTTATTTATTTATTTATTTATTTATTTATTTATTTATTTATTTATTTATTTATTTATTTATTTATTTATTTATTTATTTATTTATTTATTTATTTATTTATTTATTTATTTTGTCCAATACACAATGAGGGTTTTAGTGGGTATATATCTATATACACATAGTAAAATACATGATGAAGGTTATAGAGGAGATACTCATAGTAAAATATATCTAATAAATAATAGAAAAGAAGGTATAGTAATAGAACATATCAATGAAAGAATAGAAGAAGAGATATAGGAATAGAAGAAAGGTATAGGAGATACTGTATAGGAGAGCAATAGGACAGGGGACGGAAGGCACTCTAGTGCACTTGTACTCGCCCTTTACTGACCTCTTAGGAATCTGGATAGGTCAACCGTAGATAATCTAAGGGTAAAGTGTTGGGGGTTTGGGGATGACACTATGGAGTCCGGTAATGAGTTCCACGCTTCGACAACTCAGTTACTGAAGTCATATTTTCTACAGTCAAGTTTGGAGCGGTTAATATTAAGTTTAAATCTGTTGTGTGCTCTTGTGTTGTTGTGGTTGAAGCTGAAGTAGCTGCCAACAGGCAGGACGTTGCAGCATATGATCTTGTGGGCAATACTTAGATCTTGTTTAAGGCGTCTTAGTTCTAAACTTTCTAGGCCCAGGATTGAAAGTCTAGTCTCATAGGGTATTCTATTTCGAGTGGAGGAGTGAAGGGCTCTTCTGGTGAAGTATCTTTGGACATTTTCAAGGGTGTTAATGTCTGAGATGCGATATGGGTTCCAAACAGATGAGCTGTATTCGAGGATGGGTCTGTTCCAAGGTGCCAGAATAGAAGTTTTAGTTCCTTAAAACATGGGAAATTTGTCTTTTCCCATGATCTTAGGCGACCCCTGTGAAATGGTCATTCGAACCCCGAAGGGGTCCCAACCCCCAGGTTGAGGACCACTGGCCTAGAGGAAAGTCTTGGTAGGCTGTGTCTGAAACCTGTGCAAACCTCCACCTCTTCTCACAAACTATTTATTCAGTATTAAATTTATTTGCTGCCCATTTCACCACCAGGTGATTTTGGGTTCAATACAATAAACTATATTGAGTTTTGTGGTCCATATCTTTCAACTGGACATATTTAGAGATATTTGTGCATACACAGAAGAGATGAACAGGACCTATCTCTGTTCTTGATAGGTGGAGCCTCTTTACAGTTTGATTACTGCTAATACTTTTGCCAATGCCGCTACGTTGAAACAAAACATGAAGCTTGCTCTCGAGGAATTCCATCAGGAAACAAGTAGCTGTGGATGTGCTCAATGCCAGGGCAACGGAACCCCATTTTTGAAAGGTAAGCTGGGACCTCTGATGATTTGTCTAATATCCATGATGAAAATGCAGTTTTGCTTTAATTCCCTTCAACTTTCTCCTTGCTTCAATCCGCTATAAGAAAGTAAGATATTTCTCTAAATGTCACAATTGTTTCACTGGCAGCCTAGCAAGATAAGAAACTTTACCACTTTGGCAAGTATAATGGAATCTTAATCATTTACATTTAAGAATGTCTCTTCCAACCCAATTAGGCATTAAACACAGCATTGCAATCTGCTTAAAAATCTCTTTCGGAAATAACTTTGCTACGTTTACTAGCACACTAGCTCTCTGGCCATTAATTAGTGTTTCTCCCATCTCTTGGAATAGGAAACGCCATCTGCAACTTGCTAAAAATGGTTATTGTGATCGTTGCAGGAGATTCTACACTGGGTTTCCAGTGGGAAGAAATCATTTCTGAATTGTGGCTAGGAACGACAAAGCTGGATTAAGGGGCAGACAGATGTTTTGTAAATATGCTGTATGGGTTGGTTGATTGATTGATTGATTAAATTTATAGGCTGCCCATCTCACTATTAAGCGACTTTGGATGACTTACTGTTCTGCCGAGCTCTCTGGTAGAATCCTCCCAAAAATGCACAGATACAATTTCAGACACACACACGTTTGAAAATTCAAAACAATGTTCTTTATACCGAAAATGCAAATAAACAGAGCACTCTTTTTGTATAGCAAAGAGCACTTGTCTCCAAACAAATTGGTAATTTGTACAAGTCCCTTATCAGTTCTGTGATACTTAGCTTGTAGCTGTGAGGCAATTCACAGTCCTTCTTCTTTCACAAAGTGAAACACACTTTGCTCTGGGTTAGTTTCAAAGCAGGGAAAAATCAACACACAAAAGGTCCAAGTCAGTAAAGCAGTCACGAAACACAACGACCAGATAATCCTCCACAATGGCCAAACCCACAGGCTGCTATTTATAGCAGCCTCACTAATTACCACAGCCCCACCCAACCACAGGTGGCCTCATTTTCTTTGATAATAATCTCTCAGTTGTTGTTGCCTATGCATCGCTCTCCGCATGCGTGGCTGTATCATTAACTCTTGTTCTGAATCCAAGGAGGAGCTAGATAATTGATCTCCTTCTGAGCTGTCTGCCACACTCTCCTCCCTGTCACTCATGTCTTCTTGGTCAGAGGAGCCTTCATCATCAGATTCCACTAGGGGCAAAACAGGCCTGCAGCATGTGGATGTCTCCCCCACATCCACAGTCCTTGGGGCAGGAGCTGGGCCAGAGCTAACCACAATACTTACAATGTCAAAAATTGTAACAACAATTTACAACAATTACAAAATTAAAGCACTGAAAACATTAGGCATTAAATGTTAAAACAATCAAAATTAACAACTTTAGAAGGAGAATGCAGATTCAAAAATCCAATGAGTAAATAGAATGAATGTGGGATCTTCTCCTATTTGACGAGCTACCTCCAGAATGAGATGCCTCAATCAGGGTCCTAGTCCAATTGGCAGAGCCAGGATTTCAGGCCCTTTTGGAAGGCCAAAAGGGTGGGGGCAGATCTATCCTTGAGGGGCATGATACTCCACAGTGTGGAAGCCATGGCAGAAAGGCTCTTCTGGATCCCACTACTACAATTCCTTGGCCACTGAGATCTGAAACATGTTCTTCCTGCTGGCACAAGTTGGGCAGGCCAATCCCATTAGATTAGTGGTTCAGTGGTTTAGTGATGCTGGAGATGGCCTCAGTGTACAGAACTGGTCAGAACCTGATGAAACCCACCTCTGATTCAACAGGTTGTGACCAGTTCTGGAGAACCAGCAGCAGAAATTTTGAGTAGTTCAGAGAACCAACAAATACCACCTCTGACTGGCTCCACCCCAATCTATTCTCTGCCTCCTGAGTCCCAGCTGATCAGGAGTAAATTGTGATTTTGCAGTAACCTTCCCCTGGAGTTGGGAGGGAATAGAGATTTTTACAGTATCCTTTCTCTGCCACGCCCACCAAGCCATGCTTACAGAACTGGTAGTAAAAAAATTGAATCCTACCACTGCTTCTACTCATAACTACACACAGGGAGAAATTTTCCCATTGATGCCTTGTGGAACATCTTGAAATTTCAAACTAATTATTTTTATTTATTTTTGATTTGATTTGATTTGATTTGATTTGATTTGATTTGATTTGATTTGATTTGATTTGATTTGTATGCCGCCCCTCTCCGTAGACTCGGGCGGCTAACAACAATAATAAAAACAGCATATAACAAATCTAATATTTAAATTACTAAAAACCCTTATTAAAAACCAAACATACACACAAACATACCATGCATAAGTTGTATAGGCCTAGGGGGAAGGTATATCTCAATTCCCCCATGCCTGATGACAGAGGTGGGTTTTAAGGAGCTTACGAAAGGCGAGGAGGGTGGGGGCAATTCTGATCTCTGTGGGGAATTGGTTCCAGAGGGCCGGAGCTGCCACAGAGAAGGCTCTTCCCCTGGGCCCCGCCACATGACATTGTTTAGTTGATGGGACCCGGAGAAGGCCTACTCTGTGGGACCTAACTGGGATTCACTGCGGCAGAAGGCAGTCCCGGAGACCTTCCATTCCTTTGTTCTTATCCTAGAACAAAGGAATGGAAACATACTACCTTTTGCCAGCTTAGCTTCTTTGTCCCTTAAGCTGAACAGCTGTGGGTCTTCAGCCTCACCCTCTCTAAGTTACAGTCTCCTTCCTACCTTCTTACCTACCTACTGGAATGACTAAGACAACTGCCCCGTTGGTTGAATTAATCTTCCACATATGGTTGCTTCCATGCACAACCTTAAGCATGGAAATATAACTGTTTAAAAATAGATGCTAAATCAGCACGTGGACCATTTCTCCTGTCTTATTTCTATTGTGCTATTCAGCAAAAGAGTTAATATTACTAATCCACAGCACTTCCTTAGCAGGTTGGAGATGTGAAGCAGCTAGGTATCCAACATTCTTTTCTATGTCAATCTATGTGTATTCCATTCTTTTCTAAATGTATCTTCGACAAGCCGAATCCTCTTTTCTTTTGATCTTTGTAGCCCACTCTACAAATACCCTGTTTCCACCATAATAACGTCTGATAATAAGCCCAATTGGGCTTTTGAGTTCATGGCAATAAGGCCAAGCACTTATTTCAGGGTTCAAAAATATATAAGACAGGGTCTTGTTTTGGGGAAAATATGGGTAGGTTAGGCCTACATTTTTCTATGAATAAGGGAGCCCACTTAGTTTTTCTTTAAAATTTTGGGTGCCTGCTTCTAAGAATGTTAGATTTTTTTTGGCTTTTTCAGGGCATGAACAGCTTTGATGATAGTGTAATATTAGTGAAAACTGGTGTGTGGAGATAGTACACTCTTGGGAAATTGAAGGAGATTCAAATCACGTTTGGGATACATGTATCTGTAGATTGACTATCCTGGCTCAAAGTGATTGGTGACATGTTATATATGAACTGATATTTATTACATAATTAGAGCTGATGTATTTCCTGTCTCTGCTTTTGGATTTCATGCCAATCATATTAATGAAATTATATCTACCCTAATATTATTGTTATGTTTTATCTAATTTAATTATTCTTAAATGTGCAGTTGAGAAGTTGAAGAGGTTGAAGGTTTTAGAAATAAAACCAGTATCATTCTGTTAGATCTATGCTGTTTCCCCCAGAAGGTTTGATAATCTCAACCATTCAATTCTTTTTTCATAACTCTAAGCAGGCAGCAATGTTAAAAACTATGACTAAAAAAATAGCTTCTTAAGTAGGTTATCCAACATCATTTGAGGTATATAAAGTTTGCTGCCTATCTGTTTCCCACAAAACTTTGAAAATATTTAACATAGCAGATGGAGAAATCATATACAATGATGAGTTCATCTTCAATTATTTCAGATGTAATTATATTTAAATTGAAATCAGATTTAAGTATTTTGTTTCCCTGACTGCAACCACTTCTGGAAGTAAGGTCTCCACTCTATCCCAGTATGACACTCAAAAAATCAAGTGCAACCCTTAACCACTAAATTCTTGCTTACCCTGTGTATAGTTTCTGGATCATTGAATATGTGGCTCGGCGACAGATAAACATTGTGTGCAATTTTATTATTATTATTGGGCTACAGGTAGGAAAAACGCATTCCATGGATTCCTTTGTTCAAGTATAATTAGATGCACAAGGGAACAAATTCCTCATGTGTCTAATCACACTTGGCCAAATAAAATATTCAGTTCAATTCAATGCCATGTCATCTGTCATATTTGAGATAACCAGAACTTTGGGCAGGACTGAAATGGTTTCCCTTCTCATCTGCACGATTAGTCCTTTCAATTGTATCTCAGTGGTCTTTGCAAGGGTCTGAAAATTGTCTGGGAAATACCTCTAATTCCACTTTTTCCTTTTAGGGACTCGTTGTGAATGCATTTGTCCTCTAGGACACGAGGGTACTGCCTGTGAAAGAACACAAAGAACAAGTAAGAGAAAACAAGTGACACTCTTCCTACCCTGCAACCAAATTTATTTCTTTTCAAAAGCAAAGTAGCTATTGATCGTAGTGTTTCAATGATGCCCACTCTAGTTGCATTGCACCTATCGTTTCTTGTGTTGCTTGTATCATTTCATTATCATCCTATTGTTCTGCCGGGCTCTCTGGTAGGAGCCTCCCGAAAATTCAAGGGTACAAATTTCAGACACACACACGTTTGAAAATTCAAAACAATGTTCTTTATCACAAAATTCAAAATAAACTAAGCACTCTTTTTGTATTGCAAAGAGCACTCGTCCCAAAACAACCGGGTAGTCTGTACAATTACCCTTAAGCAGTCATTAAGTACTTAGCTAGCAGCTGTGAAGAAACTTCACACCCCTTCTTCTTCTAACACACACACACACACACGTTGCTCTGCTTTGTTTTCCAAGGCATGAAAAAGCAATGAAGTCCAGCAACACAAGATTCCTGATGAACTGCGATCAGATATTCTTCCACAATGGCCAAACCCACATGCTGCTATTTATAGCAGCAGCCCTAATTACTGGAGCCCCACCCAAACACAAGTGGCCTCACTTATCTCCTGTAATATGTTCTTACTTTGTCTCTTCTACGCATAATTCTTCGCTTGCGTGGGTCCAAAACATCATCATCTGAATCAATGGAAGATAAGGGAGATTGACTGCCTGGGCTGTGTGCCAAGTCCCCCTCTGCCGAGTCACTCCCACCTTCTTCTTCGTCCGAGGAAACTAAACTCTGAACTGACTCTGTCGGCAATAACACAGGCCTGTGACATGTTGAAGTTTCCCCTGCATCCACCTCCACATTCCCTGGGGCAGGAGCTGGGCCAGAGCCAACCACAACACCTGTAATCCCCATATTGATATCAAATGGGTTCTAATGTAAAAAACATTAGCACATGAATATCAGGACAATGTATTAAAAATGCTAAAACGTTTGCCAGAGCAAATCCTCATTTTAGATACATATATGGGATTAAAGATTGGGATCTGGGAAGTGTTTTTAATAGGAAAGTGAACACAAGAAAAAGGGGACACAATCTGAAGTTAGTTGGGGAAAAGATCAAAAGCAACATGAGAAAATATTATTTTACTGAAAGAGTAGTAGATCCTTGGAACAAATGTCCAGCAGACGTGGTAGATAAATCCACAGTAACTGAATTTAAACACGCCTGGGTTAAACATATATCCATCCTAAGATAAAATACAGAAAATAGTATAAGGGTAGACTAGATGGACCATAAGGTCTTTTTCTGCCGTCAGACTTCTATGTTTCTATGTTTCCTTTCCTTTTCATACTGACCATCATTCTTTGGACTATGACTCGAGGACTACTTGTCCTTCCTTGTATTGAGACACTGCGTCTACCATTTTGCCAATCTTGATTTGTGGATGCCACTGCTTAAATTCTTTCCACTTGCTCCACACTCATTTATTTCAATCAAGGCAAGATGTAGTTAATAACACAAATGTTTTATTAACTACATCTTGATCCCTTGTTTTTCATGGGGGATGCGTTCCAAGACCACCCGTGAAAAACGAATTTCCGTGAAGTAGAGGAAAGATATTTTTTTATGTATTTAACAAGTATTTGGACTTTTAAAACCCACCCTTTGCATTAAACAGCCATTCTATAATGTTTCTCAGCTGGAACTACATGTGATATCCTACCAGTTTTTTAAATAGAGTAGAGTAGTACTGTAGAAGAATTTTATGAATTTTAATGGATTTAAAATTTTCAATGGATTTAAGCCCCCTTTGAAAACCTGTGAAGTAGCGAATCCGCAAAAGATGAACCGTGAAGTAGCAAGGGATTACTGTATTACATTTCCGAGTGTGTTTTTTACTCATTTTAGAAATTATTCTACTGTAGCTTATATCAAAAATTATAAAAATGATTATGGTTTCATTTACTAATCTGCATAGACCAAACCAGAATTGTGAAAATTAACACTGGTGTTCCTTATTTGATTGACCTCATAACATCACTATTTTCTTCTTCTTTCCCTTCAGATGTTCCAATAGATGGAAACTGGAGCTGCTGGTCCAGTTGGAGCACACGTAGTGGAAGACAAAAATCTAGAAGCCGGCAATGTAACAACCCACCTCCTCAAAATGGCGGCAGTCCTTGTCCAGGGCCAAGTCAGGAAACTACTTAATGATTGTGCTGAAAAGCTGTTTGGAAAGAAAACATGCAGTTATGCTGAATTTTGTTCACAAATCCAAGCAGTTGGGTGATGGAAGTTAAATGATTACTAGCTCCATCCCTTTTTCCACTATGGAAAAATGTATGAATGAAATACAATAAACATTGTAGCCGAGGTACCACATATTACCCTTTGGATTAAAAAAAATGCATACAGTTTTAAAATCTGTTTGATGAATGTTTATTATGTCAGTCATGAGAGAGCTTAAGGGTGCAGAGGTACCTTGTAATATTAAAGGTCATCATTTGCCCTTCCAGCATTAAGAAATATTGACCTTTTTCAGATAGTTAAGTAAAGCAACCTCTAGCAAGAGCATATTACTTATTTTTCTATCAATGTAACAATACAGCTTTTCTAATAGTCACTGGAGGCTATTTCTAACTGCTGAGATACCTAGGATAAATGAACGCTTAAATCTCAATCAAAGCAGCCTCATCAAATGTGAAACTTGAAAGCAATGTGACAATATATCTCATTTCCCATTTATTGCCTCAAACGTGACTGATTTAGCCAATTAGGTAGTTTTTTTTAAAAAAAAGAAAAGAAAAAAGAAAGAAAATATGGATTGTGAACTTATTTCAAATATCTCCATGACCCTCTAGTTTCTTAGCTGTGTAATAATGATATGTTTATTCATCGCATGAATTCTCCTCGCAAATTACTTTTCAGAAGTATATATTCACAAGCATTTTGGAGCTCCATATAAACACAAAATAAAACGAATGAAATTCATAAAGGTCATAGGAAAATACTTTGAATTTCTGCACAATAAAATAGATTAATTGTTACCTTGTGAATTAAGTAACCTTGCATCCGATGATCATTGTCAAAGAAAAATAGGGATCCTGATAACTACTTTGAATAGCATAGTTATTGAGATTTATTTCTTTGCTGCCCAGCAAGAAGAGAGAAATCACAACAGTCCTCTCCACTGGCTGCTTTGTTGTTTAGCACTTGCAGAAGGACAGTCTGAAAGAATCTGATTCTGGATCAACAAGCAGAAGGGATCATAAATGGCAGGCGAACAAGGACATGGAGTAAGGGTTACCGGTAATCCAAATACACTCCATTATCTGGAAGGTTTGAACAGTATCCACTTATTTTGGCTAGTTTTCATTAAGACTAAACTAATCCAGTCAGGAAGGCAGATCACTCAGAATTCAGGATTTTCTTTGCAAATGGATTTCATGTTTATCTTGGGCTCTAAATCTTCAGGCTGCATTTTTAGAGCCTGATTGCTGTGGTTAGCTCTGGGCCAGTTCCTGCTCCGAGGACTGTGGGTGTTGGTTTGGGAGAATCCTCACGTTATCAGCGACCGGTTTTGCTGCCAACAGCTTCAGACAGTGAGGATTCTGTGTCAAGGGAAGGTTCTGGGAGTGAAGCAGGATCGGATGATGAGGTAGTTACAGGCAGCCCATTAGCTAATTACCCCATTAGTGAGACATCATCATTAGACTTGGAGGAAGAGGGATTCATAGATGATCGCAGGGGCAGGTTTATGACAAGGAGGGAACAACTGCACAAGTATTATAGAAAATAAGGGACACATGTGGCTGGGGCAATTAGGCTAATTGGGGCTGCTGATAAATTGCCAGCGTCATTGAGAGCATGCATGGGGAATTATCCATTTGGTAAGAGATGAGTGCTGTTTGCTTTTCGACTGCTTCAGGATTTACAAGGACTTTTTGGATTATTTCACAGTTAAGTACAGCTTGAGGACTCTTGAAGGGGGGTGGCTGTGATGCCTTCACAGCTACCTTTATCTGCTCTGCTTTTGTTTTTGCTTTTCACAGCATTCCAGGTTCATGGTTTGTGGGAGAGCACTTTGGCAGATTAAAGTGAGTGTGTACAACATTTTTCTGTTGATAAACCAACTCTTTGTTTCCTTTACAACAGTGTGTGTGTGTTTGAATTTACACTTTGGACTTAATTGAGGCTCGTAACGTGAAGCCCGGCATAACACTGATGCGGTTTTAACTTTGAGAACTATCTCTCTGGTGCTAATAAGAATAATTTTAGGGCTGTTTTCTCCTGATTAATGGGTTTGGGAGGGGCTATGTATTTTCAGATGTCTTTCCAGTTGCTATTTCTACATGCTATATTTGGGGATAATTCAGCTGTTGATTTCAGAAACAGATTTAGGAATTTCTATGCCGGCATTCAAAATACATTATCCAAATATTGTATATATGGAGATACAGATATGAATGGGGAGTTAGGGTTTGCATTGCACTGCACACGTGTAATCTCATCACCTCCTTTGCATAGGAAATCTGCCTGCCTATCTCAGTAGATCTAATCTTTGGGTGGATCCATAGGGCCAATGCTCTGATTCTTTATCATCCAAACTTCCATTTTTAGAGGAATCAATTTCTGCTGCTAAAGGACATCCATCTGGTTTAGCCCCATCAAAATCAATGAGATCAAAATAGGCAGTTAAATGCTTAGAAGGCATGTATGTAGTTAGGTGGAATGTATGCTAATTCCTGACTTTTTTTAGACCGCAGTGGCTTAAATGCATACAACACAATTGCACCAGCTTCCATCGTAATTATTGCAGTACAGTTCCATTCATCTGCAAAATCCTCATTTGAGAGCTTAATGAACTGCATGTTTTAATCATTCTTAACATTCATTTGGGTCACTGATTAAAAACAGCACAAGGTTCCATCTGTCATCATCCTTTGCACTGCATTTCATTTCGGTGTGTCTGTTTGTAATTTTCTTTTAAAATGGAACTGCTCACTTCATCTGTTTCATAGGTTCATGTTGGTTCACTGTGTAGCACTAATCGGATCTATCACATGCGAGGAAGACAATAGCAAATGTTAGAATAACATTGTAATAAGGATGAAATTCTGGGTTGGGGTACTACTATGGTCATTATTTTGTTATTTTATGGCAATATCAACTGGTGGACTATTCTTCTCTTCCTCCCTATAAACAATAGAATATGCTATTATTTTCCTTCCTTCCTTCCTTCCTTCCTTCCTTCCTTCCTTCCTTCCTTCCTTCCTTCCTTCCTTCCTTCCTTCCTAGATTCTCAGTCATTCAGATTATTTCTCATCCAAGAGAGTTGAAGAAGTTTCTTCAATGAGAAGCAAAACGTTTTCATTTGTTTTTTGACAAATGTATCTTTTATTTTATGTACACTGAGAGCATATGCACCAATGGCAAATAAATAATTCTATTCTATTCAAAGAAAAATCAGACCTCTTGAAAAAGCACCTTTGATATTTCTTCCTTTCTCCCTCTCTCTTTCTTTCTCTCTCTTTCTCTTTCTTACACATACATGCACACATGCACATTTTGTCCCTTTAATGCAGTGATTCTCAACCTTTCTAATGCCAAGACCCCTTGGTACAGTTCCTCATGTTGTGATGACACCCAACCATAAGTCTAGTGCCAATTCTCCCAACAGAGCTTTAAGCTGATTGGCAGGAAGGTCAGAGGGACTGTAAAGGCCTGATTGATCGGATTATTAAAATATGTTGCAAGACACCAGAACAGAAGCTTTAGTTCCTAACACCATGGGAAATTTGTCTTTTCCCATGGTCTTAGGTGATCCCTGTGAAATGGTCAATCGACCCCCAAATGGGTCCTGACTCCCAGGTTGAAAACCACTGCTCTTTTGCTTGCTTTCTCTCTCTTTCTCTCTCCCCTCCTTTCTTCTCTCTCTCTTTCTCTCTCGTACACCATGCTGGCAACAGAGAGAGAGAGAGTGGAGGGCAGCTTGCTGGTCCGCGGCCCCCTGGATGAGCGGCCTCTCATGGCCCCAGTGCCGGACTCCGCTGTCGCCTCTGCCCCCGTCCGGCTCTCCAGCTAAGAGGCAGCAGCCACGTCCACCCCTTCGCCCTCCCCAGCGTCCACGGTGCCCACGCCTGGCCCTCCGCCGCCTCTGTCTCCCAGTAGAGTGCCCAACCTCTACCTGCAGTAACGGGTGGTGAGGAGCTGCGAAGGGCTGTGCTTGAAGGCCACCACGGCACCATTGTTGTTGTTGTCGCGGCGCAAAGCCACACCGTCCCAGATCACTTGCTTCTCCAGCCAGCAAAGCCAGCTGCCCAGGAAAGCCGCACGCTTTTTAAATGCACGCTTTTCAAACATGCTGCTTTCCTGGTAAGCCAGCTTTGCTGGCTGGTGCAGGGCACTGCTCACCTTAGCGATCTTAGGCAAGAAGAAGCAAGCGACCTGGGACTGCGTGACTTTGCGCCACTTCAAAAGTTTCTGTGTGGGGAGTTCCTTGGGTGAGGGGGAAAAAGGAAGGGGGGCAGGTGTGGAAATGCTGACTCCGCAGACAGGTGCAACATGCCCCAGAGCCTGGTACTGGTCCGTGGCCCAGCGGTTGTGGACCCCTGCCTTAGAGCACCAGGAAAAAATCATTAGTTTTTGACAAAAGACAGAAACTGCTACCTATATTCAAAACATGTTTGTTGAGAAACAGAGTGAGGAATTTTTAGGGTTTGTTGTTTGAATTATGGGAATGCGTTTTGTTCATAAACGCTGACCTTTTAATCTTTACAGAAATATAGCTTAGGTTGCCATTGCTTTCATACAGTGTTTTTCACATTTGACAACTTTACAAAGTTTGGACTTCAACATCCAGAATGCCTCAGCCAGCATGCTATGTGAAGAATTTTAGAAATTGAAGTCCACACATCTTAAAATTTTCAAATTTGGAAAGCACTGCATTTAATGACTGCTTTTTTATTGGTACTATAAATTATAAATGTATTGTTTTAACATTTTTGTTACTTTGAATCTTATTTTGCATATGTTAGCCACCGGGAATAAACTTTGGTCCAAAGGCAGGATAGAAAGGTAATGAATACCACATGAATATAAATGAATCAAATTATGAAATGAAAAGATAAACATGTCCATAAGTTAAGCTCACCTACTGAGGAGGACATAGAGACATGTGGTGGCTTGTCACTGTTTTATTGTTTGATTTTTCATTTACGTTTGGGGTCCGGCCTATATCTTCCCATTTGATTATTAACCAGATCTGACCTTGCTTAATTTCTGAAGCTAACAAGGTTAGGAAGGTGATGAAATTTACTTTATGAACTACAGGTACTCAAAGAAACCTCCTTTTTTACCGCCAATCACACATGCCTTCATATCTGAAGCAAAATGTCAATATACTTCCTTTCTTTTCAAAATGCATCAAGATATCTAAATGCAGCTGCTGCAGAATCCGCTTCCCAGCTACCATTTCCGATGGGTTTATTTTAGCAAATAAATTCTCTGCTTTCTGATTAGCTTTCCTCCATTTCAGAGATGCTCATCACTTTTCAAGCAGAAACTCGAAGCTGCCCAGTTGGACAAGAGGAAAGTCTCTTATGTAAATTTCCCCGTCTTTTCTAGCATAAATATGAAGCAGGATTGCTAGGAACTCGGGGGTTCATTAAGTACCTATCAGTTGCATCCGATGTTTGAAACACACACCACATCATAATGCTGAATGGCTCACTGAGCTAAAATAAATCAGGATTTTTGACAGCAGGGCAGCCCTGGGGAGCTGGGTGGGAGAGCAGAAATCCTGCAAAGAAACTTTTCAAGGATCAGTAAAGCATTTAACTCATTAGACATGTACTGGAGGTGGGCAGGGGGAAGAGCCCAAAAGACAAGGATAACCAGAAGGTTTTCCAGGGTCTTCTTTAACACATGACAGTGTTTCTAGAGCCACACTATTCTGCAGATTAATTCAGTCAAACGAAATCAATTTTGAAGGTATGTGGAAGCTTTTCCACACCTTCTGCAGCTTTCAAGAGAAAGCCTACCTCATACTTATGTGATTTTTGAAGGTCCAAAAGCCACAAAAGAGCACACCCCATTTTTGCAGTCACTATAGCATCTCCAAATCACTTGAGAACAGTTGCTGTCAGGTGCTGTTGAACACTGGCATGTCATATAAAAAGTCATGGTATGTCACAGTATCACAGATAATCCCTACTCAGTTAAAGACCTTGGTATACTAATAACAAAAGATTTAAGTGCCAAAGCCCACTGCAACAATATAGCCAAGAAGGCTTCAAGAGTTGTAAACCTAATCCTACGTAGCTTCTGCTCTGGCAATCTCACACTACTTACCAGAGCTTACAAAACTTTTGCCAGACCCATCCTCGAATACAGCTCACCTGTTTGGAACCCATATCGCATCTCAGACATTAACACCCTTGAAAATGTCCAAAGATACTTCACCAGAAGAGCCCTTCACTCCTCCACTTGAAATAGACTACCCTACGAGACTAGACTTTCAATCCTGGGCCTAGAAAATTTAGAACTAAGATGCCTTAAACAAGATCTAAGTATTGCCCACAAGATCATATGCTGCAACGTCCTGCCTGTCGGTGATTACTTCAGCTTCAACCACAATAACACAAGAGCACACAACAGATTTAAACTTAATATTAACCACTCCAAACTTGACTGTAAAAAATATGACTTCAGTAACCGAGTTGTCGAAGCGTGAAACTCATTACCGGACTCCATAGTGTCATCCCCAAACCCCCAACACTTTACCCTTAGATTATTTGCGGTTGACCTATCAAGATTCCTAAGAGGTCAGTAAGGGGCGAGTACAAGTGCACTGAAGTGCCTTCCGTCCCCTGTCCTATTGCTCTCCTTTATCTCCTATACCTTTCTTCTATTCCTATATCTCTTCTTCTATTTTTTCATTGATATGTTCTATTACTATGCCTACTTTCCTATTATTTCTTAGATATATTTTACTATGAGTATCTCCTCTATAACCTTCATCATGTATTTTACTATGTATATATAGATATATACCACTAAAACCCTCATTGCGTATTAGAATAAATAAATAAATAAATAAATAAATAAATAAATTTAAATAAAATAAAATAAAATAAAAAAAATAAAATAAATAAAATAAATAAAATAAATAAAATAAATAAAATAAATAAAATAAATAAAATAAATAAAATAAATAAAATAAAATAAAATAAAATAATAAAATAAATACAGTAATACCTCATGATACGAACTTAATTGGTGTAAGGAGGAGGTTCGTAAGACGAAAGGTTCGTAAGACGAAACATTGTTTCCCATAGGAAACAATGTAAAGTCAATTAATCCGTGCAACCAAAAAACCCCCCGCAAAAAAACAGCTTTCGGCGACTGCTGGGAAGCCGCGCGGCTGTTTTAAAAGGTGACAGCCGGCCTGGGGGGCTTCCCAGCACCCCCGAACTCCGAACCCGGGTTCGGGGGGTGCTGGGAAGCCCCCCAGGCCAGCTGCGACCTTTTAAAACAGCCGTGCGGCTTCCCAGCTGTCTCCTGAAGCCGAACGCCAAAGCCGAACTTCCGCGTTCGGCTTCAGGAGACAGCTGGGAAGCCGCGCGGCTGTTTTAAAAGGTCACAGCCGGCCTGGGGGGCTTCCCAGCACCCCCCTGAATCCGGGTTCGGGGTTCGGGGGGGTGCTGGGAAGCCCCCCAGGCCGGCTGCGACCTTTTAAAACAGCCGCATGGCTTCCCAGCTGTCTCCCGAAACCGAACGCCAAAGCCGAACTTCTGCGTTCGGCTTCGGGAGACAGCTGGGAAGCCGCGCGGATGTTTTAAAAGGTGACAGCTGGGCTGGGGGTCTTCCCAGCAACCTCCCGAACCGAACCTGGGGTTCAGAAAAATTTTGCCTCTTCTTACGAACTTTGTTCGAGTTACGAACCGGTGTTCGGGAGGCTTCTGGGAAGCCCCGCCGCCCGGCTGTCACCTTTTAAAACAGCCGCGCGGCTTCCCAGCAGTCTCCGAACGCCGGTTCGTAACTTGAAAAAAGTTCATAAGAAGAGGCAAATTTTTTCTGAACCCCGGGTTCGTATCACGAGTTGTTCGTAAGACGAGGGGTTCGTATCTTGAGGTACCACTGTAAAATAAAATAAAATAAAATAAAATAAATGTCATCTTTGACCCATGTGTTGTAGATTCACCATCACTGGCCAAGTCTGTGTGGCAGCTAGAATTGAAAACGGAACGAATGTTTTTGCTATTCAGCTAAGCATTCCAGCACTCCTGCTAGAAACGTATATAAGAAGAGATCCAATGCCCAGACATATTTCTAACGCGCAGCGCAACCTCCTGGGGATCTGTACCAATTTTTTTCCAGTGAAATGTGACTAATTGATTTATTTACGTGCATGCTTTTGCCTGGCTCAAGGAGATCACAAAAACCAAGCCAACAAAGTACCCAGGGTGGGAAAAAGCAAGGAGGATTTTCTCTCCCCCCTCCCCACATCAACCATTTTATAGAATCCCTTTTGTGCTGTTATCGTGCGCCTGCACCTTGAAAATAGAAGATGCTGGGCTGGCTTCCATTATCCACATCTCCTGCTTTTGCTAATCAAGCTATTTCTTCCTATCCCTAACACCCATCTGATTCTGATACTTTTCCAGCATTGCATTTGAACCAAGTCACCACCAACCTATTAAATGAATCAGGAAGGTAGTAAGATCCTGCAGGTCATATTCATTGCCGAAAAAGCAAGAAAGCACGGTAGATATGGATATCTTTGTGTGCATGTGTGCACACTTCTACACATACGTACACATATATGCATAGAGTAATGTATAGTGTATGTTGTGGTTGGCTCTGGGTGTGTGTATGTACACTATGTACAGTACTGTAAATTGCGTAGTATTATATAGTACTCTTCAGTGAAGGTCACTGACACTACTGGTGCATCCCTGGAGGCCGACAAAGGCATGCGGATGGGTGCTAGATTTGGGTTCTGCGCATGCGCTGGAAGAGAAATCTCACGTGAGGACACCTGTGCAAGCGGGATTTCGGCAATTTTTGCAGATATTTTTGCTTCCACGCATGCGCAGAAGCAAACAATCGGCAAAAATTTCACATTTTTATCATTATTATTATTATTATTATTATTATTATTATTATTATTATTATGTCAATACAACGAGATCACTATGTTGGATTTCGTATTTCATCACCAGTTTGGCATTTCCCAAGCACCTAGGACTGTGTGATGTAGCAGCGAATTATGTGTGACGATCCCAGTAAAGTGGCCTTTTGCAATTGACAGATGGAGATTTTGTCAATTACGATGGTTTTCAAATGTCTGCTGAGATATTTTGGCACTGCACCCAGCGTGCCAAGTACCACTGGGACCATTTTCACTGGCTTATGCCAGAGTCGTTGCAGCTCAATTTTTAGATCTTCATATTTCACTCCTTCTCCTTCTCCTTCTCCTTCTCCTTCTCCTCCTCCTCCTCCTCATTATTATTATTATTATTATTATTATTATTATTATTATTATTTAGATTTGTATGCCACCCTTCTTCGAAGACACGCATTGGGAACGTGCAGCTGGGTGCGCATCCCGATTTTTCCAACTGGGACCGTGCACCGGTCCATCCATGCAGCAGGCCACTACTGATACTGTTTTATTTTATTTATTTATTTATTTATTTATTTATTTATTTATTTATTTATTTATTTATTTATTTATTTATTTATTTATTTATTTATTTATTTATTTATTTATTTATTTATTTATTTATTTATTTATTTATTTATTTATTTATTTATTTATTTATTTATTTATTTATTTATTTATTTTGTCCAATGCACAATAATACACAATGAAGGTTATAGAGGATATAGTAGAGAAGAAATACGAGATATAGGAGAAACTATAGGACAGGGGACGGAAGGCACTCTAGTGCGCTTATGTACGCCCCTTAAACTGTGCGGCATAATGTGTGCATATTACTGTACAAACTGTATAGTACAGAGAGCATGTACACCCACATGCAAACAGTATAAGCTTCTCTTCATGGGAGGATAAAGTTCCTTTATTACAAAGACACAGTCTGGTAGTGTGCACTGTCTCTCCCCACCCACCCCCACCCTCTGTTTGTGTGCTTGTGTATCCCTATTATGAGCTTTTAATTTAGGCCAGCAAATGACTGGAGCTTTATCTCGCTGGGTATGGCTTACACGCTGAGCCCTTCAGCGCTGCTTATATTACTTTCTTTGACTACCACAGTAACTGTGTAATTGCTCATAATCTTTTACAGGCCTGACAGGCAAGATTCCTCCCTCCTCCTCCTCTCCGTCCAGCTTCTTTTTCTTCTTTTTCCTTTTCACTTCAGCTCCCTTGCACAAACTCTCCTTTTTTCCCCATTGTTGTGCATGAAGTGGGGGAGCCTGGGGCTCATGGTGGTAGCTTTTCTGTGACATTTGAAGAGCACCTCAAAAGCAAAAGTATTTTGCTGGCACGTGCTACTTAGACAAAGTAGACAGATTGGGTGAATGTTTCCTTGCCTTTATAGGGGTGTCAGGTCTTGCTCTGTTTTCGGGAAAATAAAGGAACTAAATCCCACTGAATGAATTTAAGATCCTGGTTGGGCTGATTTCTGGTTGTTTGGCTTTGCAGGCCATGTCAATGGCATCATCGTATTTTTCTTTGTTTTTGTTTTCAACCAGTGCCAATTACTTTATTTTTAAAAAATGTTGTCAGGTTATACTGTGCTTAGAGAAATGGCTGAATAAATATCTATGGGCAAACAGATTTGGTATTTCTATTAAAATTCTAATTTTGCATTTTGCACTTGGTACATATTTTTGAAATTTATATTCGCTTAGATGCACATTTGTATTTTCTCTCAAACCACACGTCATGAAATAAAACTCAGTTCCTGAATTAATTAGTTTTAATGCTTGTCAACAGATTCCAAAAGTGCAAATACAGCAAGAGCTCTGGGTTAAAACCCAGAGTCCTGAACGTGACAGAGAACTCAAATTAACAATCTCCTGCTTAGTCCCAAACCATGGAATGGAATGGAACAGAATGGAACGGAACAGAACAGAATAGAATAGAATATAGCAATCATTGACCCATTATTTGAGGGGCCAAAGTGATGTATCATGACTTTTTTCCCTTCACTAAACCAGAGGTGGGCGTGACTAGCGCATGATGCATCTGGCACCCTGAATCAGTTTATATATTCCTGAAACCATTCTTCATACTTGTTGTGGTTAGCTCTGGCCCAGCTCCTGCCCCAAGGAATGTGCAGGTGGATGTGGGGGAGACATCCACATGCCGCAGGCCTGTTTTGCTCCCAATGGAATCTGCCGATGAAGCCTCTTCCGACCAAGGAAGCGTGAGTGACAGGGAAGAGGGGAGTTTGGCAGACAGCCCAGGAGCAGATCAATCCTCTGTATCATCCTTGGATTCTGAACAAGAATTAATGACACATCCACGCATGCATAGAGTGATGCATAGGAGACAACAACTGAAGGATTATTACAAGAGAAAATGAGGTCACCTGTGGTTGGATGGGGCTCCAGTAATTAGGGCTGCTGCTATAAATAGCAGCGTGTGGGTTTGGCTGTTGTGAAAGTGTATCTGATCGCAGTTCTTCAGGAATCCCGTGTTGCTGTTTTCTGGACTTTGTTTGTTGATTTTTCACGCCTTTGAAACCAAAGCAGAGCAACGTGTGTGTGTGTGTCTCACTTCATTGGAAGAAGAAGGGGTGTGAAGTTTCTTCACAGCTGCTAGCTAAGTAATTAGTGACTGCTTAAGGGAAATTGTACAGACTATCCAGTTGTTTTGGGACAAGTGCTCTTTGCAATGCAAAAAGAGTGCTTAGTTTATTTTGACTTTTGTGATAAAGAACATTGTTTTGAATTTTCAAATGTGTGTGCCTGAAATTTGTACCCTTGAATTTTCGGGAGGCTCCTACCAGAGAGCCCAGGAGAACACTACTCATCTTTGTTGCTCTTCTCTGCATCCTGTTTAGAGTCTCTCTCTCTCTCTCTCTCTCTCTCTCTCTCTCTCTCTCTCTCTCTCTCTCTCTCTCTCTCTCTCTCTTTATATATATATATATATATATATATATATACATACATACATACATACATACATACATACATACATACATACATACATATATTCCAATTAAGGCTCAGACACAGGGTTTTGAAATGAAATAGTCTATTGTACAATCAGGTTTGTTGAAAAATACAAATTAGAACAAAGGAATGTCCTTCGGCTGCCAAAATTCAAAGCAAGTGGCAGAGCTGATAAGCAAAGTTTCAAAACAAGATTCCAAAGCAAAATTACTCACAGACTTCTTAACACTGTATTGTTTAGAACTGCAGAAATATATGTTTGTACAGAAGGCAAAAACTCTTAATGTGCTCTTTTCCTTCGAAGGATCAAACATTGATTTTCTGCAAAGGGAACTTCCCAATCTCTTTCATACACCCTGGGATTATAGACTGCAGACAGCTGTACTCAAGTCCTCCTTCTGAGTCTGTGTAACTGCTCTTGCTTCCTCCGCATCCTTCTCACTCTTGCATCCAGAATAGGGTCCCTCACCTCCTCTTCATCATCAGACCCAGGCAAAGCCTCAGTTGGGGGTTCTATAGTCCCTGCAGGATCCTCACACTCTATCTCTCCCTCCTCCTCACTGTCCAACTCCTCTGACAGCCACACAGGCCGACCATGTCCAGATGGACCTGGTTCATCTGGCTTGAAGTCTGTTATCAAAGGACCTGGCTGTGATCCCACCACAACAAATATGATATTAAAATATAATAAAATATAGTATAAAATATAATATGCAATATAGTATGATATTTAGACTATAGAAAGAGTATAGAGAAGAGCAACAAAGATAATTAGAGAACTGAAGGATAAAAAATAAGAATGGTTGCAGGAATTGGGTATATCTAGCCTAATTAAAAAAATGACTAGGGGTAATATGATAGCAATGTTCCAATATTTAAGGGATAGCCTCAACCTATTCTCCAAAGTTCGTGGAGACAAGAAGTAATGGATGAAAACTAATCAAGGAGAGAACCACTCTAGTACTATGGAGAAATTTCCTAACAAAACAATTATTCAGTGAAACATTAGGCCTCCAGAAGTTTGCCACAGCCCAGGTGCCTCTTCCATCATCAGTTGTTGAAATAAGCAGCGGCTTTGGCTGCCGCCGTGCCTGCTTCGCTTTCCGGTCCCTCTCCTTCCCTTGCTTGGCGCTACTGCTGGGGTGCTCCCAGGGTAAGCTCCGTGTGTGTGTGTATGTAGGGGGGCATGGACCGTTTGGCGATAAGGTAGAAGCAACCACGGTGTTGGGGAAAGAGAGGCTTCTTTGCCAGCCTCCCAATTTTAAAGGATTTGTGAGAGTGGATAAGTAGTGGATATGCCCCCACCCTCCTTGCCTTTCGTAAACTTCTTAAAACCCATCTCTGACGTCAGGCATGGGGGGACTGAGACATCTCCCCTTGCCTATGTAATTTTATGTATGGAATGTTTGTGTGTATGCTTTTATATAAGGGTTTTTAAAGGTTTTTAATGTAAAATTGTTATTTTAGATTTTAATATTAGATTTGTTATTGTATATTGTTTTTGTCACTGCTGTGAGCCGCCCCGAGTCTGCGGAGAGGGGCGGCATACAAATCTAATAAATAATAATAATGATGATGATGATGTAACTGAGGGCATGGGCATGAGTGACATCAAGTTGGCCATGTCTACTCAGTCACATGGCCATCAAACCATGCCCAAAAAATAAGCCATGGCCACATAGTGATAGTAAAAAAAAAAATGGAACCCACCCCTGTTTCCTAAGTCCCAATAGATGGCAACATTTAAGGGATATATATGTCTGCTCTATAACCTGGGTCAGTGAAGTTTCCAAGGCAATCACCAGCATCTTAAATTGCACTCAAAATGAAAGTGGTAGCCAATGCAGGTCACCACAATAAGGGAGTAGTATGGGTAAACCAAGAGGTGCTTAAAAATATTACATGTGTCTTCTTAAACAGTGGCTGTAAATACCATATTGTTAGGATATATAAATGAGCCGGGGTGGCACAGCAGGTAGAGTGCTGTACTGCAGGCCACTGAAGCTGACTGTAGATCTGAAGGTCAGCGGTTCAAATCTCATCACCGGCTCAAGGTTGACTCAGCCTTCCATCCTTCTGAGGTGGGTAAAATGAGGACCCGGATTGTGGGGGCAATAGCCTAGCTCTGTTAAAAAGTGCTATTGCTAACATGTTGTAAGCCGCCCTGAGTCTAAGGAGAAGGGCGGCATAAAAATCGAATAAATAAATAAATAAATAAATGAATGAATGAATGAATGAATGAATGAATGAATGAATAAAATAAAATAAAATAATAAAATAAAATAATAAAATAAAACAAAACAAAACAAAACAAAATAATAAAATAAAATAAAATAAACAAACAAATAAATAAACAGGCTTAAGAATAAAGCAATCCATTACCTCCCATTTCTATGACCTGCATATTGCCTCATAATATCGCCCCTAATTGTAAATCAGGGAATAACCAAGCCTCCTTAGATATATTTAACTCCGAATTTTATCCAGGATAATATATTAAGTGGAATTTATTTGGGAAGCTTAAATATGGACACTTGTTTAAAATCAGAATTTTGAAACAATTGCAAAAACTCAGGCTTGAAAGAAGACAATATTTTGAGGTTGGGAGCTGATCCAGGAGTGCAAACATGGCACAAAAACATCAGCAACTCTTTGTTGCTGTTCTTTTTGTCATCTGTAAACTGCTCTATGATCCTTTCCAAGCCAAAATGCTGTGTTTGCTGCTTCTATTGTTTTAATCCTCCCCCCTCCCTTAAACTGGCCTTGTAAGCCACTTAGAATTGGTTACGAGTAAAACAACGTATAAGCTGGGGGAATTAAGAAATCAAATAAACATAGCTAGAGTTAAGATGGATTGTTTCATATTTTTTTGTGAAAGCATACATACTTTTTAAAAAAAATCAGGAATAGCAAAAAACATTGACCCATCGTTATCATTTTCAAAGCGTTATGCAGTTTTCCGTCTCTAAAGACAGATCAAACATTGTAGTTGGTTCAGTCTGAAGAAAATTGCTTTCATCAACTACAACAGTTGGGGGAAAAAAACAACACAGGGGGAAGGAGTAACATTTACAGAAAGGTCACATGAGGCATTGTTTTAATCCTCCAGGGTGTAAAGCAGTATTAAATCAGGTTGGTGGAGCTACAAGAAACTTGAAATGTCCATCACGGCTCTGCTGTAAAGTGTATATCTCCAACCTGCTGCTATTAAAAAGCATTTCATTTGTTCAAGTCAAGAGAGCCTTCTCATATCCTGCTTTCGTTCTCTCCAGCCAGCTTAATCAAATATGGAAGCAGCACTGTTGCCACTAAAGGATTATTTTCCTTTATTGCTCAGGGCGAGATTGAATCATTGTGCTTCAATCACGATCTCTGGAGGAATGTAATTATCTGAGGCCCAAATCTCTGCAGGCAATGTATTTATTTTGTGCCAATGCTGGGTCCACCCAAATAAACCCCACCCAGAAGACGGTGTGTGCCTCGGTAACAAAACCCTGTCTATGTCCTCCATTTGTGCTGCAGTGGAGCATGACAAACAGCTTCCCCCTTGACTTTTTGGGAGAGAGAGGGGGGCGGGAAAAGAAGAGGCGTGCCCGAAAGTTTCATGCATGGCAAGTCCAAGGTTGATTTTTGCCCTTCGCTTTGTCCTTTAATTAATATAGCCTTGCCACCTAAGTTATTAGAACTGTAGCCTTTGCCTGTTAAAGCTGGCTCACTCAGATGCATCTTGGTTGATATTTACTAGGTCTGCCTCTGTCTATGTTCACCTAGGCCCACAGTTCATTAGGAATGTGTTATTGTTGGACTCCCCACCACAGTCTTTCAATTTAGCTCAGTCCTGTGCATATTCTTACCCTGAGATTTATGCTCTGCAGCCACAAAAGAGGTCTTAAATCAACCAGACTGTTAACATCTCCAGTTCTGGGATTCTTGGAGATAAAACGCTGGTGTACTAATAGATGATTCATAGCTAGTCTTAAACAGAAAATAGCCTCATTTGTGCAGCTCTGTCCTCCACGGAAAAGGCTGTGTGTGTGGCTATGAGTCCTTTATCCATCATCCGGTTATGCAAAGATTATATCAAGCTGGAATTTAGAGACTTTGAAGTTTACATTGGCACAACTGAACAGAATTCACCAAAACAAATAAAACACTATTTATCTTTCTTGAATCCATTATCTCTTTCCCCCACCACCACCACTATTTGCTCGATGACTTAGAAACATGGCATTAAAAAAATGCCCTCTAATATATAATCAAAAGATTACATATTACATGCAGAGAAGAGCAATGAATTAGGAGACTAGAGGCTAAAATATATTGAGAATGGTTACTGGAATTGGATATGTTTTCAGAGTGGGGCGTCTTACAAATCTAAATAATAATAATAATAATAATAATAATAATAATAATAATAATAATAATGTAACTGAGGGCATGGGCATGAGTGACATCAAATTGGCCATGCCTACTCAGTCACATGACCATCAAACCATGCCCAAAAAATAAGCCATGGCCACATAGTGATAGTTAAAAAAAATGGAACCCACCCCTGTTTCCTAAGTCCCAATAGATGGCAACTTTTAAGGCACGTATATGTCTGCTCTATAACCGGGCCAGTGAAGTTTCCAAGGCAATCACCAGCATCTTAAATTGCACTCAAAAAGAAAGTGGTAGCCAATGCAGGTCACCACAATAAGGGAGTAGTATGGGTAAACCAAGAGGCGCTTAAAAATATTACATGTGTCTTTTTAAACAGTGGCTGTAAATACCATATTGTTAGGATATATAAATGAGCCGGGGTGGCGCAGCAGGTAGAGTGCTGTACTGCAGGCCACTGAAGCTGACTGTAGATCTGAAGGTCAGCGGTTCAAATCTCATCACCGGCTCAAGGTTGACTCAGCCTTCCATCCTTCCGAGGTGAGTAAAATGAAGACCCGGATTGTGGGGGCAATATGCTGGCTCTGTTAAGAAGTGCTATTGCTAACATGTTGTAGATTTGCTTACAAATCTAAATAATAATAATAATAATAATAATAATAATAATAATAATAATAGTAGTAGTAGTAGTAGTAGTAGTAGTAGTAGTAGTAGTAGTAATAATAATTCTAATCTAATGAAAGTGGGACTGTGAGTGACATGATAGCAATGTTCCAAAAAGGGGCTGCCACAAATAAGAGTTGAGTCAACCTATTCTCCAAGGCAGGACAAGAAAGAATGGATGAAAACTAATCAAGGAGAGAAACAACCTAGAACTAAGGAGAAATTTCCTGACAGTCAGAATGGTTAATCAGTGGAACAGCTTGCCTCCAGAAGTTGTGAATGCCCCAACACTGGAAGTTTTAAAGCAGATGTTGGATAACCATTTGTCTGAAGTAGTGTAGGGTTTCCTGCCTAAGCAGGGGGTTGGACTAGAAGACCTCCAAGGTCCCTTCCAACTCTGTTGTTGTTGTTGTTGTTTGTTTGTTTGTTGTTATTATTATTATTATTATTATTATTATTATTATTATTATTATTATTATAAAATTAAATGGTGCAGGTACAGAATGAATGGAATGTCAAAATACTTATTTTGATAATTTGTCAATGGAACAACTTGCTTTCAGAAATTGTGAGTACACCAACCCTGGAGGTTTTTAAGAAGTGATTGGACAACCATCTGAAATGATATAGGGCACGTGGAGCCATATCAGTGGGCACACAAGTTGGGGCTTGGCATGCATGCGCGTGCCAGCCAGATGATTTTTGGGGCTTTTGGGCCTACTGGGAGTTGGGAAACAGGCTATTTCCAGCTTCCAGAGGAGGTGGGGAAGGGCCATTTTGTGCTCTCCCTAGGTGTTCTGTCGGGCTCTCTGGTAGAATCCTCCCAAAAATTCACAGGTACAAATTTCAGACACACACATGTTTGAAAATTCAAAACAATGTTCTTTATAATGAAAAGTCACTTAAACTAAGCCCTCTTTTGGTATAGCAAAGAGCACTCATCTCCAAACAAACTGGTAATTTATACAAGTCCCTTATCAGTTCTGAGATACTTAGCTTGCAGCTGTGAGGCAATTCACAGTCCTTCTTTCACAAAGTGAAACACACTTTGCTCTGGTTTAGTTTCAAAGCGGGAAAAATCAGCACACAAAAAGTCAAAGTCAGTAAAGCAGTCAGGAAACACAACGATCAGATAATCCTCCACAACGGCCAAACCCACAGGCTGCTATTTATAGCAGCCTCACTAATTACCACAGCCCCGCCCAACCACAGGTGGCCTCATTTTCTTTGATAATAATCTTTCAGTTGTTGCCTATGCATCACTCTCAGCATGCGTGGCTGTATCAATAACTCTTGTTCTGAATCCAAGGAGGAGCTAGATAATTGATCTCCTTCTGAGCTGTCTGCCACACTCTCCTCCTCCCTGTCACTCATGTCTTCTTGGTCAGAGGAGCCTTCATCATCAGATTCCACTGGGGCCAAAACAGGCCTGCAGCATGTGGATGTCTCCCCTCACATCCACAGTCCTTGGGGCTGGAGCTGGGCCAGAACTAACCACAACACTAGGCTCCTAGAAAAGCTCTGGAGCTTGGGGAGAGAAAAAAAGTGGGACTTATAGTCCAACTGGAAGTTGGCAAATGGGCCATTTTCTGCCTCTGGAGGCCTCCAGGCGGGAGCGGGAGGCTGTTTTTGCCCTTTCCTGAATCCCATAAAGGCTCTGAAGCCTAGGAAGGGTGAAAAACAGGTGTGCCATCATGTGCCGGGAGCAGGTCACATACACATGGGGGAGGCGCATGGAATTATGGGTGTGGGCACGCATGACCCCCTGTGCTCCCCCCCTTTTGGCACATGAACCAAAAAAGGTTCACCTATCACTGATATAGGGCTTCCTACCTGAGCAGAGGGTTGGAGTAGAAGACCTCCAAGGCCCTTTCCAACTCTGTTTTTCTCTATTCTCTAGATCAGTGTTTCCCAAACTTGGCAACTTAAAGATATTTGGACTTCAACTCCCAGAATTCCCCAGCCAGCGAATGCTGGCTGGGGAATTCTGGGAGTTAAAGTCCAAGTATCTTCAAGTTGCCAAGGTTGGGAAACACTGCTCTAGATAAGTGTGCAAACTCATTTTTTATAATTGATTCTCTACTTAATTTATGGATCGCAGACTGGGTGTTTAAGATGGTGTTCTCAAGGTTGCCTGTGGAAGACCATTCTGCCCATCAGATTTTATTTAAGTATGGATTATGCTCAGTGTGCTACATTATATCCTATTGTTATTTTATATTGAATTTTGGCCTTTGGAGCTCCGTGGAATGATCTATGGCGAAGCTGATATGAGACATGAACGGTGGCTAGTGGGGCTTGAAATTAGAACCACTCCCATTAAAAAAAGGGCATATCCCATTTCAGATCTATATCGGAGAAACCTTTGAGACCATTCTAATTGAAACTAGATTCCATTCATCACCATACTTGCCTGTCAATAAATGTTTAGATTAATTTTGTTCAACATTTCAATTGATCAACTCCTCTGCCTATCCCCTCCTAATGAAATCAAAACTTCTCTATTTCTGCATTAGGAGACGGGCCGTGTAATGATTGAAACAGCTTAATAGGCAGATACTCATGCTTTAACTTGAAATAACTCACTAGAACACCCATAAACAACATTTCTGACTGTACTATAATGTTTGCTTCTTATGAGAAATCGATAAACCCAACCTCCTAGCTGTAAACGATATCCTTGATCACAGTGAGGATCATTTTCAGGTAGATGCTAATAGCTAGCTGTCCATCTATGAAGCCTTCTTCTGAAGTCATTTGTTCCATTGAATAATATTTCTTTTAGAGTGAGAAAGGGAGCTATGACTTGTACAAAAGATTCATTTAGAAACCTTAAATACCTTAATTTAGAGCTCTACAACACATTACTATAATAATAGCTTCTTTTCCAGCCTAGGAGCCATTCTCACAAAGAGCCCAAATTGTTTACCCTACAGAAGTTACATGAGGATTTCCTCTCTCTCCGGCATAAATTGTTCCCAGAAACGTTGTTATCCTTATGCTATCTGCCATTATATAATTAAACAGATTAAACAGAATATCTTTTCTTATTGGATGTTCCAAGTAAAAGGCAGCCAGTTCACACCTGTTTTCCAAAATGCTTTTATTAGATTTCATTTGCAACAATTTGGGTAGATCTACTATGGTTAAAGAAATGCCTAAATATTTCAGTGCTGGATCTCTGAATTAATGTTTGTGCTTTGATTTGACAGCTGTAACAGTTGCTTGAATTCTGAGCCACAGATGTGGTTTCCACAACTTCTGAAGTTTGAAAAGTGTTACACCACAGTATTATTAGTATTGCTGTTGTTCAAAAAGTTATGACAGGTAGTGACAGAATATATAGAAGATTTATATCCAGAGGCAATTTTTCATCTTAGTTATACCAAAAGGACTACTTTGTTTAGAAATTGGTTTATCTGAAATAAAAAAGCTCGTATTGTACCGATCAACTCTTGAATTATAGCCATTATAGTGAATTTTAGAAAAATATCATACGATGATGAAAAGAAGAATCTTCATAATTTTGGACCCAATTGTTACATCTTCTTTGAGAACAAATTTGTCCAGTAGCAGGAAAAAAAACATTTTTGTTGCCATGGTAGTAAAATAGATAATTCTGGGGAGGTAGTATGTTCTATTTTGTATCATACACTAGGTATCCACATGAAGATAAATTCTCTGAATAGCCCCAACATGTTAGTCAGTAATATATTACAGGGCCAACAATAGGACAATATTGTTTTTGCTTTAAATTTTGTGCAGAGCAAAAATATCTTCCTTACGATGGAGTTCTGCATTCAACAAAAATAATTACTACAGTTACAATTCTGGTGTACAGAATGTACAAAACATTGACATTTCTTTTTGCTACTGGGATTTTCCACTGTTCTAAAGGTAAGTTAATATTTATGGTCCATTTTTAAAAATTCTATTTGCATCAGAGTTCCCAACATTTTCCTGCCTGCTAGCACACAACTCATCAATCTAATCATAGCATTATTAGGTATTAACATATTTCTATCTGTGTATTCCTGCCTGGGCATGTTGTTCCACCATTTTCAGGAGCTGGGTTTGTACACTGTCTTGTGCGGCTTCTTGATCCTCTTTGACAAGTTGCCCATGGAGTCCAGCAACTCCAGCTACCATGGGCTGGATAACCTGTAACACAGAACATCATGATTAAAAACTTTCAGGTAAAGTAAAGCTAGTTTTGGATTTGTTCAAGATTTAGAGTAAAACAAAGAAAAACCAGTTTATAGACAAACCTGAACATTACTGGCAATTATTAATATGGAATAATACCTGCAGCATTATATAGCATTGCAACACTTATATATTTCTGGAATTGCTGGAGCTGTCTCTTACTAAGTTCTGAAAAGTTGGTCCATCCTTGATCTAAAAGAAACCTATCCCAGAAAGGAAATAATGCTATTGTATGATAATCGACTAATGATCTTTTGATGTAAGTATGTAGGGAAATTTCTATTGAATCAGACAAGGTTTCTCCTAATCCAGTTGCCATCTTCTCCTAGGAATTCATTAGTAAGATATGAGGGTGGAACTAAGGATCATAACTCTTCTCACCATAGGTCTTAATCAATGAGAAAAAAAATATCAGAATCTTGTTTTTGGGAACTTGAAGCATCACAAACACATATTCCATCAAGGCCATAAGCCATGATAGCCTTATCTGTTGTATCTGCTCAGTTACAGCCGCAGATTAGAGCCGGGCGATAGGCGTCCCTATCCAGGGTGCTGATTGGCCGCCAGCCCGTAGTTACAATGTAAGCGGGAAGTTTCTCTCTGCGGGATTGGGTGCTGCCTCAGGCAGCTTGTTATATTTAAGCCTGTGTGTGTATTATTTGCTTAAGTCTGTACCTGCCAGGCCTGGCATGAGTTCTGTAATAAACTTCTGAGTTAACTGTGGCTTCTATTACATTGGCGACGAGGTAGCGAGCCTATGCTGAAGATTGACAGTGGAGACAGTAAGTCAGGATGTCTGTGCATTTAACATTCCCCCCCTTTGATCCTCAAGGGGAGACGTGGGACTCCTATGTCGCCCGTTTTGATTGTTTCCTGATCTCAAATGGATACCAGGACATTTCTGGGGATAGAAAGAGGTCCTATTTTTTGGGGTTTTGTGGACCCGATATGTTTGAAACAGCTCGTGCCCTGTTTGCCCCAGTTTCCATCCATGATGTGACTTGGGATGATTTCTTGAAAACGTTACAAGATCATTATGCCCCTGCCCCTTCGAGGTGTGCTCGTCGCTACACTTTTTATCAGCGAAATCAAGCCGAAGGGGAGTCTATTAATGACTTTCTGGCTGCTCTCCGTAGAGCGGCATTATATTGTGAGTTTGGGGACCTTAATGACTACCTTTTGGATAGACTAGTTTTCGGAGTCAGAGACGGTCGCCTCAAGCGGCGTCTCCTGGCGATCCGGGATTTAACCTTTCAAGCTGCAGTGGCGGAGGCTCGTGCTTTCGAGTTATCTACACAATCTTTGGCTTCTATGGACAGCTCAGTTAATGCCACGCAAAAGACAGCCACTGTCCCGGATAAACCCAAGCTGGCCCCGGAGGAGGTGGGCGATTTAGAGGGCGAAGAAGATGAAGAGGTCTGCAGATTGGCTACTAATCGGGCTAGGGAAGCACCGACGGGACGTCCTCGTCCTCCTTTGTCGCCGTGCCGTGGCTGTGGGGGGGGGTCATTATCGTTCAAATTGCCCGTCCCGAGATGTGGCATGTTGGCGGTGTGGTGCCAAAGGTCACATCGCCAGAGTTTGCCGGTCTCGTAGATCCCCGGCTGCCCCGTTCCGAGAGCAGCGTGAGTTTTCTGGCTTCAATTCTCGGGGTCAAAGACGGTTTCCCCCCCCCCCCAGAAGAGATGACTGCAACGCGGTGTACAGCTGCCCTCGTCCGGTTTCGTCTTATGTCAGGAGGACCGCCGGCTCGGCTGAGAAAATTTCTGTGGTGGTTCAATTGGGGGGTTCTCGTTGTAACATGCAAGTAGACACCGGATCTGCTCATTCATTAATTTCATGGGCCACCCTCAAGCGCTGTTTCCCTGCATGGAGGAAGAGTCGCCTGCTGCCCTGCGCTTTGAGCCTGAGGGATTACCAAGGAGCTGCAATTCCTATCATTGGAGAAGGTCGTTTTGCAGTCCGCTTCAAGACTTTCGCTGGTAGACTGCCTCTCGTAGTGGTGGATGGACCCTTTGCCAGCCTGCTTGGACTGGACTGGTTCTCTTCTCTGGGACTCTCCGTTGAGGGGGTTAATGCTATCGTGGGGGAGTCGGGATTTGAACAGCTGGCACGGGAGTTCCCTGCCGTTTTTGACAGCAATTTGGGTCGGTATACTGGCACCCCCATCTCGTTCAATTTAGATCCTAAGGTTCCAGCAGTTCGTTTAAAGGCCCGTCGTGTCCCTATTCCCCTCCGTCCTAAGGTAGATGCAGAGTTGGACAGATTAATTGCCCAGGGGGTTTTAGAGCCGGTAGATCAGGCTGCATGGGAGACCCCTGTGGTGATTGCTTTCAAGGGGGATGGGGGAATCAGATTGTGTGGGGATTATAAGTGCTCTGTGAATCGTGCATTGGCCCACCATTCATACCCCTTGCCAGTGGTGCAACAGCTGCTACATACTCTGGGGGAGGGTCGGGTGTTTGCCAAGCTCGATTTGTCCCAAGCGTACCAGCAGCTCCCCGTAGACCCCCTGACAGCCGAGGCCCAGGCGATCATCACCCATAGGGGGGTATTTAAGTGCCACAGACTGCAATTCGGGGTTTCCATCGCCCCCGGCATCTTTCAAGGTTTGATGGAGCGCCTGTTATATGGACTGGAAGGAACTGTGCCGTATTTCGACGATGTTCTAGTGTCGGGGAGTTCCACAGACGAACTAATGACTCGAGTAAGGAGGGTTTTGGCTAAATTTAAGGAAGCTGGGCTTAAACTGAAAGCTAAGAAATGCGTGTTTGGGGTGCCCAGGGTCGAGTTCCTGGGTTTCACGGTGGATGGGCAGGGAATACACCCCACTCCTGAAAAGATTCGTGCCATCAGGGATGCCCCCAGGCCACAATCCAAGGGAGAGCTCCAGGCGTTCCTGGGTTTACTTAATTTTTATGCGGTCTTCATCCCGCATAAAGCATCAGTGGCTGAGCCTCTGCACAGACTTCTGGACAAACAGTCCCCTTGGCATTGGGGAAAGAGGGAGGAAGCCGCGTTCTTGGGGGTTAAGGAGTTACTCACTTCTAATAACATCCTGGCTCAATACTCACCTGGACTGCCCCTGGTACTCACCTGCGACGCTTCTCAATATGGGGTGGGCGCAGTCTTGAGCCACAGACTGCCAAATGGTACAGAAGCTCCCCTGGCTTTCTTCTCCCGCATGCTGGCTAAAGCGGAACGTAATTACGGCCACATCGACAAGGAGGCGCTGGCTCTGATTGCTGGAGTCCGAAGATTCCACGAGTACCTGTATGGCCGTCACTTCGAACTGGTGACTGACCACCAGCCATTATTGGGATTATTGTCTGGGTCCCGTCAAAGCCCTGTAGTTATCTCCCCCAGGATGTCACGATGGATAGTTTTTCTTGCTAACTATAGTTACACTTTATCATACAAACCTGGGCGCCATATATCTCATGCAGATGCCCTTAGCAGATGCCCCCTGGCCGAAGTTTTAGTGGACCCCGCACCTGCATGTTCTGTCTTTGCGCTGTCAGATGGGGGTCATATTTTATCTGCAGCCGAGGTAGCCTGGGAAACTGGGCGGGATTTCACCTTGTCCCAAGTGAGGCAATGGGTGTTAAGGGGGTGGCCTGTCTCAGCCCCTGCCGAGGAGTATGTGCCTTTCTTCAGGTGTCGAACCGAGTTCTCCGTGGAAAGGGGAATTCTGCTGAGAGGGTGCAGGGTAGTAATTCCGAGTAGGCAGCGCAGCCAGGTATTAGCTCTCTTGCATGATGGCCATCCAGGCATTGTGCGCATGAAAAGCCTGGCAAGGGATTACGTGTGGTGGCCGGGGCTGGATAAGGGGGTAGAACAAAGAGTGGCAGATTGTAGGACATGCCAAGAGCACCGGCCTTTCCCTCCCCGAGGGGAGCCATTGGCCTGGGAGCCGCCTGCGGGCCCCTGGGCTCGGATACATATTGATTTGGCCGGCCCCTTCATGGGGCAGTCTTTCCTGGTAATGGTGGACGCTCACTCTAAGTGGGTGGAGGTGGTGCACCTTAAATCCACACAGTCACAAACGATTATAGAGGCCCTGATGACAGTATTTGCCACACAGGGGTTCCCAGACCTCCTGGTTTCGGACAACGGCCCGCAATTCACATCTGTACTGTTCGAGTCGTTCTTGGCATCGGTGGGCATTCGCCATGCGCTGACCTCGCCTTGGCACCCGGCCAGTAATGGGCAGTCGGAACGGGCAGTGAGGTCAGTCAAGGAGTCTTTAAAGAAGATGACTGGGGGTTCATGGCAGAAAAGGTTGGCAGATTTGTTATTAGCACAGCACACGACACCCTGTGTGGCCACTGGCAAGACCCCCGCTGAACTATTAATGGGTCGCAAACTTCGAATAGTCTTAGATAGACTTCATCCGTGGTATTCACAGTCGGTGCCCTGGCCAGAAACCCCGGCCAGAAAGGTGAAAGTAGGTGACCGGGTGTTTGCGCGCTCATATTCTGGGGAGCAGAATTGGGCTGAAGGAGAAATAAGCAGGGAGCTGGGTCCCAGGTCGTTTGAGGTCATGTTACGGGATGGCCGAGTGTGGAGGAGACATTTGGACCAAATTCGGTCAGACAAGGGAATGGATACTGGCGAGGAAAGAGGTCAAGGCCACCCCGGAATCGTTATGGAGGAAACCCTAAACCGGGGCGGAAGTAATGGGGGAACTGACAGCTCGGCAGAAGCCTCGCCGTTTGTAAGCGAGGGAAGCAGAGAGGCGAGTCCGGAGACCAGGGAGGAACAAGAAATAGAGCCACGGAGATCGGGACGTCTTTGTAAGAGGCCGGAATATTTGAAAGATTATATATGTGCTAACGAAAGGGATAGGAGTGTTGTATCTGCTCAGTTACAGCCGCAGATTAGAGCCGGGCGATAGGCGTCCCTATCCAGGGTGCTGATTGGCCGCCAGCCCGTAGTTACAATGTAAGCGGGAAGTTTCTCTCTGCGGGATTGGGTGCTGCCTCAGGCAGCTTGTTATATATAAGCCTGTGTGTGTATTATTTGCTTAAGTCTGTACCTGCCAGGCCTGGCATGAGTTCTGTAATAAACTTCTGAGTTAACTGTGGCTTCTATTACATTATCCTTAACTAAACAATGGTATAACAGCCTGTAAAATGAATGGGAAGTGGGAAAATTCAAAGCATACTAACCATATACGGTAACTCCCTTTCTATTTCATTGTATATAGAAAAGCAGACAGAAGAGAAACCTAGGACTGTTGCACATTGTATGAATCATGTTCTGCCTGCAATATTCAAATCATAAAAGGATGTAGACTATTTTCTCTTGTCTGTCAGCTCCTCCCCACCTCCCAAAAAATTCTAGGAGTTCTTTGAAGTTTCAGCTTTAAACTGCCATGGCTGGAGAAAAATAGCTGCTTTAAGAGCTTATAAATTGCAAAATGAAATCAAACAATACAGCAATATTCTTTTCTATTTTTAAAGAACAATATTTGTCAACTGCAACAATTTTAAGATGTATGGCCTTCAACTCCCATCATGCTGCCTGGGGGATTCTGGAAGTTGAAGTCCACACATATTAAAGTTGTTGAAGTTGAGAAATCCTGTCTCAGGCATTAGGAAATACAGTGGTATCTCATCTTACGAACGCCTCTTCTAACGAACTTTTCAAGATACAAACTCGGTGTTTAAGATTTTTTTGCCTCTTCTTCCGAACTATTTTCACCTTACGAATCCAAGCAGCTGCTGCTGGGATGAAGGGGTTTCTTTTTTTCCCCTTTTTTGAAGAAAGAAAAGGGAGGGGCAGCTTGGAGGAGTAAAGATTTTGCATGCTTGCAAAGGCACTGAAATGGTGTCTTTTTAAGAAATAAAAGGGAGGGGCAGCTTGGAGGAGTAAAGATTTTGCATGCTTGCAAAGGCACTGAAACGGTGTTTTTTCAAAAAAGAAAAGGGAGGGGCGCCCCCCTTGCCTTTCTTCCTTCCCATTCACCCTTTAGCCTAGCCTTGCTTCTTCCACCCGCCCCCTTTAGCTGCTCCTCCCTGCCCTCTGTTCGCCTCCCTTCTAAAGTTTGGGATTTTCCTGAAGGATTTGCACGCATTATTTGCTTTTACATTGATTCCTATGGGAAACATTGTTTCATCTTACGAACTTTTCACCTTATGAACCTCCTCCGGGAACCAATTAAGTTCGTATGATGGGGTACCACTTTACATTGTTTTGCATCCAAGCATTTTAAATGGGCAAGTGTTCTAGAGTGCTATTTACTGCATTATTTTCTGTGGAGGATTTTCTTGTGGGTTATTAATTTGATTCACATACTATCTGACAGCTTCCTTATATTCTAATTTTTCCTCAGATCAACAAGTCTGGATGAGGTTTGTCATATCTGGACTATAACCAGGGGTGGACTGCTGCCCGGCCGGGAGGGGGGGGACACACACAGTGGGGTAGCAAAAATGGAGCTCCACCCCAGAGCACCCAATTTGCACTGAAAGAAGTTGAAAGAAAATGCAGGGCATCCTGCATAAGCCACGCCCACGGTGTTGTAGTAAACATTTTGGTAGCCCTTCGCTGACTATAATCCAAGTATTCTTACTCTTTAATCCAGTGCCTTGATCACTGTACCACACTAGCTATACCCAGTGAAGGACTACCAAAATTTTTACTACCACACTGTGGGCGTGGCTTATTCAGGATGCCCTGCATTTTCTTTCAACATCTTTCAGTGCAAATTGAGTGCTCTGGGGTGGAGCTCCAATTTTGCTACCCCACTGCGTTCCCTGCCCCCCGGTCTGGACAGTAGCCCCCCCCGGCTATACTTCCTTTTATTTTTGTGCTTTTTCTCTTTATATAATGTACATGGAGTATGCAATTTAACTCTTTCCTCTGAAACCCATCTAATGTTGACTTTGGCTGAAGGTAAGTACTATACTAAAAGTTCTAAATAAATGCTGATTTTTATGGTGGCACAGCCACTATAAATGTATGCGTTAGATTCATATCAGCAAGGCATCTTTCTCATCTTGTTTCATGGATTGAAAGAATTGTAGGCAAGCAATTACAGACAACAGGGGAACATCGGGTTCTGCTATATATCTATATAATGGTGTCTTTGAGAGTACAATGTGCGTGTGTGAAAGAGTGAGTATGAAAGATTCCACATCTATATCAAAGAATTATCTGGAGAACTTGAGGTTGAAGTGACTGACCTGACACAATTCCATATGGAATTAAGTGGTACCCATATCCAGGAGAATAAATCAATTTAACTACACTTTAATCTGCATAAGGTTAAGCTGCAAGCATTGAACATCTCCATTAATATTTATTGGGGACTTTCCTTGGTTCCTCCCCCCTGCAGTCTCTGATATGATTTATGCCACTGCAGTAAGCTACTTTTACAACGTTTTTAGTTAACCCTTCAAACTGGCTTTAAATGACAATCTGATTCCTGGATAGAGCTCCTTTGGTAGCCTGGCACACAAGGTGATTCAAGGTAGAACATAGAAACATAGAAGTCTGACGGCAGAAAAAGACCTCATGGTCAATCTAGTCGGCCCTTATACTATTTTCTGTATTTTATCTTAGGATGGATATATGTTTATCCCAGGCATGTTTAAATTCAGTTACTGTGGATTTATCTACCACGTCTGCTGGAAGTTTGTTCCAAGGATCTACTACTCTTTCAGTAAAATAATATTGTCTCATGTTGCTTTTGATCTTTCCCCCAACTAACTTCAGATTGTGTCCCCTTGTTCTTGTGTTCACTTTCCTATTAAAAACACTTCCCTCCTGAACCTTATTTAACCCTTTAATATATTTAAATGTTTCGATCATGTCCCCCCTTTTCCTTCTGTCCTCCAGACTATACAGATTGAGTTCATTAAGTAGGTATCAATAAGGTATTGAAAGTAAATGTTGTTTACAGCCTACTGATCTCAGTGGGTCTCATTTAACAATGTTTTTCTCAGAAGTCTTACCTGTCCTCTTTGTCTCTCCACAGTCTGGGCCCAGGTAGCCTTGCTTGCACTCACAAATACAGGTGGCCCCCAGCAGGATTGGCTCACCATTGTTCTTACAGGGACCGCAACGGCAAGTATTGAATTCCATTAAATACTGATCTAAAGCCATTTTCAAGTTTCTCCTCTTGGTTTCCATATTTCCAAGGCTTGTCCTAGACAATAATTCATGTATGGGCTGCAGCTGATGAAAAAGAGAAAAGGGAAAACTATTTTTATATTATGATTGTTTTGGGAAAGTTGGAATGCAATGCCCAGAAAGTACCAGGATATCTTGGGGAAGGGGCTGGAATGGCAAAATACTTATTTTGATAATTATCTTGATAGATTATTTCAATGTATGAATGGACCTGTCTGACTTCTCAAGGTTTTTCTCTCAGTGTTTCCCTCCCTCTTTTAAATTGTTATATACACTTAAAAAAAAAAACCCTGAGAAGCTGCATAAAATCTCATTTGTGGGATTCTTATAGAGAATGGATGAATCAACATAGTGCAGGAGCCAAAGACATCTTGACATTGGGCAAATGGCTCCCATAACTGAAACAATTGGATTCAATACAGAAGTAGATATAGAAAATGTGGATAATGTTTACAGTAAATCAGACACCTGAAATTTTCGAGATTTATGTTGGACTATGTTGGAAACAACAGGGAATAAGGGTATAGGAATTGTCAATATCTTTTTTTAAAAAATGTCTATTGTTATATTTATATCATATCAAGATATTGCATATCACCTCGAGGCTCGACTACTGTAATGCTCTCTACATGGGGCTACCTTTGAAGAATGTTCGGAAACTTCAGATCGTGCAGAATGCAGCTGCGAGAGCAATCATGGGCTTCTCTAAGTTTGCCCATGTTACTCCAACACTCCGTAGTCTGCACTGGTTGCTGATCAGTTTCCGGTCACAATTCAAAGTGTTGGTTATGACCTATAAAGCCCTACATGGCATTGGACCAGGATATCTGCGAGACCGCCTTCTGCTGCACGAGTCCCAGCGACCGGTTAGATCCCACAGAGTTGGCCTTCTCCGGGTCCTGTCGACTAAACAATGTCGTCTGGCGGGACCCAGGGGAAGAGCCTTCTCTGTGGTGGCTCCAACCCTCTGGAACCAGCTCCCCCCAGAGATTAGGATTCCCCCCACCCTCCTTGCCTTTCGTAAACTCCTTAAAACCCACCTCTGCTGTCAGGCATGGGGGAATTGAAACATCTCCCCCTTGCCCATGTAGTTTTTGTTTATGATTCGATTGTGTGCTTGTTTTTTATATATTGGGGTTTCTTTTTTTGGATTTTTTAACCTAAAACTGTAATTTAGATTGCTAAATATTAGATTTGTTACTATGTACTGTATTTTTACAATTGTTGTGAGCCGCCCCGAGTCTGCGGACAGGGGTGGCATATAAATCCAATAAATCTAATCTAATCTAATCTAATCTAATCTAATCTAACCAGTGATGGCAAACCTATGGCACGGGTGCCACAGGTGGCATGTGGAGCAATATCTGTTGGCACATGAGCCGTTGCCCTAGCTCAGTTCCAAAATGCATGTATGTGCTGGTCAGCTGATTTTTGGCTCACACAGAGGCTCTTGGAGGGCATTTTTGGCTTCCAGAGAGCCTCTAGGGGGAATGAGGGAGTGTGTTTTTACCCTAGCTCCAGATAAACCTTTGGAGCCTGGGGAAGGCAAAACATGAGCCTACTGGGCCCACCAGAAGTTGGGAAACAAGCTATTTCTGGCCTCCAGAGGGGGCGGGAAAAGATGTTTTTGACCTCCCCAGGCATTGAATTATGGGTGTAGGCACTTGCGCATGTGCAATAATGCACACCCACACACTTTTGGCACCTGAGGAAAAAAAGGTTTGCCATCAATCACTGTGGTATATCCTTATATGTGGAAACAGGGATAGAGAAGGAAGAATTGTTTTGTGATTTTAGTAGTACTGGTGATACCATAGACCAGTCTGTTAATCCTCAGGTAGGTTTACGTCTACTTCTTATCCTGAATTTTATATTTTTAAAGGCAACAATGATATTCTATAAAGGAGATCATCTTTAAAAGGATCTCAAGAAAGAATTTCTTCAAGTTTCTCTATAAAGCTGCTAGATGACCTGGAAGATATTGAGCAGGACACAAGGGGTCAGCATTAATAGTAACACCAAAGGCCTTATGGTGACTTCAAGAACTGACATTTTAGTGACTTCAAGTCATGGTGACTATAGAGATTTGTAGAACACTTCTAGTCATTATGTGTGGGAGAAAAGGCATCAAGCACCATGCCATGAGGTCTTTTAGCCTCTATGTCTCTCTCTGAGAGCAGCCAGAAGTTCATTAAAAATGGTTTTCCCATCTGTACCCAGTATGATTTCCCAAGTCAAGTCACTTCCTGGAACTATAAAAATATGACATCTTTATTCATACCAAGCCTTCTGAAGCTTTCAAAAAGAAGAAATGAATCATTCTGTTTCTGCAGCTTTCCCTAATCTGGTGACTTCTAATACAAGGTTGGCTAAGATTGCTGCCTTGTTTTCTGGAAAAAGTAGGTATAAATAAATACATACAAGTATATCATTGAAAGGGTTCAGAATGATTTAATATCTGAGGCTGTAAGATCTGAGGGAGAGATTGCTCAACTATTTGCTCCTTTTCAGGGCAAATTGACAAGATGTGTTATCCCAACAAATGAAAGCACGTACTACTTGCAAATCAAAGCAAAACCCAAGTCTACAAAAAGCAAGCTTGTTGCATAATAATATGAAATATAGATTTCCCCTCTCCTCCCAAAAATCTTAAATATAATTATTCATCTAACCATTGTACAAAAATTGTGTTGGATCAGACTCTGTTTTTCCTGTAGTTACCCAGATGACTTTGGGAAACTCAAAAGTTGAAGGTGAAGGCAATAGGTCTCTCCTGATCAGATGTGTCTTCCACTGATGTCTGGAGGCAACATTAGAGTCTTCATATTCATTGCTAATCTTATACACAATGACCATCTATAACACACATCCATTTACAACTATGGGAGCAATGTCGATAATCATCTGGCTGCAATACAAAAGCTTGCCTCTTCTCTATCTGAGTTTCTTCCCATTCGACATCTTCAATGGGAGAACTTTTCCCAACTATTTTGATGACAGCAGGAGGGAAATATCTCACAAGAACATTTTCCCCATGCTCTGCATTATTTTAAAAATGCTTATTATATTACTTTCTTGGCCTACCATTTTTCCTGAGCGAAAAGCATAAACCTTGCAACTGCTTGCCCTAAGGTACTGTTCTAGTTCCCTTTATCATTTTGATCATCTTTTTCTACAGTTTTCTTTCCTTTTCATTTTTGTAATATCTTTTTTGGAAATGCAACCAACGGAACTATATGCAGTATGTCTGAAGAAGTTGGCTTCTCTTTTTGATTTGTATAATAGGCACTGCACTACCATCAGTTTTAATTTTATACTTCTAAAATTTTGCATTATTTGCAGTTTACATTCTTTTCCCTGCTATAATCTGCTTAGAAAATTCTGTGTAAATGAAAAAAAGAAGATATATGCATACACTGAATAAATACACTGAATCTTGTATTTCATATTTTAAATTTTATGTTGTACAGTATGCTCAATTTTAAATGTGATCTTCTGACATGAATAAAGTAACAAGCACATTGATCCTCTTTCCAAATGTTTAAAGTTGTTTTTCCATCCAATCTTGATACTGAATAAAGACAATTTGTCATTACCATCTAAAAGGGTTTCCACTCCCCTCAATACAGACAATAGTTCTTGCATTTTCTGTCTCTCTATTCCAATTGTCAACTAAACTTGACCCTAATGAGCTTCTGACCAGTTTGCCATCTGCCAAGACTTTCTAATTGTTACCCAACATGGAATTTGCCTTTTACATTGCAGCTACATGCTGGATAAATATTTTCTGAGAGTGACAGTTTGCAAGTTCAAGAGCCTTTCCCATCAATCATTGGCCAAGATCAAAATGGGCTGTTGGAGACTGCCAAGTAGGTGGGCTCTCTCTAGCACATCTGGGCTGCAAAAATTCCTGCTGAGCACCCAGGTGACAATAAAAGTATACAGGAACCTCTAATTCTTCGCTATTTTTTATTAGCAGCTTCAAGCTACCGATGGCTTCTGCAGCCCAATGCACAGCAACAACGCAATGTGGAAAGAGGGATCAAGTGAGAGAAATACAAATAGTGTGCAGAGCTGTCAGGAATGGTGAGATAGGGGCAGGGGCAGGGCAGTCTGTTTACAGAGGTTTCCTGTAATTGAAGAGGTTGAGAGGATTGCTGCATAAGAGATTCTCCACAGCCTTGGAAAAAAAGGGGGTATTTTGAAACAATATTTACAGAAGACACTTTAGCAAACAACAGTATGTCAAATGGAGAGGACATTCAAGTGGACGTTAGTAATTACTGGCATGTCTGAAACTACTCCAAAACCATCAGCACTTGCGATGCTCCTGAAGCTGTCTTTTAAGGGTTACAGACTAAGTGCCAGGCAAACAGTTTCATTTAGAATCCATGGAAATTTATCCACCTGGATAAAGGTAGTCCTGCTTCTATGAAATAGAAAAATAAAAGAAATGGGGGATACAATCTAAGACTAAAGAGGTACTTATACCACTTTATAATAGCCTTGTCAGACCTCACCTAGAGTGCTGCATCCAAATTTGGGCTCCCCACTACAAAAAAGACATTGAAACTCTGGAAAAAGTACAGAAGAGGGCAACCAGAATGATAAAGGGACTAGAAACCAAAACAGATGAGGAAAGGTTGCAGGAACTGGGCATGGATAATTTGGTGGAGGTCCAGGGGGGACATGATAGCAGTCTTTAAATGTTTGAAGGGCTTCCATAGTGAGGAGGAGGTCACACTGTTTTCCAAAGCACCAAAGGGCCAGACAAGGAGCAACGGATGAAAGCTGACCAAGGAGAGATTCAACCTCGACGGTGAGAGCGATCAACCAATGGAACAGCCTGCCTGCAGACGTCGTGAACACCCCAACACTGGAGACCTTCAAGAAGAGACTGGACTGTCATATGTCAGGGACGATATAGGCAGGGGCGGGCAGCAGGCAGGATGGGGTGGATTGCAGTTCCACCGGCGGAAATGAAGATGTGTGCACAGCTCCAACTGATTGGCGGCTATCACTTCTTGGATTACTAGTCTCAGCTCGGCTCTCCTTTTTCCCCCTGCTGCTGTTGCATCTGCGCTCCCCACTTTTTTCCTCTTTCCTTCTTCCTGGCCTCGGATGAGCTTCCCTCTCTCCTGCCCAGATCCCCTCCTGCCTCACTCGGCCACCTCCCGCCTGAGGTGCAAGCAGAAGGCATGGGTGGAAGTGGTGCTGGCAGTATTAATGCTTCTGGCAGCACCCATTTGCCTAGCTACCCAGTCTGAGGCAGTGGGGCGACCCAGGAAGGAGAGCGCAGGAAACACAAAGCAAATGGTCACCCCAAAGAGAGACACTGGTGAGGTTGTAAGTCAAGGACTTAACAGTTCACTTGAACTATGATGATCGTTCAAGCCACTCCCATCTGATCACATGGCAAGCCACTCCTATCCAGTCACATGACCATCAAGCCACACCCACAAAATAAGCCACACCCACAGTGTGGCAGTAAAAATTTTGGCTGCCCATTACTGGGTATACGGTCTCCTGCACCAGCAGGAGGTTGCACTAGAAGACCCTCAGGGTCCCTTCCAACACAAACTATAAATAAATAAATAAATAAATATTATAGTACTGGCATTATCTAAAATCAGCACCTTCTAGATCTGTTGGGATTACAGCAACTCCAAAATTTACAGGGCAGTGAGGGCTTTGCAGTTCCAAAACACCTGAACCTACCAGAATTGGGGATTTGAATTATACAGTCATCCAGAAAAAGTGAATTGCATAAAGGTTTTGTGCAAGAGACCTGGCAATTAGAAGATGTTCAGAATTCCCTTTCCTTTCTCTTATTATTCTGACCTGCTCAGGTTTTTATTGTAAAAGATAGTCAGCTACATAGGTTTTTGAATAAATAAAATCTCTCTCTAACAGTGAATGTTAATGTGAAAGACAGGAATATATATATCTCTGCTACAGCTCATATATTGCTATCCGCGACCTAAAAAAAAAAGGTATATGGAGAATAGCAGCTAGAGGGGACAGCAAGATATATTCAGAGCATAAATTCTGAATACTTTATATTCAAGCTAAAACGAATGGTAGCTTAGGGTGATAAACTCCAGGCGAAGAAACAACATTGCTTAAAGAGCCTTGTGTGTCATTTCAAATGTTGTTAAATGGCGTCTTCTTTCAAACGTACAATGTAACAACCAGCCTGTCCCATGAACAGATGCATAACAACATCGTTCTAGGAACTTTTGCCTGACAGGTTTAATTTCTTGGATATGTAGCTGCAGCCATTTAATCGTACAGGTGTGTCATCTTTTTTCCACAAATGGCATTCCACCTTAGAAAAGAACCAGCGTACAATAAGAAAAGGTAACACTGAGAAATGATACCTTCAGAAACCCCAGCAAAAAATAAATTGGCAGCCAAGAGTACCAATTTATTAGGATGACAACGATGCTGACATTAAGGTAGATGTCTAACTGGGTCACCAACTTCAGGCATGTGAGTAATAAGTTTGACTTATTATTTGTAAAATTGTTACCTCAAAGCATGGAATTAAGCATAGGATCAAGTGCATTTCTAGGCTTTATAACTTTATCCCATGTAATTGTGTTGGTAATGACCTTTAAAGTCCTACATGGCATTGGGCCAGAATACATCCAGAACCGCCTTCTACCGCACGAATCCCAGCGGTTGATAAGGTCCCACAGAGTTGGCCTTCTCCGGGTCCCGTCGACCAAACAATGTGGCGGCCCCAGCCCTCTGGAATCAACTCCCCCCAGATATTAGAATGGCCCCCACCCTCCTTGTCTTTCGCAAACTACTCAAGACCCACCTTTGTCACCAGGCATGGGGGAGTTAAGATATTCCTTCCCCTAGGCCATTACAAGTTATGCATGGTATGTTTGTGTGTATGTTTGGTTTTTATAATTAGGGTTTTTAGTTGTTTTATTAAATTGGATTGTTACATGTTGTTTTTACCATTGTTGTTAGCCGCCCCAAGTCTGCGGAGAGGGGCGGCATACAAATCCAATAAATAAATAAATAAATAAATTGATAGTTGCGCCACAGTTGTTTTTGGGATTAAAACTGGAGGTAACCCATACTAATATGTCAAAAAAAGAAAAAAAATGCATTTTTATTGGTAAACCTATGGCCCACATGTCACAGGTGGCCCACAGAGCCAATCTGAGGGTATGTGTTTTAGCTCCAGTGTGCATGTGCTCACTGGCTAGTTGATTTTTGGTCTTCCATAGGTCAGGGGGAGGTCATTGAGGAAAACCTCCGGAGCCTGTGGAAGGTGAAAAATGGGCCCAACAGGACTACCAGAAGTTTGTTTGTTTCTGAACTTCTGGTAGGCCCGTTGGGCCATTTTTCATTCGTAGTACGCCCTTTTGGCACCTGAGCAAAAAAGATTCACCATCACTAAACTAGGGGAAAAATTAGAAAAATTTACAAAGGCAATTGACCATTTATTATTTATTTATCAGATTTGTATGCCACCCCTCTCCGTAAACTCGGGGCGGCTAACAACAACAATAAAACAATATAAACAAATCCAATAATTTAAGTTAATTTAAAAACCCTAATTTAAGAAACCAATCATACCTACAGACATACCATGCATAAATTTTATAAGCCTAGGGGGAAGGGAAAGTCTCAATTCCCCCATGCCTGACGACAGAGGTGGGTTTTAAGGAGCTTACGAAAGGCAAGAAGGGTGGGGGCAACTCTGATTTATGGGGGGGAGTTGGTTCCACAGGGGTGGGGCCGCCACAGAGGAGGCTCTTCCCCTGGGTCCCGCCAAACGACATTGTTTAGTTGACGGGACCCAGAGAAGGCCAACTCTGTGAGACCTAACTGGTCGCTGGGATTCGTGCGGCAGAAGGCGGTCCCGGAGATATTCTGGTCCGATGCCATGAAGGGCTTCATAGGTCATAACCAATACTTTGAACACATTTCCAACTCTAGCTATTTCTCATCTTAAACAGGATATCTTAGCTGCCTGGTTGTAAATGCTTCACAGCAGGATTAATCATATCAGCAAACTAAGTTGAAAAATACCATTCATTCTTCCTTGTTGAAGAACAACAATCTTCAATTTCCTAAAATCGACTATTTTGACAATCTATTTCCCATAGTGCAATAAACATAAATGTTAAAAATCAAAATTCTCTTCTTACCTCTCCTTTACTTTAAAAGTCTTTTTAGTGGAGGGGGGGTGTCTTCTTTTTTAAAAAAACAAACAAACAAACAAAAAACATTTGTACCCTTGTGAAATGGGGAGAAGGTCATCGTATCTACAGCCCATTACATTTAAGCCTGTTCTAAGATGGAATCACTATCAAAATATAAAACGATCTGCTCCAGTACACTTTCAATCCTTTAGAAATGCAGCATTCCTACATGTGAAAGCAAAGGCTTACCTCAAAATCAATAATGGTGGGATTAAGTTTTAATGACCTCCCCCAGTAGCGGTATGCTATGGAGCTCCTATTTTCCATGATTCGGGCAATGGAGGAGGCATCTCCACCTTCTACCCGGGAAATAATATCTTCTACTACTGAGTTTTTTTTATCATCATCTGGAAAGTTGAACAGTTGAAAAAAATTAGATTTCATTTCTGCGATTTCCCTTATTCTACAGACATTCATTAGTTGAAGTAACTCTCAAAGAGGATAAACCTTACAAGAATTGGGAATAGGCAGTAAAAGGAAATCCTATTGGTGCTATTCATTTAAATACAGTGGTACCTCATCTTACGAACGCCTCTTCTAACAAACTTTTCGAGATAAGAACCCGGGGTTTAAGATTTTTTTGCCTCTTCTTCTGAACTATTTTCACCTTACGAACCCAAGCCACTGCTGCTGGGATGAAGGGGTTTCTTCCCCCCCCCCTTTTTGAAGAAAGAAAAGGGAGGGGCGGCTTGGAGGGGGAAAGAGTTTGCATTTTAAAAAGTAGGAGAACAGCGTGCTTGCACAGGCACTGAAAGGGTGTCTTTGCCTTTCTTTGCCCCCCTTGCCTTTCTTCCTTCCCACTTTCTTTGCCCCCCCTTGCCTTTCTTCCTTCCCACTCATCCTTTAGCCTAACCTTGCTTCTTCCACCCGCCCCCTTTAGCTGCTCCTCCCTTCTAAATTTTTGGATTTTCCTGAAGGATTTGCACACATTATTTGCTTTTACATTGATTCCTATGGGAAACATTGTTTCGTCTTACAAACTTTTCACCTTACGAACCTCCTCCTGGAACAAATTAAGTTCGTATCATAAGGTATCACTGTACAAGGGTCGCCCAGAAAGTAATGCACCATGTTTTTTTCTTCAACAGTTATTTATTGAACACAATGAAACTTACACACAAGAAAGAATGATGTTTCTTCTACACTTCCTATTTTTCCACATAACCTGCGTCCCGTTCTATGACCTTCTTCCAGTGAGACACAAGGGTGTGTATGCACTGTTGGTACTACTCCTTTTTCCGGTCATGAAGCCATTTCTGCACTTTGCGAATCACCTCTTCATCATCCTCTTCCACGAATGGCATCCTTTAATGGCCCAAACAAGTAGAAGTCTGAGGGAGCTAGGTCAGGGCTGTAGGGTTGATAGGGTAACATTGTCTAATCCTGCTTAGTGATATGTTCCGAAGTCCTCAAACTTGTGTGAGACTGAGTGTTATCATGTTGAATCAAACATTCACCTGGGTTGTTATGGCATTGAAGTCTCTAGAAGCACCTGTTGAGTTTAGTTAATAAGCGAATGAACACATCAACAAGCTGCGTCTTGTCAGGTGTGACAGCTGTGGCTGGCTGCCCTGAACACTGCAAACCTTGGAGCTCTTCCAAACCATCTTCTAATGGTCTCATCCTCTGTGCCCAGAATTCTGCAGATTCTGTACACAAACGTTTGTGAATGTTCCCAACAGTTTCTTTCTCCGCAGTGAGAAATTCAATGAGGAAATGTTGTTTGTAACATACATCACTTACAGATGCCATTTTGAAACACTGCTGCAACTACGCTATCTGTCTGAAGAAATGCAAAATTTACACATACACTCCTGACAATTCAAATAATATATATCTAAAGTTTCACATTCATACCATTACTGTAGGCTGAGAAAAAAAATGTGGTGCATTACTTTCTGGGTGACCCTTGTATATAACTACTGTATATACCCTTGTATATAGTTATAGTATACACAGCATTTGTCAACATAGATGTTAAAACGGCATCATAATGTTATGATTGCCTTCTTGTGAATTCAAAATTTTTTTTTCCTATTATTGTTCCTTCCCCTTTAATTTGCCAACCATCTTTATGAATGAAATCAATTAATGGCAAGAAATTAACAAAACAGAATGAGTCCTATACATTCAAGACTTTGAAGAAATGTCTATATATGACCTGGTCATTTTATGACCAAGATTACCATGTGCCCCTCATAAACATTTTCTTCTCCTTTGAAAGAATCCTTCGTTTCTAAAACAAACTGTGTTTTGTCAAGGAGAATAAGGACTGGCATCAAGAGAATGCAACAGGTTGTGTCTATTTTGCTCCATGAAGAATAATTTCTAGTGCTTGAGTCCCCTTATGGAAACAAAGACGTTTTAAATTCACAAGTGAAGAAGTTTATTGCCTACCTCCGCTCATGCCTCCTTTTGAGCCACATTGATTGTAGTTCACCTTGGCATTTATTTCCAAAGTTTCTTGAAATGGAAAGCTTAAGCCAATCGATGCCCCAAAACAGCTATTTACATAATCCTTTTTAATTTCTATAGTAAGGGAAGAAATCATGAATATCATTAGCATGTTTATACCCATGGATAATTGATGAACCTTCATATCTTAGTTACCAACAGAAGCACAGTAAGAACATTCTTAGTTGCATTTCAACATTTTTAATTGGTAATTGTCTAAAACAATGTGTGCCAAAGATACATTAAAAAAAACAAGATGGCAGGCAGAGCCATATGATAAAATTCACTGTTCTTTTCCACAGGCAACATAACATTAAAAATGGTGGGGAATTCACCCCACCCACATGAACTAAGGTTGGACTTTAAATGTTCATGATGTTGTGTGTTTTTTTTGTTTTTACTCTTTCCCTAGCAGCTGGTATCTGGAAAGCTATTGACAGTGCTGAAGAGAATGCAGTTCTGCTTTTAAAAAAACTCTACAATATAATTTACATTTCCATAGTTGCCACTGTGTGAGCTATATATGGGTTTTGAAAAACGAGAATGTCTGAGAAGAAATGTGTAAAAATAGCTGGTTACTTTTTTTAAAAAAGGTAAGAGTTTGATCTGGTGACACCTGATGAAGTGGACAAGGCCATTGGAGTTGTGAGTTCCGCCTCCTGTTTGCTGGATCCGTGTCCCTTCTGGCTGGTCTCGGCCAGCAAAGAGGTGACACGGAGCTGGGTCCAGGAGATTGTCAATGCTTCTTTGGGGAGGGGGTCCATCCTGGATCCCTACAAGGAGGCACTTGTGTGCCCCCTCCTCAAGAAGCCTTCCCTGGACCCAGCCATTTTCAACAACTATCGCCCAGTCTCCAACCTTCCCTTTATGGGGAAGGTTGTTGAGAAGGTGGTGGCGCTCCAGCGGTCCTTGGAAGAAGCCGATTATCTAGGCCCTCAGCAGTCAGGATTCAGGCCCGGCAACAGCATGGAAACTGCTTTGGTCGCGCTAATGGATGATCTCTGGCCAGGCCCGGAACAGGGGTTTATCCTCTGTCCTGGTGCTTCTTGACCTCTCAGCGGCTTTCGATACCATTGACCATGGTATCCTTCTGCGCCAGCTGGAGGGGTTGGGAGTGGGAGGCACTGTTCTTCAGTGGTTCTCCTCCTACTTCTCTGGTCGGTCGCAGTCGGTGTTAGTGGGGAGTCAGAGGTCGACCTCTAGGTTACTCCCTTTTGGGGTACCTCAGGGGTCGGTCCTCTCCCCCTACTATTTAATATCTACATGAAACCGCTGGGTGAGATCATTCAAGGGCATGGGGTGAGGTATCATCAGTATGCAGATGATACCCAGCTCTACATCTCTACCCCTTGTCCAATCAGCGAAGCAGTGGAAGTGATGTGCCGGTGCCTGGAGGCTGTTGGGGTCTGGATGGGTGTCAACAGACTCAAACTCAACCCTGATAAGACAGAGTGGCTGTGGGTTTTGCCTCCCAAGGACAACCCCATCTGTCCATCCATTATCCTGGGGGGGGGGGAATCACTAACCCCCTCAGAGAGGGTCCACAAGTTGGGCATCCTCCTCGATCCACAGCTCACATTAGAGAAACATCTTTCAGCTTTGGCGAGGGGGGCGTTTGCCCAGGTTCGCCTGGTGCACCAGTTGCGGCCCTATTTTGACCGGGAGTCACTGCTCACAGTCACTCATGCCCTCATCACCTCGAGGCTCGACTACTGTAATGCTCTCTAAATAGGGCTACCTTTGAAAAGTGTTCAGGAACTTCAGATCATGCAGAATGCAGCTGCGAGAACTATCATGGGTTTTCCTAAATATGCCCATGTTACACCAACACTCCGCAGTCTGCATTGGTTGCTGATCAGTTTCCAGTCACAATTCAAAGTGTTGGTTATGACCTACAAAGCCCTTCATGGCATCGGACCAGAATATCTCCGGGACCGCTTTCTGGCGCACGAATCCCAGCGACCAGTTAGGTCTCACAGAGTTGGCCTTCTCCGGGTCTCATCAACTAAACAATGTCATCTGGCGACACTTTTTAAAAGCTTCTATATACTGTAAGCTGCCTCTGCTGTAAAGAATCCATTCATAAAGTTAAAGCAGACTCTAGAAAGGACCCTTAAACCAACAGCATCATTGGAAGCTTGGAAAGGTTGAGTATATATTTTAAATGAAGAGCAAGAACATATCGAAGTTCTAGACCACCTTCCAAATCCTTTCCTAACCTTCTAAACTTGTTTTTAATTTTAATATTGCCTTATTTCCCAGTATTCTCTGCCACATTCTATCTCCCTTCACTTTCCATTAGTAAAAAAAATGTCTTGAGAAACAGAGAATATAGCTGTGTGGTTTGATTCTGTCACCTCAAAAGTTGTGAGAACTTGCAATAAATCCAACAGGCTTTCTAGATCACAAAGACTACCACTTTTGAAGGATGCCTTACTTCCTTTGATTCTTCATAGAGTGAATAAAAATACATAGGAAATTAATTGCAAGCCCCCATACTCTTTACATATATTGTACGTGCAACTTGCTAGGAACGTACTAATACCAAAGATATTATAAATTCATCAGTTTTTCCTAACCTGATTTCAGAGGTAAATGTATTATATTATGCATCAGATTAGGGAAGGCAGAAACTAGACTAGGTTTCTCCTGTAGAATCTTGTCAATTTCCTTTCAGACCCAAAAATATTGTTTGTCAAATTTTATGAAATTATATTCAGTATTTTAATAATTTATTAAACAGACACCAAATTGATCTCTTTAAAAAAATTTCTTGGTGGGGAAAATCCACATTTATGTTTTGATAAGTTTGCATTTGAACATAATAGTTAGTCAGTTTTAATTTTAACCATGGTTCGTTCCACAAATGCCTCATTTATTTTCCCAGTTTCTTCCATTGGTACCAAGAAGATACAATGCTTTGTTCAAGAACAAAGGGTAAATTGGAATGCTGGCATTTAGGTTAAAACAAACCATGGTTTCATTAAGAAGGAGTCAACCTATTCTCCAAAGTACCTGAGGGTAGAACAAGAAGCAATGGGTAGAAACTAAACAAGAAGAGAAGTAACTTAAAACTAAGGAGAAATTTTCTGACAGTCAAAACAGCTGATCAGTGGAACAACTTGCTTCCAGAAGTTGTCAATGCCCCAACACTGGAAGTTTTTAAGCAGATGTTGGATAACCATCTATCTGAAGTAGTGTAGGGTTTCCTGCCTAAGCAGCGGGTTGGACTAGAAGACCTCCAAGGTCCCTTCCAACTCTGTTATTATCATTGTTATTAAACCAGGATTCATAAATCAATGACCACATTTGGCCAATATGGGCAAAGTAAAATAATATTTCTTAATTGGGCTGGGCTTGCACACTATGCTGCCCACCCTGGTGTGGTTTAGTATATTATTGCATCAGTGTTGCTTCATGTAATTAGGGAACTAAAGTTTAATGTTTCCTAATGAGCCAACAGTCTCAATAAAGCTATGGCTCAGACTGTGCTTTGCCATATCTAATAGAACAAAGTCTCCCAGCTGCTGAATTTATTTTCATTTGCTGCCAACTGACAGAATATTAATAAATCCATAGTATTGTTTGTATTTAACTACTCCACCACTGTTTAACAACACACCTGGGTGAAATCTATTTACTTTAAACAAAAAGAAATGATTAGTTCTTTTCTCAGTGTTTCAACAATATATTCTAGTACCTCTTAAGTAATTAGCTGCAGCAAAGGCCTGTCAATACAATTTGTTATTGGTAGTCAGGAGAGGGTTGCTCCTACTTTGATCAATGGTATGTAGTAGATTTCATAAAGTGATGATCATACAAAATATATTGGCAGTGCAGGAAAAGAGAAAAGAAGATTACTTATTGTCTTATTGTAATTCTAAGGGGCTAAATATGGTACACAAATTAGATGGATTTCTGCTTTTAATTTTTGAATTAATCACTGTGTGAGAAAGTCTCTTTCTGTTGTATAATTAGAAATCACAAACAAATGGCATGGCTCTTCTGTGAAACAGAATAATGATTTTCTCTGAAAGAAAAAAAAAATCAAAGATAATCTTTGTGCAACTCCCAAGGATTTACAACTAATATTTGTTTCCATTCTTTCATTGTTTCAGGTGCAGAAACCCGCCTTCAGAATGAATTTCCATCCTTTTTTTTTTTTTGCTAATATATTTGCAGAATTCATAAAGGGCACTCCAAATTAAACACACACACACACACACACGAAAACTGGAATGGATACCAACACAGCATCTGCTTTTCAGCACTTGAAAATTGAATTTTTATCAGAAGGCAGGTGGATAAATGTAGGTAGCTAACTTTTAGACTTAACATGCATCTTTTGCTCTGTTCTCTCTTCTTCTTTTCCCATACAAATCTTCTCCCCAAAGAAGCCTTAAAAGGCCTCCACAAAAAAATAATGAAAATAGTTGTCAATACATGCAGATTTACCCCCGCACCATTCCTTACCCCGTCTTCTCTTACTTAAATCTCAATTTTCTCTAATTATTTCAGTTGATTATTAAAACATCCTCTGTCCTTAATTATACTCTTATTTTCTGGTCTCCTTTTTTGATAAATCACTCTTATTTACTTTTTAGTAACTAATATATATATGTATATGCACTTGAATCTAAATGTTATGAATTATATATAGAACACCAAGATATATACAGTAATAACAAGGATAACTTACATGTATATAGTTTAAGAAATAGAATGTTGAGATATAAATTTTTATGTATTACTCTGCAACAATTTTACTGTTCTCCTACACCCTTTTGATTCTGTACCCCCCCTTTTGTTCATATTCCCTTCTTTTTTATTAGTTTAATAAATAAATTTGATATTAAAAAAAAGAAAAAAAGAAAATAGTTGTCAATAAAATAAATGAAACAAAACAAGCAATAAAATCACTAATACTAAAATAAAGTGTTGTCTATATATACTTTAATATATATGAATTAAAAAGATATTTTTAAAAAATATAATGGCTTAGTCCGGTCAAAAAACTTAATATGTCCACAAGAAATACCCGTCTGTCTGTTCCTCCAGTCCTGTGATGGGGAACTTATGGCAAGTGGAGCCATATCTGCTGGCACGCAAGCCGTTGCTCCAGGCGAGGAAGCAAAAAATCACCGAAAATCAGCAAAATCTCACATAGCCGTGTGTCCTCTCATGAGATTTTGCTTCCTGTATATGTACAGGCGCCAAATCTCGCTCCATTGCGCCTGCATGCAGAGTGGTCACCCGAAGCTGTGCGCGCAGCTCCATTTTTGCTATCGGAACGCCGCCCCCATCCAGGAGGAACCCAATACTGGTCTCCATACTGTTTTGCAGGGCTCCCTAATTAACATATTGCCCCTCAACAATCTGGCTCCTCATTTTACCAACCTTGGAAGGATGGAAGGCTGAGTCAACCTTGGACTGGTTAGGATTGAACTCCTGGCTGCGAGCAGAGTTTGCCTGCAATGCTGCTTTCCAATCACTGTGCCACCAGGGCTCATGGTGCTACCTTTGAAGAGTGTCAGGAATTTGCAAATTGTGCAGAACGCAGTCGCGCGAGCAGTCATGCACATATCTCTCCAACACTCTGCGGCCTGCACTGGCTGCCAGTTGGTTTCCGGACTCAATTAAAAGTGTTGGTTATGACCTATAAAACCCAACATGGCATCGGGCCAGAGTACCAGCGAGACTGCCTTCTGCCACATGAATCCCAGCGACCAATTAGGTCCCACAGAGTCCGCCTTCTCCAGGTTGCGTCAACTAGACAATGTTGTTTGGCAGGACCTAGGGGGAGAGCCTTCTCTGTGGCGGCCCCGACCCTCTGGAATCAGCTCCCCCCGGAGACTCGTACTGCCTCACCCTCCTTGCCTTCCATAAGAGTCTTAAGACTCATTTATGCTGCCAGGCTTAGGGCTGTTAGATTCTTGCCCCCTGGCCAATGAATTTGCTAAGAGAATGCAGAACGATTGAAATGAATATTTTTTATGGATTTTTTTTTTTGGGGGGGAGGTAGATTTTAAATTATTAATTGTATCCAGGATACTGTTTATTGTTTATTATATGTTGTGAGCTGCTCCCAGTCCTTGGAGAGGGGCGGCATAGAAATCCAATAAATAAATAAATAATTTCTAAATATGGCACACTGAAGACAACTCACAATACGTCTTACTGACAGGAAAGTTAAAGAGAGAAAAACCTAAACTTGCATGTGAGGTTCATTAAAACACACCCCTGCTTTTAAGCATCATTTGGCAATTAACGTGCCTGCCAAGGCAAAGATTGCCAAACTACCCCTTAAGAGTATATTTCTGCCTTCGCTTCATTGAGTCATCCATGCTTGATAGTGATTGCATCCATCATCAGCCTTTTCAGAGGAAGGGAAACAAGCCCATAATTCCAGCGAAACATTTGCTTTCAGACACTGCGAGCAGCACTAAAGCAAAAGGCCGACATTCATTGAACCACAGATTTGCTTCTCCTGACTCAACAAGGCACTTAACTATAGCACAAGTTTGATAAATGTGTCTCTCTTTTTTTTATAGTCTGCTGCCGTGGGTGAAAATTATACAAGTATCTTACATAAAAGCAAAAAATATTTTTCTCCCGGGGCGCATTTTTTTGTTGTTGTCTTTTTTAGGGCTCCAACTTCCCTCCTCCTTCCACGGGGCCCACCTTCTCGTATAAATCACACCCTTTCTGAAAGGCAGGGAGCAAAATGCAAAATAAATAAAGGAATGGCTCTGTGGAGATGTTGCTGGCTGATGTATTCTTCTTCTCTAGACGTCCTTGCTTTGTGCAGCTTCGAATGGCACGTTGGTCTCTCTGTTGGTCACTCTCCAGGACCAGGAGAGACAAAAATTTGTGAGTATTAAAATCCACCGAATCCACACCCTGACTGGATGGATGCTATTCACTATTGTAAGTTCAGCATTCTTTATTAGTTGTATATATTGTTTTACGCCACCCTAAGTGTGTAAGGAGTTGATCGATTTATAAATTTGATAGATAGATATTATTATTATTATCATTATTTATTGGATTTGTATGCCGCCCCTCTCCGCAGACTTGGGGCGGCTAACAACAGTGGTAAAACAACATGAACAATCCAATTAATAAAAACAACTAAAAAACCCTTATTATAAAAACCCAAACATACACACAAACATACCATGCATAACTTGTAATATCCTAGGGGGAAAGGATAACTTAACTCCCCCATGCCTGGTGACAAAGGTGGGTCTTAAGTAATTTGCGAAAGACAAGGAGGGTGGGGGCCATTCTAATCTCTGGGGGGAGTTGGTTCGAGAGGGCCAGGGCCACCACAGAGAAGGCTCTTCCCCTGGGGCCTGCCAAACAACATTGTTTGGTCGACGGGACCCGGAGAAGGCCAACTCTGTGGGGCCTTATCGGCCGCTGGGATTCGTGCGGTAGAAGGCGGTTCCGGATGTATTCTGGCCCAATGCCATGTAGGGCTTTAAAGGTCATTAACAACACTTTGAATTGTGATAGATAGATAGATAGATAGATAGATAGATAGATAGATAGATAGATAGATAGATAGATAGATAGGTGAATGATGAGGCAGCAGCCATCTCGATCACCGGAACATAGAGACTTTAATAAAACCACTTAGCTTTCGTTAGCGTGCTGCTAACTTCGTCAGAGTTTTTAAAATGCCGTGGGAGACAAACATCTTTATAAAGCATTACTCAGTCTGCTCATTGCCCGCGTCACGGGGCCACGGGGTAGACAGACAGACAGACAGACAGACAAACAAACGAGTGCTAGTAACCTACAATTGCTAGGAAATGGGTCACCCCACCTGCGGCAACCCACAGCATTACTGCTATGCTGCAGTACTTTGAGTCTTGCAGTGACTTCCAATAGTTTTCAAAAATGCTGGTTTTAACCTATAAAATCTTTAACCTATAATTTCTTTAATGGTTTTCAGGTTTTTTGCAGGTTTGTGATCTTCAAATAAAAGTCCCTTGTTCTGAAGACTTATATGGAGTGGACAGTTCCGTTTTCTCTCCGTTGAAAATATTGATGTAGAATCTGGAGGCGCTTTTCCTCATTTGCAGTCCTTTCTCATTGGGACAGACTTCCCACAGACACTGGGCAGTCCCCCAGCTTGACACTGTTTGAGAAGGCTTTAGAAGTGGTAGAGGTTCAGGGGATACTTAAGATGTAACTGCTAACATTGGATTGTGTGTCAGGGTGTGTTTTGTTTAATCTGTTATTTTCAATTACATTTTAAGTTTAAGTTTAAGTTGTTTAAGTTTAAACGTAAACGTAAACGTAAACGTAAACGTAAACGTAAACTTAAACTTAAACTTAAACTTAAACTTAAACTTAAACTTAAACTTAAACTTAAACTTAAACTTAAACTTAAACTTAAACTTAAACTTAAACTTAAATGAATGAATGAATGTTTATAAATTTTTGAGACCACCCATCTTACCACAAGGTACTTCTGAGTGGCTATTGGGAAAAATGCACTAGCCTTCTCTGTAAAGGTAGCTCTTTAGTATCGTGCGTTTATGTGGGTGACTGGAGTGAAGAGACAGGCCAAGAAATGCTGAAAATACAAACAAATCCATAGAGTACAATGCTCATTTAAGTGCCTTTCCCCACTTCTGCCCAGAAAAGCCTTCCAGCCATCCTTGAGTCAGCAGAAAAAGTTTGTAGATGTGACAGTGTGACTTATGACTGGTCTTTGCACTTATGACCATCGTAACATCCTCACAGTCATGTGATCCAAATTTGGGTGCTCTGCACATCTTTGCAACAGTTGCAGCATCCTATGGTCTTGTGATCGCCACTTGCGACCTTCCCAGTTGGCTTTTTATTGTTATTATTATTTATTATTATTATTTATTAGATTTGTATGCCGCCCCTCTCCGAAGACTCGGGGCGGCTCACAACAATAATAAAAACAATATAGTAGTAGAACAAATCTAATATTAAAAAACATACAAAACCCTATCATTATTTTAAAAATGTTTGTAAATCAAAGACTACCTATATGGTAATCCAGAACATATGTTTTATTACCAATAAGAGTTTTTCTCACCTATCCAAAAATCATAGAGCAAAACAGATTCACCTCCAAATATACAACTGAAATCTGTCCCAAGTTATTATAGAAAGATAAGACTGGAATTTATATTTTTATGAAATTGTTTATACTATTTAGCCGAGGTCCAGATACTTTGAAAATAATACAAGCTGAGTGGTGGATTGAGGCATTTTGGTACATGTCTCTATTGTGTGTATGATTCCCGCTATGAACACAGCTTGCCTCCCCTGGATCTGGGCAGCTTTCCTTTGTTCGTATAGAATAATTCACAGGTTTTGACTAATTCAGACTGTCATTTACCTCCAATGCATTAAGCAGCCAACAATCATTTTCTCCTTGTTAATGTAGCTGTGGAAGCAGTTAACAGCCTTATAAATATAATCTATACTAAGCTTCTGAAATTCAAATCTGGAACGCCTTGAACTGATTGGTAAAAGTCGACTTCAGATCTGCAATTGATGGCCATGGCATAATGCATTCAGGCAGAATCTAAGGGGATTGCCTCCCCACAAAATGTTGCTTAGGACTCCAGTTGGTCAGAACGATTCCAAAAATAAAGACAGGCGGAAGATTATTGGACTGCCAACTCCAAGGCCTTCTGGGAACATGTAGGCAAGACAGTCTCAGGGAAACAAATGCAGTGGACCAAATAAAGTAAATAAGGATGCTATTCTCCCACATGTAATAAACAGGACAGGTGAGTTCTTTGTTCTGTGAGATCCCTAGAAATACTGCTTCTCTTTTGGCAAGGATAGAAATCATTAGTACTGTACAGCTATCTGCGTGGATTACATTTCCATGCATTAATCTGCAGAACAAATGTCTTCTCCTCTGCTAGTCAACATGGCCATCAAATACTAAGACTTCATATCTGTATTTTCTTTTTTCTTTCCCTGTCCTCCATTCCTTTATTTTGGCATCTTTTTAAATAGATGTTCGTTTAATTGTTCGTTTTCAGAGAGAATTATACCCTATTTTTCGGAGTATAAGATGCACCTTTTTCTTCCCTAAAAGAGGCTGAAAATTTGGGTGCGTCTTATACTCTGAATGTAGCTCCTCCAGCAGCCCTAAGTAGCTGCTAACAACCTTCCAAGCTCTTACCTTGCAGGCTCTTTCATTGTTACTCTCTGCAAAGAATGTTTTCCATGCCCTAAGTCTTTGCAGGATTTTTTCCATTGCTCTACTTACTCCGAATGTTTTTTTTTCCAGGTGCTAATGATGTTTCCAGCTCTTACTGGCTTACAAGCTCTTTCATTGTTACTCTCTGCAAAGAATGTTTTCCATGCCCTAAGTCTTTGCAGGATTTTTTCCATTGCTCTACTTGCTCCGAATGTTTTTTTCCAGGTGCTAACAATGTTTCCAGCTCTTACTGGCTTACAAGCTCTTTCATTGTTACTCTCTGCAAAGAATGTTTTCCACGCCCTAAGTCTTTGCAGGATTTTTTCCATTGCTCTACTTGCTCCGAATGTTTTTTTCCAGGTGCTAACAATGTTTCCAGCTCTTACTGGCTTGCAAGCTTTTTCATTGTTACTCTCTCAGAATGAAGGTTTTTTTAAGTCCTTAACCAAGGGAGAAAATTATGTGCTGAAGCTGACCAGACTAAGGATGCTAGTCAGATGAATACCTGGTAAGCAGATTCTTTTCCCTATTTTCCTCCCCAAAAACTAAGTTGCAACTTCTACTCTGAAAAATACAGTAAGATATCAATGCTGGACCTGGACCTAGCTTTGAGCATATAGATGTGCTTTTGTGTATAAATGTCCGTCACTGAACAATATATGAAATAAATGTGCAAACCTGAGCTCGTCATTTTGTCTTTGTTCACCACAAGGATGTATTCAAAGATGCCTCCAATGGTTCCAGATGTCATGAAATGGGTACCATAATCATCAATAAATCTGCTGTACATCCCATAATCGTATTCCTCTGGAAGCTCTATCAGAGACTGCAACGTGTCTTCATCCAAGTATATATTATTACGTCTCATCTTGAAACGAGCTGTTTGTACTTTGGTTTTGGCTCGAATAAATCCTACATTCTGTAGGTCAAAGCATGGGAGATAAGTGCATAGCCAATTATCAGACAGGCAGATGTGCTCGACTTATAACCACAATTGAGTCCAAAGTTGCTGTTGCTAACTGAAACACTTGCGAAGTGAGTTTTGCCCCATTTTATGACCTTCCAGGTCACAGTTGTTAAGTGAATTACTGCAGTTGTTCAGTTAATAACGTGAGTTAGGGTTAGGATTAGGGTTAGTATTAACACTAACCCAAGCATTAGGGTTACAATTAACCTTAACCCAAGCATTAGGGTTAGGATTAGTGATGGGCAAACCCAACGGTATTATGCAAAATTCGGCCGAATCTGAACCGAACCCGAACTTGAACCCAAACGGGGAATCCCTCCCATGAAGAGATTCCGGGGCCCAAGCTTTGACATCACCGGCAGGTTGCTAAGGACGCCAAGTTGATCACTTCCTGGATTCCATGGAATCCAGGAAGTGATCACATTGGCATCCTTAGCAACCTGCCGGTGATGTCAAAGCTCCGAACGCCAAACACGACCCTGAACTTTGCCCGAAGTTTGGAAAAAATTCATGTTTGTGTTCGGCATGCCGAACACTGCAAAATTCGATACAGACCTGAATTGTGCGGGTTCAGTTCGCCCATCACTAGTTAGGATCAGAGAAGGGCTGCCCATCATCCGCACTACCACTGCACTCATGGCAGCAGGCACGAGCATGGGCATGTCAGGATTGCACAGGTGTGCGCCTTGGCACGAAACTTGCACAGAAGCCAAATCTTGTGCGAGGATGCTTGAGAGATTTCACTGATTTTTGGTGATTTCTTTGCTTCCACACATTCGCGGAAGCAAAAAACCCACCAGAAATCGACAAAATCTCATGCGTTTGAGCATCCTCACATGAGATTTGGCTTCCTGCAAATCTGCAAAAGGGAAATCTCACACCGACACATGTGCCCGCATGCTGGTCAGCTGGAGCTACGTGCACAGCTCCATTTTTCTAACCAGGACTGCGTACCTGACCATACCTGCAGCTCAATACTGGTTTCGATTAACCCTAACCCAAGCATCTTGATTTTGATTATTTATTTATTTTATTTATTTATTCGATTTTTATGCCGCCCTTCTCTTTTTTTAAAAAGAAAAATTTAAATTGATTTTTTAACAAGTTTAATATACACATAACATAAAACAGTGCACTGTCACATCAGTTGTTTCAATTCAGTTTCATTATCCAAATTTATCCTTTTATCCATCATTTAAAATTGAATATGGTCCACCATGTACCTGTACCAATTTTGCATTGTCCATTTTGTCGCATCCTTCCAACCCAAAACTATTACCGCCTGAGCACTTTCTATTGCTGCTTGTTTTATTTCTCTAAATTCTCCCATCGCTTTGCTTTTAACTAATACTGTCATTTCCTTTGTGATGGTCCGTTGTATATTTAACATTCTATTTATGTCCTCTTGCACTTTTTACCAAAATTCCTGCACTATGGGGCATTCCCAAATCATATGCATAAACACTCCTTTATCTTGACAGCCATGCCAACATTTACCCCTAACCTTCTGCTAAAAGTGTGTGGCTTGCAACATGTTAGCAATAGCAATAGAGTCTACGGAGAGGGGCGGGATAAATTTCTAATAAAATAAATAAATAAAATAAATAAATAAATAACACTTTTTAACAGAGCCAGCATATTTCCCCCACAATCCAGGTCCTCATTTTACCCACCTCGGAAGGATGGAAGGCTGAATCAACCTTGAGCCTTGAGATTAGGTGACCTTGGGATTCTTACAATGGTTATAAGTGTGAAAAGTGGTCACAGGTCACTTTTTTCAGTGCCCTTGTAACTTTGAACAGTCACTGATGTCAGCCCTGGAAGCCATATTTTTCGTTGGAGCTTCAGGGCTGCCATATTTAATGTCTGGGCAAACAGGAGGTGGGGATTACAAAGAGGATGGATGATTAGCCCTAACCAACATTCCTTTCTCTGGGAGTCAAGGGCATTCGGCCTGCACTTGGATGGGAGTGACTGGGGGATGTCTCCAGTTGGGACGGTGAATGAATTGGACCAAGTGATAGACTTGTGGGTGCAGGGGATGGATCTTTGACTTTCTTTTGTTTGGGGAAAACCCAGAACTTTCCATTTTGGGTTTTCCCAGATGAGCCAACATCACATCTCAAACAAATTTTGAACTTTGAGGAACTTCAAGCCATGGAGTCTTCTTTTGTTTGGAGTGTTACTCGGAACCCTGACATCTGTTGCACAAGGACTACCTGTATACCCAGTTTTTGCATGGAAGGTAAGTAACTAGTTAATTAGAATACAGCAACAAGTTGCACCCAGTTTTTCTATGGGACGTAAGTAGAAAGTTATCTAGCTAGCAATCAGAAACAATTAAGATGAGTTTTTGAAACATGGTCTTATAATAATATGCAAAGATCGATCGATCAATCTATCCTCTGTCTGTCTGTCTGTCTGTCTGTCTGTCTGTCTGTCTGTCTGTCTGTCTATCTATCTATCTATCTATCTATCTATCTATCTATCTATCTATCTATCTATCTATCTATGAAAATTTATATGGCTGCCCAACTTATTCTCAGTGATTTCATGCAGTTTAAAAAAAATAAAAAACCCAATACAAATACAATTTAAGAAGTCACAACCCATCCACCTCCTTAGTGTCAGTAATCAAATGAGCAACTTGACAGGTTCAATTCCACTTTGGGATCCCCAGGCTCATGGCAAAACCCCCTCTCCAAGCAAATTATTCGAAAATCCTGGATTGTAACCAGTTCTATGCAAGCCTTTTACAAAAACTGATCAGCACCAAGCTGTTCGCATCTCTTGATTTCCAAGCGTTCCTAAATTATAAGCAGAATAATGACTTCCTTCAACTTTTGGTTTTCTTACATTAATATAGAAAAGATAGATTTGCCATTGGAACATTTTCTCTAACAACAACTGTTGCCTGATGAATAATTCTATATATTTTTCAACCATTCTCATTTATATATTTAATGTCAGGGAAGCAGGATGTAGGGAGATAGCATGAAACATTCCTCATAATAATTTTATTCTTCATTATAATGCTTCCTTTTTACGTCAGTGTAATAAGAGCAATAGCAGTGCTAATAATCTCACATGTGCAATTACACACAAATTAAGACATGACTATTCCTGGTTCAAGAGGAAAATGTGAGCTGAATGATTGGATTAGAAAAATAATAATAACAAGAATTTAGAAAAGAGGTATTTTATGTCCTATTACCTTTTCTTTGTATTGGGTAAAATTGTTCAGGGTCCCTTGAGCCTTTGATAATGTAAAGCCCAGTTCCAGAGCCACAGGAACCTCAGCAGGTCCTATGCCAACTGTAAATCCAGCATTTCTAGAAGTGTCCTTTTTGATGGCTCTCAGTAAATCTGCAGAATCATCATAAAACTCTGAAGAGACACCAGTATCAGCCTGAGCCTAAATTGAAAAAATAATAAATTGGATTAACAACAATGGATTCTCTTTTATTCTCTATAACCTACATTGTGTATTAGAATAAGTAAGTAAGTAAGTAAGTAAGTAAGTAAGTAAGTAAGTAAGTAAGTAAGTAAGTAAGTATATAAATAAATAAATAAATAAATAAATAAATAAATAAATAAATAAATAAATAAATAAATAAATAACATGGGTGGAGAACTATGGCCTTTTTATAACCTTCAGACCTCAACTCCCAGAATTCCTGAGCTAGAATGGCTGGCTCAGGCATTCTGGGAGTTGAAGTCCACAGGTCATAAAGGGTTTTCCCTATAGTTTTCCCACCACTGTCCCAGAAGGTCCAGAAGCTCCAAATTTCAGCACATGCAAACCTAATTTATCCTATCTGAGCCTTTGCAGGACCAATTTCTTTCTCCTAAGTTATTTGGTCATCGCAATGAACAAAAAGACATCTGCTTTCATAATTTAGTTTCTGCCCACTAATGTAATTTTGCCTTAATGTTGTTCAGATGATATTGGACACTATGGAATTAATCTTTGGTGAGTGCAAGAGAGGTGACTCTACGGGAACCTGAAATTAAGCAGGCTAAAGATTCCTTGGCTGATCTACCACGCAATCCGGTTCTCATCTGAACTTGACCATGGGCAAAAGCCCAAAACTAGTTCCAGTGGGGTTGAGATGGTTAGAGGCAAGAGCTTGCCACCTCCAACTTACAACATCAGCTAACTTCAAAAAATTATACAAGGCTTGCCTCCCCATTGTATAATAACTCGCCGAGGTTTTGGTAGTCTGTGCTCAGAGGTTTGGAGCCAGGTCTTAAGGCTCTTATGAAACATCAGGAGGGTGCCCCCCTCCCATTTTTATGGGGCTTTAATCATGTAGCTGCTACCACTACTTTGGCCTCTGGTGGCCTCAGTTTTGCAGGCTAACTCTACCACCGTTTGGAGTTTGAGCCTGACAGGCTTAAGGTTGACTCCGCTCTCAATCCTTCCAAGGTCAATATAATCAGGACCCAGAGTGTATCGGATAATATGCTGACATTGTAAACCTCCCAGAGAGTGTCAAAAACATTTTGAGTAGTTATGTAAGTCTTTGTGCTATTTTCTATTGCTGTTGCTATTTTCTGATATTACCCCCACAGAAGTCCCAACGAACCTGATAGTAGTTTGTGTGCACATGTGTATATTTAGCAAAGGTCTCTCTTGCACTCACCAAAGATTAATTCCAGGATGTCCAACATCTGAATAAAATTAAGGCAACATCACAAATGGATTCCTGTTTCGGCACTCAGTGCCGAAAAGGTTCGCCAACACAGCCCTATACCATTCTGGACATGATTGTTAAAAACCTTCAATGATGGAACAGCCATAGCTTCTGTAGGCAAACTGTTCCACCACGGATTAAATATCCTCACTATCAGGAAATTAATCCTTAGTTCTAGACTGGATCTCTCTGTGTTGAGCTTCCATCCATTAATTTGTATCTTAGCCCTGAGGTGCTGTGGAAAATATTTTGACCCCCACCTGTCTGTGACAAACTCTCAAATATTGGAAGACTGATATTGTCTCACTCCCTAATCTTTCTCTCTGTTGGACATTCCAAGTTTCCACAACTGTTCATTGTATGTTTTAGCCTCCAATCATCTTTGTTGCTCTTCTCTGCACTCTTTCTATAGTCCCAACATTTTTTTTGTAACGTGGTGACCAAAACTAGATGCAGTATTTCAAGTGCAGATACTGCACCTGGATTTAATAATACATAATCCCATAACGGTGCTAATAGGCTAGACTTTGCAGTAGTTTAGGTGAAATTGCACAAAGGCAGAAAACTGACCTGATTCCTGCAATAGATCATTCAGAGTTTTCATCCTGGCCTCGATTACCACATTAAAAGCAAATGAACACCGAAGGAATAGATCAGTAATGGTGAACCTTTTTTGGTTCGTGTGCCAAAAGGGTGTGTGTGTATGTGCTAACACACTTGCCCACACCCATTCGCCCCGAGTTCACGGAGAGGGGCGGGATACAAATCTAAATAATAAATACATAAATAATAAATTCCTTCACCCCATTCATGTGCACAGTGCTGTCCTGGATAGCACATGCTTGCATGCTGCAGCTGACATAAGGCACCACGTCACGTGCCTTCCATTATGGCTCCACCTGCCACTTGTGGCACACGTACCATAGATTTGCCATCACAGGAATAGATCATTATCTCATTTAAAATCTATCAGTCCAGAATAGGCTGTCTTTTTGGTGTCTTCGATGAAACTGACGGTGCCTTTTTTATATAACTCAAAGCAGGGAATTTGCCTAATGCCATTCGATGTATAACTCTACCGCATTAGATATTTCCTTGCATAGGTCCAGGGCTCTTGAAACCTTAATGTTAAGCACACCAATACATCCATATACTTACTAGAAATCGATAGAAGTGAACATTGTAGGACTTTCGGAAATATTTCTCATCATCCCCATAATACAAATGTTCACATGTCGAGTCATACTTCAGCTCTCTCCATTCTCCATTATAAACAGCTTCACACTGGCCTCCAAAATATTTAGGATCATAGACTGACAGTGCATGCTTTTGTGTAAGGATGTTGAATCTTTAATAAAGAAGGAGGAAGGCAGATAGCTAAACAGCATTGGTGTGTTCTGTGGCAAAGAATATTCTGGTTCTTAAGCATCCTAGAAACTCTAAAAATCGAAACAAAATCTGGGGAGTGATTCAGATGCAGGCCAATTAAAACTATGTTTCTCTATTTTTTTTTACTTCTAAATACATGTATTTGATTTATATTTCGAGACTAGACCAGAGGTGGATTCCTCCTGGTTAGCACCAGTTCTAAAGAGCCAATAGCAAACCGCTGGTTACGCAACTGGTTTTGTCGTGCCAGTCCATGGACTATGCAAGCTCTCTTTTGTTTTTTGGATTTTTTTTAAATGGGGGGTGGGAGATTTTTTGCTGATTTTTTTCCCCTGTGCATGCCACAAAACAAAGTTTCTGGCACTGTGTATGCACTACCATCTCATTTTTCGCTTTAAAAAAAATATATTGCAAATTTTTAGCATTGCACATATGCACCTGCGTAATGTGGCCACACGGCACAGGAGGAAGTGAACCGGAGATAAGTTAGAATCAGTGAAGGGCTACCAACATTTTTACGACCACACTGTGGGCGTGGCTTATGCAGGACGCCCTGCATTTTCTTTCAACATCTTTCAGTGCAAATTGGGTGCTCTGGGGTGGAGCTCCATTTTTGCTTTCCCCCATCTGGGACACACTGGTTAGAACCCACCCCTGGACTAGAGACATAGATGACAACACAATAAACAAGTTGTAAAAGGTCACATTTGCACCAAAGCAGATTAGAATAAAGGCTGTTTTAATACTGAGGGCATGAAATGTGATAATTGTTCATATTTACTTTTTTTTATTCCTTTCACTCTTTTATGGCATTATTGTTTTTGGGTGCAGCTGTATAAATATATTTGATAATGCATTTGAATGGTGTGTCATAGTGTGGATACATTTTCAAGCATACTTTTGAGATGTTTTCTATTTGGCACAATTTAGTCTGTGCTAGAATCCTATGGGTATTTATCTAAGGGTAAAATTCAGTGAAATACTGTGGAATGTACCTCTGAATAAATACAGGTTGTCCTCAAGTTATGACCACCATTGAGATCATATTGATGTTAAATTTATTAAGTGAGTTTTGCCCCATTTTATATTTATTCCTATGGCATTTATAAAGTCTCTATCCTACATCGAAACATAGGAGATTGACAGCAGAAAATGACCTCATGGTCCATCTAATCTACCCTTATACTATTTCCTGTATTTTATCTTAGGATGGATATATGTTTATCCCAGTTCAGTAAAATAATATTTTATCACGTTACTTCTAATCTTTCCCCCAGCTAACCTCAGATTGTGCCCGTTTGTTCTTGTGTTTACTTTCCTATTAAAAACACTTCTCTCCTGAACCTTATTTAACCCTTTAACATTTAACATTTAACCCTCTCCAAGTTCCTAAGAGGCCAGTAAGGGGCATACATAAGTGCACTGATGTGCCTATCGTCCCCTGTCCAATCATCTTTCCTTATCTCATATATCATACATTTTCTCTCCTTTCCTCCAACCTCTCTTCTTTCTTACTTTCTATCATTATATATATTACTTAATGTCTATTCTCCTTCATATGTATTGTATATTGGACAAAGAATAAATAAATAAATAAAAATTAAAATATTCAAATGTTTCAATCATGTCCCCCCATTCCCTTCTGTCCTCCAGACTATACAGATTGAGCTCATTAAGTCTTTCCTGATAAGTTTTATGCTTAAAACCTTCCACCATTTTTGTAGCCCGTCTGCTCAGAATAATCACCATTAACAACACTCTGATATCCACGCTTCAGCCAGCTGCAAATCCACTGAACTATCCAGGGGATTAAGTCCAATCTTCACTAACTTATCTATCAGCTCTATCTATCCTAACTTGGTTGAGTTCTAAAATATTAATTTCAAAATATGGCACAATGCGATGGATAAAAATAAACATTATTTTCTGTAAATATACTGTAAATTAGGCAGATCTTAATGTTAGGCAAAACTTAATGTTGTTCTATTTCTTTAAAAAATCTGAAATTTCTTAATTTAATGAGGAACAATATTTTGGCTTGCCACTGAAATATTGATGAATGGGAGAGAAGACTTTGTGCATAGGTGTGAAATGGCCAAAGGGCATGTTCGATTGTATTGTTTATCTTTATGCAGTCATCTCTTTAACCAGGAGTCTACAACCATTTTAGTTCCAAAGACTGGCAGCAGATGCAACCTTGGCAATGTGGGGAATGTGTCACGCATCCTACGCCTACAACCTAAACCCTGTGCATGTGCAAAAGAAGCTTTACATGAACAGCTACCACTCATTACCGGACTCCATAGTGTCATCCCCAAACGCCCAACACTTTACTCTTAGATTATCTACAGTTGACCTATCCAGATTCCTAAGAGATCAGTAAGGGGCGAGTACAAGTGCACTAGAGTGCCTTCCGTCCCCTGTCCTATTGCTCTCCTATATCTCCTATACCTTTCTTCTATTCCTATATCTCTTTTCTATTCTTTCATTGATATGTTCTATTACTATATCTTCTTTTCTATTATTTCTTAGATATATTTTACTATGAGTATCTCCTCTATAACCTTCATCGTGTATTTTACTATGTGTATATAGATATATACCCACTAAAACCCTCATTGTGTATTGGACAAAATAAATAAATAAATAAAAATAAACTTTGGTTGCTAATGGGCTGCAGCCCTGTAGCAGTTCACAGTTCAGGGGTTGGGAACCCTGTCTTAAATAGCCAGAAGCCTAAATCCCAACAGATGAATGGAATTCCTTCCATTTGGTTTTTTATAAGAGAAAGGCCGGGCATCCATCTTGCAACTATTTTGTACAGCATCAGAATAAATTCTAAATTTGCAGGCACCACTAGAAGAAAATAGAAAAACTGAAAATATTTTCACACTGGAAGCAAACTTATCAAAACTGGAAGTAAGATTTTTGTTTCTATGTGATTAAAAAAAATGCGCTGGAGGCTGGGTGGAACGAATTCTGCTTACCCTCTTGAAACCAGTTCAATTCCTGGGACTGGATCTAGGTATTCACATGTACTTTCAGGATCATCACAATCAGCCTCATCGGATCCATCCCTGCAATCTAATTCTCCATTACATAATAGGTGACGTTTAATGCAGCGGCCTGAAATGCAAATATTGTTATTTGTTTATTTATGGAATCTCTGCTTAGTCTACTTGGATTTAAAGGTCTTTTCCTGACATACATAAAAAATAATTTGAACAGATTTTTTTTTCACGTTCTTGTTCTTCTTCAAGTTAAACATGTTACACTTTAACATCTTTAACTTTAACAACCCTAAGCCAAAAGTGTATATGAAGAGTAGCTTAAGTAGAATAGCTGCTCCTCTTCGGAAAAGGTACATCTATGTTATTATTGGACTTTGCACATAATGTTAAGCTAGGTTGTCTAAGTATGGTGTCTGACCAAATCATAATATCCTGACGTATATCATGCTAATAAAAAATAGCAATTACTGTATATAAATGGGCTTGCACAGTATAGACTGTATGATGCTGAGTCAAAACAAAACCAGTAATGTTATGTCTCAGTATTATGAATGAACGAGACCAGTGATGGTGAAGCTATGACACGTGTGTTGAAAGTGACACTGCACAAAGTTTTGAGTGATTAAACACCCTACAATGCAATTGTAGGGTGTTTAATCACTCAAAACTTTGTGCAGTGTCACAATACAATTTGGCATGATTTTTTTTTAAAAATGCTGCAGGAATCACGTGAAAATAATCAGAGCTGAAGAATTTTCTTGGATGAGAAGTGAAATGACTTCAAGAAACCCCCCAAAAAGTCCAGTTGCGTCTTGAAAAAACCTTTTGGGGGCATGAATATAAATGTGTACTTTAAAAAAGCCACTGGACCCTCTGAAAAGTCACGTGAGAGGGATCTGTTCTTATACAGCTGCTGGACAGTCTGAAAATAGTGAATGAAGAGTGTTAGATTGCACAGGAATTAGCGCCGGTCGACTTACCGGCTGGCAGCCTTTGCCGGAGGGACCGGGCAGACACCGGACTCCCTCATGGCGGCTGCCATCTTGTTTTCGGCCGAAATCTCGCGAGATGAGATTTCGGCCGAAAATCAGGCCCACGAGGCCTGACGTTGCTGCCGGTCAGGGGCGGGGCTTGCAGGCCCTATTTAAGGGCCTGCAGGCCCTGGGCCAAGCCTTTTCGCTGGGACCGGCAGCTGGAGCAGACATTCTTTTGTTTTTGCTCCTGGCAGCCATTTTGTGGTGGCCTCGTGTTGCGGCCGCCATTTTGAATCCAGCGAAGAGGCCTTTCTTCAAGGCCCAGCAGTGCCTGAGGACTTCAGAGTCCCCCTCGGGCCCGAGGGGGAGTGGTGATTCGCTCCCGGCTGGGAGGGTGGTCTGGTTGGGCCTTGCCCAGGGTTCAGGGGTTTCTTGGCCTTGGGGTCCTCAGGGGTTCCTGGGGTAAGGGGCCCTGTTGCTGCTCCAGGGGGGGTTCTATTGTTTTAATCCCCCAGGGTGGTTTTTTCCTGGCAAGGTTGGGCCTTGCTACAGGGGTTTTTTGAGAGGAAAGGGGTTTTTTCCTCACTGCTAATTTTTTAAAGGTGGCATGGCCCCAAAGAAGAGGCAAGCCAGGGCCCCTGTGGTCCAGCCTGCGGCTATGCGCCCTAGGAGGGCCCTTAGGCCTTCTGCCCGGGCTCGGGCAAGTATGGAGGGGGCCCCTGGGGTGGTACCCGCAGAAGGGGCGGTGGGTCCTTTACCTACAACCCCTCACTCGGATGTTTCTCCTGCCCTTTCTTGGGCTAGGGTGTTGGAGAGGCTCGATGAGCTCGAGCACTGGCGGAGCGGCTCGGGCCCTTGGGGGGCCCTCGAGCAGGTACCAGCGGCGTTGGGAGGAGCTCCATCAGCAGCCCAGGCCGGACAGACGGCCCATACCGGGCAGAGGGCCCATACCGGGCAGGCGGCCCAGTCGGGGCACTTGACGGCTTTTCCGGGCCCCGCGGCGGTGGGGCCCCCTTGGATGTCTTCAACCCCGTACGGGGCAGGTGAGGTTGCACCACACAATACACATTCTTCATTTCTCCCCCTGGCTGGTGCGAGTTTTCCCCCGACGGGGCTGGGAAATGGGGTTAGCTTTGGGGGCCCCCAGGCGGGCGCATGCGGGCAGGTCTGGTCGCCACCGTCCCCGTTGGCGGGGGCGCCTGCGCCTGGCGCGGCGCCGCCGCTCAGGCCGGTGGGGGCTGGGGTGCCCGGGGTGCCCGGGGTGGGGGGTTGGACCCCTACAGCTCCTGCTGTTATGCCCCCGCTTCCATTGATGGCCTATCCCCAGGGTTTTGGGGTGCTAGGTCCGGGGGCCACCACGGTGTGGGACCCGTTCGCCAGTATTAAGGCGGGGGCCATTCCGTGTGGTCTGCCGGCCACCCCGTTAGGGTATCACCTTCACCCGTCCGTGAAGGAGGCCACTTGGAGGGGGGAGTACGTGGACCTTTTTTCATTGCTCAATCGGGAGGTCCCTAAACAAGAGAAAGAAGTAGTTCCTGGGGAAAAGCCCAAGAAAACAAAGGTCACCAAGTGCTTCAGCTCCTGGCTGTACGCTTTTCTGACATATGCGTCAGTGGTGATTCAGAGGCAGCCAGCCATGGCCTCGGCGATGCTTAAGTATATTGATTTGATCGCCAGGGCTAATTTTGAATACAAAGGCACCATATGGCGCCATTATGATAAAGGGTTTAGGATGAGGATGGCTGTGGAGCCCAACCTGCCATGGGATATGGTGGTACCGGACCTGTGGTTCAGGGCCACGCATATGTCTGGCAAGGAGGGGTGTGAGCGGACCGACAGCGGTCATTTCATGGAGGAGGAGCCTGCGGTGGCCACGCCGGCCAAGGTGACTCCTGGGGCGGCTGGTAAGGGGGCCTCACCCGCCTGTCATGAGTTTGCTGCGAAAGGGGCGTGTTTTCATCCCTTTTGCAAATATAAGCATGCCTGCGGGAATTGTGGGGGGCCCCATGCATCTGCTGTCTGCCCCCGCCCCAAGAAGGGGGCAGAAAAGAAGGGTGGGGGTCCAGGAAAGCCTCCCGCATCAGCTGGGGGAAAAGGGGCCCAGCCCAATTAATGTCTCTGTGCTTGAGGGTTGGTTGGTTGACTACCACCCTCGCTCGAGAGCGGCTGCTCTCTTGCTAGGTTTTTCCAAGGGATTTAGGATCCCTTATGTGGGGGTCAGGAAGGCTTTCATGTCCGACAACCTTAGATCGGTTGTCGGACATGAGGACATTGTTAGGGCCAAGATTGGGAAGGAGGTGGCCGAGGGCAGGGTCCTTGGGCCTTTCCCGGAGCCGCCCTTTCCGAATCTTAGGGTGTCCCCTCTGGGGGTGGTCCCCAAAAAGGCGAGTGGTGAATTTAGGTTGATTCACCATTTGTCTTTTCCTAAAGGGGAGTCAGTGAATGATTTCATTCCTGACAAATTGTGTTCGGTGCGGTACGCATCCTTTGATGCGGCCGTGTCCATGGTTAGGAAGTGTGGGGTTGGAGCCCTTATGGGTAAGTGCGACATTAAGTTGGCATTCTGGCTCCTCCCCATACACCCGGACGACTTCGAGCTCCTGGGCTTCCATTTCAAAGGTGGTTTTTATGTAGACCGGGCATTGCTGATGGGCTGCTCTGTCTCATGCTCTCTTTTCGAGAGTTTTAGCACCTTCTTGGAGTGGGCGCTCAGGAGGCGTAGTGGCCTGGGCTCTGTCGTTCACTACCTTGATGATTTCCTCATGGCAGGGCCTGCGCACTCGGTGCAATGTTTTGCGCTGATGCGGGACTTCGAAGCCCTTTGTGCTCAGCTAGGGGTGCCTTTAGCCTCTGAGAAGACCGAAGGCCCTGCCACCAGGATTACCTTCCTCGGTATTGAATTGGACTCAGAGGAGCAATCTTCTAGATTGCCCCTGGACAAATTGGAAAAAATCAGGTTCAAGCTGGAGGCGGTCCTGGGCTGCAGGAAGGTGACTCTTCGGCAGCTCCAGGAATTGGCCGGGATCCTTAATTTTGCCTGTCGGGTAGTAGTGCCGGGCAGGGCCTTTTCCAGACGGTTGTATGATGCGATGAAGGGGCTGCGTTTGCCCCATCATCGTACCCGCTTATGCGCAGGAGTCAGGGCTGACCTCTGCGTGTGGCGGGAGTTTTTGGAACACTTTAATGGATTGTCTTTTTGGAGGCATGAGCTTCTTTTGGAAGCTGAATTGCAGCTTTGCTCGGATGCTGCGGGGACTTGTGGTTTTGGGGTAGTGCTAGGTGACCAGTGGTGCTGGTCGGTGTGGCCTCCGGAATGGAGTGCCTCTTCTCTGGTTAAGGACCTCACTTTTTTAGAGCTCTTCCCCTTGATAGTGGCCTTAGAGCTTTGGGGGGAGCAGTTTAGGAACAAGACTGTACACTTTTGGTGCGACAACCTAGCGGTTGTCCATGTTGTTAATGCCCTGTCCTCTAAGAGTGACAGGGTCATGCGGCTTGTCCGCCATTTTGTGCACAAGTCCTTGTCCCTAAACGCCTTGTTTTTGGCCAGACATGTCCCCGAGGTGGATAACGGTGTGGCTGACGCCTTGTCCCGTGGTCAGTTGTCCAGGTTTCGGACCCTGGCCCCGTGGGCACGGGAGTCGCCAGAGGTGTTCCCAGTCCACCTTTGGAGCCTGGGCGGGCTCCCGAGCGTTGGAGAGACGAGGCCTCCAGGGCGATCGCCCTTTCGGTAGCACCGGGCACCCTGCGGGCCTACCAGAGTGCAGGTAACGAGTTTGGGGATTTCAGGCAGGGTAAGGGTTACCCCCATAGTTGGCCTGCCCCAGTTGAACACCTGGCGGAATTTTGTGTCCTGCTGAGGCAGCGTGGCCTTTCAGTTAGGACTATTAGGTCCCGGTTAGCCGGCCTCGCCTTTCTGTCCAAGGCGGGGGGTTTCAGGGATTTTTCTGGTGACTTCCGCATTCGGAAGATGCTGGAAGGCTGGTTGAGGGAGCGACAGGGGGTCCCTTCTGACACTCGTCAGGCCCTGACGGTTCAGCAGCTGTCCTTGATTAATCAGGCCTTGGACAGTCTGTGTGCCTCTCTGTACGAGGCCCGTCTTTTTAGGGCAGCCACTTGTGTAATGTTTTTTGGGGCCCTTAGGGTCAGCGAGGCAATAGCTTCCTCACAGGCTGACTTGTCGCTCCGCGCCTTCCAGTTCACTGATCTGGCCTTTAGACAAGGGGGTGTCTCACTTTTGGTGAGACATTCCAAGACAGATCAGTTGCACAGAGGGGTTAAGATAGAACTTAGTGCAGCCACCGATCAGTCTGTATGCCCGGTGGCCGCTTTGCAGCAATTTTGTGCCTTAAGGGGGTCAGGGCAAGGGTACCTATTTAAGCATCAGGACGGTACCCCCCTGACCCGTTATCAATTCTGGGCTTTAGTGTCTAAGGCAATGGCTCAGGTGGGCATGGATCCCGCCGGATATGGAACGCATTCGTTCCGTATCGGCGCCGCCACTAGCGCGGCGCTTTCTGGTTTCCCGGCCCATCGGATTCGGGAGATCGGCCGCTGGCGGTCGGCGGCATATTTGGGTTATGTTAGGCCCGCCGAGGATCCTAGGCAGGGCTTAGGCTAGGTAACCTCTCTGTGTGTGTCCTCTTTCAGGTCCCCATGCCAATCAGAAACCGACGGCGCTGCTGTGTGGCCACAGCATGGTATTTTGGGCCGACCGCTCAGCAGCCAGAAGCCCCATCGAGACCCAGTTGTCATTGGGACGTTGGGTCAATGTTGTTTGGATGGGCCGGAGAGGTATGCGGTGGGAGGGGCTCCTACCGACGTTGCTGGGGGGGCAGCATCTCAGGGCTGTACCCGGCGCTGCTGGGCGGGCGGCTACCCAGGGTCGCGCTCAGATGGGACTGGGTGGGCGGCAGCCCATAGCCGCACCCAGATGGCTGGTCTTGCACCTCGGTGGCAATGACCTATGCCTGCTTGGTGGTCTACCGTTGATCATCCAGGCGCGCGAAGACCTGCGGTGGCTTCGCACTGTGTGGCCAACCACGCAAGTGGTGTGGTCAGAGATCCTCCCAAGGATCGTATGGAGGGACGCCATTTCCCTTAGGGCCATTCACCGGGTCAGGCGTAGAGTGAATAAGGCCCTGGGCAAAACAGTTAGGGAATTAGGTGGGGTTGTAGTGGCTCATCCCCTCATCACTGTAGATCGGCCGTGGCTTTACCGGGCCGATGGCGTTCACCTGTCAGAACAGGGGAACGCCATTTTCTTACAGGACCTGCAGCGGTCTCTGCGTGAGCTGGCGCAGATAGAGGGGGGAGTTGGGGGGGCCAAGATAGAGATCTGACCCCCGCTCCGTGGCAGGTTAGGGGCGGAAATCTGGGTGGTGGTTAGCAACTGTGCGTTCTCCCTTGGGCATCTTTGGGGATGATTGACAGGTTCTCTCCAAGCTCATGGTGGGGTGCTACCTGAGCAGTTGGGGGGAACCTGTCTTTGGGTCCCGCACATTGAAGTCCCCGGGTAGGGGTGCGCCGGCGGGACTCCCCTCATGCGAGAGCATGGCAGGGTCTCAGGTGAGGGAGAGGTCCCTCACCTGGACCAGCATCGAGCTACGCCCATAGTTGCCCAGGAATGTTGATTTGCTACGTCATTTCCGCCCCGGAAGTATTTGTTTGACCCTGCAGGTCCACTGTTTGGGTCATAGTTAAGCATGTTGATTTATGCTAATTTATGCTAATTTATGCTAATTTAATTAAATAAATTATGCAGATTATTAATTAATAAAAATGACCCAAGTTTAAATCCAGCTCTTGTGTCCGTGTCGTTACTCCGTCTCTTCGGCAAGAAGAGACCAGACATAGGAACAGTTCAGCCCCATTTATTTCTCTCTGGCAGAAAGCAATACGGAATGCTGGGCAGTTGCAGGGAAGCCACTTTTAAGGGCTTCCCTGAAACCGGCTGGCCACTAACAGTATTTTAATGGCGGCTATTCAATGGCGGCTATGCAAATCCAGGACACGTACAGCCATACGTAACAAAGAGTGTGCTTTTGCACAGTATTCAGAGGTCATGTGAGAGCATTCTCCAAAGGTACTTCAAGAATGAAGGCCTCATGCAATCTGTAGCTGCCTCCAGTGGGCAGCACAGGCCCATTAACAAAAGACAACACTTATGTAATTGGATTGTGTTTTTCGCCAGTGTCAATTTAGGGCCTTTTCTGAATTCTGAACACCAAATCCAAAAAGTTAATCATCACTGAATAAGATAATGGAGTCTACCAAAATGAAACCCAAAGTTTGTTTGTTTGTTTGTCTGTCTGTTTGTTTGTTTGTTTGTTTGTTATTGGACTTATATGCCGCCTTCTCCAAGGACTTAGGGAGGCTTACAATATATAAAAATACAAAAACAGATTCAAAAAGTCCCATTTTAAATAATCTAAAAGACTCAATAGTTTAATGACCCATTTAAAAACCATACACTTACTCTCACACTCATTCATGCCACAATCAAATTAACAGGCGGAGCAAAATGTTAAAGCTCAATGGCCCCAGGCCTGCCAGCTCGTTTGAATTTTTAGGGCCTTTCGGAAGGCCAGGAGAGTGGGGAAAGTGTGAAAAGTGTGAATCTCCAGGGGGAGTTGATTCCAGAGGGTTGGAGCTGCCACAGAGAAGGCATTGCTTGGCTGATGGGACCTGGAGAAGGCCAACTCTGTGCGTTCTGACTGGTCACTGGGATACGTGAGACTGGAGACGGTCCCATAATTCTTTGTTCTCATTTCAACAACAGCAGCAGCAGCAATAACAACCAGCAAAAATCTTTCTTCAAATCAATTTCAGTGTATCTTTCAGGACTGGTCACCTCTAGGTACCTGTATCTCATTTAATGGGAATTGTAGAAACTGAAGCCATCCAAAGGGCATCAGAATGAGGAAGATTGAAATGGAACAAGACTCACCTGTCTCCTCACACCGAAAGTCCTCTCCACAGCTTTGATCCACCACACATGGTTCGGTGGGGTTGCAAGCTTCTCTGTCCCAAATATTGCCATTGCATATTCTCCCCTTATATTTGGCTGGTTGTACCAGCTGCCTTGATCTGAACTGTAGAGTACATTAAAATAGTTACATACAAATTCTTTAAAATGTGGAATTAAACATTTTAGAATCCCACAAAATAATCTCACTCAAGAAGGGGAAGCATTAATTATGTAGCCATTAAAAATGTAGAACTAATTGAGTGTTTCTCAATACAGTGGGAATTACTTAAAGCACAGCTTGCAGTATGCGGTGATGAAACATTCAGAGATAATTTAAAAACAACAGCAAAAAAAAATAAATATCAGAGGTAAAGCCTGATTGCAGTCAACATAAATTGCAGGGCTTTTCCCCCCAAATCCAATTGCTCTCTTGTTTCAAGAAGATAAAATAACTCTACATAACCCCACAAATAACTGGGATCAGTTTCCATGACTTGTAATTCTATACAAACAGTTGGTGCATATATGAAAGCTATCATTTAATAGTGTAGGCTGGTGTGAGAATGTGAGTGAAACATTGCACTGAAAGTTCATTCCAGGAGAATCTCCTGTTTACACCTCATTTTTGGAAATGTAGCTACACTTTTTTGCAGACTCAGTCTTAACAAAACATCTTTTTTCTTGGAGGTAAAGCTTGCCCTATTTCAGTGCATAGCATTTAATAGTGAATAACATTGCCATAGTATTCTATTTAAGGTTGTGATTGCTCCACAGCAATATCATTATCATGATAGTTTATGTGATGATCTAGATTATTATTATTACCATTGCATTATTTTGGATTTGTAACTATCTAGTTGTTTATTACATTACCTGGATGTTTTGACTGTTATCCATGGCTATAAACTGCCAGATGTATTAGGCAGATTGGGTATAATATAAATGAAATGACTGAAATAAAAAAATCTAGATATTTAGTGCATTAATACAGCAAAGAGAGCCAGTTTGGCATAGCAGTTAAGGTGTGAGGTTGGAAACCAGGAGTTTGTTTGTTTGTTTGTTTGTTTGTTTGTTTGTTTATTATTAATTAATTTGTTTGTTTGTTTGTTTGTTTGTTTGTTTGTTTGTTTGCTTATTGGATTTATATGCCACCCCTCTTCAGAGTCTTGGGGCAGCTTACAACATATAAAAAACAATGCAGACATCCTAATCCAATTAATTTTAAAACTAGTTAATCTAAAACCCCAGTGGTGTTAAAATCAATCATTACCATTCACACAACAAACATACATTGCATCTGTTGGCCAGGGGGCTAGAATCTAATGGCCTCAAGCCTGAAGGCATAGATGAGCCTTCAGATTCTTTCAGAAGGTGAGGAGGGTGGGAGCAGTGCGAATCTCTGGGGGAAGCTGATTCCAGAGGGCCGGAGCCCCCCCAGAGAAGACTCTTCCCCTAGGCTCTGCCAAGTGACATTGTCTGGTGGACAGGACCTGGATAAGGCCAACTCTGTGGGACCTGACTGGTTGCTGGGATTCATACATCAGGAGACAGTGCCACAGGTTATCTGGTCCAATGCCATGTTCTCTACAAATTTGAATGTGCACAACAGCATGTGAAATTGATTGTCAATCAGTGTTGCTTCCTAAGTGGACAGTTTGATTTCACAGAAGTTTGATTTACCTGGAGTTATATTGTGTTGTTTAAGTGTTCCCTTTAATTTTTTGAGCAGTGTATTTAATAAAGATTATTTTTTAAAGGGAAAAAAAAGAAAATTCATTTTATCATTATTGCAAGCAAAATTTATTTTATATTGTAGGTCATAACCAGGGGTGGGCTGCTGCCCGGATGGGGGGGAACACAGTGGGGTAGCAAAAATGGAGCTCCACCCTAGAGCACCCAATTTGCACTGAAAGATGCAAAGCCACGTCCACAGTGTGGTAGAAAAATTTTGGTAGCCCTTCACTGGTCATAACCGACACCTTGAATTGTGTCCAGAAACCAATAGGCAGCTAGTGCAGTCCGCGGAGTGCTGGAGAAACATGGGCATACCTGGGAAGGCCCATGACTGCTCGCGGGGCTGTGTTTTCCATGATTTGCAGTTTCCAAACACTCTTCAAAGGTAGAGAACATTGCAGTAGTGGAACCTCAAGGTGATAAGGGCATGAGTGACTGTGAGTAAAGACTCCCTGTTCAAATAGGGCTGCAACTGGTGCATCAGGTGAACCTGGGCAAACGCCCTCCTCACCACAGCCGAAATATTAGGTTCTTGTGTTTTAATCCTGTCTTCAACATGAAGCCAACTGGATGACTCACTCAGCCAATGGCAATGGCAAACCACTTCTGAAATTTTGCTTTAAAAATCTGCAGGGACTAGTCCAGGAGTCACTACTGACTCAAAAGCATGCATACACACACACACACACACACACAAATCCAGCAAAGTACTTCCTATGTTCTTTTCTGGCATCTTGTTTCACTGTACTGTACAGAGCAGCATAGACCCAATCCAAAACAGAGCAGAATTACATGGATTTCAAAGTCCTTCATTCAGTCTGTTTTGTTTGGGGGGGTTTCTGGCCAGGGAATTGGATATTGTCCCTATACCGAGCTATACTTTTACTATCATTGCCAGCAACATATAGCAAAAAGTTAGTTGCATAAGATTGGAGCCCCTTACTCGTTTTTTTTGGCAAGGGAAGCATCTTGTCCATTGTGACCATGTGCTCAGGTGACAATCAATGGGAATAGGTCCTCCAGCTTGTCTTTGTGATCTTGAAATAGAATGAAAATAGTTAGCAATACCGAATAATAGGGTCCATTTGCACATCTACTCTGTGAAAATCAATTTTAATAGAATACTCTTGACTGCAACATGGGGTTGGATTTAATACTTATTAAGTATGTCAGGCTCAAGCATGGGTAAGTTAATTTCAAGGACTGTTTTCAAACATTCAAGGAATCTTGTGTGCAGATGCTTGCTGCATATTTGTGTTTTGTCTGCATCCTGGCAGAAAATAGTGGTGAGCTTTTATTAGTGACTTTTAAAAAATGTTTTACCTTTTTACATTCTTCTGTTATATTCAGGACAAAAGGAATTTCATCCGGCAGTGTTTGATTGAACCACAATTCAATGGCCATATTCATTATTTGTTTAAGAAAATTTATATTATCAAAGTGACAGCTAAAAGCTGGCACATTTTTTCCTCCCCTCCCCCTCTCTTCTATACTCCCCTTCCTCTAATTTCTTTACTTCATTTATCCTATCTCTCTTCTCTTCTTTTTCTCTTGTCTTAGTATAATTTATATGATTGCTATATCATGCATTACATTTCTTTCTGTTCTGTTTTTAAAGTATATATACTGCTCAGAAAAATAAAGGGAACACTCAAATAACACATTCTAGATCTGAATGAACTAAATATTCTCACTGAATACTTTGTTCTGTACAAAGTTGAATGTGCACAACCGCATGTGAAATTGATTGTCAATCAGTGTTTCACAGAAGTTTGATTTACTTGGAGTTATATTGTGTCGTTTAAGTGTTCCCTTTATTTATTTTTTGAGCAGTGTATTTTTTAAAGGGGGGAAAATTAATTTTATCATCATTGCAAGCAAAAATTATTTTACATTATAGAAAGTTTTAACTTCACATATTAGTAATGCCTATTAGGGTAGCAGTAATAAAGCTAACATACAATGTAAACGATACATCCAGCCTCAATGATAGAAATTCACTAGATGATTATGGCCCAGAAGCATTTTCTCAATAAAATAGTACTTGTGAGATTAAGTTGAGCTGTCGGATAGTATGGTGTGTACCGTTTTGTGAGGTTGTAGATCAAAAGTGAGATATAAATACTGTATAGCAAATAAATAAACATGCATTAAATAAGGTGAATGTTTTTCTAAGTACCTTCTTACAGCATCATAATACCAAAATTGAATTAGTAACAGAAACTCACACTTGGAAAAAAATACTTTGTTATCTATTTTACCTACATCTGAGATATATATCAAATAATGGTGTATATCTATAGTTTGCCCAATCTAAAAATCAATAGAAGTTCTCATAGCAATTTCATTGAAAAAAAACAAAAATACCCCAATAATTAAGAAAGGGATTTTAAAAGAACTATTACATTTCATCTTATTTTATTACCATGTCACCACCATGGCTTCTGCGTTTCTTGGAGACTTAAAAATAGCTACTTAAAATATGGTCTCTGTAAATCTTTCAAATTTTAAAAAACAAACAATATCACCATTTCTCAGTGTTGCTCTCATCCACTTATTTACAGTATCAGACATGACATCTAAAGTAATTTTCAAGGTTAGTCAGAATTAAAGGAATTCTAACATAAAAATGCTTCAATAGTGATTACTTAAGGCTTAAGCTTTTCACTGCCAAGGTAGCCTACAACATTCTTCAGAACCAAGCCAATTAGGACTTCCACAACCTTGAAAAAGCTGGATAGAGAACAAATTTGGTGGTGGGTTATAAATGATTTTGCTATCGGTTTGCATGTACAAAACTTCTGCACATCCGCAGAAGCATCCCGGGCGGCTGGGCTACCAGTTCTAAGAACTGGTCCAAACTGGGAGCAACCCACTGCTGAACCAATTCCCATTATTATTTCCTCCAAAGAAACAAGTGTTATGTAATATCAGGCTGAAATCAAAATTAGAATTAATTACTTGAGAGTATGTGCACAAAATTCTGGATGTATGTGAAGCTGCAGGGTTGTGCACCTTGACAAGCTAAAATTATAGTCTCAACCCTACCTTTTCTCCTCCCCTCTCATGAAATACTGCATAGGCAACAACTTTTATACTTTGACAAAAACTATTAAAATATATAGTGGTATTGGAAGGACTAAAGAACAGCATAGAAGATCTCAGCATTTTGTATTAATAGAAGACATACTGCCAAATGTCCCAGGGAAGTATGAAAATCATTGGAAAATATTGTGGAATTCGGAGGCCTCCAAAAGTTGTTACGAAATAGAAACTTTTGATGTGGTAAAACAGAGAAACTATAAAATGCATATTATTATCCCTAATTTTGTTTTTCTGAATACTTAATTAAATATAATTATACTCACATGAATTAATTTATATTTGATTAAATAAACTTCCGTGTATATTAATTAAACATAAATATATGCTCGTCTGATTCTGAATTGCGTGCATCTTATCCCTCTTGAAAAATAAAAAGCCCTTAGTAATATAAAGGTAGGTTTGATCCAGAATAACTTATAACTCCAAAGTTAATACAATCTTTCTAAAGATTTCTACTTCAGCCAGATTCTAGGCAATCTTTCCCTGGCAGAGTAGACGAAATCTTGAACCAGTTATTTGACATGATAACAAGTAGATTATTTTGATAATAAAGTGATCTTGTTCCTTGGAGTAGCATTACTTTATTATCAGAGTAAATGTCCCATGGTAGACAATTCAAATAGCTTCTTTTTCCACTGGTCAGTGTGTGAATTTCTTCAGGCTATGTTCTCTAGAAGGAGCATAGGGTGAGATAGGGTGCTGATCTGTATCCAATGTATTCCTTAATAAGATACATCCCATTTGATTATTTATCGAAGTAGAAGCTCTGAGCAATGCTTGTTATTGTCACATTGCTAACACATAACCTGTCATTATCACTTACCTTCTATTATCATTATGACTGACACACTAGGAGAATGTAAGGTGCTTCGGCACCTTGAAGACCAGCAAATTTAATATGACACGAGATTTCACAGGCTGTAATCCACAATGTCAGATGACAAGCAGGCATTTTATTAGAGGAGATTTATTTTTTGTAAGGAGGAAGACTACTAATAATAATTAGAACAATGCCAGTATTCTTCAGAAGCTGGAAATCACAGACTATTCTAAAGTCCAAGAGATGTATTGTAAAGATAACAATAGGTATACTTGATCATACCTCACTGTTTCTATTTCAGGACCAGGCAGTCAGAGAGGATCATTTAAAAAAAATAATCTAATTGCTTATTTTATTTTATTTTCTTCCCTCTCCACTTTCCGGTGTGTACTGCTGCTTGCACAGAGCACAAAGTGCTAAAATTACTAAACATTTGGATCAGAAAGGGTGCCATACATGAATACAATGACAAAAATAAGCCATCTGTACTTATTGCAGAAATAAATGAATCAGTCCTGAAAATTCAGAAATCATATATTAATAATCCAAGCATAGTATTCTTGATTTCTCATCTCCAAAAATGTTTGAAGTTCACCTTCATTTGTTTGATGTGATCACTTTATCTAGCCTAAAAACGTTCTGTTCTTCATTTAGTTTCAGTAAGGATTTTTGGAACAAGCTTTAAAATTAGGGGAAATGTCCTATATATTTTTACTTGGAATTAAGTTCCACAGAATTTAACTTTGAGGATAGTGTTTGTCCCTGTTTTTTTTCCTAATCACCAGGAAATTATATAGAATAGCTAGCAAATGTATTGTTGAATAATACGGTTATAAGTTCATTTTGATTTAGTATACATGGAATAAAGGACAGAATTGTCCGAAGAACAAATTGTGGCTCAGGAGGAAATGTCTTAAACAGATGCAATTATGAGACTCGAAAAATGATTTGTGTTACTGTTCCACAGTGATGGGACAATTGTGTCAACCATTTTTTGTTACCTGCTTTAAGATAATGGTACCCACATGGCCCATATACGTGTTTGAATTGATGTACTGACCAGATAACAATTTCTATATGACAAGTAGTATCTTAAATTACATGGAGAAAGACTTACCTCTGGGAAGGCAATCCGGTTAACTTACTCTGTACCGCATCTGTATTCTCACATAACAGCAAGTAAGCTATTGAGAGAATTATAGGAAAAAGTATATTATTTGGGTGGATCTTCATTTTCTTTTAGCAAAACCAAATGCTTTGCATTTTTGTTTTTGTTTTTTGGTTGAAAACCTTTGAGTTCCCACTTGGGAGTGGTCTGGGGTTGTTGCTTTTTTTTTTTAGAGTGTATTTTGTGTCTCGAATGTTCTTTGGTACTGTGAATCATTGACAAAAAGAAAAACAAACAAAATGTTGGGGGGTAAGGAACAAATCAAACTGAGTGCTCAATGGCAGACATTTCAAGATAGGCAGACACATTTAAACAAACTTTTGTGTTCATGCCAAAGTCCACTAAATTTGGTTAATAGAACTGAAGCCCATATTTGTTATGAAGCCCATATATTAGAAATTGAAGATATAAGAACATGAACCTAATTGCTGCTTGTTTTTTCTATGTGTGGTTGTGATATTTAAGAGTTAAGAGCAGCATTATTGAAAGGAAAGTCAAAACAATCAAGAACATAAATTTTATCCCAATGGTTTTGTTCTGCCGGCGTGTCCCAACAGCCCGTAATTACAGGGTAATTAGTCCAAAAAGACACACACCACACGATAGAAGGAAAACCAAAAGTCTTTATCAACAGAAAAGCAGAAAAAACTCCCTTTTTGAATGTCAAAGGGATTTTCTGGTACACACAAGGCACAGGTTGAATGCAATCCAATTTCTCACCCAGTAACTGGGAAATTGAGTCCAATTCCAAAGTCCAGAAAGTCCACACACAGTCTTGAACAGAGAAACAGCAAAACCACGATCTTGATGAAACTATGAATCAGATAAACTTCCACAAGGCTAAACCAGCATGCTGCTCTTTTTATCTGTAGCACTAATTACAGCAGCCCCACCCAACCACAGGTGGCCTCACCTATCTCCTGTAATAATCCTTCAGTTGTTCTCTCCTATGCATCACTCTATGCATGCGTGGGTCTGTCATACGTTCTTGTTCACAATCCAGGGATGATAAGGATGATTTATCTCCTCCTGGGCTGTCTGCCAAACTCCCCTCTTCCCTGCTACTCACGCTTCCTTCGTCAGAGGAGCCTTCGTCGGGAGATTCTATCGGGAGCAAAACAGGCCTGTGGCATGTGGATGTTTCCCCCACATCCACCTCCATATTCCTTGGGGCAGGAGCTAGGCCAGAGCCAACCACAACCACAGATTTTCTCTCTCTTCTTCCAAGTTTTTTTCTTCTTTTTCCCAATGGTTTTCCTCTCCTCCCACTTATGACTGTATGACTATAACTTGTTGCTTGTATCCTTACAATTTATATTAATATATATTTATATATATTTATATTTATATTAATATTGATTGTTTCCTGATTTCTTATTTATACCTTATGACAATCATTAAGTGTTAATAGAACTGAAGCCCATATTTGTTATGAAGCCCATATATTAGAAATTGAAGGTATAAGAACATGAACTTAATTGCTGCTCATGATTCTTGACAAATGTATCTTTTCTTTTATGTACACTGAGAGCATATGCACCAATGACAAATTCCTTGTGAGTCCCAATCACACTTGGCCAATAAAGAATTCTATTGTATTCTATTCTAAAAAGTGCAACATTTAACAGATGGAATGTTTCCAGATATAGATACTGGATTTCACTAATATTAACACTATTTTGACAGGTGTAAATTTGACTAGGAAAAAAAACATGGCCATATGTAGCAAAGCATTCATCTGATATGTATGCATAAGTCGAATAGACCTATGATATCTTGGATCATGCCATGCAGATTACTTTGTGGTGCTTGTAAGTGGGAGAGAAAAATATACCCTCTGATGGTTTCTCTGCCTATGGCTAATTAATTAAAGTTTCTCTGCAATTGATAATTAAAGTCCCCAAACTGAGATTATGTTGGGACTTCAAAATAAATTATCCTTAATAGACTTGTTTTCCACGAACTATTGATATTTCTTTAGCCAGCCTATTGTAATGATATTTTGCAGAAATATTACTTTTGCAGGAATTTTGCAGGATCAGAACTTGGATTATCTGATTTGGTCAGAAGCAGAGGGCATCATCACTTCTTTTGTCTAGTTTTTTTAAAATCAAATATCTGAGAATAAATTACTGTAAGCTACAACTTTATGTTTTAATGAGCAGATGGTAAAATTCCAGTAGGAATTTCCCTTATTTGGCATTCAACAATATATATAGGGCAATGCTACAAATAAAGAGTCCAATATGCATCTGCATTTTAGAAAATAGATACCCTTGATAATTTTAGGACATATTTTAACTAATGTATGACAAAAAAATACTCTTACACAGTTCACAGAATAAAACAGAGAAATGGCTTAATATTTCATCTTATTTTATTACCATGTCACCACCATGGCTTCTGAGTTTCTTGGAGACTTAAAAATAGCTACTTAAAAAAATGTAAATCTTTCAAATTTTAAAAAACAAACAATATCACAATTTCTCAGTGTTGCTCCCATCCACCTATTTACAGTATCGGACATGACATCTAAAATAATATTCAAGGTTAGTCAGAATTAAAGGAATTCTAACATAAAAATGCTTCAATAGTGATTACTTAAGGCTTAAACTTTTCAGTGCCAAGGTAGCCTACAACATTCTTCAGATCCAAGCCAATTAGGACTTCCACAACCTTGAAAAAGCTGGATAGAGAACAAATTTGGTGGTGGGTTATAAATGATTTTGCTATCGGTTCGCATGTACAAAGCTTCTGCACATCTGCAGAAGCATCCTGGGCGGCTGGGCTACCAGTTCTAAGAACTGGTCCAAACTGGGAGCAACCCACTACTGAACCAATTCCCATTATTATTTCCTCCAAAGAAACAAGTGTTATGTAATATCAGGCTGAAATCAAAATTAGAACTAATTACTTGAGAGTATGTGCACAAAACTCTGGGTGTATGTGAAGCTGCAGGGTTGTGCACCTTGACAAGCTAAAATTATAGTCTCAACCCTACCTTTTCTCCTCCCCTCTCATGAAATACTGCATAGGCACCAACACAACTTTCTGAATGTCTCTGCCTATTTTTAAAAAGTTGCTAATTCTGCATCAGTCCATGTGTCTAGTGGCTAATGTTGCCAGAATTAACACCATATCTTCTAGAAGCACCAGCCAGTTTTCCATGAAATGGACTAAGAAAATAAATAAGCAAAGATTTTTTAAAAATATTATTATTCTGTCAAACTCTACGCTTTAAGGCAAATTGAGCCCCTATCTTGTCTATTGCTGTAATAAAGATCTGATTTGATTAACCCTTAGCTAAACCTTGCTGAGATTAGACTTAAAACAGCATAAAATATGAAAATAGAACTCAATAGTAGTAACCTCAATGAGTAATAAGGATGATACAAGCTCAGTTTGGGCTTCCTTTGGGCTATATGAATTCAGCCATTCTTACCATCTGTTCAAGTGGAGTTGGCAAGCCAGATTTCACTGTACAGCAAAACTTTAGAAAATAAAATGCTGAACCTACCAATGAATTCACTTAGGGAAAACACAATGTACTCTGCACAGGGCCCTAAAGAAAATGGCAATTCATTTTTCCCCATTGTCTGTCTCAATAAAATAGTTTCCAGCATCCAAGCAGAGTGAGTTATTGCTTAGCACATATTGGCTGTCATGTTTGCCTACTCAGTCACTGCATCACTAGGATCTAAATCTTTGATTTCTAAAGCAATTGCAGACGAGAAAGAAGCAACTGACAATATGAAATCTTCCTTTAATTTAATATGCCACGTAAACCAGCCACCGGGAATCTCTCCAACCCAAAGCCTGACCATCCACTAATAAAAATGACCAAATATTTTCCTTCTCAGCATCTAGCGAGATTTCTGAAGCATTGTATCTATTTTAGCTGTGCTGACAGTGGCGTCGGAAACACACTTCATATGATTAAAGTTATTTGTGGCTCTTCCAGAAATAAAACGATCAAGCCCATCTCCAGTTTCTGAAAAAGAAGGTGCCACTTTAGTGAATGTGTGATGCTGTCAGCCAGGAACGTAGAAAAAAGGTTGGAGACATTCAAGACAATAAGCATATCACAGATGAATAAAAGACATCTCATGTTGCAGGAAGTTACATATTGAAAATAATGGCTAAAAGTTTCACTCCTATGTGCATTAACATAGAAAGTTGCAAATAAATGTTGGGTCGTACACTCTCAAGCTGTTCAGCTGTTGCAGTGACCTTCAAGGTAATGTCCCCAAAGAGCAGCCATTCTTCCTAGCCTCAGGCTCTCCACATGTGTTGGATGGCAGCTCCCAGCATCCCTAGCCAAAACAGAATTTGGCTAGCAATTCTGGAGGGCAACCCATTGGAGCTGCTCCAGCATCTGGGTTATTTGGCACACTCTGTCACACCAAATGCAAAAGGCAAAAGAAGGCAATTTTTGCATCGCCACATGTCTCAAAACTAACCCCGTGGTGGGAATAGTATCTCACTAAACAAACCCTGGAGTGGATGAGCTATGAATGAAAGAAAGCCAAGAGAAAGAAACTGATCCAATTATTTTCAGCACCAAGGCTAAACTTGACAACTCCCTCACAATAGCAGGGCTCTCCAAACTTTAAAGACTTCAACTCCCAGAATTCCTTGGCTGGCTTAGTCTTAAAGTTATTTAACCCCGACCTAATCTATTCAGAAGTAGCATATTAAAACCTCCAAGTCATGTGCTGGGAAACTGGAGCAGCTGAGAGTCCATTTCCAATGCAGCATTTTATTGCTCCGTTTGAGAGGTCTTCTCTTAAAAATTACTGAAGGTAGAATTATTAGATGTGCAGTAAATTCCATCAGCCTGGCTAATAATAAGTTGCTTCAGTAAAAGTTATCATTATTCACCTTGTCTGGTTTTAACCTGAAGATCAATAAACACTATGAACATTTTCCCCTCCCCCCAAACTGTAGAGAAATATCTTGAAAAAAAAGGCTGCAGCAACTAAAGCTAGCTTAGCTCGTCCCCTAGTGGAAAACTGCAGCAAAAAATGAGAAGTCTTTACCTACTAAGACTTACAGTAAAAAAATTTCCAATACTCAATACTGGAATTGAGGAATTTGCAAAGTTACACTGAAGGATTATTATTGTTGACACTATACAGCAGGGGTCCCCTAAACTTGGCAACTCTAAGACTTGTGAACTTCAACTCCCAGAATTCTCCAGCCAGCTATGCTATGCTGGAGAATTCTGGGAGCTGAAGTCCACAAGTCTTAAAATAGCCAAGTTTGAAGATCTTTGCTATACAGGATACTGAATGCCAAGGATTCAGTTAAAACGTAGTGGTAATTATCAATTATCAATTATACTGAATGCAATTTGACTCCAAATGAATGCATACATGAGCTGGACAGATCTCCTTCACAGAAACCTCTGCAGAAGAGGATGCACAAATGATAAAAGCAACACCACATCGCATTATTGTAAAGTCTGCCCTTTTGTACTAGAGTTGTGAATTGCGGAATAATGTGCAAAGATGCTTTTGTCACATCGATCAAAGCGTCAGATCAGGCACTTACCTTTTTCCTTACCTCCAAATCACAACCTTGCCTGCATTGAGTAAGTGATGGATCTAATAAAATAGTATTGACTGAATCAATCGTCTATATATTAAGATTTTTTTAAATGTTTGGAATAGTTTAATGTTAACTTGAAAAGAATCAATTGCACTTAAGAGCCATAGAGGAAACATGAAGCATCTCTAGCCATGATGCAGCATCAATGGCCATGATATGTAGGAATTTATATCTCACCTTATTTATATCTCACCTTATCACACCTTATGGTGTGATAAATCACAAGTAAAGGATAAATCATTCTAAAAGAGTAAAGTGTAAACTACAAAACAGCAGCAGGGGAAAAAAAACATGGGTATTTGGTGGCAATTTCAATAATCAGGCTAATATATACATGGGTAAAACAGTCTTTCTAGTATCCAAACAATCGGGGCACATGGTGTCCTTTGATGGTATGTTCTAAAAAGTTGAAATATTATGTCCTGTAAGTAGGCCTACAAAATTAAACTGAGCTGGGTTGCTCCCTTTTTTCCCTTTCAAATCTTGTCTAGTTATGTTTTTGGCTTTGTTCCTGAAATGGAAATTTTAAAATTCTGTACTGATTCTTTTTCCCCATCTATATTTTGAAAAACTGATTTTTGTTGTTGAGTATATATGTATATACCTAGATATTAAAGAATCTTTGATGAGTGTGCAGTCATAGAAATTCAAATTATAAGAAAATAAATAAAAATAAGATTTCATTATTCTTACTTGGCACAGTTTTTTCAGACATAGAAAGGAATAGATAAATTCAAAGAAGGTAAAAGGTGGGGGGAGAGAAAAATGGAAAAAGTTCAAACATAAATTACAAGTGCATCACCCTATCGATTTTGGCAATTGAAGTTTCTAGGTTAAAAGGAGCTTCCTTAATCTAATCATCATCGCTTGTGCTAGAACAATGTTCCTCAACCATAGCAGCTTGAAGACGGATGGACTTCAACTCCCAGAATTCTCCAGCCAGCTTTGAAGACCCTCCATCTTTATGCTGCCAAGTTTGTGATCACTATTCTGAGAACTAAATTTGAATAGATTGAGAGTAACAATTTACAATTTTGGGGAACTTTCTTTTGAAAGGAGAAAGTCTATGTAACTAGAATTCTAAGAATGGTTTCTAGAATGCAAAAGACTGGTGAAAACTATAGATCCATGATAGCAAATCTATCATGCGGCACACAGAGCCATAGCTGCCCCCATGCAAGCCGTTGCTCTGGTTCACCTCCAGCTGATTTTTGGCATGCGCTGAAGCTGTGGGAGGGTGTTTTTGGCCTCAGGAGGACTTCCGGGGATGGGTGGGGAGGCCATTTTTGTCCTCCCTAGGCTCCAAAAAAGCCTAAGGTGCCTCGCGAGGGTGAAAAACAGGCCTATCAGGGCCACTGGAAGTCGGGAAACAGGGAGCAGGAGACGTCATGCAAAGCAGGTTGGGCAGTGTGGCGGTGGGGGTCACAAACATAAGGTGACCAGATTGTAACTTTGGTAAAGTGGAACACCATTGGGAGGGGATGGATGACAGATGACTGAAAAATCTCTACAGACTTTTACCTCAACGTTTGCTTTCCAGTCCGGAACTTCTATCAATTTACAATTTATAACCTTTCCCATTTTTGAAAAGCATAAAAACAGTAAGACAATGGAAGAGAGCAAAGTAGCTTGCCTGTTCTGCTTTCAAGCTGCAATTTATTGATTTATTGATTTATTGATTTATTGATTTATTGATTTATTGATTTATTGATTTATTGATTTATTGATTTATTGATTTATTGATTTATTGATTTGATTTGATTTGATTTGATTTGATTTGATTTGATTTGATTTGATTTGATTTGATTTGATTTGATTTGATTTGATTTGATTTGATTTGATTTGATTTGATTTGATTTGTATGCCGCCCCTTTCCATAGACTCGGGGCGGCTCACCACACAATAAAACAGTTCATGACAAATCTAATAATTTACAATTTAAAATTTAAATTAGTTAAAAAACCCATTTTTAAACAGACATACCTACAAACATACCATACGTAAATTATATAGGCCCGGGGGAAATATCTCAATTCCCCCATGCCTGATGACAAAGGTGGGTTTTGAGGAGTTTACGAAAGGCAAGGAGGGTAGGGGCAGTTCTAATCTCTGGGGGGAGCTGGTTCCAGAGAGTCGAGGCCGCCACAGCGAAGACTCTTCCCCTGGGGCCCGCCAACCGACATTGTTTAGTTGACGGGACCCGGAGAAGGCCCACTCTGTGGGACCTAATCGGTCGCTGGGATTCGTGCAGCAGAAGGCGGTCTCAGAGATATTCTGGTCCGATGCCATGAAGGGCTTTATAGGTCATAACCAACACTTTGAATTGTGACCGGAAATTGATCACAACCAATGCAGACTGCGGAGTGTTGGTGTACCATGGGCATACCTGGGGAAGCCCATGACTGCTCTCGAAGCTGCATTCTGCACGATCTGAAGTTTCCTAACACTTTTCAAAGGTAGCCCCATGTAGAGAGCGTTACAGTAGTTATACTGGAAGCAGCACTCTTTCCCCCCAATGCCATAGAGGTGCGTGTTCGGTCTCTTCTCCAACCCTCTCTCTCTTTCTGTTGGCCATGTGCAAAGCAACACGTAGCCTGGACTCTTACTCTGGGCGCTGGGAGGAGGAAGCTTCTCCCAGCACTCAGAGAAAGGAAACACTTTATTCGCTCTGAGCCATCCAGAGTGAATAAAGCATTTCCTTTCTCTGGGCAGCGGGAGAAGTAAGCTTCTCCCAGCATTCAGAGAAAGGAAACGCTTTATTCACTCTGGGCAGTCCAGAGAAAGGAAAATCGGGACTTTTAAAAAACCTCACGGGACACAGGACAAATTATTAAAAATTGAGACTATCCCACCAAAAGTGGATGTCGGGTCACCTTACACAAATACATGCATGGCCGTGGGGGCAATGACTTATGGGTGTGGGCACACACACGTATGCGGAAGTGCATGAGTGCGTGCTTTTGGCATTTAAGAAAAAAAAAGATTCACCATCACTGCTGTAGGTCATACTCATATTTCTAGTCACACATTTTCACTCAATTCATATAAAATGTGATTGTTATTTAATTCAGCTTCATATAAATTGCACATTCTCATCTAAATATTAAAGCAAAATTTAGAAGAAAGACAAATCTAGGTTAAGTTTTCTAATACCATACTAATGTTTCAAAACTGGAAGAGCTTTGATCCGTTTAAGAAGAAAATGTACTTCTCCACATCAAAGATGTGACCGGTTTGTATCTCTCTGATAAAACTATCATTTTAGGAAAGAATATTTTATTATGGGGGGTGGGTGGGGAACACCTTAATGAATTTTCACCAAGTCCTCCTTTTCTTCTAAATGAGACATTCTTTTTTATTATTACTTATCGAGATTGCAGACGGAATTGATTAGACTCTGTGCTGTCGGCTGAGCTTCTAAACCCCTGAAGAAAAGATTAACCCTTGAAGGTTAGGCTGGGTGGATTTCAGGCAGCCAGTGCTGGCTCCGTTTTGCTCCTGAAAGCAAAATCTTGCGGAGAATTAAGAAGTGTTTCACTGGAGTCATAGGGGTAGGAAGAGACAAAATAAATTCCTCAGTTTATTCAGGTTAAGAGGCAGTTGTCAGATAAGGCTGTGCCTGTAACAAGCTCCAGTGCTTTGTCTCCTTGGCGTTTTCTCTGTAGATACAAGCTCTGACCCGAGAAAACAAATGCTGCTTCCAGTGAGAAAAAAAAACAGCTTAATGTTCAAAGACGGAGACTCTTTACGTAGTAAAGTAATCAGGCAATGATTGGGGAACTCTTTTTAAGATTTGGGCATCACTATAATAAAAATCGGGCGTAAAAAAATAGTTTTTGTCAAATTAAAGTAAAATGAAAAGAAATTAGGAACCCCAAATCCAAATCTAGAGACAACAAACTTAATTAATATCAACAAATATTAACAAATTATAGCACTATTATACCATTGAAGAAAAAAAGGATATATGATTGATATAATAACAAGGAAATTATAAGATTGTATTTATGTATTAAATATATGACAATTGTTAAAAGGAAGATTTTCCTTTGTAAACTAGACGTAAGCTGCATGTAAATTACACTACTCTTTGGGTAGTGCAATTCGCAAATAATGATACCAAATATGTTATATATAAAGCAGGATGCTTTATTTTTCTTTTTTTTCTCTCTCTCTCTCTATTTTCTTCTTTCTTTTTCTTTTCCCTTTTTTTTCATTCCTTTCTTATGTGTACATATTGTCACCATGTTGTTTTTGTTGTGTATTTTAATGTAGATATTTAATAAAATCTTTTCTAAAAATAAAAAAATAAAAAAAAAATCGGGCACCTTTCACACAGTTCCAGTAGCTTCCCCTCTATGCCTAGGAATAGCACTCGTGTATTATCCATTCTTTATAATTCACAAATTAATGTTCATATTGCCTGTGAGATATACAGAGTAATTGACAAGCTATGCCCTGACAAGGGAGAAAAAATCATTGTCTTCCAAAGCAAACCTTATTTGTTTTGCAGAGCTAGGGGGTATTTTTAGAGTGCATTAACATAAGCAAGAAGTTCAAGTTACAGGGCTGATGCTATAGCACCATCTGAAGTACTGAAGTTATTTCTGACTATGCCACATTTTAAGACGATACTGGAAAAACTAGAAGGTATCTCACACCAGATGTGGTTTGCAGCAGATGTGACAAGGAAAGTCCCAGTCTCTCAATCATAGACGTTTACTGGGTATTTTTGAGTCATTCATTTTCTTTCTATCCAACTTATCTTGTAGGCTTTCATCGACATTTGTTCTAGAGAAGATACAAATCAAGCACATATCTTGAAAGCTTAGAACTACGACGCCTAAAACACAATCTAAGTATTGCCCACAAGATCATACGCTGCAACATTCTACCTGTCAATGACTACTTCAGCTTCAATCGCAACAACACAAGAGCACGCAACAGATTCAAACTTAATATTAACCGCTCCAAACTTGACTGTAAAAAATATGACTTCAGCAACCCAGTTGTCGAAGCGTGGAACTCATTACCTGACTCAGTAGTGTCAACCCCTAACCCCCAACATTTTTCCCTTAGACTATCCACGATTGACCTCTCCAGGTTCCTTAGAGGTCAGTAAGAGGTGTGCATAAGTGCACCAGTGTGCCTTCCATCCCCTGTCCAATTGTCTTTCCTCATCTTATTTATCTTTTCTTCCTTTCAAATTTGTTCACCTATACTTTTATATCTTTTCTTCTATTCTTTTCTTTAGTTATATTACTAAATATCTATTCTCTTCAATGTGTATTATGTATTGGACTAAATAAATAAATAAATAAATAAATAAATTATTCGCAACAGAAACCAATATGGAAAACAGTCTGAATGTGATATATCTGGCAATTATTAGCCTGGGAAAGAAAGAGTTATAATGGTAGATGATAACAGTCTACCAAAAAAAATGTGTGAACTAGATGCGGCTCTAACTAGAACTAACACATGGAAAATATTAGGGTATGGAAAACAATTACAATTCACTTTAATGAAGTGATTTATATCATGAAAGCAATTTGATTTTATTTTGCTGCAGAGTTTACCTGATTTAACTCAACAAAGAAATTTCTATGGCCTCAAATCACTTTTGGCCAATTCAGTAGAAGGCTTGTCTCAGCCTTCTTCCCCATTTTTGGCTGAAGTATTTCCAGGATAGATAGTTTTACCACACACTGGCAAATCAACATTGTACTTTGAATAAATTCCTATTCTTGAATTATCTGCATTGGTCATAAATTGCTCATAAGCAGAGAACTGAAGGGAAAGGACAACAAACACCATGGCAGAACATAAGCAATAGTCAAAAAGTCAGTGAATCAGATCATCATGTTCCAGTGATAAGAATAGCAAAGTATAGAAAAAAATCTCTGAGAGCTTGAGAATAGAGAAGAAGATCCCATTTGAAGCATAAGAAGTCACTAGAAAGTTTAGAACTAAGACGCCTTAAACAAGATCTAAGTATTGCCCACAAGATCATATGCTGCAACGTCCTGCCTGTCGGCAACTACATCAGCTTCAACCACAACAACACAAGAGCACACGACAGATTTAAACTTAATATTAACTACTCCAAACTTGATTGTAAAAAATATGACTTCAGTAACTGAGTTGTTGAAGCGTGGACTCCATAGTGTCATCCCCAAACCCCCAACACTTTACCCTTAGATTATCTACGGTTGACCTCTCCAGATCCCTAAGAGGCCAGTAAGGGGTGAGGACAAGTGCACTAGAGTGCCTTCCATTCCCTGTCCTATTGCTCTCCTATATCTCCTATACCTTTCTTCTATTCCTATATCTCTTAGAAACATAGAAACATAGAAGACTGACGGCAGAAAAAGACCCCATGGTCCATCTAGTCTGCCCTTTTACTATTTCCTGTATTTTATCTTACAATGGATATATGTTTATCCCAGGCATGTTTAAATTCGGTTACTGTGGATTTACCAACCACGTCTGCTGGAAGTTTGTTCCAAGGATCTACTACTCTTTCAGTAAAATAATACTTTCTCATGTTGCCTTTGATCTTTCCCCCAACTAACTTCAGATTGTGTCCCCTTGTTCTTGTGTTCACTTTCCTGTTAAAAACACTTCCCTCCTGAACCCTATTTAACCCTTTAACATATTTAAATGTTTCGATCATGTCCCCCCTTTTCCTTCTGTCTTCCAGACTATACAGATTGAGTTCATTAAGTCTTTCCTGATACGTTTTATACTTCAGACCTTCCACCATTCTTGTAGCCCGTCTTTGGACCCGTTCAATTTTGTCAATATCTTTTTGTAGGTGAGGTCTCCAGAACTGAACACAGTACTCCAAATGTGGTCTCACCAGCGCTCTATATAAGGGGATCACAATCTCCCTCTTCCTGCTTGTTATACCTCTAGCTATGCAGCCAAGCATCCTACTTGCCTTTCCTACTGCCCGACCACACTGCTCACCCATTTTGAGACTGTCAGAAATCACTACCCCTAAATCCTTCTCTTCTGAAGTTTTTGCTAACACAGAACTGCCGATGCAATACTCAGATTTAGGATTCCTTTTCCCCAAGTGCATTATTTTACATTTGGAAACATTAAACTGCAGTTTCCATTGCTTTGACCATTTATCTAGTAACGCTAAATAATTTACCATATTACAGACCCCTCCAGGAATATCAACCCTATTGCACACTTTAGAGTCATCGGCAAATAGGCAAACCTTCCCTACCAAACCTTCCCCTATGTCACTCACAAACATATTAAACATATCTCTTCTTCTATTATTTCATTGATATGTTCTACTGTATTACTATATCTTCTTTTCTATTATTTCTTAGATATATTTTACTAGGAGTATCTCCTCTATAACCTTCATCATGTCTTTTACTATGTGTATATAGATATATACCCACTAAAACCCTCATTGTGTATTGGACTAAATAAATAAATAAATAAAAACTACAGTTATGGCAAACCTTTTTTGGCTTGGGTGTCAAAAGGATTCGCAGCATGCAATTGCGTGTGCATGCCCACACCCATAAGGCAATGCCATCCCCATGTATGTGCACAACCACCATACAGCCCCCTGCACATGCACAGAGGCCTCACTGAAGCCTCCGGACTTCCACGAGGCCCTTTGGGCTGTTTTTCACTCTACCCAGGCTTCAAGAAAGCCTCCTGAAGCCTGGGGATGGCAAAAAGTGGGCCAATGGGCCAACCAGAAGTGCATTTCTGAATTTCTGGTTGGACTGTTGGTCTGTTTTTCACTATCCCCAGGCTTCAGGTGACTTCCCTGAAGCCTGGAGAGAGTGAAAATGGCTGAAAAAAAGGTTGAAAATGAGTTAGACAGCATGTGCATGCGCGCTGGAGCTGACATAAGGCAATGGCTCACATTTCCTCAATATGGTGTGTCATTTGTTCACCATCACTGACTCATTAGAAAGAGTCAGAAGCAATTGAATATTAGCCTTATTTATATATCTATATCTATATCTATATCTATCTATCTATATCTATCTCTCTCTCTCTCTCTCTCTCTCTCTCTCTCTCTCTTTCCCTCTCTATCTATCTCTATCTCTATCTCTATCTACATCTATGTCTATATCTGTTCTGCTGGGCTCAACGGCACGAGCCCCAAATTAGGTGCAAAGGTATGAATTCAAACACACACACTTGAAAAATCAAGAACAAAGGTTTTATCGAAAATAAAAGGAAAGCAAAACACCCTTTTTTCAGTCAAAGGGCACACTTTCAAAACAGCAGACTTGAAAGCAGTGCAAAGCAATAAACAAACACAAAGCAATTAGCAAGCAGCTGTGAAAACTTCACAGCTACCCTTCTTCAACTGTTGGCAACTCACACAATTAACTATGGTTTAATGTCCAAGTCCTGGGATCGATGCAAAGAGAGTCCTTGAGACGAAAGCCACTTCCTCTTTCTCCGAATAGATAATCTTCCACACTGAGAGGCCGGCACGCTGCCCATTTAACAGCAGCCCTAATTAGTTGAACCACACCCAACCACAGGTGAACTCTCTTATCTCTTGTAATACCTACGTAGCTGCTCTTTTCTATTCATTGCCCTTCGCCTGCGTATGTCAATGAATGCTTCTTCATCCGAGTCCAGCGAAGAAGATAAGGAGGATGATGAATTGCTTCCTAATTGGCTGTCCGCCAGGCCCTCCTCTGAGGATCCCAGTTCACATTCACTCCCTGTGTCGCTGTCAGCAGCAGACGGCAGTAATACTGGCCTCTGACACTGCGAAGATTCACCCACATCCACCCCCACAGTCCTTGGGGTGGGAGCTGGCCCAGAGCCAACCACAACAATATCTATATCTATATAGAGCTATCTATAAGTAGCGAGGGATTACTGTACACACACACACACACACACATATTCATAGATTTTCACGTGTATATGTATGTAGATTGTTCTGAGTTCGGGTTTTGCCCTGTGTAATATTTTGCATGTTTATGTGACGTTTTGGTGAAATCACATTCAGCATCATCAGGCTGAAGTTGTAAGCTTACAACTTCAGCCTGATGATGGTGAATGTGATTTCACCAAAACGTCACATAGATATGCAAAATATTACACGGGGCAAAACCCAAACTCAGAACAATCTACACACACACACACACACATATATAAAGTGGTACCTCAACATACGAGTTTAATTCGTGCCAGAGCCGAACTCGTATGTCGATCAATTCATATCTCGAACCAATGCATGTAGATTTGGCTTTTCGCGCCGAGATAACTGGAAAAAATTGAATTCTTGCGCCACCTAGTGGAAGCCCGGCTCGTATCCTGAATTTGAGCTCGGGTGTCGAACAGAAATTTTGCTCACGTCTCAGCTCGTAACTTGGAATACTCGCATGTGGAGCAGCTCGTATCTAGAGGTACTACTGTACAGTAATCCCTCGCTACTTCGCAGTTCATCTTTTGCGGATTCGCTACTTCATGGCTCCATTAAAAATTCATAAAAATCTTCTACAGTACTATTGTACTCTATTAAAGAAACTGGTAGGATAACACATGTACTTCCATCTGGGAAATATTATAGAATCACTATTTAATGCAAAGAGTGGGTTTTAAAAGTCCAAATGCTCGTTAAAAACATAAAAATATACCTTTCCTCTACTTCACAGAAATTCATTTTTCACAGGTGATCTTGGAACGCATCCCCCGTGAAAAACTCATTCCTGGTTATTCTTAATAGACTAAGATTTTGACAGTTGGAGTTGGTAAGCAGTGGGTCAAAATGGCATGGAGTTCATACTGCTTGGCTCCTGTGGACCATCCATCTCTTCTTTGAAGAATGCTGAACAGCAGCGATCCCTTAATCTTTTGGCACTATCAAGGGTGGGCTCCTAAATTGGGCTTGCCGCGGCTTGTGAGTGTTTGCGGGGCCAGTGCGATTTTGCTTCTGCACCTGTGGAGATAGCAAAATCACGCACAGAACCGCAGGTGCACCTGTGTTTCAGCAAGGTTTTTTTGCTTCTGCGCATGCCAAAATACGGGTGCTGAAGCAAAATTGTGCTGGCCCCGCAAGCACTCATGAGCCGCAGTGGCGAGCCCAATTTAGCGTTCCAGCATTTAGCGTTCTTACATTGACTGGGGTGGTGATGATGGTCAAAATTCTAACCAATGTTTCATTCTATATTAATTTTATAAGTTACTAGTGAATTTTTTTTCTCTGTATTAGAAACATAGAAACATAGAAGTCTGACGGCAGAAAAAGACCTCATGGTCCATCTAGTCTGCCCTTATACTATTTTCTGTATTTTATCTTAGGATGGATATATGTTTATCCTAGGCATGTTTAAATTCAGTTACTGTGGATTTATCTACCACGTCTGCTGGAAGTTTGTTCCAAGGATCTACTACTCTTTCAGTAAAATAGTATTAGAAAGACTTTAAAAATAAGTGGGGTAACTGCAACCCCAAATAGATGTTAAATGTATGTATGTCATGTTTGTCTTTTTATGGAAAATTTAATAAAGTTTATAAAAAAAATAAACATTTACCTTTATAAAAACCTTGAGTTATGTTTGATTGTACCTTCAAATGAGCTTCCAGCCTATTGAAAACCTGAAACTGAGTCTCCCTTCCTTCTTCAGATTATATTTTACCCACAATATTAATCTATGAAATAGACGATCATATCTGTTATCAAGAAATAAAAGCAAATCTCTTTTGCTCAGAGAAAAATGTTTATTTTTACATATTTCCATGTATTTGCTTTGGGAGATATTATTGTTTGGGAAGATTTATAACAGAAAATATGTTTACATGATAACTGTTGTACCTCGGGTTTCTTGCTGTTACAGAGGAAAAGAATGGCCTTTAAAAAGACAACCTTCCATCAAAGGTCAGGGGAAGGATAAAAGGAGAGTAGTTTACAGTTATATCACAGCTGTACCAGGTTGGATAACCAATAGATTTATACAATGGAAAGAATGCATGGAACGAAACCCTGAAGATAGGAGTGCACCTTCCATAAAAAAAAGTATTTTTGAGGCTGGAGCTTGCATGAAAGAAAAACAGAGATAAGTTTTCTTTGGGATGTAAGTGTTCTCTCTTCCTTTATAGGAAGAGAATAAGTCAGATAAATATTTGAGCAGCACAAGTCAGAGAGGAAGGAAATGAATAAAAAAGTTTTCTCCTTATTACCCAGTTGTATCATCGTAATAGCCAAGCAACCATTTTTGGAGGGAATGAAACAGACCATGTTGCCTCCACTCACTGTTGGAATATCTTTAGTGTGCTGTTTTTCTTTTCTATCTCTGAAGTATGCTGTCTAAAGTATTAGCTCAAGGTTCCCATTTATTACAAATAGCACACTTCATTTTATTGCAAACTAATCCTGTCAGCTCATTAGTTGCTTTGCAGAGGGAGTGGCATCTTTTCCATTGAAATGATTTTTCTAATCAGAGTAAAGGGCAATCTACTAGGGCAATGGCTCTAATTCTGGCCTTGCAAATAGAAATTTCCTGGTTTGAAACCTGGTAGATTACTATTTTCTAGTTTCCTATGTGCTTTAAAAAAGAAAAATAAGAAATTGACCACAGCATCATTTTACCAGTTTACCTGAGGTAGATGTTTAGACATACTTCCCAGGTACCCCAAATTATCTAACAAAGAAAACAATTTGAAAGGTACATGTATAAACATTGGCACAGTCAACTTTCTGTTTATAATTCACTTGATTTGTGTAGCCACTTGTATGACACCTCAGCCTTTTTATTTTTCCCTCATCAGATTGAATCACAAAACAATTATCTTTTAAAACTGATATTATTGGTATTTAAAAACAATTAAAATTGTAACAAACAATTTCAAACTATTTTTGATATTTTGGGGGGAAGATGAATGTCGCATTTAGTACAGTGATACCTCGTCTTACGAACTTAATTGGTTCTGGGATGAGGTTCATAAGGTGAAAAGTTTGTAAGATGAAACAATGTTTCCCATAGGAATCAATGGAAAATCGAATAATGCATGCAAGCCCAAAACTCACCCCTTTTGCCTTACGCCACTGGAAATCCCCACCTCCGGACTTTTGTTGCCAGCCAAAACACCCGTTCTTGCGCTGCTGGGATTCCCATGAGGCTCCCCTCCCTGGGAAACCCCACCTCTGGACTTCTGTGTTTTTGTGATGCTGCAATTTCCGTGAGGCTCCCCTCGCTGGGATTCAAAGCAGCACTGGAAAAAATGAAGGGAATCCCAGCAAGGGGAGCCTCGGGGAAATTTCAGCATCACAAAAACACAGAAGTCCAGAGGTGGGGTTTCCCAGTGAGGGAAGCCTCAGGGAAATCCCAGCAGTGCAAAAATGGGGGCTTTGCTAGCAACGAAAGTCCAGAGGTGGGGTTTCCCAGCGAGGGAAGCATTCAGCTGCCAACAGATGTCTGGAGGCGGGGCATCCCAGCGGCGGCTTGGGTTCGTAAGGTGAAAATAGTTCGGAAGAAGAGGCAAAAAAAATCTTAAACACCGGGTTCGTATCGCGAAAAGTTCGTTAGATGAGGCGTTCGTAAGACGAGGTACCACTGTATTAATATTCCGACTGTTGCCTTAGAATGCATATTATTCATAACACATGCTACACAAAATTATTACTTAACAATCATTACTTAAGTGTTATGCTATAATTTCTTAAAATTATTTTTTAAAACCCATCTTGGATTTTTAACCACTAGAGTAGGTAGACTTTAACCTTCAATTCATTGTTAAGAAATAGGAAGTGTCATTAAAATAGAGTGAGTCATACATTCCACCTTTTAAAACTGGTTTAATGTATGATGTATTTCAAGCTCTATTTAACTTTCGGTATTATGAATAATGGCTTTATTTTTTTTTAAAAAACTTACTTGCTTTTCCTTGGCATCTTTCCATGGCCATTCCAAAGTGCTTTAGATTTTCCCCAATACACTTCTTGTAGCTTCAGGAGGTTTTCAAATTAACACACCCATGCATGAAGAAAATGAGAAGGGGTTCTGCCCAGGGGTAGGTTCCTTTTTTTTTTTTTTTAGAGATTTTTATTAAATATAAACAGTAAAAACATTAAAGTAAGGACAAACATATATACAAGACAAAACAACTCATTTACAAATGTATACATATCAACCTCTTGGGCATTTCTACGGTAAATTGTTTTAAGAATAAATTTTCATTTATATATAGTTCACATAAACTGTATTTCCTTTAAATCTATGGTTAAATATTTATATCCATTGCATTCAAACTTATAAAATCCTATATTCATTCTTTAACTAGACATCAATATATACATTTATACATTTTCTTTCTTCTTTTGTTCTTCCTTTCCAACCCATTATAGAACAAATCCCAAACTTCAAAATATTCTGAATCCTCTTTCCGGTTTAATTCTATTGTCGATTTATCTAATTCTGAGCATTCTAAACTTTTTCTAATAATTATGTTGTCAGTTGGTACATCACCATGTTTCCAATGTTGTGACAGGGATATTCTCACTGCTGTCAATACATGTAATATAATATACCAATATTTTCTTTCTATTTTTTGATCAAATATTTCTATTAAAAATACTTCTGGTTTCATATTAAATTTCTGTTCTGTTATTTCTTCGAGCCACATGTATATCTTTTTCCACATTTTTTAAATTATTGGGCAGGCCCACCACATATGATAGTGTGTTCCATTTATATGTTAATGTTTCCAACATTTGGGGTTCATATTTTGAAACATTTTGGCCAATCTCACTGGTGGTAGATGCCATCTGTAGTACATTTTATAAAGGTTTACTTTATATGTGGCTGCTTTGATTAATTTGTAATTTTTACTCCAAATCTTTTCCAATTGGTGCAAGTTAATATTAAAACAAAAATTCTTAGCCCAACTAATCATATTACCCTTACCAATTTCTTCCTCCATTTTATAATTGAGTAGATATTTTAATCATTTTTCCCAGGGCCCCAATAACATTTTATCTAATCCTGATTTCTCTTTTGCTATTCCACATTTTCTTTATCTTCTTTAATTTAGATCTAATCTGATAGTATGGCCACCAGTCAATTTTGATCCCTTGTTGGTTCAAAGGTTAAATATCTTTTATATTTCCTTGTACATACAGAATTTCCACATATCTCACCATTTTATGTTTGTCTATTGTGTTGGGGTGAATAACTGCCTCCATACTAGAGAACCAGGTCGAGATTTCCTTATAGTGCTGGTGTTTTATTTTGGACCATGTTTCATATAGTGATTTTGTAATTTTGTGATTTTGGAAAATAGGAGTGGGTTCCTATTTACTTCACATGTGCAGTGCCAAAAAATCCTCCACCACCCTCCCCAAACAAGATGGCTGCCGTATGCACAGTGCTGGAAACTCTGCTTCTGAGCATGCTCAGATTTTTTTTTTAAAAAAGCAAAAAAAAAAATTAAGATGGCAGCATCCCAGACCTGAAATGGGTCAGTGACGTAATTGTGAATTCACCAGTGGGTCACTGCCAGTTCACCTGAACTGGTCTGAACTGGGCGGAACTCACCCCTGGTCCTGTCCACCAATATCATGTGACAAATTCCTAATTTTTAGTGTGGCACAGTAGTGACTCCTAAAACATCTAGCAAATTGACCACAAATGGACTGGCCTGAATAAATATTTCCACAGCCTTAATCTCTCTACTATGATGTCATTTCTATAATGGCACAAACAGTGAAACTGGATTAGATATTAATAATTGCATTAAGGATATTTAGGAAAGTAAGTTACAGTAGATAGATCTGTAGCTTGAATGGATCCAGGACCAGAAATGGAACTTTTTCCTTGATTGGACAAAGTGACAATCTTTCCAAAGAGGCTGGTTGTCATTCTGAAAATACTGAGATTAGCACTTAAACAGCCTTAAATCCAGAAGGCTGGTACAAAGACTCTCTTGGCCACAACTTCCACTTGTTCTTTGAGCAGCAGTCATGAATCTAGGACAATCCCCAAAGTTAACACTGGGTTAGTCTGGGGAAATGTCTCTCCATTAGCTAAAGATAATATCTTCCATGGCTCTGCATACTTACAGTGAATCCATCTCCAGGCACTGGCAATCAGATACATTGATGGCGAACCTTCTTTTGCCCTCGTGCCAAAATGGGAAGAACAAGGGGGGAGTATCCGTGCATGCCCACACTCATAATTCCATTCAGGGGCCCCCTGCACAGGGTGTGTAAATATCTCCCCCGCTCCTGACACGTAATGGCATGCCAGTTTTTCTTTCTCCCTAGCCTTCATTGCCTCCTAGGAGCCTGGGAAGGGCAAAATAGCCTTCCCCACACCCTCAGAAGTCCTCTGGAGGCAGAAAACGATCCATTTGCCAACTTATGTTTGGCCCAGAAGTCCCCTTCTTTGCTCTCCCCAGGCTTCAGAACCTTTCTAAGAGCTTGCGGAGGGCAAAAAAGGCCTCCTCAATGGACGCCTTTTGAGGGCCCATTTCCCAACTTTTTTGGTTCGCATGCCAAAAGAGGGTAGCATGGGAGACACCCATAATTCCCATTGTCTTGTGGGACCCAGGGGAAGAGCCTTCTCTGTGGTGGCCCCGACCATCTGGAACCAGCTCCCCTGGGAGATTAGGATTGCCCCCACCCTCCTTGCCTTTTGTAAACTCCTTAAAACCCACCTCTGGCATCAGGCATGGGGGAATTGAGACATCTCCCCCAGGCCTATATAGTTTATGCATGGTATGTTTGTGTGTATGTTTTGCTTTTTAAATAAGGGTTTTTAAGTTACTTTTAAATATTAGATTTGTTGTACATTGTTTCATTATTGTTGTGAGCCGCCCAAAGTCTATGGAGAGGGGCGGCATACAAATCTAATTAATAACAATAATAATAATAATAATAATAATAACAATAACAATAACAATTATTATTATTATTATTATTATTATTATTATTATTATTATTATTATTATTCCATGCAGAGTCCCCCATGTGTGTGTGCTTGCCCCGCCACGTGATGGCACACACATTTTTCACTCTCCCTAGGCTTCAGAGCATTTCTGTCTTCCGGAGGTCCTCTGGGGACAGGACACAATTTTTGCCTTACCCAGGCTCCTAGAAAGGCTCTGAAGCTTAGCAGGAACAAAATAACAACAACACAGGACTTCCAGTCCAACCTGAAGTAAACAAACGGGCAATTTCCGGCCTCTAGAGGACCTTGGGGCAAAGGGAGCTCTGGAGCTTGGGGAGACGGGTCCTCCTCACTTACTCTGGAGGCTGAAAACAGCCTGTTTCCCAACTCCTAGTGGGCCCAGAAGACCCCAAAATCATCTTGCGTGGCCACCAATATGGCTCCATGCGCCACTTGTGGCACATGTGCCATAGGTTCGCCATCACTGTGGTAGTAGGTGGTGCATGTAATGTCCCTATTGCAATTCCAGTCTCTCATTTACTGAGCAAGTCCAACTGATTATTTGAAATGACCATATTAACTCCTGAATAATTACAGGTACTCCTCAACTTACAACACTTTGTTTAGTGACCGTTTGAAAGTACAACGGCACTGGGAAAAAAGCAACTTATGATCATTTTTCACACTTTGCAGCATTGTCATAGTCATGTGATCAAAATTCAGATGTTTGGCAACTGACTCCTATTTATAACAGTTGCAGTGTCCCCGGGATCATTGATCACCTTTCATGACCTTCTGACAAGCCAAGTCAATGGGGAAGCCAAAATCACTTAACAACCATGCTACTAATTTAACAACTGCAGTGATTTACTGAATAGTGGCGAGAACGGTCATAAAATCCAGCAAAACTCAATTATCTTACTTAGCCACAGAAATTTTAGGCTCAGTTGTGGTTGTAAGTAGAGGACTACCTGCATTAATTATAGACAACTATATATCTTCATTGAATTTTGAAATTAAAGAGGCATTTGGTCTTGATGAGGGAATGCAAATTTCTCCAGTCAGAATAAGCACATTCTTGGCAGATGGAACCATTTTCTGAGTCACTCGAAACTTTGAAACAATTCTGTTTCAATGCCAACTTTTTATTGAAATTGTCCACTAAAGCTGCAAACCTGAACACATTTTCAAGCCAACAGTAAATAAAACAATAAGCTATTGTGCTCCATTGTTTGTTGCTATATAGAAATATTAAAAATATGACCAACACTAAACTTATATAGGAGCTGATTAAAATCAAATATTAGGATACAATTTGGTTCTCTTCTTAGCTATTGTACTTCAGCTATTTAAAATACAATTGGTTTCCTTGGGGAAAAAATTAACTACATCAAAACCAATAAGGATTTATTATATTTAATTCTGACTGGGTAGTAGCCTCTGCCTAGACAAAGTGCAATTAACTTGTCTCAATCTCTGGCTAATTTAGAGTCCGCCTCAAGCCTTCTTCCTTTGATATTTGTTAAAGTATGTTATTGCCTTTTCAGAGGAAACCAAAAGGGGGGGGGGAATTAAGAACACCAGGGCACAGTTGTCTTTATGCATTGCATCAGAATAGCCATCTGTGTTCAGACCAAAACAGATGAGAATGCAAAGTGCATCAAATAATACATTTGATTATTATTTCCACAAAATAATCACTGAAGCCAACTTGCACATATCTCCTGTCTGGAATGGCAAAAGAGTCTTAAATTGGTTTGCTGCTAGGTCTCTTGGACAGCACGATCTTTGCTTCAAAGCCCCTGGCTGTGTGTGTGGGACTTACTTTTCAGATGAAGTAGCTATGGCTTAAGGCCCCTGCTTCCAGCGTGGAAATGCCAGGGAAGGAGAGGGAGAGATCAATCTCAGAGCTAGCTCTTCGGACAGGTGAATCTAATCTGGCTTTTAGACAGGAAGGAGGGAGAGAAAGAGTGAGGAAGGAAGGAAGGAGGGAAAGAGAAAAGGAGAAAAGGAGAGATGGAGGTTCACCTGGTTCTACAGACAGCCCAAGGGTTTAGAAGGGAGGGAGGAAGTGAAAGAATAAGGGGAGCAGTAGGTAGGCAGGCAGGCAGGCAGGGAAGGAAAGAAGGAAGGAAGGAAGAGCTAGCTCTTTTGACAGATGAATCTAATGTGACTCTAGAGACAATTCAGAGTTTAGGAGGGAGGGAAGGGAGAGAAAAGAGAGAGAGAGAAAGAAACAAAAAAGAAAGAAAAAAGAAAGAAAGATAAAAAGAAAGAAAGAAGGAAGGAAGGAAGGAAGGAAAGAAAGAAAGAAAGAAAGAAAGAAAGAAAGAAAGAAAGAAAGAAAGAAAGAAAGAAAGAAAGCTCTATTTCAGAGCCAGCTCTTTTGACTGGTGAACCTAATCCGGCTCTTTATACAGCCCAGGATTTAGAAAGGAGGGAGGGAGGGAGGAAAAGAGGGAGGGAGGGAGGAAGGAAGAGAGTGCCTTATTGCAGAGCTAGCTCTTTTGACCAATGAATCTAATCTGGCTCTAGAGACAGTTCAGAGTTTAGGAGGGAGGGAGGGAGGGAGAGAAAAGAGAGAGAGAAAGAGAAAGAAAGAAAGACAGCCCAGGATTTAGAAAGGAGTGAGGGAGGGAGAGAGAGAGAGAGCCTTATCTCAGAGCCAGCTCTTTTGACAGGTGAACCTAATCTGGCTCTACAGGGAGCCCCAGGGTTTAGACGGGGAGGAGCCGATTCCTGAGCTCAGGTGCGACGGCTCCTCCTCCTCCACCTCTGCCTCTCGCTGCCGGCTTTCTTTCGGCAGTTCGGGATAGAGGAAGTTGGCCAGACTCCTTTCCTTTGAGCCAAGGCATGGGCTGCTTGGGAGGAGGAGTGGAGACGGCTTGGGAAGGAGGACGACAAAAAGAGGGAAAATACTAGCATGGTAACTTATCTTCTGGCCAGGGATTGGCTTCGAGGGTCTGGGGGCAAAACAACGATTCTCTTAACTTTTCAGCGCTTGCTGCTGGTTAAAAATCGCTGCCACGCGTAGCAGGAAAGCGGGCTTGGGGTTTTGGGGGGGGGGAAGAGGGGAAGGGAGTAGACCGAACCCAGACTGCTTTGGAAAGGAGGACAGGAGCTATACTTTGGATTGGTTTGTAGAGCAAGGCATAGCTCAGCCTCTGGACCGGGGCCACAGCTGTGCTTCGGATTTTCTGGAAATTCCTTCCTTGCTTTAAGCGCTGGAATTTATTTAGCGGGTTCACCTCTCTGAAATGAACTTTATCCATCTGCGTAGGTGGATTCTCTGTAAACATTCCTAGTGCAAACAAAAGTGGGGGGAAACGCTTCCCATTCTTTCTTAGATAGCTTCTCTTTACAATCTACTTCTTGCGATCTTTTAGTGTGAGGCTCCCTGGTTGGGGGGAAAATAGTTAAAACTGGAATGTAGCAAAGAGCTACAGCTGACTGTCTCTTTCTACTGCTGCCTTTCCTAATGATGTTTGAATTTTGTGACCGGTTCCATTTTAATTCTGCCTAACAGTCACAGGACAAACATGGGCCATTTTTAAACTATTTATTTTGAAGCTAAACATACACAAAGTAAGATCCACTGAAGAATGGAGAGACTAGATTGTAGTAGTAATCTAAGACCCCTGAGATAATACAGTTTATTTTTAATTGTGAAGCTGTCTTAATGATGGCTTCTTTTGCTTTTTGGAGAACCTGTGGGTGGATTGGGGGGGGGGACCTGCTGGAGTAAATACTTCCTGGGTACAGTGTGTGTCAGTCTATTTGTAAATCCCTGATGCATGTGGCAACATGTGTCTCCTAAGGTCAGAGCATTTACTACCGTGAAATAAATGATTCTCTGAGCATATGCTCTCCTTTAGATTTAGAAAATTAATTCTAGTTTCTTAAAGTGCAACTGCAGTGAGTCTACCCTTACAAACTTTTCTCTGTTCTTGTACTCTTGATTCTTACCCTCCCCCAAAATCTCTTAGAAAATTCTTTGGATAAAAATTTCTGATTTTCAGCGCTGAAGAGCTACTTACACAGAAGAGACTACCAACTTATTCTCCAAATCACATAAGGGCAGGACAAGAAATAACACTTGAAAACATACCTAGCTAGAGCTAAGAAATTTCCTGACAGTGAGAACAAACAAGACATTGTGAGTGCTCTGGAAGATAGAATTTAGAATAGAATAAAATTATTTTATTTGCCAAGTGTGATTGGACACACAAGGAATTTGTCTTTGGTGCAGATGCTCTCAGTGTACATAAGAGAAAAGTTACATTTGTCCAGAATCATAAGGTACAACACTTAATGATTGTGATAGGAGTCAAATAAGCAATGAGGAAACAATATTAATAAAAATCTTAAGGATACAAGCAACAAGTCACAGTCATACAGTTATAAGTGGGAGGAGATGGGTGATAAGAAGGTTGAGAAAAAAACTAGTAATGATAGTAGTGCAGACTTAGTAAATAGTTTGATAGTGTTGAGGGAATTATTTGTTTAGCAGAGTGATGGTGTTTGGGGAAAAACTGTTCTTGTGTCTAGTTGTCTTAATGTGCAGTGCTCTGTAGCAATGTTAGGAGGGTAGGAGTTGAAACGCTTTGTGTCCAGGATGTGAGGGGTCAGTAAATATTTTCATGCAGTATACAGGTCCTCAATGGAAGGCAAGTTGGCAGCAATTTTTTTCCCTGCTTTTCTGCTTACCCTCTGAAGTCTGCATCAGTCTTGTTCGTTTGCAGAAATGAACCAGCCTGCACTGGCTGCCGATCAGTTTCCTGTCACAATTCAAAGTGTTGGTTATGACCTATAAAGCCCTACATGGCATCAGACCAGAATATCTCTGAGACCACCTCCTGCTGTACGAATCCCAGCGGCCGATTAGGTCCCACAGAGTTGGCCTTCTCCGGGTTCCATTTGACCAAAAATGTCATCTGGCGGGACCCAGGGGAAGAGCCTTCTCTGTGGCGGCCCCGGTCCTCTGGAATCAACTCCCTCCAGAGATTCAAATAGCCCCCACCCTCCTCGCCTTCCGTAAAATCCTGAAGACCCACTTTTGTCGTCAAGCGTGGGGATAATTACCATCTTTCCCTCTTTTTTATTGTGTTTTTGGCCTTACTGTATGATAGATTAGGTTGAATGTGTATGACTGCAAAGTTAGGGGTTTGATTATGTTATTAATGCCTTCTTAAATGGATTTAATTTTTTATTAGATTTGTAATGTATTGTATTACTGTTATGCTGTGAGCCTCCCCGAGTCTTTGGAGAGGGGTGGCATACAAATCTAATAAACTATAACTACAACTATAACTACTATAGAGGTGCAGATGACAGACTCAGATTAGATAGGTTATTTGTCCAGAATGGTATAGGGCCATGTTGACGAACCTATGACATGCAGCACATGAGCTGTTGTGCAGTTCAGCTCCATTGCGTATGCACATGCACCTCCTGCCAGAAATGGGGCCATTTCTGGACTTTTGGGAGGCCTGCTTTTCACCATCCTCAGGCTCTGGAGTCTTTCCTTGAGCTTCTGGGAGGGCCAAAACTGCCTCTCCTAGTCTCTGGAGGCCCTTCTATGGGGGCAGAAGGAGCATGGGGTTTTTTTGGTCATGTGTGCATGCACAGGAAGCAGGGCACCCAGGTGTGTGTGTCACACGCACATTGCATTATGGGTGCTGGCATTCACACACCCACACACCGTCGCGCACATGTGTGCTTTTTGCGATGAGAAAAAGGTTAGCATCACTGATATAGGGTCTCCTTCTTGAGCAAGGAGTTGGGATCTGTTACTATTACATGATCAACCCCACTCATCCTGCCCTAATGTTCATGGACTTATTGTAAGTTTCATTAAAAATTGGAGATAAAAGTTGCTTGTATTCAGTGATGGGCTACCCAAATTTTTACTACCACACTCTGGGCGTGGCTTATGCATTTTGTTTCAACATCTTTCAGTGCAAATTGGGTGCCCTGGGGTGGAACTCCAAATTTTTGCTACTGGAACTGTGTTCCTGACAGTTCCCGTAGGAGCCCATCCCTGCTTGTATTGTTTGTATTTTAATAATAAAACTTGCTTTTTTAATTGCTTTTCTACGCCAGTGTTTCCCAATCTTGGCAACTTGAAGGTATCTGGACTTCAACTCCCAGAATTCCCCAGCCAGCATTTGTTGAAGTCCAAATATATTGGAGTTGAAGTCCAAATATATTCAAGTTGCCAAGGTTGGGAAACACTGTTCTATGCAATAAAAACTTATAATCTTGTTAAAGAAGAAACAATTTCAACTCTTCCGTTTGTTGTTGTTGAACATAAGTAATACATGTATCTCTAGATCGGGGTGTCAGACTCACGTCATGGCAGCATCACATGACATATTGAGACTTCCCCCCTTTACTAAAGTGGGTGTGGCCAGTGTGTGACACATTTGGCCAGCAGGCCAGGAATTCAACAGCTCTGCTCTAGATGTTAGTAATACAGTATATTTGTACCAACCCATAGTACTGTTACACACCATACGGTTGTAGTGATGCATCACGTGGCTAATCTGATCTGACACAACTATAGTAGCTTGTAAACTGCAGTTTATAGCTTTATGTTAATCATAAACATTGTTCATCTATTGGACTCTGGTATCGTGAAAAATTCTAGGTGCATTATATTCTACGGGAATTCCTTATTTGTTGAGTGAAGTGTTACATTAACACTGAACCTGAGGGAAATTATTTCAGAGGTGTTTGCATAGGGAAAGGATTTCCAATTAGTAAAAGAATTCCATTCTTTTTTTCTCCTCCATTGTGAATTGCTCTCTTTTAGTTAGAAAGGTGATAAGTGAAGAATTATTGGACCTTTTCAAACTTGATTTGGAGTATGAATGAAGGGGAACTTTTCCCACAGAAACTTGCATTAGGACAGGGGTCCTCACACATGGGAACTTTAAGACTTGTGGACTTTATAACTTCTAGAATTCTCCAGGCAGCTATGCTGGTTGGAGAATTCTGGGAGTTGAAGACCGCAAGTCTTAAAGTTTCCAAGTTTGAAGACCTCTGCATTAGGATATCCTGCCTCTAAAAATTAATGTTTAACAAGATGTCATAACAAGTGGTTAAGGTACCAGGCTGGAAAGCAGGAGATTGTGGGTTCAAATCCCAACTTAGCCCTGAAAGCCAGTTCACGGCTAAGATGGGATTTGAACTCACAATCTCCTGCTTTCCAGCGTGGTACCTTAACCACTTATTTTTATTTATTTATTTATTTAATTTTTATGCCTCCCTTCTCTTGAGACTCAGGGTGGCTCACTGTAAAAGGTCACTTATTATGACATCTTGTTAAATCTTAATTTTAATTTTAATTTTAATTATATTTTTATTTGGAGTTTTGAAAAGTTTTACATACATACATAAAAAACAATAAACAATAAGATAATTACATGAAACAAAAGGAAAAAAGTAAATAATAGATAAAGGGAAAGAGAAAGAAAAAGAAAACCTAAACAAACAAACAAAAAACCCCAATACAATATCCAACATTGTTAATTACTTATCACTAATATTTGCTTCTTTGACATCAGTATATAATTGTATATATCAATATATCTAAATATATCTTATATCTAAATAAACATTTCCTTTTCTCTTGATATCACAACTATACAATCTCCATTACAATCTTTTGATGAGATATCTCATTACAGTTTTATATTTTTTAAGCTTATAATTTTTTTCTCTTTTCAAGCTATATATATAGGTTAAACCTTAAATTTTAGAGGCTCTCTCTCAGCCGAACACACCTCAGAGCATTCTAGTTGTGGGAAAAATTGGATGTGGGTGTTGTGTTGAATAGGTTTGCCGTTTTGAGTTATTTGTAAGAATAATAACGGCAAGAAACAAATCAGATCTGTTAAAAAGAAAGGATCAGAGTAGATTATAAAGAGGGGGGGGGAAAGGATTTGTAAATTTTCCCAGTTCTGATATAGAAACATAGAAGTCTGACGGCAGAAAAAGACCTCATGATCCATCTAGTCTGCCCTTATACTATTTTCTGTATTTTATCCTAGGATGGATATATGTTTAACCCAGGCATGTTTAAATTCAGTTATTGTGGATTTATCTACCACGTGTGCTGGAAGTTTGTTCCAAGGATCTACTACTCTTTCAGTCAAATAATATTTTCTCATGTTGCTTTAGATCTTTCCCCCAACTAACTTCAGATTGTGTCCCCTTGTTCTTGTGTTCACTTTCCTATTAAAAACACTTCCGTCCTGGACCTTATTTAACCCTTTAACATATTTAAATGTTTCGATCACGTCCCCCCTTTTCCTTCTGTCCTCCAGACTATACAGATTGAGTTCATTAAGTCTTTCGTGATACGTTTTATGCTTAAGACCTTCCACCATTCTTGTAGCCCGTCTTTGGACCCGTTCAATTTTGTATAGTGAATGATCTCTTGTGTGTATATTGTGCCACTGCCGAATCTCTGGTTTTGTCAGAGCTACATTCAAATTCCAGCCTGCTGTGCTTGTGTGGACGAGCTATGGCACCTGTGGTGCTCTTTAGAAGCAAAGGCATCTCTTCTGGATCCAGCTCTGTTGTTTCAGCTGTGTTTTAACTCATAATACCATAATTCTTCTCAGGAATACAATCCTTCTGGGATGCCTTGTTGCAGTGTTGTGACCTGGCAGAGGCTTCTGTTTTCATTGGGCCATCGCTGAGTACCATCTAAGAAAATTCAGAAACAGAGGAGCACCTGGTTTTCAATAAAGAACCATAAACAGTGCTGAGCGTTTGGGCTGTTTTTGTTTTTTAAAAAGCATGCAGATATTGTGCCCACGCTGTAGACACAATGCTGTTTGTTTAATCTACGCTGCCATTGGTTATAGCCATAACTCTGCGTGGTGTTTTAGATGAAGATCAGTGGGTTTCATTTGTCTTTCTTGTATGGCAGTGTTAATTGCAGATAGGTTCCAGTTTCAACTGGAGTCTTTGGCATGGCTGGTTGCATTGTGCAGCTGGCTGCTCTAGTACAATCGGAACAACTGAAGTATCCCTTGGAAGCTTTACATCACACTGTTTAATGTGGAAACACTGGCATTGACTGCGAGAGGTTATTCAGAGGAGACTATTTGGTATTTAATAAGTTGGATGCAATTATACAACATTCAATAAGGTCTCAAGACAAGGCTCAATTGTGTTGCTTTCTCATTAAAGACATCAGCATGTCTCTTCAGCATAATGGAAGTTTTGTCTAGGGTTGTCTGTTTCTTCAGAATGTCTAATCTCTATTTTAGGATAAAACAAGTTAATATACATGTTCTTTGTCCTAGGTGAGTCCATTAATGCGGCTGCGCGAGGAGTCATGGGTCATCCCAGATACGCCCATGTTTCGTCAACACTCTATGGCCTGCACTGGTTGCCAATTAGTTTCTGGACACAATTCAAAGTGTTGGTGATAACTTATAAAGCCCTACATGGCATTGGAGCAGAATAACTACGGGACCGCCTTCTGACACATGAATCAAAGCGGCTGATTAGGTCCCACAGGGTTGGCCTTCTCTGGGTCCCGTCGACTAAACAATGTCATCTGGCAGGGCCTAGGGGAAGAGCCTTCTCTGAGGCAGCCCTGGCCCTCTGGAATCAACTCCCCCCAGAGATTCGAACAGCCCCCACTCTCCTCGCCTTCCATAAGACCTTGAAGACCTATCTATGTCATCAGGCATGGGACAATTAATGTATCCCCTTCTCTGACCATTAAGAGTTATGTGTGGTTGTGATTGTGTAGTATTTTTAAGATAGTGGGTTTTTAGTCATAGTTTTAACTATTAGATGTGTATTGTACTGTTTTATTGCTGTTGTGAGCCGCCCCGAGTCTTTTGAGAGGGGCGGCATACAAGTCTAATAAATTATTAATTAATTATAATTATTAAGTTCATCAGGTGGTTCAAACTTGTACCTCCTTCTTCTTCGTTGTGGAGGCCTCCAAATTTGCAAGGGGTGTTATTCCCAGAATTTGTTGTCCATTCTGGGAAAAAGTGTCAGGATTGGGGCCATACATGACGTAATATTCCAAATTGCAGAGAGAAGTATTGTAATCAATGTAATGACTTTAACAATGTAAAACTGCTTAGTCACAGTGAATCTACAGATTGTAATGTAACCTGATTGGTTGACAAATGTATATACCATGAAGCACCTTTGCATAGATGTAGCTAGTGGCTTAGAGATATTGTGTGGTTCATTGTGGCTTGTGGTGGCTGAAGAGGTTGTTCTAATATGTCTGGGGGACCTTTTTTAAAACAGGAAGAAATAAATGGTTACAATGAGGCTCTGAGCCATGATTTGTGGGAGTTGATTTCTGGGGCCAAAAGTTATGATTGCAAAAAGTGCTGTGTTATTTTAAGTGTTTTTCTCCCTTCCATCTCATCTTATCTCCATCACCATCAGACAACATTAAACTTTGTTATAGTTTCCAGCATATCAATGACAAGAATTAGAAAAGCAAGAATAGTTGACATAGAGATAGATTTAATTTAGAGTTCTCTGGGGGAAGATTATCAGGAACTTTGCAGATTAGGTTTTGGACTGGGAATTCCATTAACCCTAGTGAGAATAGCTAATTTAGGAGGCCATCTCATCCCTCATGCCTCGCTGTGGCCAGTAAGGGCCCACAGAGTCGGCCTTCTCCAGGTCCCATCTGCCAAACAATGTTGGTTGGCAGGACCTCGTGGAAAAGCCTTCTTTGTGGCGGCTCCAGCCCTGTGGAATCAGCTGCCCCCAGAGATCCACACTATCTCCTCCCTGCTGGTCTTACAGAAAGCCGTTAAGTCCTGGCTTTTCCGGCAGGCCTGGAATTAGATTGATTGTAATGTATGCATGGTTCTTTTTATGATATTATTATTTTACTACATTGTTGATTTTATTGCTGTATTTTTATTGCTTTTAACTATTGTTGTATTTATTTATTTATTTATTATTTAGATTTGTATGCTGCCACTCTCCGCAGACTCGGGGCGGCTCACAACAAAATAAAACAATTCATAACAAATCTAAATTGTAGTTTAAAATATTTAAAAACCCCATTTACTAAACAAATTGAGATGTCTCAGTTCCCCCATGCCTGACGACAAAGGTGGGTTTTAAGGAGCTTACGAAAGGCGAGGAGAGTAGGGGCAGTTCTAATCTCCGGGGGGAGTTGGTTCCAGAGGGCCGGGGCCGCCACAGAGCTCTTCCCCTGGGGCCCGCCAACCGACATTGTTTAGTTGACGGGACCCGGAGAAGGCCCACTCTGTGGGACCTAATCGGTCGCTGGGATTCGTGCGGCAGAAGGCGGTCTCGAAGATATTCTGGTCCAATGCCATGAAGGACTTTAAAGGTCATAACCAACACTTTGAATTGTGACCGGAAATTGATCAGCAACCAATGCAGACTGCGGAGTGTTGGTGAAACATGGGCATACCTAGGTAAGCCCATGACTGCTCTCACAGCTGCATTCTGCACGATCTGGAGTTTCCGAACACTTTTCATTTCATTTATGACTGTTGTTAGCTGCTCTTAGTCCATTTTGGAATGAGCAGCGTATAAATACAATAAATGAATAGTGGAAAGTGGAAAATACAGCCCTGGAATTCTGGAGGTTACCAGATTAATTACTACTGGGCTAATCCAATGTAAACAACAAAAATCTCTTCCTACCAACAGTAAGCAATTGGACATAATTTCACTACAAGGATTTCAGTCTTCCCTTGTGTTTCTATTCTGCTTTTGTTACTTATATTAGTATTAGCTCCAATATGTTAATGATTAAACGATTACTGTGATACAATGGATATCCAGAGGAAGCCTGAGAAGGTTTTAATTTAGTTCCAGCCTGAGTGAGAGAGTTAGATTTTCAGCAGGCAGTAATTCAACGGGAGCGCTGCAACTGAAAATTACCTTTTCTCTCTTTTTAGGAAAAGCCTAGGGACTTTTGCAGTCTTCGAGCAATGTTTCAAAACGATCCCAATTTTTCCAATATGCTCCTGGAGTCTGCAAAGAAGCCTCCTGCCAAATTCACTCCGCGGCAAAATACTGATGGCTTACCTGTGCCTCGTCCCATACCAAAACCCATGCAACGAAGGCAGGTTCCAGATCCTGAACAGCAAGCGAAGCAGTTCAGTTACACATCACAGAAATTGGAAGTCAAACAAGTCAAGCCTATGGTATTCCCAAAGGCCAGGCTCAAAGATAGGAAGGACTCGGGCCTCTCGGGGGCCATTTGCAAACCACCTTCATCGGGGGAAGAACCACAGAAACCACCTCCAATATCTTGTCTTCCTCCTCAAGGGTCTGAAGGAGCAAGCTGTTCTTTTCGCAACACACTGCACATTTGGGAAAGTGCTTCAGCACAAGGTGATCAGAAATGCGGTGCAACACCACCCCAGTGTACAATCAGGACAACGTCTCTTCCCCACCCACAAGTTGTGAATGCTGCGGTTTTGACAGACGACAAAGCAAAAACAGCTGGACTTAAGCAAGGGATGGTCCTTGATGGGTGTAAGCCTCCATCCCACGTAGACAATGAATTTGTTCCTACAACTACACCTCCGGTTCCTCCAAGAAGTTATACTAGCTTAAATAAAGGGGTTGCTGGTATTTCTCCAAGTAGTTTGAACAATTCGAACCGTCTAAGCAAGGTCTCAAATGGTAAATACCATGTTTAATATTTCTTTTCTTTTCTGAGTCAATTAAGCCAGTTATATTATTATTATTATTATTATTATTATTATTATTATTATTATTATTATTATTATTATTAATAATAATTTATTAGATTTGTATGCTGCCCCTCTCCAGGATATTTGCCTCAAATAGGTCTAAAAACAATTATAGCAAGAGCGCAGACAAAAAGTGATTAGTTTCCAGATGTTTCCAGCCTTTAGAAGTAATATTCATCCATCAGTGATAACTGATGCTTGTAAGCTCGTGTCAATAGGGATAGTTTTCCTTTCATATTATTTAAAAAATCTGGATTTTTGGCTCTGCGCATGCGTCAACATTTTGTTTTGGGTGGGTTATTTTTTTCCTTCTGAGCATGTGTAGAAGCCAAGTTCTGGCACAGTGGCAGCCATTTGTTTTTCGGCTTTGTGCTGTGCAGGAGGAAGCAAACTGGTAGCAAGGTAAGTCACAACCCACCCCTGGTGTTAATGCTTGGGTGGAGATAGAAGGTTGTGGTAGATAGTGATGGTGGTGCTGATGATAGTGCTGAAAGAGTATGTGTGGGCACTATCGCGCATGCACGAGTGCCCACACCCATAATTCAATGCCTGGGGAGGGCAAAATCAGCTTCCCCTGCATCCTGGATGCCCTCTGGAGGCTGGAAACAGCCTGTTTCTCAACTTCTATTAGGCCCAATAGGCTCGTATTTGGCCATTTCCAGACTCCAAAGGCTTCCCTGGAGCCGGGGGAGGATAAAAACATCCTCCCCCATCCCCCCAGAGGGTCTCTAGAAGCCAAAAACACCCTCCCAGAGCCTCTGTGTGAGCCAAAAATCGACTGGCCAGCATACATATGCACATTGGAGCTGAGAACCCATCGCATGGCCCCTGTGGCACCCATGCCATAGGTTCTCAATCCCTGTGTAGATAAAGGTCCATATCACACCAGCTACCATAGAAGATACTCTTCTTTATTAGAAAAACAATTCTTAAACTGACATACGCTTAACTTCTCTTTGGGGACATTTGAGAGCCAAAATATCATAAAGCTTTTTGTCAAATCAACTTGATGCATAGGCTCTGACAACGGGACATCTAATGCAACAGCAAACTTCATGCTTTGTTTCACTGTCTGTAGCTTAATACGTGTAGGAGATGGATAAAGATTAAGCTTTCTGACTGTGTTATTTCTCTATTGTTTGATTAAAGCCTTGAAGTGATGGCACCCAACTAGTTACTAATCAGCATATGTTCTTCATAAATATTAAGCAATGTGCTTTTGTAGTAACCAAAGGTGGGGATGTGGTGGCTCCCCAGGCAGACATTCCGAAGACACTGTTGTGGCTGCTGAAATGAATTTTTGAAAACTCAGGAGGAGAAACCTACCAAGGGGAAATATGGTCTGACTTTGACAGTCTTCACAAAATCCAGGACCAAAGCCAACACTGAAGAAAATTAATATTTAATTGATTTTAATTTTTTTTGCCAGAAAAAGTTGCTTTACAGGAGCTTAATATTAAGTGGCAATTTTGCCAACTTACAAGGAATGCAGGTGATTCATACGATAAGATTTTGAATGTAGCTTCCAGGATTTTCTCCCAACTGACCTTTCTAAGGTGGCTTTTCAGTGCTGAGTCACAGGGTTGTTTTCCCCCTCATTTTTTATGTCTAGCATACAGTGTTGAGTGTCATAAAATAACATAAACAAGTTCTGCAAGATCATACCCATCCCAACTTATTACAGTATTGCTTATTTTGCAGTCTGCGTGCTGGAGAGATACATCGTCATGTCCTCTTAGTCATTTTCCTCAGCAAAAGAATATTAAGAAACTGAGTTGATTTTATAAGGTGGTATACAGATTCTTAAAATCAGTAATGCTATCATGGCTTTTGGTTGCTGATGGCCTTATTCAACACAGAGTTGTTCAGTATCCTTTGGTGGTGTGAAGAAATAAGGTCCCAACTTTCTATCCTATAGTTTCATTGAATGACTTTAGGTTTTATACTTATGACAACATCCACAGAAAAAAATAGAATTTATTTTATTTGGGAAATATATTTGGCATCTTAAGCAAATAACTTTGGGAGGAGTAATGGTTTTATTAATCAAATTTATATGGTCTCACACAGTTTCACTGGATAGATGGATGGCCATATAAGTTTCATAAATTAAAAATGTGATGACGGCAGCTTCATCACTTGGGACTTTCAAGAAGAGATTGGACTGCTATTTGTCAGAAATGGTGTAGGGTCTGCAGCTTGAGGAGGGGTTGACAAGGTCCCGTCCAACTCTGTTTAAAAGAAACTGCAATTATTTTGTCTGAGTTGTTTCAGTGCTGCTATTCTTTCCACTCCCTTTTTTTAATAAAAAAGGCCTACATTTGGAGAAGTTGCTCTAGGCTTTGAATAATTTGGGCTGAACCATTCTCCTTTTTCAATTCCACAGTATATAATATGCAAGACTGCATTTTTTGCAGTCCCCAAGGCCTTTGCTTTTATTTGTTTACCACATTTATATTCCACGTTTTCTCAGAGAAAGTGACATAGACCAGGAAGCAGCTCATTAATTTTATCCCATAACAATTTAATACAAGTTGAGTTGAGAAGGAACGACTGGTCCAAAGTCATCTAAGATCTCTCTGTGTCAATGGAGTCTCAAATCTGGTTCTCCCCATTAAGTCCAATGTATTTAAAATTACTTGCTTTCCTGCAAATTAAACAGCAGTATGATTTGCTGTCAGAGTTGTTTTGTTTGCAGAAAAGTTCAGGTTGTTGGGGGGTTTTTTGGGGGGGGGGGGGTTGCAGAAAAATACAAGTTAAAAATTGAGTCCAATCCTTTAAGGCGGATATACTTTAGCTATCCTTCCCTCACCGAAACATGAGTATTGTGTCCTGCTTTGCTTCAATGAGATTTTTGCATCACTGCTCATTCATTGCAGAATCCATCCATCAAATAAATAAATGGGGAGAAATATGGTTCCTATGATCAAAAAATTGCCTGTTCATGCTGTAACATTTGAACGAGTGGTTCCCACCCTCCCTCCAAAATGCTAGGAGGACATTAAATGATGCCTTGTTGGTTAGCGTGGTACAATTTCTGCCAGTTCTGCAGCCAAAAAGCCAGTGCAGGCATACATTGGAACAGACCTTACCTGAATAACTTTTAAAAATAGGAGAGAAAGATGGTGGAACCCCTAGAACAGTGATGGTGAACCAATGGCATGTGAACGGTTCTAGCTCAGGTCTAGAACACACGTGCACACCAGCCAGCTGATTTTTAGCTCACATAGAGTTTCTTGGAGGGCATGTTCCAGATGGCCTATTGGGGAGGCAGGGGAAGCCTCTGGAACCTGGGGAGGGCAAAAAACGAATCTACCAGGCCCACTGGATGTCAGATATTGGGCTGTTTTCATCCTCCAAAGGGCCTCTGCAGAAGCTGGGGAGACTGTTTTCATCCTCCCCAGGCACTGAATTATGGATGTGGGCATTTGTACATACGTGATTAGTGATGGGCGAACTGAACCCGCACAATTTGGGTCTGGACCGAATTTTGCGGTGTTCCACACTTTGGGCAAAGTTCAGGGTCGTGTTCAGTGTTTGGAGCTTTGACATCACCGGCAGGTTGCTAAGGACGCCAAGGTCATCACTTCCTGGATTCCATGGAATCCAGGAACTGATGACCTTGGCGTCCTTAGCAACCTGCCGGTGACGTCAAAGCGCCGCCCCCAGAATCTCTTCGTGGGAGGGATTCCCCAGCTCCTTCAAAGGGAGGTCTTCACGTAAAAATAAACATTGTTATTTTTACAAAACAGGACACGGCAGCGGCGCTGCAAGCAAAGGGCGGTCCTTTCACGTAAAAATAAACAAAAATAAATTATTTCATTTCTTTGGTACAGAAAGATGTCCTGATGATGAAGATGCCAAGTTGCCAAAAACCAAGCTCCTTCCTTCTGTCAAAGAGCTTGGCCCTCCTCCAAAGAAGCCACCAAGGCCTCCCAAGGTAGATCTCGGTGCCTTCCAGCAGAATTTTCCAGGTAGGGTATTTATTTGATGGCATTGCAAAGCAATAGGTGCCCAGAACTGCAGTTATTTCTAATAGAGTGAGGTACATGTTTCAACATTATCCTGATAACTATTGAACAATAAGGAATTTGTTCATTTGGGGTTTATTTATTTATTAGATTTGTAGACCCTACTTGACAAAATTACATATTGGGACTGTAATAAACAACTATCTTACTTTCTTCAGGGTACAAATATGTATGTAGTTTCTAGAACTGTTAAGTTTATAGTCAGGGCTGTCCTGATGAGAACACATTTTATAGAACATATTCGGGTTGCATGTAAAGGAGATGAACTCACTTAAGAATATTTTATACCAGCATTCCACATTTGTTTTAATGCAAACCTTTGCATGAGACATATTTTCATGTTTCATGTTCCATTACTTAATCTTAGCCTATCATACTGCATTTTAACTCACCTTATTTAATCTCACTTTATCTTATTTAATATTATTGTATTTTAACCAGTTTACACTAGTGTATAGTGTTTATGATAAGTCTCTGTTTTATGATGACTGATGTGATCATTATCTTTACTTTGATATGGTCGATTGACTAATCCAATAGTTATAGTTATAGTTAATTAGATTTGTATGCCGCCCCTCTTCAATAAAATTGAAATTGAATTGAGTTGAATTATTGGATTTGTATGCTGCCCTTCTCTGAGGACTCCAAGGACTCTGGGGACTCGGGGCGGGTTATTTTTATTTTATTCCACAATCCAGTAAGTGATATTTGCTGCTATTATAAGTCATTCCCCATCTGTCATGTTCTTCAGTCTGAAGTGTCCCGCTTCACCATGTCTCTCCGCACTAATAATGAATAATAATATTCATATACATGATATTAGTAAAAAATAAAAAGAAACAACCCAAGAAAGGGATCTTGGGGTTTTGGTGGATAACTCAATGAAAATGTCAACCCAGTGCACAGCAGCAGCAAAAAAAGCAAATTCCATGCTTGACATGATTAGGAAGGGAATCGAAAATAAGTCGGTAAGTGTTGTATTGCCTCTGTACAAATCGATGGTGAGACCACACTTGGAGTACTGTGTACAGTTCTGGTCACCGCACCTCAAGAAGGATATAATGGAACTGGAAAAGGTACAAAAAAGGTCAACAAGAATGATCAAGGGAATGGAGCATCTTCCTTATGAAACCAGGTTGCCTTTCAGCCTTGAAAGACAGCCTTTAAGGGGTGACTTGATTGAAGTGTATAAAATCATGCATGGGATAGAAAAGATGGATAGAGAAAAATTCTTTTCTCTATTACACAATACTAGGACAAGGGGGCACTCCCTAAAGCTCCTAGGTAAGAAAGCGAGGACAAATAAAGGGAAATATTTCTTCACCCAGAGGGTCGTTGGTTTACGGAATTCACTTCCAGAAGAGGTTGTGACAGCTGTCAGCCTTGATAGCTTCAAGGCAGGATTAGACAGATTCATGGATGCCAAGTGTATCGGTGGTTATTGAAATGGATGTCCATGTGCCGCCTCTATGTTGGTTGAGGTAGGCAGGATTTCCCTGAGTACCATTTGTTGGGGGTCAGGGGAAAGGGAGGGTCTTGCCTTCTCTTTCTGCTCAAGATCCCCCTGGACAATTGGTGTGACACAGAATGCTGGACTCAATGGGCTTTGGCCTGATTCAGCATGGCTCTTCTTGTATTCTTACTAATTGACATCAAGTTTCAACGAGTGACAAACAGGGGCGGATTCACATTCCTGCTGCTACCGGTGCGCTACACAGGCAGCTTTGCTTCTCCTGAATGCACATGCATCCCAGCCTGTTTTTGCTTCTGCGCATGTGCAGGAAGCAAAATCTCATGAGGGGACATGTGCACAATAGAGAGAGATTTTGGTGATTCTTTTGCTTCTGCGCATACGCAGAAGCACAAAATCAGCCAAATCTCTGACAAGCGTGCATCCTCTGAAAAAAGTTTTTGCCTCTTGCGCATGCTCAGAAGCAAAAACTGGGACGTGCACGTGTGTATGCAGTAGAAGTGAAACTGTGTGTGCAGCGCAACATTTGCTATTAGTGTGCCATCCTTATCCGTACTGGTTATGACCTATAAATGACCTATAAGTGTTGGTTATGACCTATAAAGCCCTTCATGGCACCGGACTAGAATATCTCCGGGACCGCCTCCTGCTGCATGAATCCCAGCGACCAGTTAGGTCCCACACAGTTGGCCTTCTCCGGGTCCCGTCGACTAAACAATGTCATTTGGTGGGACCCAGGAGAAGAGCCTTCTCTGTGGAGGCCCCGACCCTCTGGAACCAGCTCCCCCCAGATATCAGAGTTGCCCCCACCCTCCTTGCCTTTCGCAAGCTCCTTAAAACCCACCTGTGTTGTCAGGCATGGGGGAATTGAAAAAAAATTTCTCCCTTCCCCCTAGGCTTATAGAATTTATACATGGTATGTTTGTTGGTATGATTGGTCTCTTAAATTGGGGTTTTTTATATTACTTTTTAATATTAGATTTGTTACATTGTTTTTTATTGTTGTTAGCCGCCCCGAGTCTTCGGAGAGGGGCGGCATACCAATCTAAATAAACTAAACTAAACTAGTACTGGTAGCAACCCAATACTGGTGAAAAATGCCTCTCACTTTTAACTCCTTTGAATCCATACTTCTGTTTATTTTTATTAAATTTATATGCTACTCATTTTGTGGTCAAACAGCTCTGATATATGATGAAACATCTACCTGAATATTTTTTTATCGTGGTCTTCTCCAATATTAACCTTATAATTTGTCCAAAGTTTGGGATAAGTTTGTGGAAATCCAGACAGCTCTGAAACTCCTACTGAGAATGGATCTATTCAAGTACTATATGGATGAATTTAACTTCTGTGTTATATCGAATGGTTCCAGTAATTGTTTCTTTTAAATGTTTATTTTCAGATACTCCAGATGATGCATACTTGACTCCTGAAATGTAAGTGAGTATGTCTTTACTGCCCACAAATTCATTTCAGGTTGCCTTTATATGTATATCTGTGGTATCAGGTTTTATTTATTTATTTAAAAAATATTTATTTGTTTGTTTTGTCAAGTACATTTTGGAGGTATGTAAAGATTCATATACATGATACTAGTAAAAAATAAACATAAACATTAGGACAGGGGACGGAAGGCACTCTGGTGCACTTATGCATGCCCCTTACTGACCTCTTATGAATCGGGGGAGGTCAACAGTGGATAGTCTAAGGCAGTGTTTCCCAACCGGTGTGCCGCGGCACACTGGTGTGCCGCAAGACATGGTCAGGTGTGCCGCGAAGAAAGCAGCTCAGCTTCTGGTCTCGAAACTTTTTGCGAAGAGCAAAAAGTTGTGAGAACGGAAGCTGAGCTTCCTTCTTAGCGCCTTCCAAGTTTTCCGGCAACTGCAGCGCCCCGCCTGGCTGGAGCTTCCCTGGCGGCTGCAGCAGGTGAGCTTTGGTGCCTGGTGGGAGGGTAGCGGCAGCGGAAGGGCGGCGCGCAGCGGGAGGGTGATGGCGGCGGCTGGACATGCTAGAATTGCGTGGCTGGCACTTGCCTGCTGCCGTCGGTGCCTCCGTTCCGAAGCTCCGCCTCACAGCTGACGAACTTGCTGCCGCCCCACGGCTACTACCCGCTGCGGCTGCTGAGAGAAAGAAAGAGGGAGAGAGGGGGGAGAGAAAGAGATAGCAAGAGAGGGAGAGGGAGAAAGAGAGAGGGAAAGAGGGGGGAGAGAAAGAGAGAGGGAGAGAGGGGGGAAGAGAAAAAGAGAGAAAGAGATAGCAAGAGAGAGAGAGAGAAAGAGAGAGGGAGAGAGAGAAAGAGAGAGAGGAAGAGGGGGAGAGAGAAAGAGATAGCAAGAGATAGCAAGAGAGGGAGAGAGGGGGGAGAGAAAGAGATAGCAAAAGAGAGAAAGAGAGGGAGAGAGGGGGGAGAGAAAGAGAGAGAAAGAGATAGCAGGAGAGGGAGAGAGAGAAAGAGAGAGGAAGAGGGGGAGAGAGAAAGAGATAGCAAGAGATAGCAAGAGAGGGAGAGAGGGGGGAGAGAAAGAGATAGCAAAAGAGAGAAAAAGAGGGAGAGAGGGGGGAGAGAAAGAGAGAGAAAGAGATAGCAGGAGAGGGAGAGGGAGAAAGAGAGAGGGAGAAAGAGGGGAAGGAGGGTGAGGGAAAGACATAGAGGGAGGGAAGGAGGGAGAGAGAGAGAGAAAGAGATAGCAGGAGAGGGAGAGGGAGAAAGAGAAAGAGAGAGGGAGAAAGAGGGGGAAGGAGGGTGAGGGAAAGACATAGAGGGAGGGAAGGAGGGAGAGAGAAGGAGGGCAAAAAGAGAGGAAGGAAGGGAGAAACAAAGAGATGGAGAGAGGGGGAAAGAAAGAGGAAGGGAGAGAGAGAGAGAAAGAGGGAGAGAGAGAGAAATAGAGCGAAAGGGAGGAAGAGAGATATTTTTTTGTCCAAACTTTTTTTAGCGCCCCCCCCCCTCAATGGATTTTCTAAATGTGAATAATGTGCCGCGGCTCAAAAAAGGTTGGGAAACACTGGTCTAAGGGTAATGTTTTGGGGGTTAGGAGATGATACTACAGAGTCTGGTAGTGAGTTCCATGCTTCAACTATTCAGTTACTAAAGTTGTATTTCCTGCAGTCAAGTTTGGAGCGGTTTATATTATGCTTGTATCTGTTGTGTGCTCGTGTGTTGTGGTTGAAGCTGAAGTAGCCGTTGATAGAAAGGACATGGTAGCATATGATTTAATGCGCTATGCTTAGATCATGTTTAAGGCGATGTAGTTCTAAGCTTACTAAACCTAGGATTGTAACTAGTTTCGTACTGTATTTGGTTGCGAGTGGAGGAGTGAAGGGCTCTTCTGGTAAAGTATATCTGGACATTTTCTAGAGTGTTTATGTCCGAAATGTGGTGTGGGTTCCAGATAGATGAGCTGTATTCAAGGACTGGTCTGGCGAAAGTTTTGTATGCACTTGTTATTAGTGTGAGATTGCCGGAGTAGAAACTATGTAGGATTAAGTTAACAACTCTTGAAGCTTTTTTGGTGATGTTGTTGCAGTGGGTTTTGGCACTTAGCTCATTTGATATGAGTATTCCAAGGTCTTTTACAGAGTGAGGGTTTCTGTAAATAGCAGTGCCAAGCTTTCTTTTGTAAAATAAGTGTTTTGTGGGTACACATATGTTTAAGTTTAAGTTTAAGTTTAATCAGATTTGTATGCCGCCCCTCTCCGCAGACTCGGGGCGCCTCACAGCAATATGCCATCTTAAAAATTAGATTCAGAAACTGCCTTTGTATATATGTGTCCTGTCCTCAGTTTTGCATTTATGTATGCAACAGCTAGTAGGTTTCGCAGAGGAAAGAGGAGTTAAAGTGAACAGAGAAAATTTGTACACATCTAATAAAACCTCTTCATTACTGGCTTTCTTGGGTTAACATGATTACAGCAGTGTTCTTTGCATTAAAAATAAAACAGAACAGGAATAAATTTATGGATGCTATATCTCTGCTTTATAAACCATAGTGTAATTGAAAAGATTTGCTTCAGGAAATATCCCTACTGTTTTTACCTTTTATTACCTTTTGCCAAAATCATTAATGCAAAGTATTGTTATGAACTACTATCTCTCATTTCCCTGCTAACTGCGGAGATATTCACAACTGGAGCAATCCATCAGTCACAATTAGCTTTCCGGATTTGTATCATAATTTTTAGCAGCAGTCTCCAGAGCAGTGCTGTGGAATATTTGTAGATTTGATTGTGAAGTAGCAAATCTGTACCACAAGCTAAACCCGTGATGGTGAACATATGGCACGCATGCCACAGGTGGCACTAGGAGCTATAGCTGAGGGCATGCGAGGTGTTGCCCTATGTCAGCTCCAGCACGCAGGAGGCTTTCCTAAAGCCTGGGGACAGTGAAAAACGGCCCAAAGGCCCAACCGGAAGTTCATTTCTGAACTTCCGGTTGGACTGTTGAGTCTGTTTTTCGTCATCCATAGGTTTCAGAGGATTTCCTGAAGCCTGGAGAAAACAACCTCCCCCCCCCCCCCTTCAGAAGACTGTAAATCAATTGGAATCCATTTTTCACCATCCACAGACTCTGGAAGCTTCAGTGAACCCTATGCGCAGAGGGGAACACAGTGGGCGTACACGCATGCACTGGGAGAGCATTGAATTATGAATGTGGGCATGCATACGCATGCTCTCACTTTTGTGCATGCCCTTTTGGCACCTGAGCAAAAAAAGGTTCACCATCACTGGGCTAGACTCTAGACCAGTGATGGTGAATGTTTTTCCCCTCAGGTGCCAAAAGAGTTTGGGTGTGAGGTATCACTCTTGCGCAAGTGCCCACAACCATAATTCAGTGCATGGGGAGGGCAAAAACAGCTTCTCTGCCACCCCAGAGGCCCTCTGGAGGCCAGAAACAGCCCGTGTCAAAGCCCAAATAGCATCTGAGAAATAAATCAGATTCCAGTCCAATTCTCTCACATAAGGTTACATTTATTATCAGAGCCATGTTGGTCACACTATTGCCATTCTGACACTAACTTCCTTCCAGTACCGCACCCAGGTTAAGGTTCATCCCACATTCCCACAAGTTCTTCACGAGGACCAGTCCGAGTAAAGGGATTCCACCGACTTTCTCTTTTCTTCAGTTGATGCAGAACAAAAGATGACCTTGGACTCTAAGAAAGGCATTTGTTGCGGCTAGTAACTTCCCTCTCATTTAACTATCCCTCTCAATTCCCCTAATACTGTGCTACTGTGGCAGCCCAAAGTTTCTAACTCCACATAATGGCTTTCGGCCTGACAGCCTGTTTTCCAACTGCTGGTGGGCCCAGTAGGTTCGTGTTTCACCCTCCGCAGCCCCAAAGGCTTCCCTGGAGTCAGGGGAGGGTAGAACTCCCTCGTCTCCTTGGGGGCTCTCTGGAAGCCAAAAACACCCTCCCAGAGCCTATTTGTGAACCAAAAATCAGCTGGCCAGCACACACATGCACGTTGGAACTGAGCTAGGACAACAGCTCGTGTGCCAGCAGATATGGCTCTGCATGCCACCTGTGGCACCCATGCCATAGGTTCACCATCTCAATGCTCTAGACTGTCCTTCCTTCCTGCTTTATACTCATGAGAAAAGCAAAGCAATATGGGCTACATTGTCTTGGAAGAATGGAAGTGAAATACACAAACCATCAGTAATCATGCTTAAACCAGGGATACAAATATTTTATAAAATATTGAAAATGGTGAAAATGCAGATATTTGACAAAGTATTTTCCTCAATATTACAATACCACTACTTCTGTACTTAATGCCTTTGTACCGAACTGTTTGTGAACATGAAGTAGCATGTTCTGGAGATAGAAACATAGAAAGATAGAAGACTGACGGCAGAAAAAGACCTCATGGTCCATCTAGTCTGCCCCTATACTATTTCCTGTATTTTATCTTAGGATGGATATATGTTTTTCCCAGGCATGTTTAAATTCAGTTACTGTGGATTTACCAACCACGTCTGCTGGAAGTTTGTTCCAAGGATCTACTACTCTTTCAGTGAAATAATATTTTCTCATGTTGCTTTTGATCTTTCCCCCAACTAACTTCAGATTGTGTCCCCTTGTTCTTGTGTTTCCTATTAAAAACACTTCCCTCCTGAACCTTATTTAACCCTTTGACATATTTAAATGTTTCGATCATGTCCCCCCCTTTTCCTTCTGTCCTCCAGACTATACAGATTGAGTTCATTAAGTCTTTCCTGATACGTTTTATGCTTAAGACCTTCCACCATTCTTGTAGCCCATCTTTGGACCCGTTCAATTTTGTCAATATCTTTTTGTAGGTGAGGTCTCCAGAACTGAACACAGTATTCCAAATGTGGTCTCACCAGCGCTCTATATAGCGTGATCACAATCTCCTGAAAGATTGTGATCTGAAATAATGTGCTCCCCCCCCCTCCCCTCTCCAGCTTTCCCTTCTTCTTCATTGTCTCTGGCTTGAAATTTCTGAAATCCTAGAAACCGAAGATTGCAAATACTTGCATCTGCTTGATCCAAAAATGCTTAAGCCAGAGGTCTTCAAACTTGGCAACTTTAAGACTCCAGCATAGTTGGCTGAAGATTTCTGGGAGTTGAAATCCACAAGTCTTAAAGTTGCCAAGTTTGGGGACCCTTGGCTTAAGCCATAGGTATCATTGAATTTCAACAGCAGATGTGGATTTTGATTACAGATGTTTGCATGTCTGGAAAGAATGTGGGTTAAGATATCTATGTTGTCCTGTAGGTTTTATTTAGACAGCTTTTGGAACATGGCTTGGGTTTCTGGATCTTTCTTGCTACAAACGTACAGTATGTCCCTAGGGTATCTGGTACTGTGATAAGCAGACAAATGTGTCAGGACCGATTAGGATTGCTTTTATCAGCAAGATGTGTATTCTAAGCTGATGAGTAAACTTTAGAAAAATGATTTAACTCCATGAAGCTATTGTTTGTATAAGGCTGACCAGCTACTGTCCCAGTGATGGTTGGATGAGCAAGAGTCCCTTCCAAGTCAAGGTCCAGCAGTGGATTGGTTTTTCTAGATGTTCAAGTGACATCTTTTGGGTTTAGGTTTGTTTGTTAGGTAGGTTAGGTAGTGTAAGGTAGCACTCTTAATTTATACTTTAGTTTTATAATTATAATAAAAAAATACATTTTGAAGCAAACTGACAAATATTGAATAGAAGAGAATTATTTATTGGCCAAGTGTAATTGGATACACGAGGAATTTGTCTTGGTGCATATGCTCTCAGTGTACATAAAAGAAAATATACATTTCTCAAGAATCATGAGGTACAACACTTAATGATTGTCATATTGGATGTCTGGTTACCATTTCTGGTGGTATTGGATTGTACATCTGGAGTCCTATGACTTCTAGTCCGTTTTGATATATCTTGGGTACATTATAATGTTTGATTAGAGTAAGAAACATTTGGCCATGCTTATCTAGCAATAAACTACAGGAAATCCTCAATTTATTATTATTATTATTATTATTATTTATTATTATTATTATTATTATTATTATTATTATTATTATTATTATTATTTATTAGATTTGTATGCCACCCCTCTCCGTAGACTCGGGGCGGCATACAAATGGCCACAATTAAGCCTAAAATTTATATTCCTAAACAAAAAGTTATCTTTTTTCCATTTTCTGACCTTTCTTGCCACAGTTGTTATGTGAATCACTGCAGTTGTTAAGTTAGTTAAATGAATCTGATTTCCCCATTGACTGCTTGTCAGGAGATTACAAAAGGTGATCACATGACCCAGGGACATGGCAACCATCATAAATATGAAATAGTTGCAAAGCAGCCCAATTTTGATCACATGCTCATGGGGATGCTGCAGTGATCAAAGTATGAAAACAGTCATAAGCAGGGGTGGGCTGCTGCCTGGACGAGGGGGAATGGAGTGGGGTAGAGAAAATGGAGCTCCAACCCACAGCACCCAATTTGCACTGAAAGATGTTGAAAGAAAATTCAGGGCGTCCTGCATAAGCCATGTCCACAGTGTGGTAGCAAAATTTTTGGTAGCCCTTTACTGGTCGTAAGTCACTTTTTTCAATGCTGTTGTAACTTTGAATGGTCACTAAATTAATAGTTGTAAATTGCAGAGCCGGGGTGGCGCATCAGGTAGGGTGTGGTACTGCAGGCCACTGAAGCTGAGTGTAGATCTGTAGGTCAGTGGTTCAAATCTCATCACCGCCTCAAGGTTGACTCAGCCTTCCATCCTTCCAAGGTGGGTAAAATGAGGACCCGTATTGTGGGGACAATATGCAGGCTCTGTTAAAAAGTGCTATCGCTAACATGTTGTAAGTCACCCTGAGTCTAAGGAGAAGGGCGGCATAAAAATCAAATAAACAAATAAACAAACAAACAAAGAAACAAACAAACAAACAAACAAACAAACAAACAAACAAATAATCAATCTTGTAGATGGATAAAATGTTATTCAGGCTTTTCACTCTCTATGCTGAGTGTAAGAATTTTTTTTGGGGGGGAGTTTCTATTTGAGTGTTGTTGTTTTTGGTCAGTATGGGTCTTTGAGTTACTATTGACTCCTGGTAACACTTGGATTAACCATCTAATCTTGCTTTTCTTGGCAAGATTTCAAATTGGTTGCCATTGCCTTCATCCTAGGACTGACTGGGCCAAAGATAACCCAACTCCGGGACCGCCGTCTGCCGCACGAATCCCAGAGACCAGTCAGGTCCCACAGAGTTGGCCTTCTCCGGGTCCCATCGACTAAACAATGTCGTCTGGCAGGACCCAGGGGAAGAGCCTTCTCTGTGGCGGCCTCGGCCCCCTGGAACCAGCTCCCCCCAGAGATTAGGATTGCCCCCACCCTCCTTGCCTTTCGTAAACTTCTTAAAACCCACCTTTGCCGTCAGGCATGGGGGAACTGAGTTAGCTTCCCCAGGCCTATATTGTTTATGTATGGTATGTTGTGTGCATGTTTTTTAAATTATGGGTTTTTAACTTTGTAATATTAGATTTGTATTGTATATTGTTTTCTATTGCTGCTGTGAGCCTCCAGTCTACGGAGAGGGGCGGCATACAAATTTAATTAATAATAATAATAATAATAATAATAATAATAATAATAATAATAATTAAAAAAAACAACAACAACTGGGTTCATGTCCAAAGCAGGGCAAGAACTTAAGGTCTCCAGGTCTAGTGCCTTAATCCACATACTAAATTGCAGGTTTGGGTTCTTATTTTCTTTGCTACTGGTTTGTTCCTTGAGGCACTGCTTGCGTGCACACACACAAACCACATGTGCACGCATGCGCAGTGCTAAAAACCCAGCTTCTGCACATGCACAGAAGCAAAAAACAGCTTATCTGTGTGAGCAGAAGCAGAAAACAAGATGGTGGCACCTATGACACTGCCGAGTGAGCCAGTTCAGTGGCATGGCAAGCCTGGTCACTGCTGGTTCTAGTGACCCAGGCCACCAAGTTACCACTGGTTTTATAGAATTGGTCCGAAGTGGCAGGAACCCACCTCTGCCAAACTGCTTCTGAAGTTGCTGGATATTAAATAGGCGTGATGTTGAGTATTGGGTGATTTATAGAACATAGAACATTTATGTATTTGTTCAAGTTATTTAAAACACATTATTACATTCTATATGATCTGTTCCTGATTGGCTAGCATGTGTTGACCACATAATTGTTGTTTAGGATCTGGAGAGCTCAGCATCTCTCATTCAAGATGGAGTTGGCATTCTCAGCTGTATATTCTATGATTCTCTTGAACTGATCCCCAAAGAATCTATTACATTATAAATTAATTGCTACCTTCCTGTGTCCAGGTGGTTCATATTTTGCATAAAGCTTTTGCAACTTTCAGTTTGTATAATCAGATGAGTTTCATTCAAATTGATTTGTATTTCCAAAAGTGAATGGTCCAATCAAGTTTTTTATTTTATTTATTTATTTAATTTATTTGTCAAAACATCGACAAAACATTATACCAAAATAGGTATTATAAACATAAAGAAAAGCAAAGGAGGGACAGGTCAATTTGGACAATAGGAATACTATCTGAATAAGACTGTTGAATTGAGTTATTCCTATTATTTTGGTTATAGGAATAAAGTTGTGTTTCCATGTACATAAGACCATTGTTGCTTGGTTTTTCTTTGGAAGGATTTGGTTTGACAGTTTGATTCCAAATTATCTGATTTTGAAAGTTGATTTTACATTTGATCAAATTTCCTTTCAATTGAATTTCTGAACTGATTGTATGCATGGCCCTCATGAAGCACTATACTTTCATTCTTGAAAAAAATACTTTAAACATGGAATATTATTTTACATGTTCTTTTTTGGGATTCTCAGTGTTGTAGAACTTTCAAAGAGTTGATCCAACAGCATTAGAGGTCCTGTTATATTGCTATATTACTTTTACAAGTTTCCATACAACATTGAAAAGTAGTACATCATATCAACCACTCCCAAGATTTCTTGGCTAGTAAGACCATCAGAAAATCTCTATTGAGGAAGAGAAGCAGGACTGATTCCAATCAATGTCCATTTCTGGGATGAAGCAATCGAAAATATCCAAATACTTTCATTGTTTTCTAAGTTCTTTTTCCGAAAAGGATAATGGTATGGCCCTTTCCTTTATTTTCAGTAGTACACTGGAAGATTTGAACACCTATGAAGAAACCATATACTACCAGGAACAACAACAGAACTGCCCTAACACTGCTCAACGGCCTATAAACTGTGAGTTTTAATTGTTTTTTTAATTTAGGTAGACTATATAGGTGTACATTGCTCATTAGATATGCAGTTTCTCCCAAGGTTTATTAGCTTGCAACATGAGAGAATTTGGTAATTAACTCTGTGGCAGAAGTAATACTTTTAGAGGTGAGAAATTAGTTGACAGTTAATATTTTAAATGCAACAGAAGAGAATATATATTTTGCTCAGGATTGAAATATCAAGTCCTTGTTGCTGTTTGGACTTCGTTGTTTGCTAATAGAAGTTTCATTATTGGATTTGCTAATATCACTGCACTTACCATAGATATAACTGAAATCATCAGTGCACTGTAATTTTGGCTTTTATATTCTGTGTTATGTTTCAAAACATTTATCAAGCTTTTCTTTATTTTTTTCTTTTCTTTTTAAATCTCTTTTAACTATGTGCCTTTAAACTCTTTTTAAAAAAACACTTTTTAAAAAACTCTTAACTATTTGCCTCTGAAAAGAGGTGATCTTTCATTGACTTTTCTCACACACTTTTTTCATTTTTAAGATTTGGATGGGTTCAATTAGGTGTTCAGTTAGATTACTTCTAATTGTATGCCTGAAATCTTGCAGTTTTAGTCTTTTAAAAAAGTATTCATTTGGGTTTGTTCTGTTTAGCTGGTTGGAAACAGTTGGCTATATAGCAATCCATCTGTAACTCCTTATTACCATTAGCAGTTTTATAAAAAGTAGTTGAAATAAACTACAAAGTGAAATGTACTAATTTCTACTAAACCTTGATTCTAGCTTTCAAGTCTTTGAAAAAGGAAGATACTAAGGTACGTGCTCTCAATCTCTAGTTTGATGAAATAAGTAGAGTGAGAGAAGAAAAAGAGAACAAAGGATCAGCACTTGGCTTGTAGAATTATCTATCTTTATGAAGCTCATCCCTCTAGTTCAGGGGTACACAATTAATGCCCCCCTTTATGACTTTTAGACTTCAAATTCCAGAATTCCTGAGCCAGCTGATTCAAGAATTCTGGGAGTTGAAGTCCACAGGTCATAAAGGAGCCATTAATTGCCCACCTCTATTCTAGTTAGTTTCCTTTAACTTATTGTCTATTGTGTGTTTACAGCTAGCACCTAAATAGTGGAAGATTAATATTAAAATAAAAATACATTGAATTTCAGCATTCTGGAATTGCTTTATTTTCTTAACCTCAGGACAAATTACTTTTTATTTTGCTAATTTTTTAAAATCACATTTAGAATAATATACACAAAGGAAATATTTAACAAATCATAGCTAATAACCGACTCTTTTCCACATAGCAGTTTAATTATTTAAATTGAATGAACCTAGTCCTAATGTCAAGCAACAAGTATATAATCAAAAGTATATAATATAAACACAATCTAAATATGTTAAATTTAATTTGTTAATCGAACTGAAAGAGTGTTGAACAGACAAGTCAATTCTCAACCATTTTTCTGAGTAAGCTAATTAATTTTCTTCAAATGTTCCATATGAGAATAATATAAACTTAAGCATCTGGCAAGCACACAAGCATTAAAATGAGTTATTTTCCATGTAGGTTATTTCTCCCATAACTTTTGTGTCAGCCTACTTTTCTTTGTGCTTCAAAGATTGCTTTGGAAGATTAGCAAATGTTTGAAATGATGGCCCATTTGGTGTCATGGATTAAAGTCAGGAAGGAAAATTTGCTTGTGTATCTTTTGGAGTCTAGCCACATTTTACTAGTAGGACATGGAACATAGATGCAGACTGAGATATTCCTTAAAACAATGTCCAGGTCAACAAAACTATTATTATGTGACCAATCTGAAAAAATAAAGCACTCTTTCTTTTGCTGCAAATAGGTTGAAGAAATATTAAGTCAGGAATATTTATGTACTATTGCCCTGTGTGTTGGGTTTTTTAAAAACAGTTTTTTAATACAAGGATTAAATTATGCAGCTGTATAGTAACTCTGACCACATGTGTTCACATAAAAATGAACATTGTATTTGAAGAAGGAACAATTTGATATTCTGAATGGCAAACAACTTCTAGTAGAGAATGTTTTCAATGGTCCTGTGTTATTAGTCTCAGTCTCTTGAAATTGCTAGTCCAATTATCTAGTGTTGGGTATCCTCAAAGTATGATCTTCAGAATATCAAATATATGTTGCTACCAATTATATTTCTCTCTTTGTAAATGGGCAATTCTCAATGTTGATTTTCTGATTGGATTATATGTGCACAAACTATCTCGTAAAGGGTGATGTGTCTTTCCTGAAAACCATGCAGTGCTGCCCATTCTACAGGAAACCCTTTATTGGGGGAAATTGAATAATTGTTAATGTTGAATATGTAAAATAGCTGGTGCTTTTTTCTTTCCCCACTCGAATTTTCCACTCACCTGATCTAATATTGCCTTCTCCTGGTTTTTGGCTTGGGAAAGAAGTAGGACGTGCATTTCCCCTTTACTTAAAAGTCCAGCAGAATTTACTGGGGAGACTTCAGCTTGGAGAATGTTTTATTTTATTTTTTATTTATTTATTTTGTCCCAAAAAACATAATGAAGGTTACAGAGGATATGCTCGTAGTAAAATATATCAATGAATGGGTTGAAGATACAGGTATAAGATATATCAATGAAAGAATAGAAGAAAAGATATAGGAATAGGGAAAAGATATATATCTCCGAGACTGCCTCATGCCGCACGAATTCCAGCGACCGATTAGGTCCCACAGAGTGGGCCTTCTCCGGGTCCCATCAACTAAACAATGTCGGTTGGCGGGCCCCAGGGGAAGAGCCTTCTCTGTGGCGGCCCCGACTCTCTGGAACCAGCTCCCCCCAGAGGTTAGAACTGCCCCTACCCTCCTTGCCTTTCGTAAACTCCTTAAAACCCACCTTTGTCGTCAGGCATGGGGGAACTGAAATATCTCCCCTGGGCCTATACGATTTATGTATGGTATGTTTGTGTGTATGTCTGCTTAATAATGGGGTTTTTTAAATATTTTAAATAGTAAATTATTAGATTTGTTATGAACTGTTTTTTATTGTGTTGTGAGCCGCCCTGAGTCTACGGAAAGGGGCGGCATACAAATCTAATAAACATAAACAAACATAAACAACATATATAGAGAATTATAGGAGAGACATTAAGACAGAGGACAGAAGGCACACTTTTCTTACGATGAAACATGTAGAAGGTGTAAGATGGAGACATATTAAACAGATTTAGGCCTGGATGATGCCTGATCATAAATAATCCAGTACTTTAATTAATGTGCTTTGATTTGTATGGTAGAAGTGGTGCTCTGTGCCACATTGCAAATTTTGCAACGAATGTTGTGAAACCACGCTAACCCAAGCAATGTAATGTGTGCTAACAGATTTGCAGTCCCAGAAGTGTATTCATAAAATCCCGAACCAGAGGGAATGAGAAGACTATGCCTCAAGAGGAAACAAATCAGTGTTTCTCTGGAGAAGTATTGGCAAAGGATGAAGATTGTGAGTAAATGTTGATTTACTCATGTTCATGTTGCTGCTGCTTTACTCTGAGTTAAGTGACATGTACTCCTTTATACTTCTCCATATACGTAACCTCTCTTGACAAGATGTTCTTTGTATCGCTTGACTTCTTGCCAAGGATTGAAGAATTAATGTTTGTATATCTAGGTTGAGAGATGAGGGACAATTGCAAGAGGTGGTGTACAATAATGGTAATTTGTAGTACATGCTTTTTCTGTAAGAAAAGCTTAGTATGGTATTATTTTATAGCAGTGTTTCTCAGCCTAAATAACTTGAAGATGTGTGAACTTCAATTCTCAGAATTCCCAAGTCGACCTATTTCGTAACAACTGAGTTCTATGATTGTTAAGTGCAATTTTAAAGTCTATGAACAATGTAGAAGATAATCACAGCCAAAAAAAAGGTGGCTGCTTTTTCCTTAATGTATATTTTGGAGAAACATGCACTGGAAAGCCAATGCAGTTTTCATAACTTTTTCTTCTTGGATCTTAAGAAGGTGTGTTGCAGTTTCAACATTTAGGCAGGTTAAATATTTTGTATATGTTCAGGAGAGCTTGAAACCAGAATTCTGCTCCAGTTTCAGATGATTATGTATGCCTGGAATCTTTGAGAACAGAGGAAGGGAAATGGAACCCAGATCTACGAACTGCTACATCGGAGCAAACTGCAGAGGAAGTGTATGATGATGTGGAAGGAATAGCGAGAGACCTGTAAGTGTTTTTAGATGTTTAGAACGTACATGTAGATTTAAGATTTTTGAAAAATTGTGACACTTAACATTTCAAATGTATTTTTACACTACTTTGTTTAAATGTTGTGTTGCAGACAATCCTCTGATGCCCAGAGATCATTTACTTTACCTTGCAGTAAGTATCAAAATAACACTTCTTAAAGAACAAAAGAAAGAATCTACACAAAGTAGTTTTAACTCTTGAAAAACCTTTCAGATTCCTAGTCAATTCTCTGCACTACCAAAACCATTGGAAAGAGAATGAGAATTGGAGTCTCTGTAGACAGAAAAAAATTATGGCTTTATTTTTATTTCCTGGTTGAGATCCTTTTAGGAAAGAAAGAAATATCAAAGGTTTTTGAGTAGTGTGTCAGGGGCCACAGTCTCAAAGCTAAACCCTAGGAAAATAGACTAACAATACTGAGTCTAGAAAGCTTAGAACTACGACGCCTAAAACACGATCTAAGTATTACCCACAAGATCATATGCTGCAACGTCCTGCCTGTCAATTACTACTTCAGCTTCAACTACAACAACACAAGAGCACGCAACAGATTCAAACTTAATATTAACCGCTCCAAACTTGACTGTAAAAAATATGACTTTAGCAGTCAAGTTGTCGAAGCGTGGAACTCATTACAGGACTCAGCAGTGTCAACCCCTAACCCCCAACATTTTTTCCCTTAGACTATCCATGATTGACCTCTCCAGGTTTCTAAGAGGTCAGTAAGGGGCGTACATAAGTGCACCAGTGTGCCTTTCGTCCCCTGTCCAATTGTCTCTCCTTTAGCTCATATATCTTTTCTTCCTTTCATATATCTTCTCCTCTATTTTTATATCTTTTCTTCTATCCTTTTCTTTATATATAATTACTACATGTCTATTTTCTTCAATATGTATTGTGTATTGGACAAACGAACGGACGGACGAAGGAATGAATGAATGAATGAGGCCAGGACAGTAGTTTTATTTAGATATGTTAGAATTTAGCTAATATTGTCAGATCCCACATGTTTAATAATGCCACCCTTTTGTCACATGCAAAATGATAATTCATGGCAAATTTTGAAAGAATTTGGGGTTTAATATTCAAGGTTTAGAACTTTGGAGTTAAAGCTTCCTCCAGTTGGCCATTTATTTCAAAGTTTCATGTCTAGCAGCATATGCAGTTCTAGGTGTAACTTCTATTTTACCCAAACTTTCTGTTTGTTTGGGATACTACTTCATTTTACTTTTATCTTTTGTATTGGAATCTTGGTGTTTGGGAAGCTTGTTTTTCTTTCAGGTGAAGGTTCATTAAGTTGATAATGTAGCATTTACAAGAAAAAAGGCAAGTTCACCAGTGACTTGAGACTGCAATATTTCAATTTTGAGCTACACGCTTCTCAATTATAGAAAGTTTATAAAGTAAAGATTTAAACATGAAATGAATGTTTTAATTTTTACTTTACCTTTTATAATGCCTGTACAATTGTAATGTAAGTCAAATAACATTCAGTAGCTAAAGTCTTATTTTTCAGATATACTGGTTATATAACTCATATTGAGGATTTCTCTTTGACTTTTGACACGTTCAAGCTATAGATTTGCAAATGGCTATCTTATAAGTTTTCTAAAAGTTGAAGGACTACAGTACTTCTGTGCTAGCCGATATTTAATATATATGTTCTTATTTTGCGATTGTTATCCTGTGATCTTCTGGGAAGTCTGACTGTGTTCCATTGAATGAGATCCCATGTTTGTCTGTTCTTTTTCATAGCCCAGCAAACTATTCTAGGAGAAAAGATTCCCCATTTCCTTTTCTGTATATATAGAATTTATCTGAAGTTGTTAGACTTCAGAGCCTAAATAATATACTCTTGTGATTTCTCAACCTGAACTTTCCACTTTGCTCCTTAAACTCGCTTTGCTCTTGTCAGCGATGGGGAGATAATTAATTGCTTCCTCCATTTTTTTCCTTTAGTATATTGTTCATTTTTTTCTCCCTTGTATCAAAAGACAGATATATGGATATCTCCCAATTCATCCTCATTTTGTTAGGTCGGGCTGATTAATAGCACCTGGCCCAAGATGTCTTGGTAAACCATTTGGCTAAGCAAGCCATGCTTTTTATACTGACAATCTTATTTGAAGAGACTTCATTTAAAATCTCTGGAGGCTGGTGATGTACTGTCTATTTTTTTAAAAAGAAAAATCAGCCTTAGTGACACATTGACTTTCAAATGATAGTACTCATTCCACATGGCATAGTTAAGTTATGGTCACTGAATTTTTAATATTGATTTATGTGAATTTTCCTCATCAGGAGCAATCATAGTTTTGGGCTTGTCTCTCAGTTAATTTAGAGACTCTTATTTATTTATTGGTTGGTTGGTTTTATAGTATTGATAACCATCCCCAATCCCAAAACTCTAGGTAGCATATGACAAAATGGATGTATAAATCATACCTGTATACTGCATGAGTCAAAAAGAGGGTAAAATATTTACTGACCCCTCACATCCTGGACACAAATTGTTTCAACTCCTACCCTCAAAACGTCGCTACAGAGCACTGCACACCAAGACAGCTAGACACACGAACAGTTTTTTCCCCGAACGCCATCACTCTACTAAACAAATAATTCCCTCAACACTGTCAGACTTTCTACTAAATCTGCACTTCTATTCTACTAGTTTTTCTCATCATTCCTATCACCCATTTCCTCCCATGTTGACTGTATGACTGTAACTTGTTGCGTATATCCTAAGATTTTTATTAATATTGCTTCTTCATTGCTTATTTGACCCCTGTGACAGTCATTAAGTGTTGTATCACATGATTCTTGACAAATGTATATTTTATTTTATGTACGTTGAGAGCATATGCACCAAGACAAATTCCTTGTGTGTCCAATCACACTTGGCCAATAAAATTCTATTCTATTCTATTCTATTTGTTGTTGTTTTTTTAATCCAAGCTAATTCCTTGCTCAGTCATGAAATTTACTTGATGGTCGTAGTTGACTCACCAAATCAGAATATTTGAATACTGTTTGTGTACTAAGAATATTTGAGTCACTCCAGAGGTAAAAATGAGATCACATTTGGGTTAAATTGAGCTCCTTGGAAGAAAGGCACAATATGGACGCAACAGAAAATAAAGCTCAGAAGTTAATTTATATAAGAATATGAAATAATCTGTTGGTTGGATAAATAATTTTTTGGGGTTAATCTTTTGTGTGATTTCTCTACCTCATCCCTTCTTACAGGATTGGCTCAATTTGAGTCAGTTATAGGATGCAATAAAAGCTACAAAGTTGTAGAATCTTAAAGTATACTGTTGAAAAAAATTAAGGGAACTCAAATAACACATTCTAGATCTGAATGAATGAAATATTCTCATTGAATACTTCGTTCTGTACAAAGTTGAATGTGCACAACAGCATGTGAAATTGATTGTCAATCAGTGTTGCTTCCTAAGTGAACAATTTGATTTCACAGAAGATTGATCTACTTGGAGTTATATTGGGTTGTTTAAGTGTTCCCTTTATTTTTTCGTTCAGTGTATATTATTTTGATGTATTTTTAAGTAGAAAACATGTGCTTTCTTTATTCCATACTCCAGTTCATAGTGCTCTTTATTTTATAATCTCTTGAAATTTGGAAGTCGGTTTTGTTTTTTTCAGGCATTACTTCTTGGATATTCCAAAAAGATCTTAGTTAGATTATTAATGAAGTGCAATAAATGGATAATATAAAAATTAATACTTTTGCTGTATTTCCAAATGGTATATTTTTTAACTATACAGTACTTTAAAATTATCAGCAATGGGTGGTTTAACTACAAATATTGCTTTTATTGCTTTATATTTCAGATGATACCTATGAAGAAACATATGAAGATATTCAAAATGAAATTCAAAGTGAAGGTTATAATTCCTCCAAATTGGAGTAGGTAGTCTTTGGTTGTATGGACTTTGAGTCTTTTATATGACTGAGCTCCTTGACATTTTTATATACTGTACAATTTAGGAGAAAGCTGGTGTTTTCATCCTATAGTTCAGTGATGGTGAACCTATGGCATGGGTGTCACAGGTGGCCTGCAACACCATATCTGCTGGCAAGTGAGCCATTGTCCTAGCTCAGCTCCAATGTGCATGGATGTGCTGGCCAGCTGATTTTTGGCTTGCACAGAAGCCTTTGGAGCCTGGGGAGGGCAAAGCACGATCCTACTGGGACCATCAGAAGTTGGGAAACCGGCTGTTTCCAGTTTCAAGAGGGTCTACCGAGGGGGGAAGCTATTTTCACCCTCCCCAGGCATTGAATTATTGGGCGCGTGCTATCCCACTCGTGCATGTGGGATAGCACGCACCCACTTTCTTTTGGCACCCAAGGGAAAAAATGTTTGCCATCACTGCTATAGGCACCCTAACAAAAAAAAGCTGTATTTAGTGCTGTTTACTTGGCTATGGTCAAATATGTTTACTGTGTTGCTGCAGTCCCATTTTGGAGTGTAGGAAATATTACAGAATCATACAGTTGGAAGGAATCTTACAGATCATTCACCACTTATTATAAGAGCCTCTTTGACCAGTTGGCTGCTTTTGTACAGTTAGAAAATTCCTCCTGATGCTTAGTAGCCATATCCTATGTACAGGTATATCCTCAACCTAGGATCACTATTGAGTCCAACATTTTTGTTGCTAAGCAAGACATTTGTTAAGTGAGTTTTGCCCCATTTTATGACCTTTCCTTCCACGGTTGTTAAGTGAATTACTGCAGTTGTTAAATTAGTAACATGATTGTTAAGTGAATCTGGCTTCCCTATTGACTTTGCTTGTCACAAGGTCACAAAAGATGATCACTTTATCATCCCGGGATACTGCAACTGTTGTAAACATGAGTCAATTGCCAAGGGTCTGAATTTTGATCATGAGGATGCTGCAAGGGTCATAGAGGTGAAGAATGGCCATAAGTCATTTTTTTCAGAGCTGTTGTAACTTTGAATGGTCACCTAATGAGCTGTTATACTAAGTTGAGGATTAACTGTATTACTTTAGAATATCAACTGGAACAGACTAGCCCAGTGATAGCAAACTTTTTCCCCCCTGGGTGTTAAAATAGTGCATGTGCACACTACTGCATGCGTGCATGTTCCCACACCCATATTCAGTGCCTCGCTTTCCCATTTTCTGACTTCCGATGACCCTGGTAGGCCCATTTTCACCTTCCCCAGGCTCCATAGGCTTTCTTGGAGCTTGGGAAGGGCAAAAACACCCTCCCCTGCCCCCTTGGAGGCCCCCCAGAGGCCAAAAATGCCCTCCTAGAGCCTCTGTGCCATGCGTGCTGGAGCTGAGCTAGGGCAATGACTTGCGTGCCAGCAGATATATCTCCAACCATAATTTCATGAGTGATACCTGTCAGAAGGTGGCAAAAGGTGATCACATGATCCTGGAACACAGCAACAGTCATAAGTATGAAACATTTGTTATAATGTATGAAAAAATATATGAAAAAGCCATTGCCAAACATCTGAATTTTGATCACATGATCGAGATAGCTGAAAAATAGTCATGTCACTTTTTTCGATGCTGTTGTAATTTTGAACAGTCACTAAATAAACAGCTATAAATTAAGGATTACTTGTTTTTAACCACTATGGCCCAACAGAAAACCCTTAACCCTATTTTGATTGCCTAAGATAGAGTACTATTACCAGAAATAATCTGCACTATCCTTTCCTATACTGACTGGTGCCCTTGGGATAAATTGGAATTGACCCCTCTCCACCCCTGCCAATCCCGCATGCTCCCACCACAGTATCTTTATCTAACAACCAGTAGTTAAACTTAGCTCGGAACTAACTTCCACCCTAAGAGCAAAATCAGAAATAGATGTTTTTAGTAATACTCTTTCTTCCCATCTTGCCCTCCCAGAATTTCTGGAAAAGGAATTATTCATTCCAGGAATTATAAAAGGTGGGTGTTCCTCGGAGTAATAATGCTAGAATATAAGAAGCTTCTTCTGACTTGTTTTTGGGCAACGTGGCACATGGTTGACGATGCCTGGGAAGAATGAAATCAGTACAGTCTGCCTTCTGCTTTTACATACGCGTGTTTTCTTTCAGGGTTAGCCAGATGCTGAAGCACAAAGGAGATATTGAAATGGTCTTTGCTATATGCTAGCCTGAAATCTTTTAAGAGGTGTCCGAGCTCTGTCTGCCTCTGGCAGTGAAGGACTGCCCATCACTGGCGCTACTGATGCGCTCCTGGAGGCCGGTGTGGGCGCATGCATGGTTGGTGGGCAGGTGTACATGCATCACTGCAAGATTTGGCTTCTGCACATGCACAGGAAGTGAAATCCTGTGTGGCGATGCATGCGCAAGTGAGATTTCAGCAATTTGGGGGAAATAATTTTTCGTCTGCGCATGCATGGAAGCAAAAAATTGGTGAAAATTGCCAAAATTTCACTCGTGCAAGTGTCCTCACACAAGATTTCACTTCCGGCGCATGCGTGGGAGCCAAATCTCACACGGGGACATGCATGCATACATATTGGATGCACAGCTGTTTTTCTAGCTGGGACTCTGCACTGGTCCATCCATGGAGCCGCCCCCTACTGGTCTGTGGACACTGAATCCACTTTTAGATTGACACATGGTTGTTTCTCTAATGTTTATATAAAGAAATTCTAGAAGAGCAGCAATTACATGTTGGGATAGTGCCAGAGGTCACAAAATAGAGGCGCGTTCACCTATTGCCTTTTCCCAACTTACGTTCATAAACAAAAGACAATTAATAAAATGTATATGTAGAACCCTATTATTAATTTCTCTGTCTTTTTTTTTTGTTCTAGAGAGATGAAAATTGAAAAAGTAAAAGCATTTGGAAAATTTTTCGTAGGAAAATTAAAACTTAAAAGCCCACATATCAAAGAGATTCCTCGGTATGTAATGTATTATTCCAATAGCAGAGAATGCAGGTAGTCCTTATAACCACAGTGGAGTCCAAAATTTCAGTTGTTAAGTAAGACATTTGTTTAAGTGGATTTTGTCCCATTTGATGACTTTTCTTGCCACAGTTGTTAAGGGAATCTCTGCAGTGGATCAGTTAGTAACATGGTCCTTGAGTGAATCTGACTTCTCCAATGACTTTGTTTGTCAGAAGGTCGCAAAAGGGGGTCACAGGACAGCAATGGTCATAAGTGTGAACCAGTTGTCAAGCTTCTGAATTTTGATCGAATGATCAATTGAAGATACTGCAAAAAGTTATAAGTGTGAAAAATCATTGCATTTTTCAGTGGTTTTAACTTTGAATGTTCACTAAATGAACTGTTGTAAGTTGAGGACTAACTTTTTATGATATGTAGAGAATATACGGTATGTTCTTAAACAAGGAGCAATAAGCAAGAAGTCATATTGCAAGCAAGATTGGCAGGGGAAGCTATTCTATATGCAATAAGCAACCAGCAAACTTCAATCCCTTTTGAATTGATGATGATCTTACCTAGCCTGGTAATGAAACACCTGCAGTACAATAATCTCAGAGAACACTAAAAAGTCGTTGTAATAATAATAATAATAATAATAATAATAATAATAATAATAATAATAATTTATTAGATTTGTATGATGCCCCTCCACTCTCGTCATCATCATCATCACCATCATCACCACCACCACCACCATCATCATCATCATTCATAAAAGGCATCTTTCAATTAATTCAAAGTGCCAGTCCTTAATTTTATTCCATGTTGATCACTGTGATGACTAATGAACCATTGAAATGCTGGGTTACTGCAATACAAATTACAGCACTGTGAAGGTTACAACTTCTTAATTGTTAATTCAATAATAGCATGTTTGTCATTGAGATATAAATGGGATTGCAATAGCAATGCAAAAGCCTTAGATACATTTACAGAATGGCAAGGCCCTTCCCTTCCATCTTACCCAGATTGAGTGGGAATGGCAGAAATGTTAGTGAACGAGGAGCATTTGAATATTAAGCGAAAGGAGAAAATGGTAGCTGGTATGTATTTGAGAGGTTGCCACAAAGAGGAGGAGGCCAGCTTATTTTTCAAAGCAGCAGATGTCAGGACAAGAGAAAAATGGATGGAAACTAATCAAGGAGGGAAGCAACCTGGAATTAAAGAAAATATTCCTAACAGTGAGGACACTTAACCAGTGGAATGACTTGCTTTCAGAACCTGTGGATGTTTCATCACTGGATATTTTTAAAAAGACACTGGACAGCCATTTGTCTGAAATGGTATAGGACCTCCTGCTTGAGTAGGGGGTAGACTAGAAGACCTCAAAGTTCATTCTAGTTCTTTTCTGATTGATATTGATTGATTGATTGAACAAATACTTCAACTCTAAAAGTAGAAATATAGGTCATATGGGCTGATTGGCTACATTTTTTTGTTCTGGGTTTGGCACAAACAAGTGTGAAACTTTGTGTTAAGATTTAGCTTTTAGCTTTATGCTTGTCCTCATGTAGTTTGAGATCCTGGAAGAAGAAATGACCATATATCTATGCAAGGAATTCGAATTGCATTTTAAAACTCTTCCTCTCTTGGTTTATCTTTATTTAAATATAGTAAATCCAGAGTGCCAAGTTTTCCATTAATATTGACCAGGACTTGATCAGGGAATTTAAATTTGCTTTCAAGACCCTAGGTTGGTCTGGCTAATAGGTACCATACATTAGTAGAAATAGTTGTCCAGATATCACCTGACTTAAAAATTAATTGCAGATGTACATTTGTTTTGTCTTCTGCAGCAATCTTTCCCGTTCTGTACCAAACCTAGGTAAGCTTGTTTATCTAATAAATAAATTGACTCTCTTTAGGAATAACATTTTTGGTGCTGCCTACATGTATCAGATGCTTTGGAATAGGCACCCCTCTTTTTTTATTTTGTAATTATCAACAGAAAATATAGTGCCTGTTTAGAACACTGCTTCTAATTTCAGATGTTTTTTTTTTAATGATGGATTACAGCCAAGATTTTTAGCAGGTCTGCCATTGCTAGTCTCCAATTGTACAGATTCAGCCTTTTGTAAGAATAAATTAATGCTATAATTATTCTTTTATACACTGAATTTGTAGAGCTGATTCAGACAAGTTAGATCTTTTCAGATGTTACAACATTCTTAGTTATTTTAATGATTATTACATAGCCATTAGTCTTTTAGAAAATTCACTTCTAGAGTGGGAAATTCTTAAGGAGATGAATGATAATTGTGAAAGTCTGCTTTTACAAGGACTTGAAACTTGGGATTTTGAAAGTGGCCTTGCTTACTTTATGAATTCAAAGGCCATTCATTTTCTGGGATGCACTGTAACTTTTTAGAGATTGGTGATCCAATTGGTTGCTCCATTTGTTTTTCTTTTCATGTTGTGTTTGGTAGACACTAAGATTTTAGAGGCTTCTCTTTCTTTTATTCTGGGAATTTGTAGATAGTTAATCACACTCTCTGATTTTAATTGCAGATGTCATGGCCCAGGAAAATTTGGTGTATAATGACATTGACCCAGAGCAAAATAATTCAAGGTAAGTAAAATAATGACGAATATATTTTTCTTTGCTATCTAAAATTTCCCATGCCCATAAAACTTTCTTCAGATCTATACAATTATAATAGGATCCTTAAAATGTATGATAATGTCACTGGCTACAATAATATAAAATGCAATCATATAAAATGCAATGATAAGTTAATTGTCAGCCATACAAGATCCAGTAGATTATACCAAGAAACTGAGGCCTAAAGCTCCTTTTATTAAGATTGACTTTATTAAGAAATTACTGTTGTTTTTTTTAATCCCTCAATTCCCTTAATTAAGGCTTTGTGTAACTGTCCAGCAACCTTATGAACTGAAATAGTTTAGACTTTCTGGATGGCGTAAATTGTTCCCCTTATACAAAACCAGAAATTTTGTACAGCCAGATAAAGCAGTTTTCAATGCCACGCAATAAATATTTCTCAGGCATTGTGAAGATCAGCTTTCCATCTTTCTTCCACTATGGAACTGAAATGTCTTTCATCCTAGATGAAATTTTTCCTCCATGCCAGTTCGATCTTGAGATTCTTCAGTTATACACAAAATTTCAGCTAAGCTCTTGGGTTAATATGGAACTGAGTGCAGTCAGTGGCATGTGGCAACTTTGTTTGTTGGTAGGCATTATGGCTGGGTGACTCTGCAGGTGATATACATCAGCCCTGATAATAAAACTGAACTCGTTCTTCAGCAGCATGAGAATAATTGAGTATTAAATGCATTTTTGTGGGGAATGGAATGCTGTGGAGTCAAAGGCTGCGTGAAATTCAAATAGCCTTTTAATTCTAGCATCAGCTTTTTTTTTTTGCTTGCATTAAAACAAAATCCCTTGTAACTTTCCGGCTGGATGAAAGCTGCTTGGTGCTCTGCTTGCAACCTATTGAACTACAGGTCTGGGTGGTACTGTAACTACATGATTCCTATTTGAAAATGGTTTTGTGATTCAGTGGTGCATGAAATGAGGCCCGTTGTGTAGTATCTTAGTTGATCGCGCTGGTACTCATTGTCTCACTGGAACCTCAGCATTTTCTGACATCCCTGACATTAGGAAACCGTGCTCTCTCTCCCATTCTCCTTTTTCGATAGGGAATATTTGTCATAAAGCTGGACATTTACATTTCTTTTGTTGAAAGAAAGAGAGAGAGAAAAGCAAACAACAATCGTGCAGAAAGATAAAGAATGAACACTGGATGCATTTATTGATGAAAGGATGGGAATTTCTAAAAACACATTACAGTGGTACCTCTACTTACAAACTTAATTCATTCTGTGACCAGGTTCTTAAGTAGAAAAGTTTGTAAGAAGAATAAATTTTTCCTATAGGAATCAATGTAAAAGCAAATAATGTGTGCGACCGGGGAAACCACGGGAGGGTGGAGGCCCTGTTTCCTCCCAGGAGATTACTAGAGAGGCCCCACAGAGGCTTCTCCCCACCTTTTCCGGCCCTGTTTCCTCCCAGGAGATTCCTAGAGATTCCCCATGGAGATTCCCCATGGAGATTCCCCATGGAGGCTTCTCCCTGCCTTTTTTGGCTCGGGTTTGTAAGTAGGCAATGGTTCTTGAGAAGAGGCAAAAAAATCTTGAATACCCGGTTCTTATCTAGAAAAGTTCGTAAGTAGAGGCATTCTTAGGTAGAGGTACCACTGTATTCACATTTCTGTTATTTCTGCAAGAAGCAAAATATGAAGCGGTACACAACTTTTAATGCTATTGAACAAAAACTTTCCACTGTTGCATCTTTCGAGCTGAAACGTTGTATCTTTAACGATACAAAGGTGGAAGATTTGTGTGACATCAAATCTAAATTAGGGTGCTCTGATGTAGCCAAAGCAATTTGCCATAATCCAAACTGAAACTACCTGGTACCTTTTTCTGCCTTTGGGGGTAAGCTTAACAAACAGAGAAAATTGTTGTTTAGGAAGCTAATATTTTGGGGAGAGTTTTGTCTTTTTACTGGCAAATAAACTCACAGTTGATTTCTTCAGGTTAGTGTTAAGCAGAAAAAAAGTTAGGTGACTGGCTTCAGAGTCATTTGAGGATCTTTCCACCTGGTCTCTGACACAGTTTTGGAAACGCCAGTTTGAAAAATCCTGACCTCCTACTGCATGATTCTCAGAGGTCCATTTGTTAGATTTATTCTGTACATGTGTCTTTCTTAGAAATCTCTTTAAAGTCAAGAAATACACTGTAGAAAAGAATAACAAGATGACAAAGGAGGAACAATCGTTTAGAGAAAGATTTATGGTAAGTTTCTCTCTTCTTTTAAATAGCTTGGAAGATGTTGGCATGGTTACTGTTGTATGATATATGAAAATATGCTGTGCAATTTGTCATCTCTTGTCACAATACAGAACTATGAATAGCAACATTCCAGAAAACGATTCTTGTTACATTATATTGTCATTAGAAATATGCATAAATTCTTAGTGCTAACCCAGAATTTTGGGCCTCATTTTAAGAGGAAAAAGCTGCAGTTGCAGAGAATATATTCTGCTTTTTTATATAGTAATTTTTATTAAAGATTGTAATTACAATAGTAAAAACAAATACAGACCAAAATATAAAAAAGTAAAATGCATAGAAAAGGGGAGAAAAAGAAAAAATAAGAAAATATATAAAACATCAACAATTTTAGTAACTTATCACCTTCTGTTAAAATACAGCAAATAATCCCCTTCCCATATCCTATCTTTTATCTATAAACAAATCCAAAAATATCTCTTAATTTCAGTACTGATGTAAGCAAAAGTCTACAAAGAGTTACTGGGACAACATAATAGCTATTTTAATCTTGATCAAATGAACAAATTTTCTATTCCTTCCTCTTACTTCCAATAATGCAAACCCTGTTTTTGGTTTGCCACTTCCTCCCACAAATGATATATTTTCTGGGGAAATTTCACCTCACAACTGACGCCATCTCACTTGTGCTTCTTGCTGTGCTTTCCTCTGCTCGGATCTGTGGTAGAAGATGGTTTCAGTCTTCTGTGCCCGCGAAGCATATCTCATGGTTGCCTGGATCCCGGGCCAGAAATAGGAGGAATAAGACAGATAAAACCCCCTGAGGATAGCACAGCTGGGATGGTAACAGCAGGAATAGCTGGTGGAGTGCAAGGCATCCAAAATGGCAGAATGGGGGATTGATGTGCAATGGGAGGGAGTTGGAGCAGAGAGCTTATGCAGGGCAGGAAAAGGTGAGACAAGAATGCAACTCTGAGGATGATCAGAGCTAGTATTCATTCAGTGCTGTCCTAACTTTGAATGGTCATTGAATGGTCATAAATGAAGGCCTATCTGTATGTCAGACTACTTATGAATGTAGAATTTTTGAAGGCAGTAAAAAGTATATTTGATATGTATTTAAAAACAAACTATAAAGAGTCCTTGATTTACAAACATTCATTTAGTGATCATTCACTAAATGAATGATTTAGTGAAGGAGCCTCGGTGGCACAGTGGTTAGAGTACAGTACTACAAGCTACTTCTGCTGATCACCGGCTGCCAGCAGTTTGGCAGATCGAATCTCAGTAGGCTCAAGGTTGACTCAGCCTTCCATCCTTCCAAGGTCGGTAAAATGAGGAGCCAGATTGTTGAGGGCAATATGCTGACTCTCTGTAAACTTGCTCTTCAAAGTTACAATGGCGGGGGAGAGGGGGAGAGTGACTAGTGACCATTTTTCACACTTATGACTGCTGTAGCATCCCCATGGTCATGTGATCAAAATTAGGATGCTTGGCAACTGGTTCATATTTATGATGGCTCCAGGGTCCTTCTGTTATGGAAACACCTTTTGCCACCTTCTGACAAGCAAAATCAATGGGGAAGTCAGATTCATTTATCAGCTGAACAAATTGCAGTGGTTCACTTAAGCATGGCAAGAAAGGTTGTAAAATGGAGCAAAACTCACTTAACAACTGTCTCACTTAGCAACTGAAATTTTGAGCTCTGTTATGGTCATAACTTGAGGAGTACCTGTATGCAAATGTTTAAAATCTTTGTGATTCTCAATATATCCTATCCATTGTCACGGTTCCAAATAGCATTGAAAATTAAATCAGAGTCTGAGGCAATGTATTCCTCAAAATTCCCATTTATTAGCAGAGCCATGTTGGCACATCTGGGAGAAACCCAAATCAGAAATCCCAGGGGTTTCTCCACCCAGTTGAAAGTTCAAGTCCTTGTCCCTACACCTCCAAGTCCATCACGTTGACCAATCGTCAACTGCCAACTTGGCAGCAATTCCCATCTCCTTCTGTGTGGGCGCAGAAGTGGAAAGACAAAGGATAACCTTGAGAATGTAGAAGGAATTCATTATGTCTACATGTAGACATCCCTCATGCAGCTGCCCCTCCCAAATTCCCACAGCTAAGAATACATTTTAAAATAGTGTAAAGTGTGGCAGGCTGAAGACCCCAACAAAAATGGCTTAATAAGTATCATTAATAAGCTCTAACCTGCTCTCAATTAAATTTATGTAAATTGTAGCTTGGTTTCTTTCCCTCCCTTACTCTGCCACAGTATAATAAAGAAATCATGGTAATAAATACGGCAGTCGCACATTGCTCAAATACTTCTATCAGAGGAAACCTGGACTTGAGGATCTTGCCTGGAGAACAACTTGAAGTTATAGACATCACTGAAGGAAATCAACTGATATGTCGGAATTCTGAAGGCAAATGTAAGATTTCAAAAAGAATAAAATAGAAGAGACGAGCATAACTAAACAAAAACACTAAAGATGGGGTAAAATCAGAAAAGCTGTTACATACATACATACATACATACATACATAATATACATATACACACACACACATTTGTTTATATTTATTTATATTTATATATTATATATTTTAAATTGGTCATCTTGGTATGATACAGAAACAGAATATAAAGAACTACACATCATTTTTGCCCTTGAATATTTGTTATTGTAGATTTAAATGATTTGTAACTCTCTGACTAAAATGTATAACAAACTCATCCTATAGTAATATATTTTATTTTTTGTTTCCTAGATGGGTATGTGCTATTAGAACATTTGAATTTCAGGTAAGGTTTAAAATGACTCAGTTCTTCTGAGAAACGGAATTAGCTGAAATCAGAACCTGTAATAATTCAAAGCTGTAGGTTTTGTTTTGTTTTTAATGGATGACACCATTTGTATGTTGGAATAAATGTATCTTTGTGGGGGTTTTTTTCCTTTACCAGGCACTAGTGCTGTAGAACTGAAGGCCAACACACATGACTTGTGGAAGGATATTGTGGGCACAATATAAGAAAATGGTCTGTAAGAATTTTCGTTGCTTGGGAAAAGGAAAAAATGGAATTGTGGACAACACACTCAGTCTGAATTCTTCAGAAGCTTACAACTGCTACTTTTTTGAATGTTTGTCATAAAAGTGACCTTTTTGTTGTATTAGCGCTTGATATTCATGTTATTCTGTCAAAATTTTATCAATCTGGGTGCAGGCCGAGATACAAATAACTTAATGTCATTATCTGTAAAAACTTTGTTTTCAAACTTTGTTTCAAGTTACAACTCTTCCCAGGGCAGTTCTTTTTCATGGTAATTGCAAATATCACTTTGGTTCTTTAGATATTGTACAGCAATACTTAGTCTTTGTGTGCAAGATGTATTACCTGCTATAGACACAATTTTTTTGTATGTATTTTGTCAATGGTAGGATAATTACACTTGGCTTTATATTTAATACTATAATTAACCAGTGTAAGAATTTGTGGATATAGCATTTATAAAAAATATTGGGAGTTCATTTGAAGCACAATTTTTAAATGTAAATGGGATAAATAAAGTATGAATTGGGAATTAACATATTGCTGCTAATTGTACAGTTTGACATAAAACTTTGCAGAACACATACTTGGAAGTGTTTACTGTTTCATATATGTTTTAAAAAACTCTGAATATTTACCAATATAATGAATATTCCAATCAGAATAAGTTTCCTCTGTGTTGGAAAGTCCTATTTGCTTTAAATCTGCTGTCAAAGGATGGAGACAGAGGGCTGGAAATATAAAGGTGAAGAACCATTGAGAAAAGAGATACCTACCTGAGCAACTTTGATGAGGATTTACATTCTTCCATAACAAATTATGATCTGGCAACAGTGTAAAAACTTCATCCCTACTACTGATGCCTCTCAACTAATTTTCATGATTTGTGTGGCTAAGGGAAAAGCGTCATTCTTGATTCTGACTATGCCATCATTGGATATATATACAGACAGTCCTTGTTTAGTTAATATTTGCAGTTACGACGATAATGAAAAGGGGCTTTGGTCCTTATCTGATACGCCTCTTCTCATAGGGTGTGTTCTGTCTGGGTCCCTCCAGAAGCAAACACCAACCCAAAAAAAAAATCCAGACACACTGGTAAAAATCAAAGGCAGTTTATAGAATTCAAAGCAAGCACAGGTAACAGAAAATGTCCTTACAAACAGGAACACGCAGAAACTTCAAAGATGTGTCACGAAGGCCATGAAGTAAAACAGGATTCTTTCTGTCAAAAACAACACTGGAGATAACAAACATACGCCTCCCCCAAGTCTTCCAGTCTTCTAGGCCACAAGCCAAGATCAGAGACGCCGAGAAGTAAAGCAGGGTCACAGAACTTCCAGTTGATAACGCTCCACATGACTGAAAGGGCTTGCCTGCCTTTTAAACCCTGCTGAGGAGAACCACACCCAAACCCAGCTGTTGCCAATTCAGTGATGCCAATACCTTTCTAATTGGTCCCGTCTCTGAGCTGCACGTTGCTGTCTCATGTCAATTATAGCCTGTGCTTCCTCATTCAATGAGGCCAGGCTACTGGCTGGGGAGAGCCCCCCCCCCCCGGGACTCTCAGGCTGCTCCCCCTCATCCTCTTCCTGACTTTCCTCTCCCCCGTCTGCCTGGTCCTCCCCCTCCTGTTCACTGTCCTCCTCCTCCGGGCCTGGATCCAGCAGAGATGCAGCCGGTCCCTGAGGAGCCTCAGGCTGAATCACAACAGGGTGGAGCCAACATCCAAGTATGGGATGACATTGTCCATTCAGCCAATGAGGACTGAGCCTGTCAAATTTTAGATCTCCGCCTCTGCCTCCATTGCCTCCTCTTTGGCAAAGACGGATAGACGGACTCAATGTGTGTTCTACCAAGGTCCACTAAATATATATATTGGCCACATGGTAAAGAAAAACTAGACAATTTCCTCACTCATCTCAACAGCCTACACCCCAAAATACAGTTTACTATGGAAACAGAAATCAATGATCAACTTCCCTTTCTAGATGTACTGGTCTATAAAAAACCCAATGGCAGCCTAGGACATACTATCTACCAAAAGAAAACCCATACCAACCGTTATCTAAATGCACACTCACACCACCACCCCGCACAAATCACCTCAGTGGCCAAAACTCTCATCACCAGAACCAAACGCTTAGCTGACCATGAGCACTTAAAAACTGAATTGAACAAACTCAAAGATGTACTAATTTCTAATGGATTCAAAGAGAAAACAATAACAAACCTAATCAATAAAGAGACACCCCCCAAAAAACAAGATCAAGAACAGGACAATGGCACCACCATCCTTCCTTACATCAAAGGCACCACGGATAAAATTAGTAAAATTCTACAAAAACATAACATCAAAACCTCATTTTGCACTAACCAAAAAATATCTAATATCCTAAGGAGCCCCAAAGATAAAATCCAATTAGAATACCAAGGTATCTATGAAATCCCTTGCAAAACATGTGCAGCCACATACATTGGACAAACTAACCGAAGAGTGAGCCAGCGCATGGCAGAACATATGAATGCAGTCAAGAAACAGGAGAAGACCTCCTCCCTTGTCCAGCACATTAAAAGAACAGGGCACGAAATTGACTTTGAAAAAACTAAATTACTCCACAAAACAGAGAATTTATATAAAAGAATCTCTCTAGAAGCTATTGAAATTGAAAAAAGATCTTTTTGTTTAAATAAACGGGATGATACCTCACGTCTGCCAGAGATTTGGAAACCAGCCTTAAACAAAATAAAAACTTCATTATAATCAATATGTCAATCCTTTAATTATTATGATTTTAGAATTTTATATTTGGAAATCAGACTTAAACAAAACACTTCATAATCTTCATACCATTCCTTCTATAACCATGATTACACCAACCAATCAGATCACGGAAGCATAGTCACCCAATGATTTTGGGTGGGATTGGATGTTGGCTCCCCCCTATGAGAAGAGGTGTATCAGATAAGGACCAACAACCCTTTTTCATAGTGGGTGGAGCCAACATAAAAGTATGGGACATACCAAAGCCATCTGTCCATTGCGAGGACTACGTCTGGTTGGAGTTCAGAGTCTGCAACTGCACCCTTTGAAGCACCCGGTGACCAAATGCCACTTCCCCCGAAGCAAAAACATCAATTTTATAGTGGCGGATCAAAGGCACCAGTGAGGCCCAGGTGGCCGCCCTGCAGACCACCTCGATGGACCTCTGCATGGGCTATGCGGCCGTCATTGCTGCACTGTGTATTGAGTATAATCACACAGCTTACAGGTAACATTGAACATTCACAGGTATGGCTCTAAGGTGCCACTACAGCGAACACCTTAGTAAAGACTCTAGGTGCTGAAGCTATGCCGAATAGGAGGGCCCTATACTCATAATGAATACTTGCATAGGAAAAATGTAAAAATTTGCAGTGGTAAGGCTGAATCAGTATGTGATATAATCCTCAATGAGGTCAATCAAGGTGAGGAGGTCCCCCTTCCTAATGCCACTCAGTATGGTTTGGTGGGTGTGCATCTTGAATCTTTTATAAGTTATACACTTGTTTAGGCATTTTAGATCAAGAATAGCTCTCCTCCCGTCAGTATGGTTTGCTGGATGACATGTTTTTCAGGATTGGATAACATAAGACAGTGGTAAGCGAACATTTTTTTCCTCGAGTGCCGAAAGACCATAGGTGTGTGCTATTGCACATGCACGAGTGCCCACACCCATAATTCAATGCCTGGGGAGTGCGAAAACAACTTCCCTGCCCCACCAGAGGCCCTCTGGGTGCTAGAAAGGGCCTGTTTCCCAATTTCTGGTGGGCCCAGTATTCTCATGTTCCGCCCTCCCCAGGCTCCAAAGGCTTCTCTGGAAGCCAAAAGTGCCCTCCCAGAGCCTCTGTGAGCCAAATAATCAGCTGGCCGGCACACACATGAACATTGGGGACAATGGAGGCAGAGGTGCAGACCTACAATTTGACAGACTCAGTCCTCATTGGCTGAATGGATGGTGTCATCCCATACTTGGATGTTGGCTCCATCCACTATGGAGAAAGTAACTTTACAATCAATCCTCACATTAATGAGCTTTCCAGGTCTGCAAAGGAAAGCTGAAGTTGGACCATAATCACACTCATTGTTTCACTTACAAATTTCCAGTCTCTATTGTGGTTCTAAATTAGGACTACCTATAACAAATTTGAATACCACACAATTCAATTTAATTTTATGCAAGTTATAAATGCTTGTTGAGTCTAGCATGGTAAGGCAATTAATTTTCTCAAGGACGTCATAAGAAACTGGGACCGTTACGGAGGGTTGTCACTTTGGGCTGGATAGGATGTGGTCTGCAGGTTGTAAAATGATCAAGTGTGGTCTAGTGCAGTGTTTTTCAACCACTGTGCCATGGCAAACTAGTGTGCCGCGAGACATGGTCAGGTGTGCCGCGAAGAAGGAAGCTCAGGTTTTGGTCTCGCAACTTTTTGCTGAGAGAAAGAGAGAGAGAGAGAAAGAAAGAGAGAGAAAGAAAGAGTGTGAGAAAAAGAAAGCGAGAGAGAAAGAAAGAGAGAAAGAAAGAAAGAGAGAGAAAGAGAAAGAAAGAAAGAGAGAAAGAAAGAGAGAGAGAAAGAGAAAGAAATAGAGAAAGAAAGAAAGAAAAAGAGAAAGAAAGAGAGAAAGAAAGAGAGAGAGAAAGAGAAAGAAAGAAAGAAAGAGAGAGAGGAAGAGAAAAGGAGAGGAATAGAGAGAGAGAGAAATGAGCAAAAGGGGGAGGAAAAAAAGAGAAATGAGAAAATGATTGAGACAGAGAATGAGAGGAAAGAGAGAAACAAAAGAGAGAGAGAAGTGACTCTTGATTTAAAGCATATGATAAAAAGCACCCAAAGAATAAGAGAGAGAAAAAACCCAGCCCTCACCTGTTTTGGAAAGGGTTCCAGAATATGTATACACACATACACACACAAGGGGGGGAGGAGACAGAGATGGAAAAAGAGACGAGAGTGTCTTAGGGTGTCATTTTGTGTCATTTTGGTTGGTGGTGTGCCCCAGGATTTTGTAAATGTAAAAAATGTGTCGTGGCTCAAAAAAGGTTGAAAATCACTGGTCTAGTGCATGTACAGTTGTTATTGTGATTTTAGATGCGATGGAGAGTTTCCATTTTGAGAAAAGCCTCCCCCACAAAAAAGAGGGCTCATTTTAAAGAACTAAACAAAATATAGGACATCAGGTATATTTTGCATATGGCTTTCTCTTCTAGCTTTTCCTCTGTTCACTTGATTTCTTTCAAATATTTATGGAATCTATCATTAAGAATTCATGGTAAGTTATTGTCCATTAGAAAGCAACAGAAAAATTCCAAAACCACTTAAAAGTAACTGAAAGGTGGTCCAGGTGCTATCATTTTGGGCATTACCTACTATTTTTAAAAATCTCTCACTGTGATATTTCATTAATGGACATATATTTTTTCTTAAAATCTTTCATTTCCACTTTCTATCTAGCTAGAATCAATTGCCCTGTTTTCCTTAAAATACAGTTCAAATTTAAATAATGCAACAATGAGGTTATTGGCCTACTTATATTAAAGTAAGTCCAAGGAGTCTGAGTCTGTTCAAGTCCCTGGGGGAAAAAGTGTAAAATGAACACAAGCTAACAAGACTACAAGCCTAGATATTGCACATATTTTTCAAGGTTGTGAACTATAATTTTATGGTTTTTCTTTTTCTTTGAAGAACACTGTAACTAGATAAATGTAATGAATCTTGTATCTATGCCATTTATCAAACGGACAACATGGACAGGCAGATTTCCACTTAACTTGCTGCAAACAGAGGAGCAAAACACCGGGATCCCCAACTCCAGTTCCTGGATTGGCACTAGGCCACAGCATGCCAAAAATCCGGCCGTGCAAATAAGCAAAGCCCCATCTGTGAGGTGTAGGCAGCACACAAAACCATGTCCCCTCCAGTCCACCAAAAACCCTCTCTCCACAGAACTGGTTCCTGGTGTCCAAAAGGTTGAGGCCACTGCAATAGGGCATACAGCCTGTTCTGTCGGGCTTTCTGGTAGAATCCTCCCAAAAATTCACAGGTACAAATTTCAGACACACACACGTTTGAAAATTCAAAACAATGTACCTAAGCCCTCTTTTGGTATAGCACTCGTCTCCAAACAAACTGGTAATTTGTACAAGTCCCTTATCAGTTCTGTGATACTTTGCTTGCAGCTGTGAGGCAATTCAACGACCTTCTTCTTTCCCAAAGTGAAACACACTTTGCTCTGGTTTAGTTTCAAAGCGGGGAAAAATCAGCACACAAAAGGTCAAAGTCAGTAAAACAGTCACAAAACGATCAGATAATCCTCCACAATGGCCAAACCCACAGGCTGCTCTTTATAGCAGCCTCACTAATTGCCACAGCCCCACCCAACCACAGGTGGCCTCATTTTCTTTGATAATAATCTCTCAGTTGTTGTTGCCTATGCATCGCTCTCCGCATGCGTGGCTGTATCATTAACTCCTGTTCTGAATCCAAGGAGGAGCTAGATAATTGATCTCCTTCTGAGCTGTCTGCCACACTCTCCTCCTCCCTGTCACTCATATCTTCTGGGTCAGAGGAGCCTTCATCAGCAGATTCCACCGGGGGGGGGGGAACAGGCCACATGCTGCATGTGGATGTCTCCCCCACATCCACAGTCCTTGGGGGCAGGAGCTGGGCCAAAGCTAACCACAACACAGCCCAACATATGAGTGCCAATAGGTTTACTCAAAGTAGGCAAAAGTGAAGTTTGTCATCACAAGTTGTAAATGTTGCCAGCAAAAAAAAAAAAATAGAATTTAGAAAAATGGTTTTCTGAGTTTGTTCTTGGTCATAGCATATTATTGGGTTTTTTTTGCTTTTAATGGCAATTCCCTGGAAGCCTACATTTTCTCTGAACACAGTGATGAAAACATTAACCGTAACCACAGTACAGTACTATAATTCTAGAGTATAAAAGGGCTGAAAAGTTCACATGAGAAACTCATGTGTTTACTTTTATAATCTGTTTATTGAAGTGCAAATGTCAACCATGAAGTAATAATCACACGCAATGAGATACAGTAAACATTTTTTTCAGCATAAAAATAGGTACATGAAACTTCAATTATCCTTTTTTTTAAATTACAAAACTGAAAAAATAGTGTACACTTGTGCTGTCTTCTAACTTATATCAGCTGAACAAAGATCAGTTCAAAATGCCTCCTCTATATCTTAAGAATGAAACATGAAAGCATCAGGGAATATTATTTTGTGAAATACTATCTTTCCATAGGCATATTGACAAATTTTGCTGTCCCTAGTTATGCCAATGCTATGCATTTTCTTACTGCAAACAATATCTGAATACAGCAACACTTTATTTTTTAATTTTACCAGGTGTTGTTCTTAAAAATCACTTGTGTTAATTTCTATTTGATATTCATTCATCTTATTTTCCCTTATTTACCTTTTAAGAAGAAATGGAACCTTTCCTCCCACAGTTTCTTATCAGAGTTTGTTTTAACAGTGCTATTTTTAAAAAATCTAGTAGTTCCATATCTATTATTTTGTACATTGAAGAAAAAAAATAGTCACACTGAAGGAAAAAATAGTGCTGCTAGATAGACATACATACCAGTGTACCTTAATATTGTGGGGAGAGATGAAGTTCCACTTAAAATTAGGGATGAAATAATACCGGAAGACTGGTAGCCATTCAAAAGTTTTATGAGTTTACAATAATTACTTAGGAAAATGCATAGACATACATGTCAACTTTTCAAATAAACATTATGTCACATTGTTTTAGATTACTTAAGGCAGTTTCAGAAGTAGTTTCAAAGCATTTAAGGAGAACTTAACGGGCAATACTAAAATGCTAAAACTGGTAACTAACTTTTTATTAAATCTGTCAACAAATGCGGTAGATACCAAAAGCAGCACTTTCATTTAATCATTAATTTAAAGGCTCACTTTCCAACTTGATCTACTTTTCATTAAACAAAATAATATTTGCAGTGATGGCAGAGCTTATGAAAACTGAAGATCCAGGGATTTGATGATCAAAAGTCATTTGGAAACAAATAAGGAAAAGGTTAATGGAAGGTTTCCTTCTTCCTTCCTCAAAAGCAGCTTTTGTGATACAAAATTCAGATTTGATTTGATTTTGATTTTATTGGATTTGTATGCCGCCCCTCTCCAGAGACTCGGGGTGGCTAACAACAGTAGTAAACAGCATATGACAATCCAATAGATGCTTGGCAACTGACTCATTTTTATGACGGCTGCAGTGTCCTTAGAAGAAATGATCACCTTTCGCGAACTTCTGACAAGCAAAGTCAGTGGGAAGGTCATATCCTCTTAACAACTGTGTTACTAGTTTAATAACTGCATTGATTCACTTAATAACTTTGTGCAAGAATGGTCATAAAATGGGGTAAAGAAATTCATTCAACAACTGTTTCACTTAACAAAAGAAATTTTAAAATGGCCCCCTTGGATGGGCATTGCCGTTTGAAAGTACAGTGGTACCTCTACCTAAGAACGCCTCTACTTACGGACTTTTCTAGATAAGAACTGGGTGTTCAAGATTTTTTTGCCTCTTCTCAAGAACCATTTTCCACTTACAAACTCGAGCCTCCGAAACTGTAACCGGAAAAGGCGGGGAGAAACCTCTGTGGAGCCTCTCTAGGAATCTCCTGGGAGGAAACAGGGCCTCCACCCTCCCTTTGGTTTCCCCAATCGCACTCATTATTTGCTTTTACATTGATTCTTTTTGGATAAATTGCTTCTTCTTACAAACTTTTCTATTTAAGAACCTGGTCACGGAACGAATTAAGTTCATAAGTAGAGGTACCACTGTACTGAGAAAGTGGCATGAACACTAATAGTTAAGATAAATTCTGGATAGGAGTGATAGAGGCAAGGAAGAGGAAAAACATTAACATTTTAGCCAAAACATGAATGCAACTTAATTACATTGATATTATTGTTAAGGGGCAAAGAAATACAAAGAGCTGGTTTGCATCGAGCTAGGCCACTGGTCTACATAGAAAGAATTAGCCATGGGTTTCCTTGAATGTTTATGCTTTGATGGCCACTTTTCAAAAACGGGCACCTCATTTATTTATTTGTTTGTTTAATTTATATGCCGCCCAATTCCCAAAGGACTCTGGGCAACTTACAACAAAGAAAAACATCTAAAAAGAACAATTTAAAAAGATAATTTAAAACCCATATTAAAACCATGCATATCTCTTGTGGCCAGATCTAGACGCTACCACTTTTGATCAACGGCCTCAGGCCAGCTTGAAAAGCCAGGTCTTTACAGCTTTCCGGAAGGCCAGTAGGGCAGGGGCAGTATGGATCTCAGCAGGTAGCTGGTTCCAGAGAGCCGGAGCCACCACAGAGAAACCCCTGCCACACAGCCCCACTAGCTGACACTGTTGAGCTGATGGGACCCGGAGAAGGCCAACTTTGTGGGCCCTTACCTGTTGCTGGGAGCCGTGCAGTAGAAGGCGGTCCCGAAGATAGTTTGGCCCTAAGCCATGTAGGGCTTTATAGGTAATAACCAACACCTTGAATTGCATCTGGAGACTGATTGGGAGCCAGTGCAGTTCACAGAGAGTTGGTGTGATGTGGGTGTGCCTAGGAGCACCCACAACAGCTCGCGCAGCTGCATTCTGGACCAGTTGTAGTCTCCAAATGCTTTTCAGGGGTAGCCCCATGTAGAGTGCATTGCAATACTCTCCTTATCGAAGACTATTATCAAGTGAAGCAGTACAGCTAGTTGAGAAATCAAAAGTGAAGATCAAGTAAAATACCTCCTCTGAAGATCTGAATACTCCAATGTTCTCAGCTTACCACCACCAAACTTATGTTGCTAAGTGAGAAATTTGTTAAGTTCGCCCCATTTTACAACCTTTTGTACCACATTTGTTAAGTGAATCATTGCAGTTGTTAACTTAATAACAGAATTGCTAAATGAATCTGGATTTCCCCATTGATCACGTGACCTTGAGACACTGCAACTGTTATCGATATGAACCAATTGTCAAGCATTCAAATGGGGATGCTGTAACAGTCATAAGTGTGAAAACGGTCATAAGTCACTTTTTCCAGTGCCATTGTAATTTTGATTGTCACTAAACAGTTGTAGGACGAGGCCTGCCTGTCACTCTGAAGAGATTCATAAGTCCTGCCTACTAAAACAGACATTAACTACTATTAAACTAGAACTCATCAATAACAACACTTTGGTTGCACCGCATCATTATAGTAACAAGCGTCATCACATGCAAATGTCATCAATTAGGCCATGTGGTAACAGTCAGTGCACTTCAAGTATTTTAAATAACCTGTACCTATGGTAATGAAGGTGATGGACTTTTCTGCAAAATGAGCAAACGTGATACATTCTGTCATTTTCAGTTCCTAGTGCAAAAAGGCACAATTTTTTCTATTTGACTCAGATCACATATTCAAAAAACAGCAACAACAATGCTACTATGGAAGAAATTAAGATAATGCAGCGGCTGTTGGGAAAAAATTATTGCAAGGAAATTAACCCTACTTAAAATTCAATTTAAGTAGCCTTGTTTGAAATCCAAAACCTAAAGGATTACACCACTATTATCTGTGAATGAAAACTTGTTATATGAGCCACGACTATCTCTGTCTTCACACATTCTGTATTGATTCAAAGGGATTTGGGGCGGGGGGGAGGAGGTGGGTAGGAATTAGTGATTTTCTAACCTGGAACATGCCAATAAACCAGTGGTTGAAAATTGTACATTCACTTCAACGATGTAGAAATGCATTTATCCTGTTTGTTGGGGGGAAACAACATCACTATCAATCCTCACTTAAATAGATCGGTAACAGCCACCTGAATCTATACTGAATATCACATTAGCTCCATAGCGCAAGCACTGCCCTTTCAGAAGGCAAAACGGTAATTCATCTTAATTCTAGCCATCCTTTTTGACAATTTAGTAGACACCTGACATTTGTGTACATCCAAATTCCAATCCTGACTCCACAATGAAAATGCAATAGTCAAGAGGGTCTTTACACCAGCAAACCAATACATTTTGTAATGGCTGTAAGAGTATAATTGTGTTGCAATCAATGGTGTTTTGTTAAATTTATCTTTCACATATGTGATATTCCTAATTGATACTTATTGAATGAGCCTTACTAGCAATCTGAATTGGATATTAAAAAAGAGGTAAAGTGCAACATGAAGGTAAAGTAATAACATGGGCATTAAGCAATTGCACCTTTTCTGAAAACATCTGCTTTGGGAGCACAGAGAGTATGTTTTTATTCCTTATGGAGTATACTTCTGCCTTTCTAGATTTTCAAAAATTTGAGAAAAATAAAGTAGACCAAGTGCCATGCATACTGTAGACCAGGGGAACTATGGTCCCTTTATGACTTCAGCAGCCAGGCTGGCTTAGGAATGCTGGGAGTTGAAGTCTATAAGTCATAAAGAGGCCATAGTGTCGAGCCTTTGCTGTAGATCTTACCTAGATCTAAAAGTATCCGGGACAGTAATTTCCAACTAACCTGGCCTTTGACCTTGCTGGGAGTTCTGGGAGTTTCTGTCTTCAGAAGAATGCCAGCTTGAAATATGACTTGCGATTAAAAGGAAAGCTTGGGACACCTATGGTTATCATATACGGGCTGCCATATACACTGCTCAAAAAATAAATAAAGGGAACACTTAAACAACAGAATATAACTCTAAGTAAATCAAACTTCTGAAAAATCAAACTGTCCACTTAGGAAGCAACACTGATTGACAATCAATTTCACATGCTGTTGTGCATATTCAACTTTCTACAGAACAAAGTATTCAATAAGAATATTTCATTAATTCAGATTTAGGATGTATTTTTTGAGTGTTCCCATTATTTTTTGAGCAGTGTATATATATATCCACCCTTCCATCTCTCACAATGCTAGACAACACAGTATCAACAGTAGAAACCTTCAAATTTCTAGGTTCTATCATACCTCAAGACCTAAAATGATCACCTAACATCAAAAACATCATCAAAAAAAGCACAACAAAGAATGTTCTTTCTGCGCCACCTTAGGAAGCTCAAACTGCCCAAGGAGCTGCTGATACAGTTCTACAGAGGAATCATTGAGTCTGTCATCTGCACCTCTATAACTGTCCGGTTTGGTGCTGCAACCCAACAGGACTGATACAGACTTCAGAGGATAATGAGAACTGCAGAAAAAACAATTGCTGCCAACCTGCCTTCCATCGAGGACCTGTATACTGCATGAGTCAAAAAGAGGGTGGGGAAAATATTTACTGACCCCTCACATCCTGGACACAAACTGTTTCTACTCCTACTCTCAAAATGTCACTACAGAGCACTGCACACCAAGGCAACTAGACACAAGAACAGTTTTTTCCTGAACGCCATCACTCTACTAAACAAATAATTCCCTCAACACTGTCAAACTTTTTACTAAATCTGCACTTCTATTTCTACTAGTTTTTCTCATCATTCCTATCATCCTTTCCCTCCTACTTAGGACTGTAAGACTTCAACTTGTTGCTTGTATCTTAAGATTTTTATTAATATTGATTTTTTCTTCATTGTTTATTTGACCCCTATGATAATCATTAAGTGTTGTACCACATGACTCTTCACAAATGTATCTTTTTCTTTTATGTACACTAAGAGCATATGCACCAAGACAAATTCCTTGCGTGTCTAATCTCACTTGGCCATTAAAGTTCTATTCCATTCCATTCTATTCTATATATATCATGTGTGTGTGTGTGTGTGTGTGTGTATACCACCAATACATACTTGGCAAAACAAATAAATAAAATAAATAAAAATATAAGAAAATGCTATTTGCTGCCATATCAGAGAGATTACCAGCTAGATAATCCTAGGTATAGGTTTCCTTGTTGATGATAGAAGAGGCTACATATATATATTTATGTAAGAGCAAAAAGGACAATCCGACATCCTTCCTGAAATTCTAAATCCATATATCTTCATACTCAGAAGCTCATTTACACAGCCGTTCAAGATACAGTTAGTCCTTGACTTACAACAGTAACAAGAGCACTGAAAAAGGTGACTTATGACCACTTTTCATATTTATGATCATTGAAATATCCCCGTGGTCATGTAATCAAATTTGAGACACTTGGCAACTGACTCATATTTATGACCATTGCAATGTCCTGGGGTTCCGGTGATCAGCTTTTGTGACTTCCTTCCAAGCAAAGTAAATGGGGAAGCCAAATTCATTTAACCATCTTGTTGCTATCTTAACAACTGCAGTGATTCACTTAACAACTGTGGCAAGAATTGTTGTAAAATGGGCCAAAATTCACTTAACAACTGTCTTGCTTGGCAATGGAAATTTTGGAGTGAATTGTGGTCATAAGTCAAGTACAATCTGTACCTACATCCACGTTCAGCAAACAGTGACTGTACTTGCTATTCCTTTAATTATATCAACATTCATTATATGAAGGAAATCCTGTAAAATGAATATCAACATGGGGAGGGGAAACCTTAAGCATCTTAACAATCATATTCAGATAAGTGACTGTTGAGATGCCATATCAAAAAATGAAAAAGGTTCAATTTTTGAATTATTTGGAAAGGCTTCATGCAAAGTTATTTGGCTAAAATTGTATTCCCATTTTGCCTAAAATAATGTTTTGACTCTATCACACATGTAATTTATACTAGATGTCAGCCTGCTATTTTTAATGCAACCTCAATTTATCAACTTATTAATATCAAGTATTAATAAGTATTACAAATAGCTTAAAGAGCAGCTATTATGAGAACAAAGCATAAAGAAAAACTATGAAATAATGAACTGCGGCATCTACAAGTTTCACCCTAATGTTTAAAGGATGCTACCATTTCCAGTAATAAAGTGTTTTGTTACTACGCATTTAGTAAATGTGATGCCTTGAGATAGCCTAAAGAAAACGAACACTAAACATAAGTCATTCTTGCTTTATCTGTACCTCAGCAAAGTCACAGGCAGTTAAGCTTTAGAAGTACACAGAAGCCCTAAGGTCTGGAACAACACTGTCAAATTCATATTCCAGTTCTCATGAAATAGTATTGTAAAAGGATGCTGTCAGTACTAAAAAGGCAAAAAATGTTTTCCTATTGAAGGGGAAAATGACAAAGCTTTACTCACAAAGAAGCATATCTGAAATCTAGAATTCAACAAGCTTGTTAATGTTTCAAAGCAATTAGTGATTAATGCCCATTAATGTTACTTTTAAAAATGTACTGCGGACAATCTCAACGCAATAGTTACATGTGACTCGCTTATGACAGATATTCTAGCCAATTTAGATAATGCTGTGACTTCAAACTGCTGCATTTGTGGACTTAAAAAGGTGGAGGTTTTTGTGATTCATAAAAATGACACACGTCAAAATGTCAGGTTTTCGGTAAAGAAACACATCAAGACCAATGTTATGCATTCATGATCGAGCGTGTCATCATCTAAGACCACTCTAGTCTGACTTTTGATTATGCAGTGACTTGCTGAAAAAATATTCGCTGCAGTGTTATTTACTGGTTCTAATAAACCTCCCTGTTGCACAACTTTGGCTCCATAAATTATTCTCAAATTCTGGGGATGTAGAGATGCTAGAGCCAACACAAATATCAAGATGCATATTGGGGTTCTGTGGTTTTTTTTGCCTGCATTAGAATGTCCCTAATGATCTGGGAAATATCTTTCTGTGAAATCTCAAATCCATCCACTTCCACAACTGGCTTCTGCAGCAATGCCCAAAAATGCTCCCTTTGGATCAATGTTTAAAACTAAAACAGATAGACTCCTCCATCTTAGAAACATAGAAGACCTCATGGTCCATATAGTCTGCCCTTATACTATTTCCTGTATTTTATCTTAGGATGGATGTGTGTTTATTCCAGGCATGTTTAAATTCAGTTACTATGGATTTACCAACCACGTCTGCTGGAAGTTTGTTCCAAGCATCTGCTACTCTTTCAGTAAAATAATATTTTCTCATGTTGCTTTTGATCTTTCCCCCAACTAACTTCAGATTGTGTCCCCTTGTTCTTGTGTACACTTTCCTATTAAAAACACTTCCTTCCTGAACCTTATTTAACCCTTTAATATATTTAAATATTTCAATCATGTCCCCCCTTTTCCATCTGTCCTTCAGACTATATAGATTGAGTTCATTAAGTCTTTCCTGATACATTTTATGCTTAAAACCTTCCACCATTTTTGTAGCCCATTTTGTAGCCCAGACTCTATACAGCGGGATCACAATCTCCCTCTTCCTGCTTTTTATACCTCTAACTATGCAGCCAAGCATTCTACTTGCTTTCCCTACCACTTGACCGCACTGTTCACCCATTTTAAGAATGTCAGAAATCACTACCCCTAAATCCTTCTCTTCTGAAGTTTTTGCAAACACAGAACTGCCAATACAATACTCAGATTGAGGATTCCTTTTCCTCAAGTGCATTATTTTACATTTGGAAACATTAAACTGCAGTTTCTATTGCTTTGACCACTTATCTAGTAAAGCTAAATCATTTGCCATATTACAGACTCCTCCAGGAATATCAACCCTATTGCACACGTTAGAGTCATCAGCAAATAGGCAAACCTTCTCCAAATCTATCCTTTGGAGATAAATATTTTCTCTCTCGAAAGGATAGATTAAATATTTTGTATAGCAATGTTCTATGTTCTTACTTAAACCTAAGTCTACCTAAAGCCAGTGAGACTTAACATATTTTTCAGAGTATAAGACGCATCTTAGTTGTTGGGGAGGAAAATAGGGTAAAAAAATTTGCCTACCAGGTATTCATTTGGCTAGCATCCTTAGTCTGCTTAGCACATTATTTTATCTCCTGATTACGGCTTAAAAAAAGATTATTCGGAACCAGTAGCAATGAAAAAGAGCCTGCAAAAACTTAGGGCTGGAAAAACCCTTCGGAGAAAGTAGCAATGAAAAGGCCTGCAAGCCAATAAGAACCAGGAAGATTGTAAGCACCTCATTAGGGCTGGAAAAAACATTCTTCAGAGCCATTAGGAATGAAAAAGCCTGCCAGCTAGGAAGACCCAGGAAGATCGTTAGTGCCTCATTGGCCTGAATAAAACAGCTACATTGAAAAAGCTACATTCAGAGTATAAGACGCACCCAAATTTTCAGCCTCTTTTAGGGGGAAAAGGACGGGTCTTATACTCTGAAAAATATGGTAGTTTCTGAGAATACACATACAGAGGGGGTCTCCAACCCCCCCGGTCCATGAACTGGCACCAGTCTGTGGCATATCAGAAACCAGTCTGCACAAACAAGCAATGCCCCTTCCGTGGTATGCAAGCAATGCACAAAACCATGTGCCCTCTAGTCTATGGAAAAATTTTTCTCCATAGAACCAGTCCCTGGTGCCCAAAGGTTTGGGGGCTGTTGACATATACAGGATTACAAGTGAATGAAATATGCTGTGTGTGTCAGTAAACCTTTCTTCTCAAAACCTAAAATTAGCACATAACAAATATTGTTACAGACAACTAATGCTACATAAGCATTTAAATACTGATTAGCTTTTGAAGCAAGAAAAACTTGTCTTGAGTGCCCTGTTCTTTTTTTCACTTGAGCCTTTTTTTGACTGCTGCTAATGTTTACTGCTACCCTCTCTCTTCTCCAGAAAGCGGGGCTAGCCTGCAATTATCTTTCCTTATCAGTTTATTAGCCTTTTTTTCCCCCTGAAAGAGGACATTACCAAAGGAACTCATCCCTGAAGGAAAACATATTTTTCCCTTTCCCCCACAATTCTGAATTTTATATCGTGGCTATAGAGGTTTTGATCTGTTGCTGCCATGAGATTAATAAATATTGCTGATTTAAATATGCAAACCCAGCATTTTGATATATTCGATGCAAACACAGCCAGAAATGATTGATGGCAGAACTAATAATGAGATAAAAAGCAGAGTGCAAATTTTGTTTATGAGATATAGTAGGTGGTCTGAGTCTAACAAATGTTGGATGATGAACAGCAGAAAGGGCAAAGTGGTTATGAAAGGCTGCGGTGAAAAGAATTCCTTCAATGAAAACGGAAACTCCTTAATAAAAAAAAATCTTTAATTAAAACTGGGGCAATGTTGCTGCTGGATAGCTTGCAAAAAGAATCCGTAACCCTGACTACCATCCACCACTCACAAGAATTATATTGAAGTGATTTCTGAATTTGAATGGTTTTCAACATCTAGGTTTGGGGTATTTCACATATTGAATGATTTAGTTTGCTTCATCTCTGAGGACATTTTTCTACTGGGGTGAAAAACAGCAGTACAATCCAGCAGCAACAAAAATGTAATAAAAATGTATTGCGATCAGGAAGAGGTTACTTACTGCTAATAACTGAAATAAGAGATGTTTCTGCATTGTCACCTCCTACCTTTAATAAAAACAGTTGTTTTATTTAATTTTACCCCAGTCACAAGAATTGCTTTATAATGAATCATCTATCTCAGATTTGGAGACCTCTGATATTGCTTAGTTCTAGATCTCTGCTCTCAAGTCAGCAAGTCTTGAATCCTGTTTAGGAGGTAGTCTGCAATAATGAGGAGGATATAAAAGCACTATTGACTTCTAAGCATACCAAAATCATTTCTATAGAAGACAAAAAATATATGAAACTTGGCCAAAGGCCTGTCATAATGTATTTTCAAACTTAAATACCTTGGTCTAAATTATAATTATTTAAAATCTGATATATTAAAAAAAATCAAAATTGCACTTTTCACTGAGCTACAGTTCTATTGTACAGGTAATTTCTTGCATGTTATAATATGTGGAAGAACAGCAGAGACAAACTTTTCTTCCATGAGTATAAATCTAAATTAATTCTATCTAGGATTGTATTGCTTCTGTTTTCTAAAGTAAGTTTTATTTATTCTTTTTTTAAAAGCCTTTTTTGATGGTCAAGTTTTCAGGAATACTATTGCACTGTTCATTCAACAAGGCATGAATGTTTTAGATCCTTCAACTGTAGAGGTTTTCAGATTTTTGGCAGCAGTGCAGCATCTGGTTTTGAGTGGCAGCAAGTAGAGTCCAATAGCTACCAGCCGTTGGCTGAAGGCTTCAATCTTCACCTTCGTTAAGCACTAACTTCACTGCTCATAATTTCTACCATGCCTATGAAACAACACCAGCAATCCCAAATTCCTGGAAAAAATACAGCGAAATCTGCGAACAGACTTACCTAAATCGAACACCTTTGTCTTCTCTCCTAAATACTGTATATAAAGTAATTTCTGGGTACAGAATCTGATATCTGTAAGTTCAAAATGAGGCTTCCTCTGCCACCTGCCATGTACTCCTGACTCAGCCTTGAGTACAGGGTTTACCAAGGCCTATGCTCACCCACTGAAATCAAGCCTCTGAATTACACCTGTCAGCCAGCCAGAGCCATAATGAGACTGGCACACATTTCAAAGAAGTCCAACGTATGGCTCCCAAAGCGTGGTGTCATAGAGGACATGCTCCCAGTGAAAGATCCAGTGGGGGAACCAGGAAGTGACTGGCAATCAACAGTGGCGGAGTCAAGACTTAGTCTTGGTCTGTGCAAACGAGCGGCTGAGCTTGAGCGTTGAGGCGTAGAAGAACCCGATCTTTGTTCCATGACATCATCTTGAAAACACAGAGAAATGATTTAAAACAATATTTTGTGCTTGTAGGAGGTTAAAATTCCTCTCTACTCTTAAATTTTACTCCTGACTTAGCTTTTATTTATTTATTTATTAAATTTGTATGCCGCCCCTCTCCGTAGACTCGGGGCGGCTCACAGCAGTGATAGAAACAATGTACAATACAAATCTAATAATACGAAGTTAAAAACCCATAATTTAAAAAAACATGCACACAACACACCATACATAAATTATATAGGGCTGGGGAAGATATTTCAATTCCCCCATGCCTGACGGCAGAGGTGGGTTTTGAGAAGTTTACGAAAGGCAAGGAGGGTGGGGGCATTTCTGATCTCTGGGGGGAGTTGGTTCCAGAGGGCTGGGGCCGCCACAGAGAAGGCTCTTCCCCTGGGTCCCGCCAAATGACATTGTTTAGTCGACAGGACCCGGAGAAGACCAACTCTGTGGGACCTAACTGGTTGCTGGGATTTGTGCGGCAGTAGGCGGTCCCGGAGATATTCTGGTCCGATGCCATGATGGAAGACAATTCACCTAACAAAAGATAGTTTGAAGAATAGACTGAGGTAAGCTCCTGCTCTTATTTTATATCTCCTCTTCCTCCTCATCACCATCATCACCCTCCTCCTCCTCCCCATTTTCATGAAATGGAAGCTGCTTTTACTAGCGGTCTCCTACGCAATCTCCAGATATCTCAGGCCATGAATTAATAGTCTCATGTAATTCCCCATTCCTATCCATAATTCCTAAACCTCTGCTGTCTTCTTCAGAGAAGAAGAAGGAGCTGTTCTGCCATAACTTCTACGCTACAAGAGTAACATGGGAAGACTTTTTAACTGTATTGCTACACTTATTTCTTTCAAGTCACGCTTTTCTTCAAACATTTTGCCATAATTATGGTCTTTGCTATTCTAGATTCTTACCAAATCCTTTCCCTCCCCTTTATGTTAAATGGCTTATAGCTGTCTTCAAAACTACTGACAGCTATCTCAACTTCAGTCCCATTGGTCTCAAGCAAAATGTCCAAGAATAAAATCATATATGCATGTTCCATTAAGTTCAGAGAGTGTCACTATCAGATAAATCAGTGTCTTTCAAACTAAGCAGCTTTAAGAAGTGTGGATTTTAATTCCCAAAATTCGGCAGCCGGAATGCTGGGTTGTCCAGTTGCCAAGTTTGAAAAATACTGAGATAACTCACTTAAGACTGTGATTCTGCTAAGACCTTTAATTTGTAAGCAGTATTGAAACTGGACTGAATTTTTAACAAATTTTGATCACTAGTTTGCAAATCTGGGGAAGCAGTGTGTCAATCTTTTATGAAACAGTTTTATGAATAAATTGCACGCATCTATGTTTCTCCAATTCCTTTTAATATCTAGTATTTATATATCCCATCCCATCCAAGAAAAGGGGGGGGAATCACAAAAGGGCAAAAAGAAAACCAAGGAATTGAGGAGGTTTTTGGAGATAATAAATTGAAAGTGATACTAATGATATAGAAATATGGAATCATCGGGGGAGGGGGATTCATCGCTTTTGTAGAAAATACTATTAGGACTTCAGAAATGGTCTGTGATCAGAAAAGGCTTGCAAGAATATTTCCTGCTGAGGGATTATTGTGAATCTTGCAAGAAGCAGAATTTTTTCGTTTTACCCATGTGTATCATTAATCTGTCACAGTTAACACTAAGTGATGACAAATGGACTGAAGAAGTGTTGCTAAACAACAATTGTTCTGACTAGTAGAATCATAAAGTAGATATAAAGTATGATTGGGGGGGAGAGAAAAGATGGAGCTGTTTGGGTTTGGGTGTTATTGTTTTTCTTCCTTCAAGTTTGGGAATGCTTGAATTTTCTACATACCATCGATGCTTTTAAAGTCCAACAGATAGCTGCGATTGTCCACCTGATACAACTGCAAACTCATTTTCACATAATTTCCTGTAACTGGATTCTTTCTACGTACTCGAAGGTGATAGGCATTCACCACCTAAAACAGATAATTACCATTTGAGAAAAACATAATTATGGAAAAGAAAAAAGAACGTTAATTTCACATTTCAAAAAATAATTTTGCTTAAAGCAAAGGAATGTAATAAGTTCAGAGGGATATAAAAACTTAATTATGGAAAAGGTAAAAAGAATTTTAATTTCATATTTCAAAAAATAATTTTGCATCAAGAAAAGGAATGTTGTCTCAGACATTTCTCTTCTGTAATCCAGTTCAAGTCAGTGAGATATACCTTTCAGGAAACTGAAAAAAAAAAGCATCTTAACTAGATTAATCTCAGTATTGGAGTTTGAGGGGGGGGGGAAATGAATAGGGTTTTCCACAATTCTGCAAAAAACTATCAAATAACATTTCCTTACAGATGTTTTATAAATGTCTCTTAAACCCGCTCGGTCTCTTAAACCCTCTTAGAACCTGCTTTCGGTTTTTTATTTATTTTCTGTTTTAGACAATGCAAGTATTCAGTGAAACGTGGTTGAGAAAGATGTTATTTATTCTATGTGAAAATTCTCCAACCAGCTTTCTTAATTATAGTTTTGTTCATACTGGAATTTTAGCATGTTGCTACCCTCTATCAAGATAAAATTTATTGGGAGTTGGGTGATTTAGAAATTTGATAGAGACAGATAGATGGATGGATGAGAGATAGAAGAGAGCGCGAAAGAGAGAGAAAATCTCAAAGGTGCTTTTTCAGGAGGCAATTGGACTTTCTGGGGTTTTTTTTGAAGACATTTTGCTTCTCATCCAAAAAGTTTCTTCAGTTCCGAAAGAAAGAAAAATAACATGGGGGAAAAAAAGATTGAAAACACATCAACAGTAACTGAATTTAAACAAGCCTGGGATAAACATCCATCCTAAGATAAAATACAGGAAATACTATAAGGGCAGACTAGATGGACTATGAGGTCTTTTTGTGCCGTCAATCTTCTATGTTTCTATCAAGGAAGCCCTCAGAACCTGTGGCTATCTCAAGTGGGCCTTCATCAAATCTCAAAATAATAATAATAATCCTATAGAAATTCATCCATAACAAACAACAAAGAGAACAATAAACGAAGCAATGTTTATGCACATTGCAGGCATATTGGAAAAGCTCAGGAGGATCTTCAACCAACATAACCGAGTCTGCGGAGAGGGGCAGCATACAAACCTAATTAATAATAATAATAATAATAATAATAATAATAATAATAATAATAATAATAATTTATTGATTGATTGATTGATTGGATTTGTATGCCGCCCCTCTCCGCAGACTCAGGGCGGCTAACAACAATAATAAAAACAGCACACTTCAAACCCAAGAATACACTAAGGCAGAAGCTTGTCCACCATAAAGATAAAATGCTGAGATCTAAACTGAGCAACGTGGAACATGCAGTACAATGCAGCGAGCCATGGGCAGATCTGTACATTGGGGAAACAAAACAATGACTTCATAAGCACATGGCACAACATACAAACACATGAAGACTAGATTCAGCAGTCCATCTGCATTTAAAAGACACAGGCCACTCTTCTGAAGACAGCAAAGTCCACATTTTTGACAGAGAGGACCGCTGACTTGAAAGAGGGGTCGGTCAAAGAGGGGGAGGGATACGACGTTATCTATCTCCAGTCTACAACATAGTCCTTCCAACAGTTCCAAGAAGACTCCGCACCCATTTGTACCACTCAGGTCAAAGATAAACCTCCAGGTGACCTTAACAATTAGGTAAAAGAATGCAACTGACCAGCTGTCTGCATGGAGTATAAATCTTTCCATTCTCCACCATCTATCAGAGCTGAAGAAATTTATTTATTTATTATTTATTATTTAGATTTGTATGCCGCCCCTCTCTACAGACTCGGGGCGGCTCACAACAAGACACAACAATTCATAACAAATCCAAATAACTTTAAAATATTTAAAAAAGAACCCCATTTTTCTAACAAACACACACACAAACATACCATGCATAAATTGTACATGCCCGGGAGAGGTGTTTCAGTTCCCCCATGCCTGACGACAAAGGTGGGTTTTAAGGAGTTTACGGAAGGCAGGGAGAGTAGGGGCAGTTCTAATCTCTGGGGGGAGTTGGTTCCAGAGAGTCGGGGCCGCCACAGAGAAGGCTCTTCCCCTGGGGCCCGCCAACCGACATTGTTTAGTTGACGGGACCCGGAGAAGGCCCACTTTGTGGGACCTAATCGGTCGCTGGGATTCGTGCGGCAGAAGGCGGTCTCGGAGATATCCAGTGCCATGAAGAGCTTTAAAGGTCATAACCAACACTTTGAATTGTGACCGGAAATTGATCGGCAGCCAATGCAGACTGCGGAGTGATGGTGAAACATGGGCATACCTAGGTAAGCCCATGACCGCTCTCGCAGCTGCATTCTGCACGATCTGAAGTTTCCGAACACTTTTCAAAGGTAGCCCCATGTAGAGAGCATTACAGTAGTCGAACCTCGAGGTGATGAGGGCATGAGTGACTGTGAACAATGAGTCCCAGTCCAGATAGGGCCACAACTGGTGCACCAGGCGAACCTGGGCAAACGCCCCCCTCGCCACAGCTGAAAGATGGTTCTCTAATGTGAGCTGTGGATCGAGGAGGACGCCCAAGTTGCGGACCCTCTCCGAGGGGGACAATGATCCCCCCCCAGGGTAATGGACAGACAGATGGGATTGTCCTTGGGAGGCAAAACCCACAGCCACTCCGTCTTATCCGGGTTGAGTTTGAGTCTGTTGACACCCATCCAGGCCCCAACAGCCTCCAGACACCGGCACATCACTTCCACTGCTTCGTTGACTGGACATGGGGTGGAGATGTAAAGCTGGGTATCATCAGCGTACTGATGATACCTCACCCCATGCCCTTGGATGATCTCACCCAGCGGTTTCATGTAGATATTAAATAGCAGGGGGGAGAGGACCGACCCCTGAGGCACCCCACAAGGGAGAGACCTCGGAGTCGACCTCTGACCCCCCACTAACACCGACTGCGACTGACCGGAGAGGTAGGAGCAGAACCACTGGAGAACAGTGCCTCCCACCCCCAACCCCTCCAGCCGGTGCAGAAGGATACCATGGTCGATGGTATCGAAAGCCGCTGAGAGGTCAAGAAGCACCAGGACAGAGGATAAACCCCTGTCCCGGGCCCGCCAGAGATCATCCATCAATGCGACCAAAGCAGTTTCCGTGCTGTAACCGGGCCTGAAACCCGACTGCTGGGGACTAGATAATCGGCTTCTTCCAAGGACCGTTGGAGCTGGAGCACCACCACCTTCTCAACAACCTTCCCCATAAAGGGAAGTTTGGAGACTGGGCGATAGTTATTAAGTACGGCTGGGTCCAGGGAAGGCTTCTTGAGGAGGGGGTGCACGAGCGCCTCTTTATAGAGTGTTGGAAAAACTCCCCTCCCCAAGGAAGCGTTGGTAATCTCCTGGACCCAGCTCCGTGTCACCTCCCTGCTGGCCGAGACCAGCCAGGAGGGACACGGATCCAGTAAACAGGTGGCGGAACTCACAGCTCCAATGGCCTTGTCCACTTCATCAGGTGTCACCAGATCAAACTCTTCCCAGACAAGTGGACAAGTACGTGCCCCAGTCACTCGACTGATTCGTTGTCAGTCGACTCTGTTTTCCAATTGGAGTCGAGGTCAGCCCGGATCTGAGCGATTTTATCAGCGAAAAACGTGTTAAAATCCTCGGCACTGCTCTGCAACGGCTCCCCAACTCCCCCCTGGTTAAGAAGGAAGCGGGTCACCCTAAACAGAGCTGCCGGGCAGGATTCCGCTGATGCAATCAAGGCGGCATGGTACGCGCATCTTGCCGCCTTGAGCGCCACTTTGTAAGTCTTAATAAAAGCTCTTACAAGTGTTCGATCAGATTCAGACCTACTCTTCCTCCATCGCTTCTCTAGGTGTCTCTTCTGGCGTTTCAACTCCCGGAGCTCCTCGTTGAACCATGGAGCTCTACGGGGTCTAGCGCCACGGAGAGGTCGCAAAGGCGCAATCAGGTCAAGAGCCTGATACATGATATATATAATTTTCAACATATAAACAGCCTGATTCTTCATCAGTAGTTTTCCATAAACATATATAAAAACTAGAGAAAAGAGATTGCTTTCCCTTGTGTTCATCAGGCAGTGGGACACAAGTCCTGCAGAACACAAGTCTCTGCAGAAAAAAGATGCAATGGTTGGAAATCCGGGTCAGCTGCTATGTACTTGGACTGCAATCGTGTGACCTTGAGGTGCTGCAATGGTTATAATTTTGACGACCAGCTGTGAATATTACTTGTTTAATGCTGTTGCAAGTTTAAATGGTCTCCGAATGAGTGGTCGTTAAATAAGGATCACTATATTTAAGCATTCAGAACAAGAGATAGGCTTGGCACAGTGACAGCAGTGTGTGTGTGTGTGTGTAAGGATGGAACATGCCCAGCTTCTGCTGCCTGTCCTACCCAACACCGCTAACCCAAACATTTCAAACACAGTTGTTTCCTTATCAGAGCCTTCCAAAGGGTCTGAAGCTAGAAGAAAGCGTGACCAATGCTGCGGTGCCATGGAGTTTCCCCTCGCTCCATAGAGGAACTCAGATATCCATGCCAGTCAGAACCATTGTGTAGGGGTGGGGGAAAAGAGGAGCACTTGCCGGTGGGCTGGAGGTGTGTGGCAAACCCCCTCAGAGAGTCGGCTCAGCCCCCTCGGCCAACGGCCAACAGAAGATGACATTTAACTGTCGTGCTAGCTATCCTGTCACATCAACAGGATTGAATTGTGGGACTGGAGTAATCTGGAAAGGAATAACTAAAGTAAGGTGCTGCAGAGGGTGAAGGAAACAGAGGCAGGTGAGTGATATCACCATCAGAAAAGTGAAAACAAATACTTTAATATTCTAAGGGGAACAAAAGGAGCAGAAATTAAGGAACGGCTGCTTAACCTGTGGATACAATGGAGTAGTAAGATTAAAGGAATCTATAACTAAAGCCCATTACCAATTATTTGGAAATGCTATATTATATAATTAATATAATTATTTTACTAAGAGTGAAGAGTTTCCTGTTCTGTTTATACAGGTTGATATTGCACATTAGATTGATGAATTGATAATGGTGATGGACTAATTTTTTGATTCAATATAATTATCAGCATAAATGTGAAAAACTAAAAATTAGAGAGAGTGGAAATAGACCAAAATAGACCCAAAAAAGGTATATTATGATAGCTTATTATTTTATATCTATTTATCATTTTAAATATTTATATTTCACTTCTTTTTATTGTATTTGTATTTTATATTGTTGTAAGCCGCCCTGAATCCTTCGGAATTGGGTGACATATTATTAAATATAACAAACAAACAAACAAATACCGTATTTTTCGCTCCATAAGACGCAGTTTTTTTCCTCCCAAAGTAGGATGAAAAATCAGCCTCGTCTTATGGAGCGAAGATGCAGGCAGGGAGGGGGGGGGGAGGCTGCGAATTCGGAAGCGCCATCCCGCCGGCTGGCTGCCTAGCTGCTGCCTGGCCCACCGTTCCACGTAAGCTGCGCCCGTGAGCAGGCGTGCACCCCCAAATACACCCGAGCGCCCTTTTCCACGGGTGCGCGCTCCCCATCCCCCTGCCAGCCCGCGGGGAGGTGGGCGGGGGCGGGGAGGTGTGGCAGTAGGAGTAAAGGGAGCCGCGGCCGCCCCTGCCTCCCCACGGTGCCTCCGGCCAAATGCGCCCCTGGCTTCTCCACGCTGCCCTATTGCCCGCCCGATCCGCCTCCTCTCCTCCTCTGCCACCTCCTGCGTTGGGGCGCGATCTGCCTCCTCTCCTCCGCTGCCTCCTCCTGCCTTGGGGCACAATCTGCCCCCTCTCCAACATCGCTGCCTTCTGCCTTGGGGCGCGATCCGCCCCCTCTCCTCCTCCGCCGCCCCCTGCCTTGGGCGAGCAATCCAGGAGTCCGGGACAGGGTGGCTTTACGCCATGAAGAGAAAACGGCCAACTTTTCCCTGCTGCCGGAGCCGTTTCCTCTTCATGGCGAAAAGCCACACAGTCCCGGACTCCGGGATTGCTCGCCCAAGGCAGGAAGCGGCGGAGGAGGAGAGGGGGTGGATCGCGTCCCAAGGCAGAAGGCGGCGGCGGAGGAGGAGAGGGGGCGAATCGCGCCCCAAGGCAGAAGGCAGCCATCTGCCCAGACAGAAAGGAAACAAGAGAGAGAAAGTGAGAAGAAGAGAGAGAAAGAGGGGGAGAGAGAGAGAAAGAGAGAGGGGGAGAGAGAGAACGAGAGGGAGAGGGAGAAAGAGAGTGGGAGAGGGGGGAGAGATAGCAAGAGAGGGAGAGAGAGGGAGAGGGGGAGAGAGAGGGAGAGGGGGGAGAGATAGCAAGAGAGAGAGAGAAAGAGAGAGGGAAAGGGGGAGAGAGGGGGGAGAGAAAGAGAGAGGGAGGGAGAGAGAGGAGATAAAGAAAGAGGAGAGAGAGAAAGGAAGAGAAAGAAAGAAAGAGGGATAGAAAGAGAGAGAGAGTGAGAGATGCTCAGTGAGCCTTTCTTTGAAGTTGCCTTTCTTTCTTTCTTTCTTTCTTTCCTTCTTTCTTTTTCTCTCTTGCTCTCTTGCTCTTTCATTCTTTTTTCTTTCTCTTGCTTTCTTTCTCTCCTTCCTTCCCTCATTCCATTTCTTTCATTCCCCCTCTCTATTTTTATTTCTCTTTCATTTTCTTTCTTTCTCTCTTTCTTGCTTTCTTTCTTGCTCTTTTTCTTTCTCTCTTTTACCTTCCCTTCCTCTATTTCTTCTTTTCTTTCTCCTTCCTACCTTCTTCCCTCCCTCCCTTCAGTCCTTCCTCTCTTACTCTCCCCTTTCATAAGTTTCCTTGCTTCCTTCCTCTGTTCCTGTCCCTTCCCCCTTTCTTTCTTTCTTTCTTTCTTTCTTTCTTTCTTTCTTTCTTTCTTTCCTTCCTTTCCTCCCTCCATTTCTTGCTTTCCTTTTCCTTCCTCCATTCTTCCCTCCCTCACTCCCTTCTTTCACTCCTTCCTCTCTTCCTCTCCCCTTTTTGGCTCAAAATATTTTTTTTCTATTTTCCTCCTCTAAAATCTAGGTGCGTCTTATCAGCAGGTGCGTCTTATAGAGCGAAAAATACGGTAAATAATATATGAGATTGGTTTGGATGTATTTGAAAAATCCATTATGCTGAGACTTGGAGAATTAAATGACTTGGAATAATGTAGATAAAATAATGAAGACTAATATGAGAAGAAACTAAAAAAAATATAGAAGTGAATATTGATCCTTATGGGGCATTTAGTTATGATAAAATAGGGGACAAGAAAAATGAATGCTGAATAAAATGATTAAGAAATGTAAGGAAGCAAATATGCCCATGTTATACCAACACTCCGCAGTCTGCAATGGTTGCCGATCAGTTTCCGATCACAATTCAAAGTGTTGGTTATGACCTATAAAGCCCTTCATGGCACCGGACCAGATTATCTCAGGGACCGCCTTCTGCTGCACGAATCCCAGCGACCAGTTAGGTCCCATAGAGTGGATCTTCTCCGGGTCCCATCAACTAAACAATGTCGTTTGGCGGGACCCAGGGGAAGAGCCTTCTCTGTGGCGGCCCTCTGGAACCAACTCCCCCCAGAGATTAGAATTGCCCCCACCCTCCTTGCCTTTCGTAAGCTACTTAAAACCCACCTCTGCCGTCAGGCATGGGGGAATTGAGATCCTCTTTCCCCCTATCCCTTTACAATTCTATGCATGGTATGTCTGTCTGTCTGTCTGTCTGTCTGTCTGTCTGTCTGGTTTTTATATTAATGGGTTTTTAATCGTTTTTAGTATTAGATTACTATTGTACACTGTTTTATTGTTGCTGTTAGCCGCTCTGAGTCTCCGGAGAGGGGCGGCATACAAATCCAATAAATAAATAAATAATATGCCTTAAAATTAAAAAGCAAGAGAAAAATAACTATTTTGGTAAATTAAGCTAATAGCGGTCAATTTGGGAGGGGGGGATTGAAATTAATTGGTAGAGATCCCAGAAGATAAAATTAGATTTTTTTTCTTTTTAGAAGCAGCACTTTTGTAGTAAAATATACCTGGAATAAAGTGTTATATTTAAAAAATTTATGAATGATTGATTAAAATGTATAACTTTGTATTTCATTATAATATTGTAATATTGGAAGGTATATTGATTTATGTATGGAGTGATGGAGAAAAAATAAAAAACTTTTTGCAAAGGCTCTGACTTACACTTTCCTTCCACCTCCTCTGCGTCTGACTGCTGCTAACTCTGCTAGTTACTTTTTTTCAATGCCTTTGTAATGTTGAACAGTCACTAAAGAAATGTTTGTAAATCAAGGACTACTTATAACATATTATATTTAATCTGTTTTATGTACATAAGCCTTAACTGATTTTTGACTGTAACCAATAAAACTGAATTAAACTAATACAAGCCTCCCTTGGACACATCCAAAGGTAGCATTCACATGTTTTAAATTAAATCATACATAAATACATAGAATTACTCATCTGAAAAGCCTTCAAGAGCCAAACAGCATGGCTACTCTTACCTTCCACTCAAAATCCAGATGTTTCATGGCCCGGTAAACTTCAGCCATGATATCGTAAGGCCTGCTTTGACTTCGTATTCCTAAATGCCACTTGGCTTTTTTCACAGTCGACGGTTTTGGCTTAGTGGTGTTCAATGCATCCAAAGAGCTTTTTGCTTTGGGACTATCTGCAACAAGAGGGGGCATCCTTTCCGGATGAGGTTTCACCCCTGGAGGGATATGCATAGAATCGTCCATAAAAGAGCCACTAGGTGGGCTGGAGGCAAGGTAGAACTCACTAGCCTGATTCATGATTCTCCGATTGTCAATGATCAGGTGATAAGCAACCGAAAGCTGGTCTTGAGGATCTCCACTGTACAAGCTAGCCATCACTTCTGACTCGGTGCATTCAAATTTCTCACAAACCTCTCTCACAGCATCATCATCCATGACATTGGCATCGTACGATGGATCTTCGGGGAACAAATAACTGGGCAGATCTTGCTTGAACCATTCGTGCTCTCTAGAAGAAAATAAAAATGTTACTCCAGTTAGAACAATGTCAATGTTTAACAGTATATTGAAATCTCTTTCAAATTTCTAAATGTACTTCATCAATGTTATGTAACTGGGCGGACAGTTTAAAAGTCTTCTTGAGATTATTCGATTGTGGGGAGCATCAGATGTGCTATTCTCATGGGTTTTATTATTATTATTGTCATCACATTATCACATATATCAACCTACACCTCTGAATCATTCTGCAGTATTCCTCACTGCCCAAACTTTCTGATATGAAAAAGTTTCTGTCTAAGGTTTCCCACTGGAAGTTAACTAAGGTATGGAAACCGCAAAATACTGCAAAATGCTGGGAAGATGATTGTATATAGGAAAAAAGACATGGCGCTTAATCATCTTATAACTATATTCCTGAGGATAGACTCCATCCACCTGAAGATTTTACTAAAATGTTATCCTTTGCAAGACGGAAAGGAAAACAATTTATTTTCCATCAAATTAAGACAGAATTGTAAAACAAACCAGGGAAAATGTTAAATGCTTGCACATGGACACTTGTACAAGTTTGATTTTAATGGCCAGAGGGTTATGATTCTTTAGGACTGATTCCTATGTTCTGATTAAACCGCTATGAAAAAAAGAATAATTGTAGAATATACTCAGGCAAGAAACTGTTGAATCCAAGGAAAAGGGGAACTTTAACTTGATAGACCTAGAGTTCATTAATATGAAAGAGGTCCCTTGTATCCCCCAAGAGAACATACATGCACAATCAATACTTCAAACCACATATTGCATGAAGATTTCAGATTTTTGGAATGTGGCATATTGGAGATATTGAAATAAGGCTGAAACAAAGGGCCGAAATCTAGTCCATGGAGTGGTATAATAACTATAGAGTACCATGATATAATTAAGGCTTTAATACATATTATATGTTCTTTTACCTAAACAGTTTTGCAACTTATTAAAATGTACCTTTATTACATACTATTTCATTTTCATTCTATGTTGTTATTACAGATTATTTTAAATCTCATCTCATTAACAATTAATTAACAATTTTCAGCCTACGTTTAATCAGATTGGAAATGATTGTCCAATCTCTTTCTGGTTATCAAATTACACAATAAACACATTCTTCGCTGCAACCCTCTTCTTTCTTGCTTTAGAAAAATGTTAATCAGCGGCATGTTAGAATTTTGGCACAGGCTTACCGTATGTCCTTGATGGTGGCTCGTTTGAGTGGATCAACCTGCAGCATATGCATCAGCAGGGTTGCTATTGAGCGGTTGAGATATTCAGGAATGTAGAAAACGCCTCCCCGGATTTTTTTAAACAGGGTTGGAACATGATCATCATCAAAAGGAAGAGTCCCACAGAGGAGAGCATAAAGAATAACACCACAGCTCCAGATATCCACTTCTGGGCCAGCATACAATCTGAAGAAAAGAAAAATGTCATTAATTATGTCTTAATATTAAATAGTTGGGGGAGAAGAGAAAAGCAGTGCTAAATAATTGCCTCCACTCAAAACGAAGACCAGAAATTACAGAACCCTCCTCCTCCTTCTCTTAATCATTTTGTGTTGATACCTCTCCTTTTTTATCTCTTTTCAAACCAAGTATTCCTAATATATTCTTTGGCACTCCAGGTTGTTGATACTTGGCAATATAGTACTGAAAAATCTGTTTGGTCATGTTTCAGAATAGAATAGAATTCTTTATTGGCCAACTGTGATTGAGTACACAAGGAATTTGTCTTTGGTGATTATGCTCTCAGTGTACTTAAAAGAAAATATATATTTGTCGAGAATCATGACGTACCAATACTTAATGATTGTCACATTGGATGTCTGATTACCATTTCTGGATGGTATTGGATCTGGAGATACAATCATGAGGTACAACACTTAATGATTGTCATAGGGTTCAAATAAGTAATCAGGAAACAATCAATATTAATATAAGTCATAAGGATACAAGCAACAAGTTACAGTCATAAAGTCATAAGTGGGAGAAGATGGGTGATAGGAACCATGAGAAAAACTAATAGTAATAATAATGCAGCCTTAGTTAATAGTTTGAAAGTGGTGAGGGAATTATTTGTATAGCAGAGTGATAGCGTTCAGGGAAAAACTGCTCTTGTGTCTAGTTGTCTTGGTGTGCACTACTCTATAGCAACGTTTTGAGGGTAGGAGTTGAAACAATTTATGTCCAAGATGTGAGGGGCAGTAAATATTTTCACAGCCCTCTTTTTAACCCGTGCAGTATACAGGTCATCAATGGGAGGCAGGTTGGCAGTAATTGTTTTTTCTGCAGTTCTGATTATCCTCTGAGTCTATGTCGGTCTTGTTGGGTTGCAGAACCAAACCAAACAGTTATAGAGGTGCAGATGACAGACTCAATGATTCCTCTGTAGAACTGTATCAGCAGCTCCTTGGGCAGTTTGAGTTTCATTATAAATCTAAAGCTTTCTGAGTTGGCACAGAAATAACATCTTTGTTGTGCTTTTTTGATGATGTATTTGATGTTAGGAGTTAATTTGAAATAAAATATTTCTAACTATTGGTCAACTCAAGGTATCTGTCATTCTTTTCTTTTTTTAGGCTGTTATTTCTTTTTAAAAATAAAATCATGTAGCTCTCATTACCTAAATAAGTTAATAACATAAACCATTTCACTTCATTCCCCAAGCATTTCAACATGCAACCATTTCCGTCATCTTCTACCTTCCAGAGATTACTTCCGGTGCTGCGTAGTTGGGTGAGCCACAGCTGGTTCTCAGGAATTCACCATCTGACATCATATTGGACAGCCCTAAAAAAAACGTTTAGATATTCACTTATAGAGATGAATCAAAAAGGTAGAAGAACTCAAACTGGGAAATTACAGTTGGAATGGAATGGAAAGGAAAGGAATAGAACAGCCAACTGTAAAATAATAAGAAATGAATTCTAGAGCTATACCACTTTTTTCCCCCTAACAAACTAAACAGTCACCAAGCAATAAAACTGCTTGGTTATGGTTTGCTCCAACGGTGTCAGCATTTTCTAGACATTTCCTTCATATATATATAGAATCTTATTTTTTCTGCAGACTCCTGCATCCAAATTAATCCTACCAATAATTAAATTTTTGCACACAGAGACATAGAGGAAAAAGTTCTGGATGTCCAGACAAACAGGTATAAAACTTTGTGTTTTATACTAGACCTGGAATATTCTTATTTATCTACATGAAGATGACCATTAGTTTAAGTGAAATATTTCTATATTCTGCCATTTCTATTTGAAGGGGAAGTGAAACAGATTACAGGGGGGAAATGATTTATTCAACAGTACAGTGGTACTTACAAACTTAATTCATTCTGTGACCAGGTTCTTAAGTAGAAAAGTTTGTAAGAAGCAATTTTTCCCATAGGAATCAATGTAAAAGCAAATAATGCGTGCAATTGGGGAAACCACAGGGAGAGTGGAACCCCTGTTTCCTCCCAGGAGATTCCTAGAGCAGCCCCACAGAGGCTTCTCCCCACCTTTTCCGGCCGTGTTTCTTCCCAGGAGATTCCTAAAGAAGCCCCATGGAGGCTTCTCCCTGCCTTTTCCGGTTACAGTTTCGGAGGCTTGGGTTTGTAAGTGGAAAATGGTTCTTGAGAAGAGGCAAAACAATCTTGAACACCCGGTTCCTATCTAGAAAAGTTCCTAAGTAGAGGTGTTCTTAGGAAGAGGTACCACTGTAAATATACTATATATACTGTGTTAAAAAAACAATTAGTTATTTTGCTCACTTAAGACTGGCATTCTGACAGAAGATCTATCACAACAGCAGATATTTTTGTAAATATATTTTCTTCACTGTAGTAGGAAAGCAGAGAGAGCTAGGAGAAAGCTGCCACCACTGATAATTCACAATGTATTTTCCAATGAAATTACTAACCAAAGCAATTTAGGCTTTAGTGAAGGTCAAATGGCTCCCCATAAAATAATAGAAAGATAGTTGTTCTTGAATCTGCCTGGAATCTAACTTCCTAATTTCATAGTTGTTCTATTGAAAACATTTGGTTTTCAATAATCATGGAATTTCTTTACCGACAGTTTACTAACTTGGAGAAGATTAAGCCAATGTTTTCATTTAAAAGAGCTCTTCACAATAACACAGAAGCTTATAACAGTGATGGAAAATAACACTGAGTTCCCTGAAAGAAGTTAACATTGACACAGTCCAGAGAATTGGCTGGTAGCCAATTACATTTTTGGAATGCTATTAGGGTCACATACCAAAATCAGCTATCTTGGCATTCATGTGTGCATCCAGCAGCACATTCTCTGGTTTCAGATCTCTGTGAACCACCATATGCCTATGGCAGTAATCCACAGCTGACAGAATTTGCTGGAAGAGGCGCCTGGCTTCAGCTTCTTCTACCTGCAACAACAACAACAACAACAAAAGCAAATAAATGCACTAGGACACAGGTATCAAACTCGCTACATCACGTTGCGGTCAAGTGACATTTAGCAACATTTTTCCTGTTTGTGGAGCTTTTTTTATTTGACTTCTATGCCGCCCAATCCCGAACGAGCTGGGTTGGGCGTGGCCTGCACGTGACGCATCCAGCCCACGGGCCACCAGTTTGACACTCATTCTACGATTTTCTGTATGCCACTTAACAATGCAGCAACCCTCTCTTGGATGAGCCACAAGACAAATTTGGAATTACAGTATGGTTAATAGCACTAAATTGAAAAACAAGAGGTGATATTTTTGCAGAGTTTCTGAAAATTAAGGCTGGTCAAACAGTTAAGTGTCACCTCACCTGGTTCTCTCTCGGTTTTCCCTATACGGATGTCGCCTCCTTGTTCTTCGTTAATGGCTTTTGCGGCAGCCAATAGGGTAACAGAAATGGCATAGTGGCTAGGGTTTCAGGAGCAGTTGTTAAGTAAGGGTGTGTGGGATGCATAGAGCATATTTCCTCCCCCTCCCCTTTCCGGCCTTGCCTCCTAACCTTGTGTTGTTTGCACAGCAAGCAAACAGAGGAAATGGAGGAGACCAACTGCTCATGCGTTTAAATATTTTGGAGGAAGGCTTATTTTGGGGGAAAGGCTTATTTTAGCACATGCACTCGAAAGCCTGATTGGGCTTATTATCTGGGGAGGGCTTAATTTTGGGGAAACAGGGTAGGCAGATAGATAGATAGATAGGTAGGTAGGTAGGTAGATAGAAAGCAAGAAAGAACAAAAGAAAGAAAGAAAGAAAGAAAGAAAGAAAGAAAGAAAGAAAGAAAGAAAGAAAAATGTAGTATTTTCTATGAATCCCAGAAACTGAAGGAACGGTGAGAAATTCTCCAAATGTTAGTGGGAATGACTTATGATCAAGCGAGAGAATGGTGACAGGAAAACTCAGGAGGAACAAGGTAGTACTTCTGCAAGGGCAGGATTTGATTATTTATTTATTTATTATTTATTTATTACTTAGATTTGTATGCCGCCCCTCTCCGAAGACTCGGGGCGGCTCACAACATGTAAAAACAAATCATAAGCAATCAGACAAATTTAAAATATTTAAATATTTAAAAAACCCATATACTAACAGTCATACACACAGACATACCATGCATAAATTAAACGTGCCCAGGGGGAGATGTTTCAGTTCCCCCATGCCTGACGGCAAAGGTGGGTTTTAAGGAGTTTACGGAAGGCAGGAAGAGTAGGGGCAGTTCTAATCTCCGGGGGGAGTTGGTTCCAGAGGGCCGGGGCCGCCACAGAGAAGGCTCTTCCCCTGGGGCCCGCCAACCGACATTGTTTAGTTGACGGGACCCGGAGAAGGCCCACTCTGTGGGACCTAATCGGTCGCTGGGATTCGTGCGGCAGGAGGCGGTCTCGGAGATATTCTGGTCCAATGCCATGAAGGGCTTTAAAGGTCATAACCAACACTTTGAATTGTGACCGGAAATTGATCGGCAGCCAATGCAGACTGCGGAGTGATGGTGAAACATGGGCATACCTAGGTAGGCCCATGACTGCTCTCGCAGCTGCATTTTGCACGATCTGAAGTTTCCGAACACTTTTCAAAGGTAGCCCCATGTAGAGAGCATTACAGTAGTCGAACCTCGAGGTGATGAGGGCATGAGTGACTGTGAGCAATGAGTCCCGGTCCAGATAGGGCCGCAACTGGTGCACCAGGCGAACCTGGGCAAACGCCCCCCTCGCCACAGCTGAAAGATGTTGTTCTAATGTGAGCTGTGGATCGAGGAGGACGCCCAAGTTGCGGACCCTCTCTGAGGGGGTCAACAATTCCCCCCCCAGGGTGATGGACGGACAGATGGGATTGTCCTTGGGAGGCAGAACCCACAGCCACTCCGTCTTATCCGGATACAATTGTACAATTTGTAAACAACATAATAAGACACGAAGAAGCAGATTTCTTCCCCAAATATTACAGTGTGTTTACAGTGAAAAAGATGATATGGATAAAGTGCCCTGGAAGGAACAAATGGTGTTGTCAGATGGAAGAAAGTCACCAGGGGTCTTTCTCTTTTATTTTTGTGTGTAACTATATTTTATACTGTTTTTGTGTACCGTATATACTCGAGTATAAGCCGAGTTTTTTAGCCCCAAAAATGGGCTGAAAAACACAGCCTCGGCTTATATTCGGGTCATTGACAAAGTCACCACACGAGGGCGCCATTGCTTGAGCCAGAGCGAGGAGGCACCAGCTTTTGTCCCCTCTGGCACGCCGTAGTTCCTCTCCCTGCCTCAAGCAAAGAAGGCAGCCATTTGCAATGGTGAGTCGGATTAAAAAGGCCCCCTGCTGTCAGATTCTCCTCCCCCTCCTTTGAAAGGATTTAAACTGTTTAAAAAATGGTATTTTGTGGTAGTTGCTGTCCTTGCTTGGATAGGATCTAATAATGTGTTATGAGGCAGAGCTAGACAGGAATTCTTTTTCTATCTGTCTATCTTTCTATCTATCTATTTTTCTATCTATTTTTCTATCTATCTATCTATCTATCTATCTATCTATCTGTATCTATTTCTTTCTATCTATCTATCTATCTATCTATCTATCTATTTTTCTATCTGTCTGTCTATCTTTATATCTATCTGTCTATCTATCTATCTATCATCTATCTATCTATCTGTATCTATTTCTATCTATCTATTTTTCTATCTAACTATTTTTCTTTCTTTCTATCTATCTATCTATCTATCTATCTATCTGTATCTATTTCTATCTATCTATCTATCTATCTATCTATCTATCTATCTATTTTTCTATCTGTCTGTCTGTCTGTCTATCTATCTTTCTATCTATATCTATCTATCTATCTATCTATCTAGCTAGCTAGCTATCTATCTATTTTTCTATCTGTCTGTCTGTCTGTCTATCTATCTTTCTATCTATATCTATCTATCTATCTATTTCTATCTATCTATCTATCTATCTATCTATCTATTTTTCTGTCTGTCTGTCTGTCTATCTTTCTATCTATCTATATCTATCTATCTATCTATCTATCTATCTATCTATCTATCTATCTATCTATCTATCTATCTATTTGGTTTTCTATGCTGATAACCTCACAGCAGCTAATGCTGAAGCTCTTCTTTGGATACACTTATTTGTTTGTTTGTTTGTTTGTTTATTTATTTAATTGGATTTGTATGCAATCCCTCTCCAAGGACTCAGGGTGGCTCACAGCATATATAAAAACAGAACAATAATGTAAATCCAATTAATGATGAGAAGGAATCCAGTTTTGAAGGATTTTAACTCTTAGGTTTTAGCTTTGTTCCTGATCGAGCTACTTTTTTTACTTTTTAATTTATTGTTAATATTGTTAATTTGTTTACCCTCTTTTAAATTTACAGAGCTAGTTTACTGGTTTTCTTTAAAATAAATATTCTAAAACATGTCTCAATTAATGTAATTTTATTGTTTTCCATTTTTATAAGTTACCAGTAGCCACTGCATTTTCTAACCTCGGCTTATACTCGGGTCAATACGTTTTCCCAGTTTTTGTGGCAAAAATTGGTGCCTCGGCTTATACTCGGGTCGGCTTATACTCGAGTATATACGGTAATTTATGTAAATCCTGAACACAAACTGTTTCAACCCCTACCCTCAAAACGTCACTACAGAGCACTGCACACCAAGACAACTATACACAAGAACAGTTTTTCCCCCAAATACCATCACTCTGCTAAACAAATAATTCCATCAACACTGTCAGACTTTTTACTAAATCTGCACTTCTATTTCTATTAGTTTTTCTCATCATCCCTATCATCCTTTTCCTCCCACTTAGGACTGTATGACTGTAACTTGTTGCTTGGATCCTAAGATTTTTATTAACATTGACTGTTTCTTCATTGCTTATTTGACCCCAATGACAATCATTAAGTGTTGTACCACATGATTCTTGACAAATGTATCTTTTTCTTTTATGTACACTGAGAGCATATGCACCAAGACAAATTCCTTGTGTGTTCAATCACATTTGGCCAATAAAATTCTATTCTATTCTATTCTAATTTTAATTTTTATGTAATTTTATGTGGCTTGAAAATATTTTATTTCATTATAAGATAGTGGTCTCTTTCTACAATAAAACTGATTGATGAACTGACAATTCCAGTCATTCCCAAACTTTATACCCACTAGCTCAAGTGAGCTGTGATAAAAGATATAATAAAACATAACTGGAGGCAAACTGGACTGAAGTTTTAAAACTATTATGATCAAAGAATCAATATATTACTGCATAATCCTTTCCAAGAATTTTCCAAAGATCTATAGACTTTCAAAACATCTTTTACATTTTTGTGGCTACTCTTTATCCGATCCCTAACATAAGTTAAGTCACAGTTGGCAAATACATTTTATATGTTTTAAGATCAAGACTGGCATCACTGATTGGCATAAAGAGGTATTTAACTTGCTGATACTGTTGCTGCTATCTAAGAGATGTTTCATCCTCTCACACAGCAAGATGAGAATAGTGATGCTAGCAAGGAGAAGGGTCAGCAATTGACTGCTATTACGTGTTTGTACGCCCAATCATTCCCAAGCACATATACAAGCAGCAATAATGACAAGTCAAGGACTTCCTAAAACAGATGTCCTGCTTTCAGCAGCAACCAACATATTCTGAAATCACCCTTCAAGAATAATTGTATGCAAGGATAGTCTAGGAATATTCCAAATTGTTATTGCTGAAAACGGACCTTGATGTTTGACAACAAATTTATGTACCGTATTTTATTTATTTATTTATTTATTAGATTTGTATGCCGCCCCTCTCCGAAGACTCAGGACAATAAAAACAATATAACAGTGGAACAAATCTAATATTAAAAACATATAAAACCCTATCATTATTTAAAAACCAAACAGCAACATTCATACCAAACATAAAACAAAGTATAAAAAAAAGCCTGGGGAAAAGTGTCTCAACCCCATGCCTGGCGGTATAAGTGAGTCTTAAGTAGTTTATGAAAGACAGGAAGGGTGGGGGCAGTTCTAATCTCCAGGGGGAGTTGGTTCCAGAGGACCGGGGCCGCCACAGAGAAGGCTCTTCCCCTGGGGCCCGCCAAATGACATTGTTTAGTCGACGGGACCCGGAGAAGGCCAACTCTGTGGGACCTTATCGGTCGCTGGGATTCGTGATGCCTTATGCTTATAGCCCTATTCTTTTGAGCACAGAGAGTATACTGAAAACTTTTGCTCCAAAACCAACTCTAATTCTTTATAAAATCTAATCCCAGGATATTGAGTTTTATTCTAACCATGGCTTTATCCTGGCTTGATTTAGGTAGCTTCTATTAAACCAGAATATAGTTTCCTGGGCTTAGACAGCATAAGGAATCCTTGCATTTCAGGTTGATGCAATTGTTTATTTTGAAAATATAGAATACAAATGGAAATGTAAGCTCTAAGTCTAATACAATTTTAAAAACCCCAACATGACATAAAATCTATTCCTTTAAAAATGGGAGGAATCACACAAGTGATTCTGATCTATGCATTTCGTAACATTGCTTGCACGCACACATCAGAACAAGACTGGTGATTCCTAAAGCTTGGTTTGTGTAACATTTTATGTTAAAAAGCCCTAATGTTAATTTTCAAAATGAGCTCTGAGAACATTTTATATGTGGAAATAATTAAAAAATCACATCCTCCAGTGTTCTGAAGTAGCACTAGTAGATAAAGAGATGAATGAAGAGAGACAGAGTACTGTGATGGTAGAAAAGACTATTGCACTTTGGTCTATAGTTATGTGAGTTCATATTTTTTTTTTAATGTTATTATACATAAAACCCCTGGAGGATGGGGGAGGGGGATCATCAAAGGGCAGTTTAAGTCAAATCTTTCTAAATGATGTATCTGCAGAAAGAAGTTAATTTTTACACGAGAGGCGTTTTAAGTATACTATTGAAACTTCAAGCTACAAGATGTCATCAATTACAACAAGACAACCTAATTTGGCTTTCTCTGTTTATATAGAGAATGATGTAGTTGAGTTCAAAACTAAAGTGGAATTTCTTCATTAATTAATGAGCCTTATCAGCTGATTATAATGATAGAATAATCAAAATAACTGCATACCTCACATTTTATAATTAACTATTATATAACACATTCATCACTGACTAAATTTATAAACAGTAGACTAAACTACAAAAATGCAAAATAACGGTATGAAATGCTACTCCTATACTAGATTTATAGTTATGAATGCTCCAACACTGGAAGTTTTAAAGAAGATGTTAGATAAACATTTGTCTGAAGTGGTGTAGGGTTTCCTGCCTAAGCAGGGGGTTGGACTAGAAAACCTCCAAGGTCCCTTCCAACTATGTTATTCTATTCTATTCTATTCTATTCTATTCTATTCTAGTCTAGTCTAGTCTTCATCAGTAACTCTACTTTGAAAAGAAAAAAAATGCAAAGAATAAAGTACTGTACTTTAAATTGTATTATTTGTCTATAAAACATGTTTTTCCTGAAGCATTTTTGCTGTTCTTAGCCTGAATTGTTGTTCATATTATATATGGCACATTTGCTAGTAATCATATCACTAACTAAACATACTTATAAATCTTTCCACAACACCAAATAAATTTTAAGATTGTGTGAAATGACCTCTGTATCCATGTTTCCATGTTTTTACAAAATCAGATGATCTCCAAATCATTGTTACTGTGATCAGTGGCATGAGATAAACTTTGGCCACTTTAAGAGGTCTGGATTTCAACTCCCAGATTTCCCCCATGCTGACTGGGGAATTCGGAAGGTTTAAGTCCAGACCTCAAAAAGTGACCAAGGATGAGAAACACTGATGTAAATAAACCCTTGGGCTGTCGATGATTTTAAACAAAAGAGGGTGATGGAGGTTGCTTGTGCTTAGCGCTTATATTAATTTCCAATTAATTAAGATATATTTGGTTTGAGCTATGATGATTAGTAGAATTGCTGAATTGTAAAACTGGATAACAATCTTTCCCAATTGGGAGTTTATTAGATGTGCTGATTTTAACATCATTATCCAAGTGAACATGGTCCAATTGTTAAATGCAATGCATCTGGTGGGCACCAGATGGGGAAGAGTATTGTAGCCAATAGCTACAATAAAGGAAAAAATATACATCAGTGATTTGATTCAATAGCAAATCATTTTACATATGGCTAATAGGCTTGGGCTAAAATAATACAATTTAGCAAAGCAATTCTATTTTCCACTACTGTCTGTTTGTCCTTTCACCACATGCATTTTTAATTCCAATTAGATAAGACACTTACATGTCCATGTTTACAGATATAATCAAATAATTCTCCACCGGACACATATTCCATCACCATGAAAAAATCAGTAGGGGTGCTGATCACCTGATATCTATTGAAAACATACAAGAAAATAATTGTATCTTAAATGTTTTTGCTGAACGAAGTTCTTAAGACCCTTTGTCTAATCTTAAAGGAGTCCTTAATAAAATCACTGGAATTTACTTTCTATACAATTACTTTTCAATTCTAAAGGATAAATTGGTCTCTTTTTTTGCAAACTCCTTTGGGACTCTGGTCAATTAAACTGTTTGATAGATCTTCATTACTCCTACTCTACCCCCTACATTAAACTTCTTCACTCCTCTAAGAACTTTGTTCAATAAATCTTCTCAGAACTAATATTCTGAACATTGCTACCAAGAGAAAATTAAGACACTGCAGATTCAAAAGTCAAAATACGTTAGTACTGTATATGTCCAATGATTACATAACAGGAATGGTTCCTTCACCTTACAATGCAGGACTTGTGGAGTTTTTGTTAGCCTTCTCATTCAGTCCCAAAATATGGCGCAATAATACACTGCTCAAAAAAAATTAAGGGAACACTTAAATGACACAATATAACTCCAAGTAAACCAAACTTCTATGAAATCAAACTGTCCACTTAGGAAGCAACACTGACAATCAATTTCACATGCTGTTTTGCACATTCAACTCTGTACAGAACAAAGTATTCAATGAGAAAATTTCATTCATTCAGATCTAGGATGTGTTATTTGAGTGTTCCCTCTATTTTTTTGAGTAGCATATTTACTCCTATTTACAATCTGTCTGGATCCACAATACAGATAATCCTTGACTTACAACCCCAATCAAGCCCAATTTTTTTGTGACTAAGCAAGATATTAAGTGAATTTTGCCCCGTTTTATTATCTTTCTTGGTACCATTGTTAAGTGAAGGGGCATTGGTTCTTACCTGGAATGCCCTTTCAACTCAGTCCATAGAGCTAGAATAACCCATCCTGGACTCTTCTTTCGATGTGAGAGAAAATCACTGCATTTATTAAATTAATAACACCATTGCATAGTGAATGTGGCTTCTCCATTGACTTTTCTTGTCAGAAGTTTACAAAAGGTGATCATATCACCTGGGACATTGCAATTGTCATAAATGGGAGTCAGTTGTCAAGCATCTGAGTTTTGATCACTTGACTGTGGAGATACCGCAACAGTTGTAAGTGCGAAAAACAATCATAACTCACTTTATTTAGTGCCATTATAACTTTGAATGGACACTAAATGAATTGTTGTAAGTTGAGTTCTACCTGTATAAAGCGATTATATATATTCACCGTTATTAAGAACATACAATATGGCTATACATGTATTTACAATAATGCAGCCATTTTAATGAAGGTTCAAAATGGACAACCAAGAAAGACCTCAACCATCCTGTATCAGGAAAAAAGACTTGTTTTTTGCTTTAGAGATTGGTCTCAGAAGTACACAGCTACAATACTATGTTTGAATAAGCTGAGTACTTCCTTTTTATGCATTATTCAATGAAATAAAAAACATTTCAATTTTGCTCTTGAAATTTTAATACATAAATATATAATTATATATTAGTCTATCTAGATTAAAAGATCTATTTTTCATTTCATCACCTAATATGAACACCTACACTAAGTGCTACTTTGCTTTTATCAAGCAACTGTGCAATCTTGTACCAGTTATCCCAGAAAAGTACAAGATACTGCATCAAACTGAGAGTCAAAGTTTTATTTTCTGTCTGTTACAGAACAAGAAATATAAATTAGCCTGAAACATTTTGAAAAACATTTTATAATGGTCCAGAGTCATCCCAAACTGTGATATGGTTGGCATGTAAATTTAATTGACAACAATTAATATGATAGTAATCCCAATAAATATTTTGCTGGCTGAGTTTCAAGAGGAAGAATGTCCATACAAGTATTCTATGGGCTTGGGGGCATATTCGATATAAGAGCAATAAAACTTACTTTGTGTTTACATTTATATTATTCTTAATCATATTAAAAATACAGCAAAATACTTGCAATACAGAAATATATATTTCACACATTTTTGTATTTTGCTACGAAGAGAATAAGTTAGTATGCTTACAGTTTGATAATATGGGGATGCCTGAAAAGTTTTAAATTCTGGATTTCTCGTTTGATCTTTCCAACAACATCCAAACTACGAATCTTTTGTCTGTTTAAAATTTTCACTGCTACTTTATGTCCAGTAAGCTGGTGTTCTCCAACTAAATAAAAGACAAAAAAGTTGAATGTTAATTTCTGTTTACATAAAAGAGGTTACTGATTTGTGAGATGAATCACTTACGTATTAACACTACAATAAAATTAAAACCCTGTAATCCTTTAATTCACAGTAGAATCGGGGCAAGAGTGGAGCTTAATTGGATGGCTGTATGCCCTTCCTGATGCCACACAGAATTTGCAGCGGATATTTTTTTTCTTTGTGCCTGAGAAAGAAAAATCTGCTGCTACACAATCTCTACTCAGGAAAGTTTCCCTGGTTTGCAATGTAAGTATTTTAAAGACTGCAACCTCTAAAAGGCTATGAAATCCTACCCAAACAATTGGATTTAATGGAACTTACTGTATTCTTGAGTTGTATACAGTGGTACCTCTACCTAAGAATGCCTCTACTTATGACCTTTTCTAGATAAGAACCAGGTGTTCAAGATTTTTTTGTCTCTTCTCAAGAACCATTTTCTACTTACAAACCCAAGCTTCCAAAACTGTAACAGGAAAAGGCAGGGAGAAGCCTCTGTGGGGCCTCTCTAGGAATCTCCTGGGAGGAAACAGGGCCTCCACCCTCTCTGTGGTTTTCCCAATCGCACATATTATTTGCTTTTACATTGATTCCTATGGGAAAAATTGCTTCTTCTTACAAATGGTTCTACTTAAGAACCTGGTCACGGAACAAATTAAGTTCTTAAGTAGAGGTACCACTGTACTGTATATGGAATTGTATTGTGACATAAATATGAAAATACAGTTTATTCTAAATCTATTTTTCTTTCTAGAAATTACATTATTCAAAAACCAATGTTTGATATCAGTTGTGGATAAATTTATCTAATAATAACTTTTACAACATTAATAAAAGTAGTAACAAAAATATAAATTAATTCAGAGTTGAAATGCTTCTTCTTACATCAAGGTCAGCATACAATTCATAAGTTTTAAAGAGCAGCATGATTTTTTTATATATAGGACCGAGAGGCAGATTCCAATTACCGCTGATACCAGTGCACTTCCCGTGGAGCTCTGCGACCCTGGCGCATACGTGCTGGAGCAACATTTGCTTCCTGTGCATGTGAGGATGTGTGTGAGCACAAGAGTTTGGTGATTTTAGCTGATTTTTTTGCTTTCACGCATGAGCAAAAGCAAAAAATGAGCAAAAATCATCGAAATCTCACACGTCCGCATGTCCTCATGCGAGATTTTGCTTTCTGCGCATGTACAGGAAGCTAATCTCATTCCAACGCATGTGTCCACTCACCAGTCAACTGGAGCTATGTGTGCAGCTCCATTTTCGCTATCAGAATGGCGTTCCCCCCGTTTACGTAGGAACCCAATACTGGTACCACCAAAAGAAACCTTTTTTTTTTTCAGTTCACTTACTAGCAATGACAACTGCACTGAAGGAAACTGGTACCAGTTTGCCTCTCTGTATAAATGAGATAAAGGACATATAGAATAGAATAGAATAGAATAGAATAGAATTTTTATTGGCCAAGTGTGATTGGATACACAAGGAATTTGTCTTGGTGCATATGCTCTCAGCGTATATAAAATAAAATATACATTTGTCAAGAATCATATGGTACAACACTTAATGATTGTCATAGGGGTCAAATAAGCAATGAAGAAGCAATATTAATAAAAATCTTAGGATATAAGCAACAAGTTACAGTCATACAGTCAACATGGGAGGAAATGGGTGAAAGGAATGATGAGAAAAACTAGTAGAATAGAAGTGCAGATTTAGTAGAAAGTCTGACAGTGTTGAGGGAATTATTTGTTTAGTAGAGTTCAGGAAAAAACTGTTCTTGTGTCTAGTTGTCTTGGTGTGCAGTGCTCTGTAGCGACATTTTGACGGTAGGAGTTGAAACAATTTGTGTCCAGGATGTGAGGGGTCAGTAAATATTTTCCCCACCCTCTTTTTGACTCGTGCAGTATACAGGTCCTCAATGGAAGGCAGGTTGGCAGCAATTGTTTTTTCTGCAGTTCTGATTATCCTCTGAAGTCTGTGTCGATCCTGTTGGGTTGCAGCACCAAACCAGACAGTTATAGAGGTGCAGATGACAAACTCAATGATTCCTCTGTAGAACTGTATCAGCAGCTCCTTGGGCAGTTTGAGCTTCCTGAGCTGGCTAGTGACATGACATTGTTAAGAGCTAAGGCAGAATGCCCCAAAAGATTTGCCACTAGATGACTTCTAAAACTACTTTAATACTTACTGCTTTGACTCTAATTAAAAAAAAAAGTAGGGAAGGGCAGTATCCTGCAGCTATCTGGTTATTGCCACTCTCAAGATCACTAATAATGAGAGGAGAAAGCTTTCATCATTTCTTCTTTTGTGAATGCTATTTTCAACTAATTATTTCCATTAATTAGGGCAACCTTGCTTTGCCAACCTTCTTCAATAATATTTTGTACTATAATATCCTCTCCATCCCTGACCAAAATTGGTTGTGCTAGTTCAACCTGACAGGAGCTGTAATTCAAAATCATCAAGGTTTTTGCACAGGGGCCTATTTCTGTCCACCTGTCTGTCAACAGGCCACTTGCTGCATGAAATTATTTGCAGCATTTCATTATTTAATGGAGTTCTATTAAAAGCTTTCTCTCATCCATTTGCTACTTGTTGCAAAAATTTCTATTTTATAAGTTTTGAAATAAAAGGGTGGCATGTTTTGTTTGCGTTTGAGCACAATTGCCCAATTAAGAAAGAAAAATCAAAATTCTTACAGTATGTTTATTTAGAAGCAATTCTAAATAATTGCAGGGAACTCACTTCCAAGTAAGAGTACACAGATTAGACTGCAATCATATGTGATTGTCCTGTAGATGTTTATTTGACCTTTACCAAAGAATAATCTTTTCTAAATATACATTTAAGGTATTTAGTTTTTAGAACAGTTTTTTGGGGAGGTGGAATGGGGAAATGGAAGATACAGAAAATGAATCAACTATGAACTAAATCCAAACTACTTTACCTTGACTTATAACAATTAATTCAGTGACTATTCAAAGTTACGACAACACAGAAAAAAATGACATGACTGTTTTTCACTTTTATGAATGTTTTTTCCCCATGGTCATGTGATAAAAATTCAGATGCTTGGTAACTGGATCATATTTATGATGGTTTCAAGATCCCATGGTCATATGATCACGTTTTGTGACCTTCTGATAAGCAAATTCAATGGAAAGACAGATTCGCTTCACAACTTTGTTACTAATTTCACAACTGTGACAGGAAAGGTTGCAAATAGTTGCAAAATTCACTAAACAGATATCTCACTTAACAAAAGTTTGAGCTCAATTGTGAATATAAGTTGAGGACTTCCTATGTACATTTCAAAGTCTATCCTGAAGGATCAGAAAGTCATATTTTATTAGTCTTTAGGGCTGAAGAAACCCAGGTTCAAGTTCACCTCATCATAGAAACTCCCTGGGTGATTTGGAATAGTCATTCTCAGTCCAGTATTCCTCACATAGTTTTGCTATTTAATCTACCTTGGGCTCCTGGATCTATCTACCTATCTGTCTGTCTATCTAACTGCCAAATATCACTCACACGTCTTCGTGAAATCTCCAGAACCATAAAGACTACAAACTTTAAACTTGGCATGTATGTTCCCCTTGGCTTCTAAGTACGTGTTAAGAAAGGATTTTTTGAAATGACCCTCAGATCATTAGTTATTTCTTATATTATTTTAACATGCTCTGATGCTAAGGAGTTCTACTCCCCCTCTCCATGTGAAAATAACTTTGTTCCAACTGCCAGTAGGCATGGCCTGCATATGACTCATCCAGCCTGTAATCTGGAAGTTTTAGACTTTCTACTCCATGCTAAGGAGTTCAGTTTCCTAGCAAAGTACATCCAGCTACTAGCATACCACTCCCTCATCACGAAATCTCCAGAACTGTAAAGTCTATAAACTTAAAACTTGGAATGTACGTTCCCCTTGGCTAAGAAAGGATTTTTTGAAATGACCATTAGTATTTTTATACATATTATATTAACATGCTCTGGTGCTAAGTAGTTAGATGTTCTACCACCCCACCCCACCTGAAAAGAACAATTGCCTTATATTAACATGCTCTGATGCTAAAGAGTTACACATTCTACTGAACATATGAAGTATGTTGAAGTCTCTGGATTTAGTAATGGAGATTGAGGATGCTGTACATTACCCTGTGGAGTACTTGCACACTCTCAACCCACCAGGATTGCCACCTCATGACCGCTACCACAAGGTTGGTGCTCCAAACATGCTATTATGCAATCTAACCCTGTACAATCACATAATAAAAGCCACAATTTTCCCAGGTGTCAATCAGGGAGAAACCATTTTCATACCCCAAATTCCTCTGATCCCATCAGACTACCACTTCAAGTTCAAATGTCTACAATTTCCCATTAAGGTGTGCTATGCCATCACCATCAATAAGGCACAGGGACAGACTTTGAAAATAGCTAGTGTGCATCTGAAGAGTGACTGTTTCTCTCATGGCCAGTTCTATGTGGCGTGCTCCAGAGTCAGATCACCTGACAGCCTGGTCATCCCCAAGCCAGAGAGCAAAACCAGGAATGTTGTTTATAGGGAGATCCTGAACAATTCATCTGAGGAAGGAATTGAAAGTCTATGCTATGCAAGTTATTAGCCTGTCTACGTAGACAAAAAAGCCCGGGTTGCTGATGGGATTAAAAGGCTTAACCCCATCTATTTTACTGTTGTTAGACTTACAATAACATCTTAATCTCTAATAACAGAATTTAATTAATTTAATTTATTGTATTTCTATGCCGCCCAACTCCCAAAGAACTTCCCTAAGAAACTTTGCTTACCGTCACTAACGAAATAATATAGTGCCTTTTTAAACTACTCATTAATTTTTCAGCTTAAGTGTCAATTTATCAAGCCCGAGTATCCAGCTACTAGTAGCATATAAATATAAAATAAATATAAATTATATTAAGACTGCAATTCTAAGTAATATAGCTAAGAATCTTATCCATTTCAGGCGATATAATATATTACTGTATCACTATACTCTTGTTAAGCAATTGATTTAAAATTTACTATGGATTATTTCTTTTTCTCTTTAGGAACATTACTGCTTGCCCATCTTTCTTTTAGAAATTATTTATCTATTCCTTATATTTTCAGACTACTAATAATATTTCCCTATCCCCACTTCCCCATAATATGCAGCTTATTAGCTTCCAATCCAGCATTTTTGAAACAATTGGGGGGGGGGGGGGTGTGGGGGGGGGGAGTCAAGACAAAATTTAGCAATTAATAATTATTATTTTTAAAATATCTAACACAAGATAGAGGTTTCAGTACACATCACCCATGGTTATATTCCATAAAATGACAAAGAAAAATGCACACACTTGGAGAAACATACACATTCAAGTATAAATAGGTAGGCTGCAGTTTAGCATCCCAGTTTAATCAAATCATTACATTTTAAAACCAAGTGAACTATGAACTAGAAAATCTGCAATTAAGAGATAGCCTGACTAAAGGAGAGGGTGGAGTGGTAATTCGGTAGCTGTATAAATTGAGCAAGTCACTATTATTAGCAGAGATAAGGGCAGTCTGAAATTCTTTCCTCAATAAGAGTGTTCTAAAAATAAACTGGCTTGCCACGCTTCAAAATAAAAATAGTTTGGCTTGCTCATTTTATGACCCCATACAAATTCAGAGTGAAAAGCAAATTTTGAGATTAAAATCGCTATATAGAATGCTGGTGAGGCCACATTTGGAATACTGTGTTCAGTTCTGGATACCTCACCTACAAAAAGATATTGACAAAATTGAACGGGTCCAAAGAGGGGCTACAAGAATGGTGGAAGGTCTTAAGCATAAAACGTATCAGGAAAGACTTAATGAACTCAATCTGTATAGTCTGGAGGACAGAAGGAAAAGTGGGGACATGATCGAAACATTTAAATATATTAAAGGGTTAAATAAGGTCCAGGAGGGAAGTGTTTTTAATAGGAAAGTGAACACAAGAACAAGGGGACACAATCTGAAGTTAGTTGGGGGAAAGATCAAAAGCAACAGAAAATATTATTTTACTGAAAGAGTAGTAGATCCTTGGAACAAACTTCCAGCAGACGTGGTAGATAAATCCACAGTAACTGAATTTAAACATGCCTGGGATAAACATATATCCATCCTAAATAAAATACAGAAAATAGTATAAGGGCAGACTAGATGGACCATGAGGTCTTTTTCTGCCGTCAGACTTCTATGTTTCTAATTATGCTTTTCTAACATGCAAGATATATAGATCAGTACTATGTTCCCTCTAATGGAACGGACTATTCTATGATGCATAAGGATCTTTCCAAAAAATGTAAATCAACTTAAGAAATGGTCCAAATGATTACAAAGAGGAAACCAGCAATTTACAACATCATCCATACATTGCTTTTGTGATAAATTGCTAATGCAGACAGGTTACATACCATCATGGCAATGCCTGAGTGATGCTGTAGGTTATTATTACAGAAACACACATAAAGAGCTAATAAGAACTATCATTTAGTTTCCATTTACAAGAATTCAGGATTAAAAAACACTATTTAATTACCTAGCCTGTTCTTAAACTGCCAAAAAAGACCTGTATTAGCCAGGCACACAATGTTTGCGGTGTCTTGAGAATTAATACAAATATGGCAGCATGTAATTTTGAATAAACAATAAATTATGAAATTCTGGACATCTTCAAGGCTCTCCAACTATCTTCACTGATTTTGTTTACTCTTAATTTTATATCACTTTTGGACTTTACCTTTTAAAAAGTGTCTGCTCCTTATTGGCTGGTGTTTTAGAAACAGTGGTAACATTGGGAAGGTTATCAATAGATGTGTTGTAGATATTTATGCACAGAATAGGACATTTAGAAAAGGAAATATATAGCTTTTCTTATCCTGGAAGTATATCCATTCACATTTCATTGTGAAATGTCACAAAAAGTGATAAAAAGTACTGTAAAGTGCAATATCTTTCTTTGTACAGTCACATATTTATAATTTTTCTTAAACTAAGCTCTCTGGAGCCTATCAAACACTTGGTTTTTAACAGCCAAGCTGTAGATCAGTATAACCACAATCTTTTTACTGCCTTATACATGTACTTACTAACAATATGCATATGGGTCGCAAAATAGTTGGCAATAAAGACTTACGGTAATATGGTAATTTCAATTAGGAATTACAGTACTTGTTTGACACACATTAGCAACTGATGATGGTGATCTATACAGGTAATCCTCAATTTACAATCAAAACTGAGCCCAACGTTTTTATAGTTAAGTGAGACATTTGTTCATTGAATTTTGCCCAATTTTATATCTTTTCTTGCCACGCTTGTTACGTGAATCACTGCAGCTGATAGGTTAGTAACCTGGTTGTTAAGAGAATCTGGTTTCCCCATTGACTTTGTTTGTCAGAAGCTGGCAAAATGTGATCACATGATCCTGGGACACTGCAACTGTAATAAATATGAACCAGGTGTCAAGCATCCAAATATAAATTACATGATCATGTGGATGCTGTAACTTTTGTAAGTAGGAAAAAGTCATAAGTCACCTTTTTCAGTGCCATTGTCACTAAACAAACCATTGGAAGTTGAGGACTTCCAGTTTTCTGTAAAATACTTCTACTAATTTTTGAATATTTGGTTTCTATCCCTGAGAAGAGACACTAAGAGTGGAGAGGGAAGATTAGGGTGCTCTAGTAATCAAAACACTAACATTTAGCTAAATATGTTGGGAAATGATAAAACAAAGATGCTAGTTATGTACACTGCTCAAAACAATAAAGGGAACACTTAAACAACACAATATAATTCCAAGTACAGTGGAACCCCGACATAAGAGCTGCTCTACTTAAGAGCAACTCGAGATAAGAGCTGGGAGGGGAGAGATATTTTTGTTCTACTTACAAGCCCAAATTCGAGATACAAGCGCCAAGGAGCTGTCTCCTGAAGCCAAACGCTAACTTCTGCGTTCGGCTTCAGGAGACAGCTGCGAAGCGGCGCGCGTGTTTTAAAAGGTTGCAGCCGGCCTGGGGGGCTCGGGGGGGTGCGTGCAGCTTTCTTCCTTTCTCTTTTTCTTTCTCTCTTTTACCTTCCCTTCTATTTCTTCTTTTCTTTCTCCTTCCCACCTTCTTCCCTCCCTCCCTCCCTTCACTCATTCCTCTCTTACTCTCCCCTTTCATAAGTTTCCTTGCTTCCTTCCTCTGTTCCTGTCCCTTCCCCCTTTCTTTCTTTCTTTCTTTCTTTCTTTCTTGCTCTTTTTCTTTCTCTCTTTTACCTTCCCTTCCTCTATTTCTTCTTTTCTTTCTCCTTCCCACCTTCTTCCCTCCCTCCCTCCCTTCACTCATTCCTCTCTTACTCTCCCCTTTCATAAGTTTCCTTGCTTCCTTCCTCTGTTCCTGTCCCTTCCCTCTTTCCTTCCTTCCTTCCCACCCTCCGTCCATTCATTCACCCATTCCTCTCTTGATCGCTTAAAGCCGGTCCCTGGTGCAAAAAGGGTTGGGGACCTCTGTCCTACAGGATTGGGTGGCAGAGAAGTTGAACATATGTAAATTTAAAAGTTTAAGAAAGTTTACAAGTTAAGTGAAAGAAACTTCATTATTCATTTATATGTACATGTACATTTCTTCATTAAAAACATGTCTTTCTGCATAATTTAGACTAACTTTGTGAGTTTTTTGAGGGCTGGAACCAATTAAAATTATTTACATTAATTCCTATGGGGAAAAGTCGTTCGAGATAAGAGCTGCTCGACTTAAGAGCCCAGGTCCGGAACGAATTAAACTCGTATCTCGAGGTACCACTGTAAATCAAACTTCTGTGAAATCAAACTGTCTAGTTAGGAAGCAACACTGATTGACAATCAATTTCACATGCTGTTGTGCACATTCCACTTTGTACAGAATAAAGTATTCAATGAGAATATTTCATTCATTCAGATCTAGGATGTGTTATTTCAGTGTTCCCTTTATTTTTTTGAGCAGTATAAATATCTGAAATAAGCTACAGTATATCTAAAAATAGCAGAAATAACATTGGAGTTAAATTAACCAAGCATTTCTGGGTGTCTTAAGAGTAGCTTGAGATCCATCAAGGCCTCAGGATAGAAACTGGGGGACCACGAGTTCTAGCCTTATCTTAAGGCATAAAACCAGCTGGGTGACCTTGGCATAATTGCTTACTCTTAGTCCTTGGAAGGAGGCAAAGGCAGAGCAGTTTTAAAAACCTTGTCAAGAAAATTGTGGAAATCTCTCCAGGTAGCTGAGAATTGGGCATGATTGGAAAGCAACTATAATCATCACCACTAATGTCCTTTTACCAAATGTTTAACCGAGAGCCTGCTAATGATGAAATGAAGCAGATGTATATAGTTGTTTGCTATGTCAGATATAATAATAATAATACATAATTTATTAAACTTGTATGTCACCTGACTCTCAATGTGTCTGAGCAACTTGCAATAATCAAACCTCCTCATTCATTTGTGTAGTCCCATCAGATGGTCTGATGATATTACTTCATGTATCTGTCATCTCCAGGAGCACTTATGGAAAAATATTCTACAGACATAACCAAGAATGAAGAGTCGCAGTTGTAAAATTTGATGACAAGACTAGACTCTGCCCAACTCTAGAGTGATTATTTGTGTTTTATTCAGTGACTTTGATTAAAATAATTTTAAAAATACATTGGCTAACTCCAGCCAACAAAATAAACAAGCTTGTATGTACATATTCCTACTGAGTAGTCCATTTATAAAAGATATGTGTCTACAAAATCTTTTCTAATACATTAATCATTAATAATAAACAGCCTGCTTTGTAATCCATCATTTGCTTACAGTAAGCAACAGATACAGAGATATTATTGTTTCACTCCTTTGGGACTTGTTAAGGCTACTTGAATGTCTTGTAGGATGAATAACAAGAGAAGGTATTATTTGTTGTGTAGTGTAACAGTGTAGGTTCCTAATATGGGTGTTTTGTAACTCTAAAAATGTAAGCAAAGGTTCAGCATTTCCAAAAGCGTTGCCATGTTCCTTTATATATATATGTATGCTATATATAGCTGAATAGTATAAAATTATGAACAGTGAAAAGACAGTATATTCTTAAACAATGAAACTTAATTGCTGTACTACCATTTTGAAAATTAAATTCTACATAGTATTCTGTTCTCTAAAATGCACACAAATAGAATTTCAATTTTGAAATGACTTCAAATATTATTAACCCCAAATAAGTTTGTGTTAGAACATAATTCTAGAATTAAAAAGTCAAATTAGAACAACTAAATCAATCAGCTGTAATGCATTGATCAATAAAGCAGCACTTCAAAGTATACTAACTTAAGAGTATGGCTTACTGATCTCCCACATCTCAGGAATGCTATAGAAATAATATATATATTAATATAAGTATATTTGATTAAAAAAAGATAAAACAAATGCGGCTGCAATCCTGTGTCAATTGAATGAGAATTGCAAATGGATCAAAACAGAATTCATTCTAGAACACAACATGATGAGTTCTGATTCTGAGCAAATAAACATTGTTAGGAAAGGCATTTCTTGAGGTAGAAGATTTTCCAGGGGTTTATGGAAAATCAAACTGATCCGTGGAGGCATTTTCTTCCCCAACGTCCGAAACGCAACATTGATACCATGTCTTATTTCTCAGTGAGAAATGCCTACTTAAATAGTTTTGCTAAGGATTTTTTTTTAGATTGGAAAACACTCTAGGAAAGGTACTAAAATGTGGGAGGAGAAGTAGAAAGGGAGGAAGAGAAGGGGAGTGAAGTTGAGGAAGGAAGCGGTGAGAGAGAGAGAAGGAAGAGAAGAAAAGGAGGAGTGAAGGAAAAGTAGGTAGAAGGAGAAAAGGGTTTGATGAAGGAGGGAGTGTGCAAGAAAGAACAGCTAGAGGGGCAGACTGGTGTTAGTCAAAGGGGGGTGAATCAATTATTTAAGATTTTGGCTTATGAAATAAAGAATAATTTGGAATTACGTGTATGTAATATTGAACGGTATATACAGTACATGTTAAAATTGTAAAATTTATATGTGAAGATGGAGAAAAATACAAAAAACTTTTTGAAAAAAAAGTTGTATTCCTTTTGTGGAGCAAAACCACAACCCCTTGCATTATTCATCCTAAGTCTTATCATTGCAATATCAGCATGCCCATTTGCTTCCATTATATATCTCCCCCCCAAAGTCACACTTATTGTACTGTAGGTTGGGTCTTCCCTAAAAAAAAAGGATAAAATTCTCCCTGAACTTATCTTCTCCAGCATCTAATTAATCTGGATGAACGGATTTGAAGCCCCCATAGTCCCCAGGCAGCAAGTGCTATTCACTTGTGAGCCGCTCCTAGTCCAAGGAGGGGCAGCATACAAATCTAATAAATAATAATAATAATAATAATAATAATAATAATAATAATATTAATAATAATATTAATATTAATATTAATATTAATAATATTATTATTAATAATAATAACATACTACTACTACTAATAATAATAATAATAATTACATACACATAATAATTGTTGTTATTATTGTTGTTATTATTATTATTATTATTATTATTATTATTATTACTTGGGGATGAGGGAAGTCGTGCTGGGAGATCCAGCCCGACTCGGTCGTTGGAAGGTTGTGCGTGTGTGAGAGGGAAAAATGACTCGAGCACTTTAGCACACCCGGAGGAACAGTTGCTACGCCGCCTCGCAACTCTCAGCCACACCAAGCCCTGCAGGCCGCCTTTCCCCCCGCCTTTCCTTCCACCGGAGAGACGGAACCCCTGCAGTGGCGACCCTGGAGGATGGAGAAGGCGGGTGGAGAGCCCCGATACCCGGCTTGCTCGCTGGCTCCAATTCCGGGCGAGCGCGCCGGCTTTTTTGCTGGTGCCGCCACCGCCGCGCGTGGAACCCGGTCGGCGGCGGGAAACGACCCTGCGCCGCTGCCGGCCTGTAACCCGGCGCCCCGTCCTGCTTGCCCCGCCCCGTGCCCCGTACTCAGCTCTTGACTTTGCCGAAGGTGCCGACCCCCAGCGTGTCCCCCAGCACGTAGTGGCCGATCTTCACCCTCCCGTCGTGCTTCGGCGGCTGCTTCGGCTCAGCCATCTTCGCTTGGCTCGGCTCCGCTCTCGCCGCCGGTCCGGCCGAACCACAATGCAGCAGGGCCGGGAGGGGAGGCGAGACGGAGACAGCCGACGGAGACGAAGCGGGCAGTGGAGGGGCGGGGGCGGGTTGGACAGGTGAATAAAGAGAACGGACTTGGCTCCGGGATATGGGTCCAAAACAAGCAGGCCGCTCTGAGGAACATCTCCAGCTTGGCGCCCATTAGGCATAGCACCCCAACACATTAATGATTGGGGTGCTAATGATGCAGTGAGTAAAATAGGTAGAGGAGACGTGAAATTCGGTACACGGGGACATGGCATAGTAGTAACTTCATTACTACTGAGTCCCTAGGGAAATCCCTAGTAATGAGTCCCTAGAGCAAGGGTCTCCAAAATAGGCAACTTTAAGACTTGTGGACTTCAACTCCATAGCTGGCTGGAGAATTCTGGAAGTTGAAGTCCACAAGTCTTAAAGTTGTCAAGTTTGGAGACCTCTGCCCTAGGGAATTGGGCGGCATAGAAATATAATCAAATAAATAAATTAAATAAACTATTTCCACAAGTTAAAAAGGCTGAGGAGAAAAGATGGTAACGGTAGGACTACAATACCAAACACCAATGTAAAACTTTAGATCCCTGGTTCCCAACGAGTGGGCTGCTGGGGTGGGGGGTAGCAAAAATGGAGCTCCACCCCAGAGTACCCAATTTGCACAGAAAGATGTTGTAAGACAATGCAAGGGCGTCCTGCATAAGCCACGCCCACAGTGGTAGTAAAAAAAATGGTAGCCCTTCACTGCCCATGCCCCATAGAGGGGCAATTTGATTTTTAATAGGGGCAATTAAAACCTTGTTTAAACCAAATTAATGACCTTTTTAGGCTTCCTCCACATGAGTAGGAGTTCACTTTTTGACTAGCAAGACTTATATGTCACGGGGTGGGGGGGAGATGAGGATTTTAGAGATGCTTAGGTGAGGCATGGACAAAAAAAAGTTGGAAACCACTGCTTTAGATGGTCACTGGATGGCAGCAAAGAGATTAATGCAGTGATTCTCAACCTTTCGAATACCAGGACCCCTTAATACAGTTCCTCCTGTTGTGGTGACCCCCAACCATAAGTCTAGCGCCAATTCTCCCAGCAGAGAGAATTGAGAAGCTGATTGGCAGGAAGGTCAGAGGGACACCCCCAATATAAATGCCGGATTGGTCAGATTGTAAAATTATGTTCCAAAGCAATACAATAGAAGCTTTAGTTCTTAACCCCATGGGAAATTTTCCCTTGGTCTTAGATGACCCCTGTGAAATGGTCATTGGACCCCCAAAGGGGTCCCGACCCCCAGGTTGAGAACCACGGCCTTAAAGAAAGCTTCAAATCCTTTGCTGCCAGCTATCAATTGTCCAGATCGTTGCAGCTCACCTTGACTAGTCCTTTTTGGTAAAGGAGAAATGTGGAATGGTTAATAACGTGCTGGATTCTTTTCTTATATGGCTGTATGAGGCCTCTTGGGGGTAACGTGGGGCACAATATATATTTTTTAAGCACCATGAAGATACATAAGATAGCAGATTACAGTGAAAGGTAATATGCAAAAACTCAGTATAATGCCAAGAAGTTTGTGAAACTGGAAATCAAACCTCATAATAAAATGATCACAGATTGAGTAGACGACCTTCCAGGAGCTGTACGACATATTAAGTGTTCATAGAATCACAGAGTTGGAAGGGGTAATTTAGCTTATCAAGTCTAATCCCTGGCCGGGCAAGGAATTCAAATTAAAGCATTCCTGACAGATGACTTTATAGCCTTTGTTTGAACATGGCGGGGGTCAGGGGAGCTCACTATCTCTCTGCATAATTGGAATCTGCTGTAATTTCAGCAAAGTACCCTAGGACGCTTTGATTCACCTGTAGGTTTGATGAGATGACAGTTAAATGAATACGTAGTTCTCTGGAAAAGTCATATTGAAAAGGTGCTCATCAATGGCTCCTCACAAGACTGGAAAGAAGTATCAATTTGGGCTGCCAAACCATTCAAGAATAGTAGCTAGTCCCTCTATCCTTCGATATTTGTATTAATAAATTGGATAAAAAGATGGCCAAATCATTTCTCCAAAATTGAGCAGGAGGGTTAATATCTTGAAAGAGTGAAACGTTACTATGTGGAAGATTAGATGGGATAGGCTACGTATTTCTTAAATGATTTCTTTAATGTCATGGGTATTGTTCCCACTGATTATCCTGAAAAGAAGTAGCTGTTTAATACATAATAAAGAAATAATGTTAATACTGTAGTAACATTTGCTCCTATTTCCATTGAAATGAGCTGCTTCTGCAATTTTACCATATGCCATATATCACTTGCTTGTAAGAGGACAAAACATAAAATGCATTAATGTATATATTTAAAATCTTCGTAAGAAAGTGAAGATTTTGGGGTTTTCTTATACCCAGACAGCAGGGATCGGCTTCAAAAATTTTAGCAAAAGATTGATTGATTGATCGATTTACTTACTTACTTACTTACTTACTTACTTACTTACTTACTTACTTACTTACTTACTTACCTACCTGAGTTAAAATTCTCTGCTCAGTTGCTGAGTGGGCATGGTTATGGTGGGTGTGGCCTTGGCCTCCTGCACTATGGTGGTGGGATGGTGGTGTTTTTGCCTTCCATGAATTCTGGAGGCTTTCCTCGAGCCTTCAGGGGGGCAAAAATGGCCTCCCAAGCCTCCAGAGACTGGAATTGGGCCAATTTCCAGTCTTCCTTGCCCACCTGCCTTTCTTAGGCATGCCAGCCAGCACCAGCAGCTCCCCTGACCAATGCACACAGCCTCTCTGACTGTCACCCCGAAGATAGCTTTTTCCCAATTTGAAGTCAGCCGTATTTTGTGGGGTTGCATCATCCCCAGACTTTCTAACAATTACAACAGCAATAGGAAGAAGGTAGGAAAGATGATGCATTGGAATTTATGTACAGGTCAACCTTGCTTAATGACAGTCATTGAGACTGGAATTCCCATCATTAAGGTGTGTACCCTTACAGTCCCCATTGCCATTGTCACAAGTTCACACAAGTATCACAAGTTCTTAAGTGAGAACCTCACATGGCTACAATTTGCTGCCAACTTGCATTGCCCATTGACTTTCCCTGCCAACTTGCAGCAAGCAAAGTCAATGGGGAAACCAGCAGGAAGTTGCAAGTCCTTAGCAGATCACAAGCAAGCCAGTAGTAGACTGGGCAGGGGTTGGCTGCTGCGGAGTAAAGGATGGGACTCAGATGGCTGGCATGATGAAACTCAGTGTGAGTCAGCTAGGTGTGTTGCCATGAACTGTGGCTTGAGTGGTGTGCTGTGGTCAGGCCTTCTTATAGAATACACAAGATTTCATCATCTGTAGCCAGCTCTTTGGAAGAAAATGTGCACTAGTGTGCCTTTCATCCCCTGTCCAATTGTCTTTCCTTTATCTCATATATCATATATATTTTCTTCCTTTCATATATCTTCTCCTCTATTTTTACATATTATCTTTATATATATATTACTTCATGTCTATTCTCTTCCATATGTATTGGGTATTGGACAAACAAACAACAAACAAACAAACAAACAAACAAACAAATAAATAAATAAATAAATAAAGCATCAATGACTTGCAGAAGCAATCTGCAACTTTTCTTATCAGCTTACCCATTGTCTTTACTTTTGGGAAGCTTGCAGGGTGGTCACAAATGGAAATCATGCAAGGGAGACTATAACCATTGTAAGTGTGAGCCAGGTGCAAAGCACCTGGATCACCATCACATGACTGTGGGCTTGCTGGGACCATCATAACTTCAAGAATTGACTGCAAATATCATTTGTTCAACATTTGATAAATTATGAAATGAGTGATCGTTAATCAAGGCTGCCTGTAAAAGGTATGGATTTGATGTCCCCAAAATATTACATCATCCTGATATCAAAAAATTTCAGAATGACATGTAAAAATGTTAAAGGATTCCCAAATTCAAATAGATTGCTATCTAGAACACATTACTTAAGACATTATGTAGTTGAAGAAAAGTAAGTTTTACTTATAGTGCAACAATACCAATTGACACAGTAGTTTAAGAGGAACTGGGAAAGCATTAAAATTTAACAATATAAATTTTGGAATAAATCAGCAAACTTTTCCCAATATTTATTGGCGCATTAGGAGCTGTAACAACAGAATTGCCAAAACAGCTGGCAAAATTAGAATTATTTGACCTCACAACATTTATAAAAAATTAATTTTGCTTGGAATCTTAAATTACACTGCATGGTATTTGAACAATTCTTATCCTCTGGGAGAATGCTTGAAGCTAGCAAATTTTCAGCATTTCCCAGCTATTCTTTGGGAGAGTAATAATACTTTCTCAGAAGCAATTAATCTAAGACATATATCACAGGGAAAAAAGAATTGGGGAGAAAGAACAATCTCAGCCCAGCATTATTAACTTGTGACAGATTGACTCAGTTATGATAGCAGTGAGTACACCTGAAAGACTAGATTAGAATCAACCCCTGTATGGTAGCATAAGCCAACCCACATTTTGCTATTGTTTCTAGCATAAACTCCCAGGACATACGTTGAATTCTTAGCTGAAGTCATGTGTGGCCACATTCCTGAAATCACCTAAACTGGCCATTGTATAAGAAAGGAGATACAGTTGGTTTGGCATGATATATCCAATCATACTAATTCTTTGAGCAGTGCATTCTTTTCTAAATTCAGGAACAATAGTCACAAACTCAGTGCTTAATTTTTTTCAGAAGTTTGCCCACTACCAATACCAAGCTTGATTCCTCGTTGTACCTATAGGCTTACTAGGAGATGACATGATAGCAACATTACAGCATTTGAGAGGCCAAAAGAGGAGGTCAACTTATTTTCCAAAGCATCAGAAGACAAGAAACAATGGATGGAAACTAATCAAAAAAAGAAGCAACCTGTTCTTAAGGATAACCTGCCTAATGAGAATAACAGCTGGCCTCCAGAAGTTGTGGGTGTTTCATCGCAGGAGATTTTTTTAACAACACTGGACAGCCACTTATCACAAATTGTATAGAGTCTCCTACTTGAGGATTGAAAGACCTCCAAAGTCCCTTCCAGCTCTATTCTGATTGATTGAATTGAAACTGGCTTGATGCCCCATAATCAGCCAAAAACCAATCAATTTGTGTAATGGCTAACTGAATATAGAATATAGAGGCAGTGAGAACTTGATGGAAGAAGCCAAAGGTAATGTTTCTTGCTGTCTTCCTATGCTGCATCTGTTGCTTTTTTTAAAAAAAAAAGTCTTTATTAATTTATCCTTTAAAAACAAACATAAATGTACAAAAACATAAAATGAACTTACAACATAAACACAACATACTGCACATCTAAATGAAAAAACAAGTAAAACATTTACAATTTTCCTTTACAGCTTGCCGATATTATTCTCTTACGTATTTACAGTTTGCAATATTATTATCCTCATTGTATTCTATTATTATTATAATATAAAAAAGATAATTTTCAGTAAATTGAGTCACCCATTTCTTTTTGAACATCTATTTCATTTGTATTACATACCTAATGACAATCATTCAGTGTTGTACCACATGATTTTTGACAAATATATATTTTCTTTTATTTACAGAGCATATGCACAAAAGACAAATTCCTTGTGTGTCCAATCACACTTGGCCAATAAAGAATTCTATTCCATTCCATTCCATTCTATGATATTCTATGTATCTACGGTAGTTATTCTGATATTGAGTACACAGAAAGTAAAGTAATATCGTCCTTTATACTATCTTGAATTATAGACCTATTTTAAAGTAGGTTTTGATAATTATTTTGTTTTAACCAATTATACTATCTATCCTATGCTTTTTAGTTGCTTCTTAATAGCAGTCAATAGAAGAGCCGGGAAGAATCGGTGCTCTTGTACAACTAAGCGAATGGCACTCTTTTCCACTCTTATGTTTAATATTATTTGTTTTTACATGGATAAACAAATCAAGCATCGTCTAGTTGCTTTACCTTTAGATTCCCTGAACCTGAACATTTTAGAGGGAGCAGATGGGAAGTTGTTGCCTAAGGAATTTGGAGGGCACCAGGTTGTCTACTCGTGTATTAAACTGCAAGATAAGAAATGTTCAGCAAAGAATCTGGAGTCAAAAACTATCAATCTGACATAGGCAAAAGGAAAAAGTGGGGTCAAGATCTGCTCCGTGAATTAAGGCACTGAGGTCAAGGTCAGCAAGTAATCCCAGTAGCAATCACACGTATTTTCAAATAGATTGCTCTGGTGGAAGACACTGTTCCAAACAAGCCTACCTTTGCTTCCTTGCCTCTGGCTTTTGACATATAGGGTCAGTATTTTCAAAGGCTTGAGGGAGGGGATATGTGTTATCAGGTTCAGAACTGGAGACAAGGCAGCAGAGTGCCACCAAGATTTCAGTACTAGATATTAGCAGCACTGAATACATTCAGATGATTGATGAGCACTGGAGTGGTGCGGTGCCCTAGAGATGGACCGCTCGCCTCACAATCAGGAGGCTGTGAGTTCAATCCTAGGTAGAGGCAGATACTTTTCTCTCTGGGCACACTGAGAATAAGGTTGACTCAGCCTTCCATCCTTCCGAAGTGGGTAAAATGAGGACCCGGATTGTGGGGGCAATATGCTGGCTCTGTTAAAAAGTGCTATTGGTAACATGTTGTAAGCCACCCTGAGTCTAAGGAGAAGGGTGGAATAAAAATTGAACGAATGAATGAATGAATGAATGAATGAATAAATAAATAAATAAATAAATAAATCTGATGAACAAAACTCTGCATTGTTGACAGGAAGGGCATCTGGCCATTAAAACACTCTGCTAGTTCCATTCAGTTGCCCAGACTCCACCGTCCAAGGGATTATGAGGTCGCTAAATGAAGATGATGATGGGCCATAGCACTGTGTTTTTAGAAAATGGTTGTTCCGGCTCAACCCTGGTGGGCTTTGAAAGTGGTAGGCTGTTTGAATAGTATGTGGATGGATGAATAGTATTTGGATGGGTGAACTCACACATGGTTTCAGCAAATAATTCAATAAATCTCCCATGAGATTCTAGAATACAATAGATTTCTTTATTGGCCAAGTGTGATTGGACATACAAGGAACTTGCCTTTGGTACATATGCTCTCAGTGTACATAGAAGAAAATATACTTTTGTCAAGGATCATGAGGTACAACACAATGATTGTCATAGAGGTCAAATAAGCAATGAGGAAAAAAATTCAATATTAATAGAACTCTTAAGGATACAAGCAACAAGTTACAGTCATAAGTGGGAAGAAATGGGTGAGAGGGATCCTGAGAAAAACCTAGTAGTAATAGTAGTGCAGACTTTGTAAATAGTTTGACAGTTTTGAGGGAATTATTTGTTTAGTAGAGTGATGGCAATCGGGGAAAAATTGTTCTTATGTCTAGTTGTCTTGGTGTGCAGTGCTCTGTAGTGACATTTTGAGGATAGGAGCTTTTGAGCCAGGGTGGCACAGCAGGTAGAGTGCTGTGCCACAGGCCACTGAAGCTGACTATAGATCTGTAGGTCAGCGGTTCAAATCTCATCACTGGCTCAAGGTTGACTCAGCCTTCCATCCTTCCATGGGTAAAATGAGGACCTGGATTGTGGGGACAATATGCTGGCTCTGTTTAAAAGTGTTATTGCTAACATGCTGTAAATTGCCCTGAGTCTAAGGAGAAGGGTGGGATACAAATCGGATAGATAGGCAGGCAGGCAGGCAGGCAGGCAGGCAGGCAGGCAGGCAGGCAGGCAGACAGACAGACAGACAGACAGACAGGCAGGCAGACAGATGATAGATAGGTGCTGAAACAGTTTGTGTCCAGGATGCAAGGGGTCGGTAAATATTTTCACAGCCCTCTTTTTGACTCGTGCAGTATACAGGTCCTCAGTGGAAGGCAGCTTGGAAACAATAGCAAAATGCAAAATGCACTATGCTAGTAGATAGGTACAGATGTTGAAAAAGTTTATGTTAGTGATTTTATATCACTAGTGGAAAATTTCAAGTAGTATACTCCAAGGCTCTACTCTAGGCCCCGTGTTGTTCAATATATTTAAAAACGTGACAGTTGTATTCTTTGATTCTGTGGAATTTTTACCTAGATGATATTATTTGTAGTAGTTCTTTAGAAAATTATTTGAACAATTGCCACACCCTGTCTCATTTGAACATTTGAACATATCTCATTTGAACATTTTTAAAAACACTTTATTTTGTATTCCTTTCAAGGGTCACTCTCTGCCTCCGTTCTTTATCACTACCAATAATAAGCCAAATATAAAAATTCATCCTTGGTGAAAAAGGCTTTATTAATTTAAAAATAATGCATCTTCCTTTCGAAATGACACATTTCCACTCCTCCCCCCTCTGTTTATTCCACTTACATTATTGTGGCGGCATGCCAGCATTTTTATAAAAAATGAGCTTTACCTTTTTCAACTGCTAGAAATTAGCCTGAAATATTAATTAAAGTGAAAACCTTATCCGAGGCACTCGGGGATATGCTATTTTTAGCCAGATGCATGGTGGCTTGTAGCTAGGGGATTGGGTGATTCTTGGAAATATTGTTACATTGAAGAACATATAATTACTTGGGGAATTGTTTCTAGTATCAGCAAGGGCCTCAATGCACTATTCTTAAAATAGCTGATAGGAAATATATAGGTACCTGCTTAAATAATCAATAAATATTTCATTGGTGATCTTAATAAGCAAGCAGTCTCAGAATGCAGCTCTATTTTTTTTTAAAAAGACTGTACAGTGGCATTCATTGAACTGGAAACTGATTGTGTGTATTACTTTTTCATGAGGCATGATTAAAATTGAACAGTCCCCAGCTATGTTTCTGCTGCATGCTAATACAGTGGAACCCCGACATAAGAGCTGCTCTACTTAAGAGCAACTCGAGATAAGAGCTGGGAGGGGAGAGATATTTTTGTTCTACTTACAAGCCCAAATTCGAGATACAAGCGCCAAGGAGCTGTCTCCTGAAGCCAAACGCTAACTTCCGCGTTCGGCTTCAGGAGACAGCTGCGAAGCGGCGCGCGTGTTTTAAAAGGTTGCAGCCGGCCTGGGGGGCTCGGGGGGGGTGCTTGCAGCTTTCTTTCTTGCTCTTTTTCTTTCTCTCTTTTACCTTCCCTTCCTCTATTTCTTCTTTTCTTTCTCCTTCCCACCTTCTTCCCTCCCTCCCTTCACTCATTCCTCTCTTACTCTCCCCTTTCATAAGTTTCCTTGCTTCCTTCCTCTGTTCCTGTCCCTTCCCTCTTTCCTTCCTTCCTTCCCACCCTCCGTCCATTCATTCACCCATTCCTCTCTTGATCGCTTAAAGCCGGTCCCTGGTGCAAAAAGGGTTGGGGACCTCTGTCCTACAGGATTGGGTGGCAGAGAAGTTGAACATATGTAAATTTAAAAGTTTAAGAAAGTTTACAAGTTAAGTGAAAGAAACTTCATTATTCATTTATATGTACATGTACATTTCTTCATTAAAAACATGTCTTTCTGCATAATTTAGACTAACTTTGTGAGTTTTTTGAGGGCTGGAACCAATTAAAATTATTTACATTAATTCCTATGGGGAAAAGTCGTTCGAGATAAGAGCTGCTCGACTTAAGAGCCCAGGTCCGGAACGAATTAAACTCGTATCTCGAGGTACCACTGTATACTTGATTTTGTCCCCTGGAGATATGGTGACAATTTTTAGTAAAATCCTGCTTTTCCTAAAGCTTGGATAGGAACTCTACATTTGATGCACTTTTATTTTTTTCCCAATCCAAACCATGCATAAAAATACAATTTTGTCTAGAACAGGCAGTTTAAATCCTCACATTAAACACCCTCTCAACATTTTTTTCTGAAACAATATAAACAAAACACAGTCTCCGATTTGCTTTTCACGGGCGAGCAGCGGGGAGTCGCCCATGGCCGGCAGAAGATCGCTCTTGCCCGGCTTCACCGCGAGGCATCAGGTCAGCAAGAGCGATCTTCTGCCGGCCATGGGCGACTCCCCGCCGCTCGCCCATGGCCGGCAGAAGATCGCTCTTGCCCGGCATCCCCGCGAGGCTTCCCCCACCACCACCGCCGCCCGCTGGCTGCGAGCGGTCTGCCAGGCGGCCAAGAAGCATTCAGGGCGAAGTGACGTGGAGGAATGGGGAGCTGAAACCGGGCGGTTTCAGCTTTCCATCCCTTCACGTCACTTCGCCGCTAAATCGTGTGGCAGCAAACATGCTTTGGGGTTTTGGCTGGGGTAGAGAAGTAGGACCTTCCTAACTCCTTCCCCCCCAGCCAAAACCGCAAAGCCTGTTTGCTGCCACACGATTTAGCCAGGACAGGAGCGAAGTGACGTGGAGGAATGGGGAGCTGAAACCGGGCAGTTTCAGCTTTCCATCCCTTCACGTCACTTCGCCACTAAATCGTGTGGCAGCAAACATGCTTTGGGATTTTGGCTGGGGGGGAGGGAGTTAGGAAGGTCCTACTTCTCCCCCCAGCCAAAACCCCAAAGCCTGTTTACTGCCACACGATTTAGCCAGGACAGAAGCGAAGTTTGGGTTTGGCGTTTGGCTTCGGGAGATGGCTGGGAAGATGCGTGGCTCTTTTAAAAGGTCACAGCTGGGCTGGGGGGCTTCCCAGCAACCCCCCCAGCCCGGCTGTGACCTTTTAAAACAGCCGTGCGGCTTCCCAGCCATCTCCCGAAGCCAAACGCCAAACCCAAACTTCCGCGTTTGGCGGCTGCTGGAAACCCCCCCAGCCCGGCTGTCACCTTTTAAAACAGCCGCGCAGCTTTCCAGCAGCCTTCAAACGCATTGTTCTCCGGACCCCGCCCGCTCAGCCCGGCTGCTGTATTCAAAGTGCTGGGATGGGGGGGCTGTCGGGACAAGGAGCGAGGGGGCTGCGAAGGGGTGCGCGCGGCAGAGCTCCAGCAGAGGAGCCGCGCAGAAAGGCCGAGGCGAGGCTGAGCAGGAGGCGAAGCCAACCAGCGAGGCAGTGGGCTGGGAGCCGCAGGCGAAAGGAGCTCGGGCATTGTTCTCCGGACCCCGCCCGCAGCCTGGAGAGGGAAAGGGCCGCCGCGGGGCTGAGCGGGCGGGGTCCGGAGAACAATGCCTGGCGCCGCGCTCCGATGCCCGAGCTCCTTTCGCCTGCGGCTCCCAGCCCACCGCCTCGCTGGTTGGCTTCTCCTCCTGCTCAGCCTCGCCTCGGCCTTTGTGCGCGGCTTGTCCTGACAGCCCCCCCACCCCAGCACTTTGAATCCAGCAGCTTCTGCTGGATACGGGCGGTGGGTGGGACGAGCGGCGCGGAAGCCAGGGGCTTGGCAGCTCGCCCCGCCCATCGCCCGTATCCAGCAGAAGCGGCGGGATTCAAAGTGCTGGGGTGGGGGGTGTCCTGACAGCCCCCCCACCCCAGCACTTTGAATCCAGCAGCTTCTGCTGGATACGGGCGGTGGGTGGGACGAGCGGCGCGGAAGCCAGGGGCTTGGCAGCTCGCCCTGCCCACCGCCCGTATCCAGCAGAAGCGGCGGGATTCAAAGTGCTGGGGTGGGGGGTGTCCCAGACCTGCTGCCTTTTCCCGCGCCCGCCGCCGGCCCGATCCTGCACCTCCTGCTTCCCCCCCCAGCCAAAAATATAAAGGGGTCTCCGGCGGCAGACCGTCTTTGTGTTTTTCACTGGGAGGGGGGAGCAGGAGGACCTTCCTGACTCCCTCCCCCAGCGCCGGACCTCCTGCCCTCCCTCCCAGCCAAAAACCCAAAGTGGCCTCCCGAACGTTTTCCATCTTACGAACCTGCCGCCGCCGCCGAGAAGCCCCGCCTCCCGGCTGTCACCTTTAAAACAGCCGGGGGGCTTCCCAGCAGCTTCCCGAAGCCGAACGCCAAACCGGAACTTCCGGCTTCGGCTTCCGGGAAGCCCCCCGGGTGTTTTAAAAGGTGACAGCTGGGCCGTGGGGCTTCCCAGCAGCCTCCCGAACGCCGAACCCGGAAGTTCGGGTTTGGCGTTCGTAAGACGAAAAAAGTTCATAAGAAGAGGCAAAAATTTTCTGAACCCCGGGTTCGTATCTCGGGTTGTTCGTAATACGAGGGGTTCGTATCTTGAGGTACCACTGTATGTGCAAAAGAGTTGGGTTTGCAATATATAAACAAACTATCAATGAATGTCTGTTTGTATTGAAGTACTATTGCTTTAAGAAGTAATGTTGCAAATTACCATAAGAGGGAGCCAGAAAGCATGATTTTCTCTCTCTGCTCTCTCTGCTCTTTCTGCTGATTCACTATGACTGATGTAGTAAACTCTGTATGTTCGATGTTAGTTTGATGTATTTGTAAGCTGTAATGTATGTCTTATATTTAAGACAAAGACAGGCTTAATCTTATTATTGTATTGAGAGTTATTGACTGATTTGATGTGTATGACTGGACTGTTTAACTTGACTGTGCTATTTCTAAAGTAAACACTATTTTATACACTTTACTGAATCTGTTTTGTATGACTGAATAATTATTCTTATCACCTGGATATCTTCTGGAATCCCACACTTTCCAATGTGCATGTCCTTGATAACTCAAGGGTCGTTCTACACACTCCTTAATAAATATCATTTTAATCCCATTTATATTTTACCCAAAGTACACTGAAACATAACATTATAAAATAAAGCAGTGTGAAGAAATAAGAACTGTTAAATGAACATACTAAATGATCCATCTTCTAAAAACAAATACAAAATGTAACAGCAATGTTTTTGTTGTTGTTTAAAAAGAAAACATTGGCTCGAATAGTATCAGCTGCAACTCACCTACATAGTGGAGAGAAGAATTAAATTTGGTAAATTTCTCATGATAGAACATTTCCTTTTATAGAGACCACCACACACAAAAAAAATATTTTAGTCTGCAGCACATCTTAGACAGGTGTATATGAAAAATCAAACTCTTTGCTTTTAGGCAACTAAAATTCAAATTAGCTGCACTTTTCCATCTTTTTCCTCTTCAAAGCATGTTCTTTTGAAATCCGACTTGCTAATGTCTGCCTAAAGCTTCATCAAGGTCACCGCCTGATTTCAACAAAATCAAAACCGAAATCCCATGGGCTTCTGTGTAATCAGATTTGTGTACCAATTAAGGCTGAAATTATAGCTGTAATGAATAAGTAAGCAGCATTTTCCACAGCTGTTAAATGGGATAAAAAGAACAGTGTAGTCACAAAATGTTTTGCAGATGGGCAACTTATTTAGGGGACCTTACTTAATTCATCCCCCTCTCTCTTGCCAACCCCAGATTCAAATCATCTTATTTCTCTGGCATGGTAGCCCACAATGCAAGGGTTTTGATTAAAGTGAAGTCCAGAGAGTGGCTTCTTCAACTACCTCAGGGGTTCCCAAATTTAAGATGTGTGGACTTCAACTCCCAAGAATTGTCCAGACAGCATGGCTAGCTGAGGAATTCTGGGAGTTGAAGTCCCAGGTCTTAAAGTTGCCAAAGTTAGGAATTTAGTTTATAATCCGGGCAGTGAATGGCTGCAAAAATTTTTACTGCCACACTGAGCGTGGCTTATTTTGTGGGTGTGGCTTGCCGGCCATGTTACCGGTGGGAGTGGCTTGATGGTCATGTGACTGGGGAGTGGCTTAAAGGTCATGTGACTGGCTTAAAGATGGCCGACTTGACATCACTCAGGTCAAGGGTTCTTGTTAGGTTTAGGGTGCCTGGCCTCTCCTCACCATGAAGAGATATAATTTCCCTATTTATTATTACTGAACATCCAAAATATACTATGTATATATGCCATATATGTACATACATATTATACACAGGCACACAAAAATATACCTTATCTACTATATAAACTGTATGTGTATGCACACAAACACATATGCACACACAGCTCTTCTAAAATTATACACATTCAACAATAGGAAAAACATAACCAGAGCTCAGAAAGGGAAAAAAAGAAAAAAGTTCAATTTTTTTCTATTAGTTCTGCATACCTGACCAAATTTTTTTTACCGGTTCGGCATACCTGACCATACCCATAGGAGCCCATCACTGAACCCTATGCCCCACTGGTAACACTCACAATTCCATTCTCACAAACACAAAGTATTGTCAGAATTGGCCAGCTTGTGCCTTAATACCCCTTCTTTCTGACTTGCATACATCACTTTAAATATCCCTAGGACAAAAGGGACAATTTATAAAAATCACAAAGCACTATTATTCTGATCAAAAAATAAAGTATGAGAATTAGTGAAAGGACTTGAATCCTTGTTTTCAGCAAAGGCTGTCCTTCCAATCAAGGAGAATATTTGTAGGTCAGGGTTGAAGTGACGAGTCCTTGGTGTTCTCTAAGCTTGATGTTTGATTTATACAACACTGGTATTAAAATAGATATTAAAATAGAAGCTGGCTTCTAGGTAATTTCTAAAACCATTCTCTCTCCCCCAACCCTGTTTTTCATTTAGAAAAAAAGTGGCTTCTTATCAGCAGTAATCATCATGCATTTGTGTGCAAGCGAGTATGATAATGCAAATGTACATAATAATGTAGGCAAGCAAGTGTAATACTGTGATATAGGAATCATTATTTTGTATTATCCATTCTGGGTTTCCTGGTTTGGTTATCTATTTACTGGCTTTAAATGTTTGGTGGGTGGCACGCTGGAGGAAATATAAGAATGTACAGGAAGATGCAGAGAGACAGTTCGGTCTAGTGGTTAACACACCAGGCTAGAAAGCTGGAAATTGTGAGTTCAAGTCCTTTGGGACTTACCCAAAGTGGGTAACTTTGAGCAATTTGTCCTCTCTCAAGCCCACCCGCCTCATGCTGTTGGTGAAATAGGAGAAGGAAAGTGTTCTGTCGGGCTCTCTGGTAGAATCCTCCCAAAAATTCACAGGTACAAATTTCAGACACACACACGTTTGAAAATTCAAAACAATGTTCTTTATAATGAAAATTCACTTAAATTAAGCCCTCTTTTGGTTTAGCAAAGAGTACTGGTCTCCAAACAAACTGGTAATTTGTACAAGTCCCTTATCAGTTCTGTGATACTTAGCTTGCAGCTGTGAGGCAATTCACAGTCCTTCTTCTTTCACAAAGTGAAACACTTTGCTCTGGTTTAGTTTCAAAGCGGGGAAAAATCAGCACACAAAAGGTCAAAGTCAGTAAAGCAGTCAGGAAACACAACGATCAGTGTGGCCAAACCCACAGGCTGCTATTTATAGCAGCCTCACTAATTACTACAGCCCCACCCAACCACAGGTGGTCTCATTTTCTTTGATAATAATCTCTCAGTTGTTGTTGCCTATGCATCGCTCTCCGCATGCTTGGCTGTATCATTAATTCTTGTTCTGAATCCAAGGAGGAGCTAGATAATTGATCTCCTTCTGAGCTGTCTGCCACACTCTCCTCCTCCCTGTCACTCATGCCTTCTTGGTCAGAGGAGCCTTCATCATCAGATTCCACCGGGGGCAAAACAGGCCTGCAGCATGTGGATGTCTCCCCCACATCCACAGTCCTTGGGGCAGGAGCTGGGCCAGAGCTAACCACAACAGAAAGTGGATCTGTTTACCATCTTGAATTATTTGTAAAACTAAAGGTGGGGATATAAATAAATAATAAGTGTGGAGAGTATTGCGAGGATATGCGGGGTGTTATTATTATTATTTATTAGATTTGTATGCCGCCCCTCTCCAAAGACTCGGAGCGGCTCACAAATCTAATGTTCCTACCTCATTGTGGCTTGGTCTAACAGAAGGAGGAACCAAGAATTCCCTACTTGTTCATTCATTTCTTCATCATCAGATTTGCCATACAAAGAAGGACAAAATTTAGTTCCCAAATGTGAGTGTAGGGAGACAAAACATGAAGACATATGATCACTTTTGGCAGTGGCCATGATAAGCATGTATGCCAAAGACAAGCTTCTCAAGGTGTAAGGTGATAAGTATACCTTTTTCCTTCCTTGGCCCCCATCATATTACCAGTTTCATTCACCACACATGGAGTTAATGCAGAACATGTTTGATCCTGGATATGCACACTTAGCAATGTGATCTCCTTGTTAGTGTAACTTTTCCATTATCGGATCATGTCACCTTGTTCTGGGCATAGACAAAATACTTCAAGGGTGGCACTAGATATATTTCCTTGGCAAAGCACAAAACCTCTATGAAAACCTTTCAGATGAATCCTTGCCATAATATTTTTAAAGCTTTGTGTTTCATTTCGCCCTGACTAGCCCTGACTAGATTTCATTTCACTGGGAATAAAAGTAGTTTTGAAAACTGGTGCTTTGAGATGATAGACAGCAGTAACAATTCCAAGATCCATTCAAGAATCAGAGGTTTCACTAGGTACTGAGATTTACCCTTAAGAATGGAGAAGAAGCAATATTTTTTGAGGTTATGGCAGCCTTATGGAGCCTTCCAGAGGTGGGTTCCTCTCAGTATGGATTGATTCTATGGAACCGGTAGTAATCTGGCAACCTGGATTGCTGGAACTGACAGTGACCTAGGCCTGCCATGCCCCCCTGAGCTGGTTCTCTCAGCAGCGCCATAGGCACTGCCATCTTGTTTTTTGCTTCTTTGTATGCGCAGAAGCTTTTTAAAAGTACAGTGGTATCTCTACTTAAGAACTTAATTCGTTACGTTACCAGGTTCTTAAGTAGAAACGTTCTTAAGTAGAAGCAATTTTCCCCAATGTAAAAGTAATCAATGTAAAAGCAAATAATGCATGCAAACCCATTAGGAAAGAAATAAAAGCTCGGAATTTGGATGGGAGGAGGAAGAGGAAGAGGAAGAAGAGGACAGTCGCTGCCAAAGGAAGAAGGTGAGGGGAGTGCCCCCTTTTGCCTTTCCACATCCAGACGCTCCGGGAGGCAACCTCACGCCAGGTGTAAGGAAGGCAGTGGGAGGGATTCACCACAGTGAAGTAGTTTATTCCCTGTCCAAGCACCCAGAGAAAGGAAAATGCTCCGTTAGCTCTGGGCTGTCAAAGCCTCCTTAAGCGCCACTGAAAGACTCCTCTGGCAGCCCAGAAAAGCCTGAGATGGCCGGGATTAAAGGGAGAATGGCAGGAAACTGGCCGGGCCTTCGTGCCGCCCTCAAATTTCCTGGGGATTTTTTCCGGGCTCGGGTTCTTAAGTAGAAAATAGTTCTTAAGTAGAGGCAAAAAAATCTTGAGCACCCAGTTCTTATCTAGAAAATTTCTTAAATAGAGGCGTTCTTAAGTAGATGTACCACTGTACTGTGCATGCACTAGCAGTGACCCAGGCCTGCCACGCCCCCCAGAGCTAGTTCTCTCAGCAGTGTCATAGGCGCTGCCATCTTGTTTTTTGCTTCTGTACATGAGCAGAAGCTTTTTAAAAGTACTGTGCATGCATAATGTATGTACCATTGGATTGTTTGATTGAGTAATATATAGGGTTTTTAGTTGTAGTTTTTTAATGTATTAGATTTGTTTTGTACACTTTGTTTCTTTTTTATTATGTGAGCCACCCCGAGTTTTCAGGGAAGGGCGGCATACAAATCTAATAAATAATATTAATAATAATAATAATAATAATAATAATAATAATTCCTACAGTAGTTTTGCTTGCTTGTCAAAAATGAGCAAGCAAAACTACTGTGGGACTTCTGACTTCAGAATGACCGAATTCTGAAGCATAACACACCAGACATCCTGATTGTGGAGAAAAAGAAAGTATGGATCATTGACATCGCAATCCCAGGAGGCAGCAGAATTGAGGAGAAGCAGCTAGAGAAATTAGTGAAATACGAAGATCTAAAAATCGAGCTGCAACGACTCTGGCATAAGCCAGTGAAAGTGGTCCCAGTGGTACTTGGCACCCTGGGCGCAGTGCCAAAGGATCTCAGCGGACATTTGAAAACCATCGGAATTGACAAAATTTCCATCTGTCAATTGCAAAAGGCCGCTTTACTGGGATCGGCAAACATAATTGGCCGCTACATCATGCAGTCCTAGGTGCTTGGGAAGCGCCTGACTGATGATGAAATACGAAATCCAGCAGAGTGATCTCGTTTGCTGTGTTGTAATAATAATAATAATAATAATAATAATAATAATAATAATAATAATAATAATAATAGCCACAATGCACGTGTGCGTATATGGTGCACCCCCAAGAGAACCAGCAGCAGGAGAAACCAGAACCCACCCCTGGCACCTTCCCAATGAATAGGGATTGACACTCAGAATCACAAGTCAGGATGATTGAATTTCAATCTGAACATATGAGAAGCATGCCAGATCAGGAAGCCACACAATTACAGGATAAGTGTTTATGAAAGTAAAAGTACTGAAGTATCAATGCAGGATTCTATCCAATGATGGGGGACTGATGAGATAATTGTTTATACTTAGTATTTTACAGATGCTTTGTTAATTATCAGTGCTGCTCAGTAAACACTGGAGCAGATTTTACATTCATCCAGCCTAACGCCCTTATTGTTATGTCTTAAATTGTTAAAACTCTGCAAAGCACGTAAGGACAGGACAGGAAGTAACGGATAGAAACTTATCAGAGAGAGCTCCAATCTAAAACTATGGGGAAATTTCCTGAGAGCGAGAACAATTAACCAATTGAATGGCTCATTTATGTCTCTCCCACCCACCTCGGAGGCCCTCTGGAGACCTGAAACAGCCCATTTCCCAAACTCTGGCGGGTCCGGTAGGCCCACTTTTCACCCTTCCCAGGCTCCAGAGGCAAAGGTGCTCTCCCCTATTCCCCCGGAGACTCTCTGGAAGCCAAAAATGCCCTCCCAGCCGAAAATCAGTTGGAGGACACACACATGCACATTGGAGCTGAGCTAGGGTAACGGCTTTCATGCCAGCAGATATGGTTCCGCGTGCCACTTGTGGTATACAGTTCGTGGTATAAGGAATCCAGGGAATTGGACTGAAAGACCTTCAAGGTCTCTTCCATCTCTATGATTGTATGATTCTATAATACAATGTATGCCTTGCGATAGAACTTATGAAGAATATAACCCATCTACATGTATATTTCCTTGTCCAGCTTGCTTCCCCGCTGGTGTGTGGCATTAATTTATGCTTGGGTTTGTTGCCTTTATTGAAGGGACCCTAACCCTAACCTCTGCAACTGCTCTGTAAAGCACCTTATTGAAAGAGGTTCAAGGTCATTAAAGCTTGCCTGAATTTGAACCGTAGTCTCTGACGCAAGAGTACTGTTCTATGCGCCTTACTCCCAATGGCTTTTTAAAATAATGTAAAATATTATTATTCCCAATGGCTTTTTAAAATAATATCCATACTGGTTCCATACACATTTTCATTTGAATGTATGAATCTCACCTACTACTATGCCCTACATGGCATCGGACCAGAATACCTTCGGGACCACCTTCTGCCACACGAATCCCAGCGACCGATTAGGTCCCACAGAGTTGGCCTTCTCCGGGTCTCGTCAACAAAACAACGTCATCTGGCAGGACCCAGGGGAAAGAGCCTTCTCTGTGGTGGCCCTGGCCCTCTGGAATCAAACTCCCACCAGAGATTAGGACTACCCCCACCCTCCTTGCCTTTCGTAAACTCCTGAAAACCCACCTATGTTGCCAGGCATGGGGAAATTGATATACCTCTTGGCTGTTCCGCTTTATGTTTGATTTGTTTGGATTGCATGATTGTTTCTTAATAAGGGTTTTTTAAAATATTGGATTTGTATTTTGCATTGTCTGTTGTGAGCTGCTCCGAGTCCTCGGAGAGGGGCAGCATACAAATCTAATAAATTATTATTATTATTATTATTATTATTATTATTATTATTATTATTATTATTATTAGATGCTGCTTCAGCATTTGTCATCTATCGATTGCAGGCCTCCAAATCTCTTTCAAACAGAACATGACTTGATCGCACTTCTCATTATTACTGAATGCAACCAGCATATGTTGTCATGTACATTTCTAATGCCCACAAGCTTGTATCAACGCTCGTCTGTGCCACTAGCACAGCCATGGCCTTGTTCAAAGAACAAATAAATACTGCCTTGCTTTGCCTCCCTATCTCGTAGCTACAAGGTTTTTCGCATTCAGAAAAACAGCAAGGTCTTTATTCTAAAACTGCTTGTGTGGTCAAGACATGGAAAAGTTTCGTCCATGGAAAATCACAGAACTAAAAACTGGTCACACAAGAGGACATAGCCTTGAACGAAGGGAGAAGTTTAAAAACAAAAAAACATAAGCTATTTTCTTTCCTTCCAGGATAAGCAAAAGAAGAATGAGTCTGAAAATCTATTTATGGGAGAAAATCTCAAAAGAAGTAAATGGGTTTTATTTCAAGTAATTTAATACAGGTAGTCCTCAACTTACAACACTTTGTTTAGTAACTGTTCAAATTTCAACGGCACAGAAAAATGTAACTTATGGCCATTTTTCACAATTACACTTTACAGAATCCCTATAATCAGGTGATCAAAATTGGGACGCTAAGCAACTGGTTTGTATTTATGTCCATAGCTGTGTCCCAAGGTCACGTGATTCCCCTTTTGTGACTCAACAAGCCAAGTCGATGTGGAAGACAGATTGATTTATAACAGGGTTACTAACTTATCAACTGCAGTGATTCTCTTGACAACTGTGGCAAGAAAGATGGTAAAAAGGGACAAAACTCACTTAACAAATGCCTCACTTAACAATAGAAGTTTTGGGCTCAGTTGTGGTCATAAGCCGAGTAATACTTGTATGTATGTATGTATGTATGTATGTATGTATGTATGTATGTATGTATTTATTTATTTATTTATTTATTTGCTTACAAATAAAATGTGGGTGATTGTTCCATAGGTCTCTGTGAATTGGTGCAACAGACAGAATAATTGATGCAGCGCATGTGTTGTGGTTAGCTCTGGCCCAGCTCCTGCCCAAAGACTGTGGATGTGGGGGAGACATCCACATGCTGCAGGCCTGTTTTGCCCCTGGTGGAATCTGATGATGAAGGCTCCTCTGACCAAGAAGACATGAATGACAGGGAGGAGGAGAGTGTGGCAGACAGCTCAGAAGGAGATCAATTATCTAGCTCCTCCTTGGATTCAGAACAAGAGTTAATGATATAGCCACGCATGCGGAGAGCGATGCATAGGCAACAACAACTGAGAGATTATTATCAAAGAAAATGAGGCCACCTGTGGTTGGGTGGGGCTGTGGTGATTAGTGAGGCTGCTATAAATAGCAGCCTGTGGGTTTGGCCATTGTGGAGGATTATCTGATCTTTGTGTTTCGTGACTGCTTTACTGACTTTGACCTTTTGTGTGCTGCTTTTTCCCCGCTTTGAAACTAAACCAGAGCAAAGTGTGTTTCACTTTGTGAAAGAAGAAGGACTGTGAATTGCCTCACAGCTGCAAGCTAAGTATCACAGAACTGATAAGGGACTTGTACAAATTACCAGTTTGTTTGGAGACAAGTGCTCTTTGCTATACCAAAAGAGGGCTTAGTTTAAGTGAATTTTCATTATAAAGAACATTGTTTTGAATTTTCAAACGTGTGTGTGTCTGAAATTTGTACCTGTGAATTTTTGGGAGGAGTCTACCAGAGAGCCCGACAGAACAGCATGATAATGTTCAGTCTGCAGAAAGGTAGCCATAGGAAGAAGAGGAGTTGTTATCACAAGAAAGATATATTTTAAAAAACATAATGTGTATAACTTGTTCCTCCACTTCTTGTTTCATGTCAGCTCTAATGAAATGAAAAGGAGAGGGTCGCTAAATTTAGAAACCCTCAATGTTATATATGCTTATTTATTACATTGCCATAGTTAGGCTGACATTCTGTAACCATGTATCTGGAAAATAAGCCTCCACTCCACATTTTCTAATTACCATGCTGTGCAGGGTGATCATAAGCATGCAATTTAAGGGAACTGCTACTTGTAAGCATGTGGCTGTAGCTTGTCTATTGTAAGCTCCATTGAACTCGGAGGACTTGCCTATAAATAAAGGCACCCATAAGGCTGCATTGTAGAGTTACTTCATTAGAATACGTGGTCTTAAAAACCGCCTAAAGTATTTTGCTTCAATACTTTTAAAAAAAGAAAAAAATATGTTGAGTCTACTGTATTGATTTTTACAACCAGGCTGTATCTCTACACAGCTCATAAATCATAGTAGAGCATATTTGGACAGTGTAGTTATTGTTCCTAATAGGAAAAGGGAGAGCTTATTATCTCTGACACTTCATGTTCACTGACGTGAATGGAAAAAAGAGAATGGGTTTGGGGAGATTTTTTTTTAATTTTTATTTTTGTGAACAAAGGGGAGGATTCAAAGATATAAGCTGTCTTAGAGAAATTTCAAGGACAGCGGTGTCATTTTAGATTTACAAACTTGATCCTGTAAAAGATTGATGCATTTTGACACGCCAGAGACAAATTAGCTCACATTACTATGTCTGTGCATTTAAACCCGCCTTTCCCAAACCGATGCCTCTCAAGATTTTGGATTTCAGCTGTTAAATTATTATTATAAATTATTTGGATTTCAGCTGATAAATTAAGTTATCATGTAAGTTGAAGCTCAGTATATCTAGAGGACATCAAAATGAAAAAGGATGGTTTAAAGCTACAGCATTAGAGCCAAGAAGAAATGTGAAACCATACCATTATTTTAGTGTTCTGTTCTATGCAATTAGCACTGTTTGGCAATTTTATGCATAATTATTCAGGGATAACTCTAATTGCATTCAATGAGTATAGACCTACACACTATGCAAAAAGGTGCATCCCAAAAGTATCAAACAAAAATGTAAATGTCATTAACTTGCAACAACATTCAGAGCTTTGAATAACCATGAAAGTGGAAATTTGAAAGTCAAGGGTCATTTGTTACAGTTCCCAAACACTTGTGCAACAGTTGTTCAATGTAATCCCTCCCTTTTTCAATTCATTAAGTGTCTGGTATCCCAGGCCAACATTTAGATCACTAATTTTGAGCATATACAAGCTCTTGTGATTCATAAATTATTGAAAAATAGAACTGTTGTATCTTATTGAAACAACCAGTTCCCAAACCTGGACATGAAATATTATCTCACAAAGCAAACATAAAGCAATTCCATTCAATTAAGTGAGATACTGCCCTAGAAAACTCAAGATGATCTATTTTAAAACCAGTGTCAAACCAGTTCAAAGATGAGTATTTTTTTTTTATCCTCAAACCCTTCACAACTTTGTCACTAAGGAGTTTGAGGCAAATTGGATTTTTAAAAAGCAGTTCATGAAAAATCCCAGGATCACCGTAAGAAGCTCTGCTAGTTAGGGATTTGAGGGTGTAGTGGAAAGTACAAGATAATTATGTAAACATTTTATTGCCACATGCATAACTAAGGTTTATCTGAATAATTCAAGATATATTTAAGATTAGTTGCACATCCCATGATGACCATCACCTGACCTGTTTTATTACCTGGAATTCCCCCATAAGCAAGAAGTTTGGCAGGTGCAATTGGCATCCTGTGATATGGTTTCTGGTTTTTGACCTAGTTAAATAAAATAATCTGCTAAACAAATAATTCCCTCAACACTGTCAAACTATTTACTAAGTCTGCACTACTATTACTACTAGTTTTTTCTCATCATTCCTATCACCCATTTCCTCCCACTAATGACTGTGTGACTGGAACTTGTTGCTTGTATCCTTAAGATGATGATGATGATGATGATGATTATTATTATTATTATTACTACTACTACTACTACTACTACTACTACTACTACTACTACTAATTAGATTTGTATGCCACCCCTCTCCAAGAACTCGGGGCGGCATACAATATGGATTATTTCCTCATTGCTAATTTGACTCCTATGACAATCATTAAGTGTTGCATCTCATGATTCTTGACAAATGTATCTTTTTCTTTTATGTACAGTGAGAGTATATACACCAAGACAATAAAGAATTCTATTCTATTCTATTCTAAATAAAATAACTAGGATTTTTTATTATTATTTGTGGAATTATAAAAGCAGTGGCTACAAAACAAACAAACAAACAAACAAACAAATAAATAAAGGCATTCTCTGGTTTTTTTGTGTGCAACGTTTTGATCTAAAACGGCAATTATTTTCATGACTCAAAAATACAGTCTTAAACCTCTGATTCCTTACTTTCTTAACTGCTGGGTTTTGGATGCTGGTCAGCACATAGTGCAAAGTCAACTATTTTAATGTCAAATGTCAATAACTGTGGCAAAGACCAAAGAACCAGTGAGTAGATTGGATCTTGGAACAGATAAGAAGACAATAAAAGATCGCTTGCAAGTGCTCCAGACAGCAGCTCCTTGTAAGGAGACTGCAGGAGAAAATTCTCTACACATTTGAGCACTGGGAGATGATAGGATTAATCATCTTGCTGCTCGCAACCACAGCAGAAACTTTAAAAGGATATTAAGTTAGCAAGTCAAACTTTCTAATCCCTTTTGGAACTTATTCATAAATTACTTTTAAGCTGTTAAAGCAGGGGTAGGTTCTAACTTACCTCACTGCTGGTTTGCAGCCTTCTGTGCTGTGTGGCTGTGCCACACATGAACGGTGCCAAAAAAAGTATTTTTTTTTAAAAAAAACAAGATAAAAACAAGATGGCAATCACACGCACAGTGCTGGAAACTTCAGCTTTTGTGCATTTGCAGAAGAAAAAAAAACCCGGAAAAAAATCCCACCCCCAAAATAAAAAAAACACCCCCCAAGCCAAAAATAAGATGGTGACCATATACACAGTGCCAAAAATTCAGCTTCTTTGCATGTGCAGAATGGAAAAAAAAAAACACCTGGAAAAAAAGATGACTGGCCTTTCCTCTTTTTTTCCAATAGTTGTAAGAGATATTAGATATATAAATATGAAATATAACTTTTAGTTTTAAAATCTCTATACCGTGATTTATTCAACGCTTGCTTTTACCTATCCATACTACCAATTTTGATGTAAGGTAATGAGCTACTAAATTTAAAACAAGTTCATATTCTTAACACAGCTACACTGTACACTCGCCCACCCTTTTCTTCCTTTCTTTTTCTCTCTTCTCCTTTGTTCTTTTCTTTTTTCTTTTCTCCTTTCTCTCTATCCTTTCTTTGTAAGTCTATATGTTTACTGATTGTTGTATTTTTATATTCAGACATATCGTTCAAATTCACGATGTAATGTATTAGATTTCAATTGTCAACTGTTATTATTGTCTTTTATGTATTTTTTGTATACTTGTAAATAAAAACTTTTATAAAAAAAAAAGAAAAAGAAAAAGGATGACTGACACCAACAGAACCAGTTCTTTGGGTCGCTACCAAACTTTTGGTTTGTCCATTGGGCTGTTTTTCGCACGCCGGGCGAAGCTTCCCTGAATCCTTCAGAGTGCAGAAAACCTCCCAATGGGCAAACCAGAAGTCCATTTTGCACTCTTTGCTGTTTTTTGCAGGAAAGTTTCCTGGCGTGTTCGGAGAATAAAATGGCTTTCATCAAGGCTGAAAATCAGTTGACCAGCACGTGCATGCATGCTGGGACTGACATGGGGCTCTGCATGCCACCTGTTCACCATCATATTCATAGGGGATGAAAGGCCATAGATTCACCATCACAGACATAGTTAGTCACAGAGGAAAGATGCCACAGGTTCACCATCACATTCATAGGGGATGAAAGGTCTTCATAACTGCGGATTAAATTTCTTCATAATTGAGATGAAGAACAACACTTCTTTATATATCTTTCTCTTTATTATGTTCTTATTTTTCTCTGATTTTTTTCCCTTTTTACTTGCACTTTTTATTATCTTCTATTCTCATTCTTTAAATTTAGTTTGTTTTAGATTTTGCTTTTATAATAATATTTGTATAGCAATATTTGTGTACTTACTATTTCTTTCGTTAAAGATTAGTACCAAAAGCTGATTTTGAAATGTAAGGCAGAGAGCACATGGTTCTGTATGTAGTTCTATATGTAGTTGCAGCTGCACGAAAAAGACACACACATACACACAATTTTGACCTATCAATATTTATTTTTGCTACAATGTCTATTAATTTGTTCTCCTTTCTGCCTTGATTAATAGCCTGCCATATTTAGTCTAATTTGGCTCTAGACACTTAAATTTGACAGCTGAACTATCTTGGATGCCACAAGAGATTAATTTCAAAATATAGATATTTTTTAAATAGAAACTGAGAGGATAAAAAACTTTGAATGACTTAAGTAGTGATAGGTATATTTAGTTATCCTGGCAGAATATTGATTGATTGATTGATTGATTGATTTAAATGCATAAGCCAGTTTTTGTTCACAAATGACTTCGATAAAATTCTGTAGCTTGGAAATGTTTGATAATACCATTTTTAAAAATTCACTTATCATGATCTTATCTATCTTTATCCTTTCTTTTTATGATGCAAATTTAACTTTTGGGCATAGTAATTATTGCCAGATTTTCACTTTCAGCAATTGTAAGCCAATAAATTGTTGTTAAATCATAATACAAAGTTGAATGTTATGAATTATGCAGAGGAACAAGTGCTTGTTCAAAAACCATGATTAAAATAAACCCTGTTTAGGGTAATGTTTTATAATATACCGAGTTGTGTATTTGCTTACTACAGTCACAGTGGGTCATCCAAGAAAGAAGTCACAAATATATCCCACATTTATTGATCCTAACCAATATAATTATTTTATAAACATGATTATTCAAACTCTACAAGTGTTTGGTTTAAACTGAAGTCAGATTCTTCACTGAGGTATAAACTGTGTTGCAAATTAAAGAGTTATAACAGCCACAAAAGAGCATCTGTGGAAAAATTATACAGATTTGGTGTTTTAGTTATATAGACCATACCAGTGCATATAATACAGATTTAGCTGCAATTATTTTGGATGTCCTTGGACCTGTTTCACATTGGGAATTAAAATTGAAGAGATCTGACATAGGAACCACCCAGGGGTGGGTTTCACTTACCTTTGCCAGTGGTTTGACTCGCGACATTTTACAGGTGTGTGCAAGCGAAGCAAGCGTGCACATGGGCGTCCCCTTGTGCAATTTTGCTTCCGCACATGCTCAGTAGGCATAATCACCCTGAAACATAGCTGAGGAACTGATCAGCTGTACTTTGGGCGAAGGAATAAAAGTAAGCATAAAACCGGGGGCCAGTGGGAGGGCCCTTTTTCAAGCAATAGCAGAGGAAAAAACTTGCAAACAGTAAAAAATTCAGCGGCCGATAAGGTCCCACAGAGTTAGAAACATAGAAACATAGAAACATAGAAGACTGACGGCAGAAAAAGACCCCATGGTCCATCTAGTCTGCCCTTTTACTATTTCCTGTATTTTATCTTACAATGGATATATGTTTATCCCAGGCATGTTTAAATTCGGTTACTGTGGATTTACCAACCACGTCTGCTGGAAGTTTGTTCCAAGGATCTACTACTCTTTCAGTAAAATAATACTTTCTCATGTTGCCTTTGATCTTTCCCCCAACTAACTTCAGATTGTGTCCCCTTGTTCTTGTGTTCACTTTCCTGTTAAAAACACTTCCCTCCTGAACCCTATTTAACCCTTTAACATATTTAAATGTTTCGATCATGTCCCCCCTTTTCCTTCTGTCTTCCAGACTATACAGATTGAGTTCATTAAGTCTTTCCTGATACGTTTTATACTTCAGACCTTCCACCATTCTTGTAGCCCGTCTTTGGACCCGTTCAATTTTGTCAATATCTTTTTGTAGGTGAGGTCTCCAGAACTGAACACAGTACTCCAAATGTGGTCTCACCAGCGCTCTATATAAGGGGAGGTCCCATTGACCAAATAATGTCGTTTGGAGGGCCCCAGGGGAAGAGCCTTCTCTGTGGCGGCCCCGGCCCTCTGGAATCAACTCCCCCCAGAGATTAGAACGGCCCCCGCCCTCCTTGTCTTTTGCAAATTACTCAAGACCCACCTTTGTCGCCAGGCATGGGGGAGTTAGGATATTCCTTCCCCTAGGCCATTACAAGTTATGTATGGTATGTTTGGTTTTTATAATAAGGGTTTTTAGTTGTTTTATTAAATTGGATTGTTACATGTTGTTTTTTATCATTGTTGTTAGCCGCCCCGAGTCTGCGGAGAGAAGCGGCATACAAATCCAATAAATAATAATAATAATAATAATTTTAAAAAGATGGTGGTACCCACAGACCAGCACCGACCGAACCGGATTCATGACACCATTCATGACATCAACAGCGGGTTGCCATCAGAATATGAAATAATTAGAACACAATAATCTGAAAGCTCATGGCCACTGGAGCATCTCAGTACTCTCTATTTTCAATGAATAAATCAGTCAATATAAGGCCATATAACAAATCTATTAAAATATATACAGTAAAACTATTTTACTAGTTATTCGTTTTAATAGACCAAAGAAAAACAGATTGAGAGGTTGTGTGGAATCTCTTCCAGTGAACATAAAGAATGTGTGAGGAAATGAGAAGCCAAAATCAATATTCTGCTTCTCCAAGGTCTTTCAAAGTCTGAAGCAAGCTGTAACTTTCTCTGCTTTGTTTTAGAGCGTATGCTTTTACGGAGGCAAAGTTTAAAACCTGACTAATAATGTATTCAAGATTCAATCAAGACATTTACCTTGATTGCATTAATATGTGGAAGCACTAGATGGTAGCATTTCCTTCTGTTTGAGTTGATAAAAAGGCTTGCCAAATTTCAACTGCTTCCATAAAAGGAGGAAGGGGCAAGAAAAATCTGATTCAATCCATAAAATAGAAAGAAACTTTATTCAAATTGCTGTGTATATGAATTCCTTTGTCAGATAGCCCTACATTCAGTTTGATAACAACTCATATTTGGGGGTTGGTGGTTTTTTTTTGAAGATTAAATAGAGAAGAATGAGCACAAATGCAAACATTTATTTTAAAGATGGAGGGACCATTAAGTAGCATGAAGCCATTTCTGAGGACTGCAGATAACATAGAACACGTAATAATAGTGATGGATGGGACCTTAGAGGTCTTCTAGTCCAACCCTCTGCTTGAACAGGACACTCAGATAAATGATTGTCCAGTCTCTTTTTGAAAGCCTCCAGTGATGGAGCATCCACAATTTATGAAGGCAAGCTGTTCCATTGCTTAATTGCTAATAAAACATTTAATAAAATTAACCCCCTTAAAGATGGCACATGTAAAATTGACCCTGTCTAGGAATGATTAACAGTAAAATTATATGAATTTAGCTGAGTTTAGTAAGACATTCTTCAGGTCTTGTGTTTGTGTGCCTTTTCTGAGCATATAGGCCAGTGATGGCAAACCTATGGCATGGGTGCCACAGGTACTCGAGCCATTGCCTTAACTCTGCTCCAACATGCATGTGTATGCCGGCCAGCTGGTTTTTGGCTCACAGAGGCTCTGGGAAGGTCTTTTTTGCTTTCAGAGAGCCTCCATAGGGATGGGGGAGGGCATTTTTACCCTCCCCTAGCTCCAGGGAAGCCTTTGGAGCCTGGGGAGGGTGAAACATGAGCCTACTCGGGCCACCAGAAGTTGGAAAACTGGCTGTTTCCAGCCTCCAGAGGGCCTCCGGGGGGGCGGGCGAAGTTGTTTTCGCCCTACCTAGGCATTGAATTATGGATGTGGGCACTCATGCATCCATAATAGCATGCGGCCACGCTCTTTCAGTACCTGAGGAAAAAAAGGTTCTCCATCACTGATACAGGCAGTCCTTGACTTACAACTAATTCTCCAGGACACTGCAACTTTCATAAATGCATGCCAGTTGCCCAGCATCTAAATTTGGATGACATGACCATGGGGATGGTTGTAAGTGTGAAAAACAACCACAAGTCATTTTTTTCAAAGCCATTGTAACTTTGAGCAGTCACAAAATCAATGATTGTAACTCAATGATTACTTATACAGTATATAGTAATTATTTCTGTTAAAAAAAATTCAACTATGAATTAAAGTTTTGACTATTTGATTATGTATTTCATTTCATATTGTTGTTGTTGTTGTTGTTAGTTGCGAAATCGTGTCCGACCCATTGCGACCCCATGTGCAATGTTCCTCCAGGACTTCCTATCCTTTGCCATCGTCCAGAGTCTATTCAAACTCACACGGACTGCTTCAGTTACTCCATTCAGCTACCTCATTCTCTGCCCTCCTCTTCTTCTTTTGCTTTCAATTACTCCCAGCATTAACCTCATTTCCACGGAGTTATTCCTTCTCATTAGGTGGCCAAAGTATTTGAGTTTCATCTTCAGAATCTGGCCTTCTAAAGAACAGTCAGGGTTGATCTCCTCTAGGACTGACCAGTTTGATTGCCTTGCAGTCCAAGGGACACACAGAAGTCTTCTTCAGCACCATAGTTCAAAGGCCTTAATTCTTTGGTGCTTAACCTTCCTTATGATCCAACTTTCACAGCCATACATTGCAACTGGGAAAACCATAGCTTTGACTATACACAATTTTCCTACTGTCCTACTGTCTCATTATCTTTTTTCTCACTACTTTCTACTTATGTTATGTTAATACAAACTATAATTCTATACAGTGTTCCCTCGATTTTCGCGGGTTCGAACTTCGCAAAACGTCTATACCATGGTTTTTCAAAAATATTAATTAAAAAAATACTTCGCGGTTATTTTCCCCTATACCATGGTTTTTCCCGCCCGATGATGTCATATGTCATTGTCAAACTTTTGTCTGCCTTTAAAAAACATGTAATAATTATGTAAAAAATGTAATAATTATGAGTAATAATCTAAATGGTTGCTAAGGAAATGGGAAATTGTAATTTAGGGGTTTAAAGTGTTAAGGGAAGGCTTGGGATACTGTTCATAGCCAAAATAGTGTATTTACTTCCGCATCTCTACTTCACGGAAATTCGACTTTCATGGGCAATCTCGGAATGCATTCCCCGCGAAAATCGAGGGAACACTGTACTTGTTTGACAAATAAATAAAATAAATAAATAAACTTTTGTTTGCAGGGTGATGTCTCTGCTTTTTAATATGCTGTCTAGCTTTCCTCCCCAGGATCATTTCATATAGCACATCATTTAACCATGTTCCATTTTGACTGATATTTAAGTCCAGATAATGAGACACATGGTAGATATTGTCTCACTGTGTCCCAAAAGTTTAGGGCTCTCAAGAAATATTCATAGGATCACCGCTATAAATAATAATAATAATAATAATAATAATAATAATAATAATAATTATTATTATTATTATTATTTATTTATTTATTGGATTTGTATGCCGCCCCTCTCCGCAGACTCGGGGCGGCTAACAACAGCAATAAAACAAAATCCAATACTAATATATAGTAATTGATCTTATGATCTTGTTTCTATTGCTTACTTGGATGAAATGTCATGAAAATCTTTTTCATAAGGATTCCAAAATAACAAATCATTGTACTGGATTCACATTTAGCTATAATTAGATATTGATTGAAATTGTTGTCATTTACTTAAAGTTGTCAGGTCCTTTTAAAATCTTTATAAGCCAAATCTAATTATGACAAAAACTGCACTCAGCCCATTAACTACTAACCAAGTCTGTTTTTCATTTGGAACCCTAGATACTGCTGAGAAGAGTACAGCTTGATTAAAGACAGTTTTACTAACAGATCATTGTTTCAATCAATCATTTTTGCACAGTCCTTACATATGTGTAAAAAAAAATCTGAATCTAGAAGCACATTTATTTTTAGACGGGAGGCACATGTTTTATGGGATTCAAAGGAGGTGCTGTTCCACATGTGAGAGACATGAGAATATATCGCATAAGATAAATAGAGTCACTTTGGTCTAGTAGTTAAGACTCTAGAGTCTAGACTAGAAAGCGAGAGACGATGAGTTCAAGTCCTGACATGGCCATGAAAGCCCACATGGATGACCTTGGGCCAGTCACCCTCTCTTAGCCCAATTCCCTTCACAGGATTTTTGTTGTGTTGTGGGAAAAATGGGAGGAGGAAACTTTGTTTGAATATGTTTTTCCGCCTTGAGTTATTTGTAAAAATAATAAAGAGAGGATATAAACAAACAAATAAAATATGACAAATCTTGCCACTTCCATCCTCAACGTGTACTTGTGTCAATAATTTTATCTAAATTTGATTCTCAATTAATTGGGAACCTATTTGAACCTATGACTAATTTTAAGGAATAATTGTATACATGTAATCCTTATGCTATAAATACAATGGGCACCAGAATTTCATCCACTAAGCAAGGCAGTCACTAAGTAAGTCAACATGTGACCAGATCCAATTTCACTTTGTTGGGAAGCAGCTGAGAAGATGAGAAATCACAATCACCTAACTGCAAGACAATACACATAATAGAGACCTATTTCTCTCCGAACCTACTTTGATTTTCTATTGAAATATTTATTTATTTATTAGATTTGTATGCCGGCCCTCTCCATAGACTCGGGGTGGCTCACAGCATACAATAAAACAATTCATAACAAATCTAATAAATTTTAAAAAACATTAAAAAACCCCATTATTAAAGCAGACATACACACAAACATACCATACATAAATTGTATAGGCCCGGGGGGGGATGCCTCAATTCCCCCATGCCTGACGGCAGAGGTGAGTTTTAAGGAGTTTACGGAAGGCAAGGAGGGTGGGGGCAGTTCTAATCTCCGGGGGGAGCTGGTTCCAGAGAGTCGGGGCCGCCACAGAGAAGGCTCTTCCCCAGGGACCCGCCAGACGACATTGTTTAGTCGACGGGACCCAGAGAAGGCCAACTCTGTGGGACCTAATCGGTCGCTGGGATTTCTGCGGCAGAAGGCGGCCCCGGAGATATTCTGGTCCGATGCCATGAAGGGCTTTATAACCAATTGTGACCGGAAACTGATCGGCAACCAATGCAGACTGCAGAGTGTTCGTGTAACATGGACATACTTAGGGAAGCCCATGATTGCTCTCGCAGATGCATTCTGCACGATCTGAAGTTTCTGAACACTTTTCAAAGGTAGCCCCATGTAGAGAGCATTACAGTAGTCGAATCTTGAGGTGATGAGGGCATGAGTGACTGTGAGCAGTGAGTCCTGGTCCAGATAGGTGTAGGAGTGATGCTGAGGAAACTTAGGTTCAAATCCACTCTCACTTATGAAAGGTCACTGGATGACTTTGGGCCTGTCACGTTTTCTTAGCCAAGGCCTTCCTACGGTTATTTTTAGGGGAAAGTAGGAGGAAAGAATGCTAACTATGCTGCCTTGAGCTCCTGAACAAAAGATAGGGAATAAACCTAGCAAGTAAACAAATAATTGTCCACATCTATGACAGAGAAGCTAGCCTTAATCAAGGCCTATCCTTCAGCCTACAATCATGTTGTATTAAGCTAGAAGTAAGCTCCCTTGAATACAAAAGATTTAAGAGCTTTACGTGGGATTGCTTTGTCAAAGGATCTTACCCCCAACTCCACCCCAACCACTCGACCCTGTACACTGCTAGTAATGTAGCTATACATATCGGCTTGTTAAGCCTCTCTTTAGATAGTGTTATTTTATTGACTGATTGGTTTTCAAATGCACCAGGTTGGAACTGATTAATATTTTGTGGGACCTCATTGCAGAATAGATAATGCTAGATAACAGGGATGTAACAAATGTTTATGTCTCTTTCCTTGCGCAATGCCCTGTCCTAATACGTTGGTTTACCCAAGCAGATTGGACAAGTTGAGAAAAGATTCTGTCTAAATTTTGAGAAACACATTTGGAAATCTAGGAGAATTTTTAAAATTTCCCTGGCTAAATAAATATTGCATCCTTATACAGGTTTTCCAAATGCAAAATGTAAATAAGATCACGCAGAGTTGGCCTCCTCCAGGCCCTGTCGACTAAGCAATGCAGGTTGGCGTCGTCGTGAGGGCCTTCTCTGTTGCCGCCCCGGCTCTACGAAATCAACTCCCCACCCCCGATGTCTGTACTACTTCCACCCTACTGGCCTTCTGTAAGGCCACGAAGAAGTCTAAAACCCATTACAGTATTTAAAAACCATACAATACACTCATACTATACATAAATAATATAACCCAGGGGCTCAGCTTCCCCATGCCTGACGTCATAGGTGGGTCTTTAATAGCTTACGGAAGGCAAGGAGGATGGGGGCAGTTCTAATATCCGGGGGGAGCTGGTTCCAGAGGGCCGGGGCCGCCACAGAGAAGGCCATTGTTTTGTCGCCCATTCTATGCCGCCCAATTCCGAAGGACTCAGGGCGGATTACAGCAATATAAAATACAAGACAATAAAAAGAAGTCAAATATAAACTAAGTTATAAAACATTAATTAAAACCCCAATAAGCATAATAAACTAACCCAACATGCATACTAAACATTCATACAATTTGGTCATTGATGTTGTTGGTTCATGGCCCCCAGGCCTGTCGGCAAAGCCAGGTCCTGGGAAACTGGACAGTTGGAGGGATGATTGTAAAGGACAGAACATTCACACACACCCCTGTTGGTTGTGCTACAGTTAAATACAGGCAAATGGACAAGTAATTTATACCGCATCCATAAGAATCTCACTAAATGCAGGTAGTCCTCAATTTATGACCACCATTGAGCTTGAAATGTCTGCCACTAAGTGAGACAGTTGTTAAGTGAGTTGGGCTTCATTTTATGACCTTTCTTGCCACAGTTGTTAAGTGAATCACTAGAGTTGTTAAGTTAGTAACAGGATTGTTAAGTTAATCTGGATTCCCCATTGACTTTGCTTGTCAGAAGGTCACAAAATGATCATGATCCTGGTTGGGACCCTGCAACTGTCCTAAAGTATAAATCTGTATCTCAAATTTTGATCATGTGACCATGGGGATACTGCAATGGTCATAAGTCACTTTTTTCAGTGCCGTTGTAACTGCAAACGGTTACTGAAGGAACTGTTGTAAGTCGAGGACCATGATATCTCGTTTTCTTCGAAGGAAATTTTCTCTCATCAAACTACTGGAAATTGGTATGAAAAAAAATGTAAAATAATTTTTCTCTGGGTCCCATATTTGTAATGAAAATGCTGAGGTTCCTCCCTAAACCCATGGAGGATTTTGATTTCTGACTCCGCAAGTTGAAAGAACTAGAAACAACAACCAATAATCAATGGTTTTAGTTCCAAGGGAATGTCAGAGGTTAGTAAGCCAACACTACATATGAATTACGTGAATAATTTTGCTAGTCGCTTTCAAATTGCCCCTATTAAGGCACATACAAAAAAGGAACAGGCATGTTAAAAGCATTAGGCGAAGTGTCCATTAGTATAAGTGCACATTGTATGAGTCAAATCCATCTTAATAATGTAAGAATTCTGTGTCCCGCCTTTAGAGATACAGAAATATTCTCATGTCCGGCATTTATTAGAAGAAGCTGTATGCTTCACAAGCAGCTCCAGAAGATCAGGTTAAAAAAAGTAAGCAAGAATAATAATCCTAAATGAATAATGTAACTGTGATCTCACAATCTGGGAATTGCTCTTACCCAAATCCCAATATGTCAATCATTGCGTACCAGGTGAACAAACCACCCGAGTTTTGCTTAAAGGACATGCCAGATTAAGGGTGGGTTCTAATTTACATCACTACCAGTTCGCTTGCTCTTGCACCATGTGGGCGTGCCTTGTGGGCACGTGGGCACTTTGCGTTCACATGCATGGTGCCAAAAAATGCAACAATAATGATAATAATAATAAATTGTTAAATAAATAAATCACGATCTGTCAAAATCCGGAAATCTCCGGAACTGCCTTCCACCGCATGAATCCCAGCGGCCGATAAGGTCCCACAGAGTTGGCCTTCTCTGGGTCCCGTCGACCAAACAATGTTGTTTGGCGGGCCCCAGGGGAAGAGCCTTCTCTGTGGCAGCCCCGGCCCTCTGGAATCAACTCCCCCCAGAGATTAGAACGGCCCCCAACTTCCTTGTCTTTCACAAATTACTCAAGACCCACCTTTATCGCCAGGCATGGGGGAACTGAGACATCCTCCCCCAGGCTTTTATATTTTATGTTTGGTATGTATGTGTTGTATGGTTTTAATTGCTAGCATTTAATATGTTTTATTTTTAACATTAGATTTGTTTCACTGTTATATTGTTTCTATTATTGTTGTGAGCCACCCCGAGTCTTCGGAGAGGGGCGGCATACAAATCTAATTAAAAAAAATCACAATCTGTCAGTTGCAAAAGGCCACCGTACTTGGATCTGCGTGCATCATATGGAAATACTTCACACTGTGTATTACTATTTTTTTGTGAATAAAATAATAATAAATTGTAACACTAATGCCAAAAACAAGATGGTGACTGCATGCACAGTGCCGGAAACTCGGCTTCTTTGCGTGTTCAAAAGAAAAATAATTCAAAAAAAAAATTCAAGCTGAGCAGAGATATTCCACTTCATTTTCTAAGACACATTTTCATTCTATCTGGCTATCAAGGCCATCCTTCACAATTCAGAGGATGTCAAAGGTAGTTTGTTTGCTAGCATATCAACTTTCTATTGGTATGTTTAAATACCATTTAAATAAACATTTTCTTTTAAAACAGTAGAATATGTCACCAAGGATTGTGTATGGATGATTTAGTTCACACAAGCACCATGCTTGGGTTAAAATAAAATAAAATAAGCAGGTAGATTTATGGTGGGGAAAATCTCTTACGCAACATAGAAAGCTCCTGCACACAAATACCTTGTAGGTTATCAGGTTATTTTAGATATACAGTGATACCTTGTCTTACAAACTTAATTGGTTCCGGGACGAGGTTCTTAAGGTGAAAAGTTTGTAAGATGAAACAATGTTTCCCATAGGAATCAATGGAAAAGCAATTAATGCGTGCAAGCCCAAAATTCACCCCTTTTGCCAGCCGAAGCGCCCGTTTTTGCGCTGCTGGGATTCCCCTGAGGCTTCTCTCCATGGGAAACCCCACCTACAGACTTCTGTGTTTTTGCGATGCTGCAGGGAAATCCCAGCATCGCAAAAACGGGTGCTTCGCTGGCAATGGAAGTCCGGAGGCGGGGCATCCCAGCAGCGGCGGTGGGTTTGTAAGGTGAAAATAGTTTGTAAGAGGCAAAAAAATCATAAAACCCCGGAAAGTTTGTATGACGAGACGTTTGTAAGACGAGGTATCACTGCACAATGTGCAGAGACAAATATTTTGAATATGAAAGATGCATATAAAGGTTCTGCCACATACAGGCTGTCGCCACAGGAGACAAAATACTGCTACATTGTGATTGTCTCTACATCTCCTTCTCTTTAAAGCAACATAACTATGGATTAATGTTGATCTGGATAATCCAAATAACCCTTATTTACACTAATCTGCCCTCTTCCGGGATGCTGACTCTCTGAAAGGAAGATAACAAATGGATTTTTGGAAAAGCATTATATTAACATTCTAATGCTATGGTAAAATTTGGAAACTTGTTTTTTTTAAAAAATAACTTTCATCTCATTTTCTTTCCCAACATATTTGACAGGCAGTCTAATTTGACAGACGCTATTACTCATGTCCGAAGGCAATTGGGTGAACATCCATTTAAAAATCTTTTTAAGGGGGCTAACTGAAATCAATATGTCGAATTCAGTCTCATCCTGGCTTTTTTAAACTACGGTAATATTAGTAAAATTAATTAATTAATTAATTGATTGATTGATTAATTTAGTCCAATACACATTGAAGAGAATAGACATGTAGTAATATATATAGAGAAAAGGATAGAAGAAAAGATATAAAAATAGAGGAGAAGATATATGAAAGGAAGAAAAGATAAATGAGATAAGGAGAGACAATTGGACAGGGGACGGAAGGCACTCTAGTGCACTTATGCACGCCTCTTACTGGAGAGGTCAATCGTGGATAGTCTAAGGGAAAAATGTTGGGGGTTAGGGGTTGTTACTACTGAGTCAGGTAATAAGTTCCACGCTTCGACAACTCGATTGCTGAAGTCATATTTTTTACAGTCAGGTTTGGAGTGGTTAATATTACATTTGAATCTGTTGCGTGCTCTTGTGTTGTTGCGATTGAAGCTGAAGTAGTTATTGACAGGTAGAACATTGCAGCATATGATCTTGTGGGCAATACTTAGATCGTGTTTTAGGCGTCATAGTTCTAAGCTTTCTAGACCCAGGATTGTTAATCTACTTTCGTAGGGTATTCTGTTTCGAATGGAGGAGTGAAGGGCCCAGCCTTGTATACATATGACTGTATTCACATATTGTAAGAAATGTGAAGTGGGGTTTTTTTGGTTTACCCACCACAATCAGCACTGATTGTCAACAGCCAAAATTGTTTTATTAAAAAATAAGAAGCAAAATAAGCCAATTATTAACTCCACTAGGTTTCATATTATCTATTTAATTAACTCCAAAACACAGAAGGCTGTTAACATCCAATGGTGTTCCCAGGACCACCAAAACGAGATCTAGGAACAAACAAGAGATAATCTGCAAGTTGTATGCTGCACAAAAGCAATATGACTTGCAGGAATGCCAAATGATGGGAATGTTAATAGCTCAGGGTTGCACTGCAATGCACCAGATTGGAGGAAGAAACCCAACCAGTTATTATTCCATGTGTCTGCGCATGTGCTGTAGAAAAAAATGGAGAATGGAGGAACAGGAAGCAAGAGGTATCACATGACATAATCCTCTGAAAGGAAATACAGTATTGTTCTCCATTATGACCACTATGTTCTCTGTAGTCCCTGGAAGGTTATTTTGAAAGAAATGCAACCCTTAACCATCACTGAAAAGGACAGATATTTGTGATCATCAATTAAATAAAACCTCGTTCGTGCTGCTCTTTGATGCTTACTGATATCCAATTTTGTATAGGTTGTGTAAGTATGTCAACAATGCTCAAAGATATTTTGCACATATTTAAAATTATTTCTGTCAAAGGATTCCCTCTCTTATTAAGCTTAGTCTTAAAATAACTTTATTGTCACTTTTAGTCAGTGGTGGGTTCCTACCAGTACCGTAGGCGACTCTGTTCTGCCTACCGGAATTGCGCAATTTGTGCGCAGCCATCAGATTGGACAATTTGTGTGGAGCTGACAGGTTGCGCAATTTGTGTGCAGCCGCCAGATTGCACAATTGGTGCGCAGCCGCCAGATTGTGCAATTGGTGCACGACCGGTCTGGTGCTGGTCCGCCAGGCAGCGCCATCTTTTTTCCTGATTTTTTTGCTTCCTTCGCATGTACAGAAGCAAAATCTTGTGAGGAGATGCTTGCGTGTGCACACTTTTGGTGTTTTTTTGCTTCCACGTATGTAGAGAAGCAAAAAACTCACCGAAATCGCACATGCGCAAGCATCCCCTCACAAGATTTTGGTGTGTTTTGGCTTCCTTCGCATGTACAGAAGCAAAATTGTGTGAGAGGCAGGTACGGGTGTGGCCCGAATCAAGAGGATGCTCATATATTGCACCGGTTTGCAGGTAAATGCAACCCACCCCTGCTTTGAATGTAGACTAATCAGCATATATTAAAGTGAAATTTGTTGCATACAGCTCTCAAAAGATCTTCATCTCCAATATAAACTACATAAACATGACAAAATAAATACAAAATTATGCATATACCAACATATATTATATGACACAGAGAAAGCACAGTCCAATTTGGAATGATATGATTTTAATATCCTGGGATGATTCTAGATTCATTTTAAATCCAATTGTTTAAACCAGCATTTCTCAACCCCAGCCACCCTTTTAAAATAAGTGGACTTCAACTCAGTGATGGCTGCCAAATTTTTTACTGCCACACTGTGGGTGTGGCTTGATAGTCATGTGACCAAGTGGGAGTGGTTTGACAATCATGTGACCAGGAATAGCTTAAAGGTCTTGTGACTGGGTGGGAGCGGCTTACCGACCAAGATAAGTTTCCAAATAGGTGCTTGGACTTTTTTTCAGTTGATTAAGTCACATTATTTGAATAGTCACCAAATGATAGACAGCATTATTTGTTGAGGAACACAGTAACATTTTTAGGTTTTGTACTGAACCCACAAGGTTCAGTATAACAGATTAGACAAGTAGCTCAATTTTCTTTAATTGCTACAAAAGTTCACCTCTAGATAATGATTAAAATGATTAAAGCGTTTATGGGTAAAAACATACTATTTAATTATTTCCTATTTTAAAAGTTAAGGATTATACTAAGGTACTAGAGAAGGAAGGGCAATTAAAAAACTATTAAATATTCAATAAATAGTGCATACATTTACTACCCCCACTGCTTACAGGGGACAACAGCCCATTATTGCTTCAACTCCCAGAATTCTCCACAAAATAGTTTGTGTGAAGCTCCCAAAACCCTTCTTTAAAAGGAAGGAAGGAAGGAAGGAAGGAAGGAAATTATAATCCATCTTTAGCCTTCTGCTCAAAAGGGGCCAAGCAAGCCCAGCCCCATTGAATTGAACCCAGTTTCTTTAGCTTGTTGTGAAACAGTGATTCTGAAGCCAGCGTCCCGCCAAATATGATGGAAATGTGTAGCAGCCACTTTACAACCCCAGCGCAGGTGTTATTCCCTGCTGCAAAGTGATCACCGTCTCCCTCTGCCTGTGGATAATGGGATTTGAAGTCCATTATCCCTCTCGAAGGAACCAGGCTGGGAAAGCCTGCTTTAATCAATATTATATATTTATTGGATTTCTATGCCGCCCCTCTCCGAGGACTCGGAACGGCTCACAACATATAATCTATACAGTCCACAATATCTTAAATTCAATTAACTAATTAAAAATCTAAAAAAAACCAAAAACCATAAAAAACCAAATCATTCCATTCACTCCACATTCTTTCAGCACATTCAATGCATGAAACCTTCCCTCACTGTTTGTTTTTGTTTGCCGTTCCGACTTTTCTTGAGTTGCGGGGGACGTCCAACGAAGTGCGTGAACTCATACAGTCGCCGTCCACAGGCGGCTTAAACAACCCTCCTTTTAAAACCCGGCGCGCTGTTGCCTTCCGAGTCACCGCTGGGGGCGCTCGCACGCCGGGTTTCTGGATGATGGCTTTCGCCTCTTTTCGTTCCCGCTTCTGGGACGGGACAGGGAGGTGGAGTTGGGGCGGGCGGGCAAGGGGGGGGGGGTGCAGGAGGGAGGGAAAACGACCGCGAAGTTAATTATCATATCTGCCAGTTTAAGGAAGGGGGTTGTACTTGGGAAGGACGCAGAGTGGAAAAAAGGACCTGACGAAATAAAAGTAGCGATCCATCCAAGCTCGATCCCACAGTACCGGTGGCGGCGCTAAGCGGCGGCGAGCGGGGCTTCGGCATATTTTTTTGAGGGGAGCTTGGAGCTCGGTTTTGCGGGCGAGGTCCTCCTGGAGGCTCGCCCTTTCTCTCTCTCTCTGCCCGGCCCGCCAACTCCATTCATTAACTAAACCAGCCTCCAGGCTGAGCTAGTAAACCGAGTCGCCGGTCGGGAGTAGCCGGATCAGAGAAACACGCTGCGTGCGTGCGTGTGCGCGCGCAAAACTTTTCCCCCCAACTTCCCAACTTTTGGAAACTCATCCTTTCCAAGGAGTTTTCATTAAGTCTTCCTCGGGACTTCGTCACGATCGAGAAAGGAGGTCTCTGCGGTCTGGAAACTTCAATTCTCAGCGGCAAAGTCGACCCCAAAACAAAGCTTGCGACCCCCTTCGACCATCTCCTCCTCCTCTCCAAGCAAGCAAAAATCCGGACGCGAAAAGCCAGCTTAGTAGCATCGTTCCCATCGCCTGGATCTTCTGCCCCCCTCTGCCTCCCCTTTTCCAACCAGCTCGCCCGAAGACATCCTCGTTGCTTTGGAAAAGGCTGATTTCGGGGTCCCCCTGCCCACCAAAACATGCAGAATTACAAGTACGACAAGGCGATCGTCCCGGAGAGCAAGAACGGGGGCAGCACTGCCTTGAATAACAACCCGACCAAAAGCTCCAGCAAGAAAGCTTTGTTGGTTTGCCTCGACCTCTTCTGCCTCTTCATGGGTGAGATTTGAACCTAGCAAAGATCCTTTCTCCTGATTTAATCCTCTTTTTTCCCTCTCTCTCCCGGATCTCTCCCTCTCAAAAAAATCCCAAAATTCCAACGTCGCTTGTTTGCAAACTTTTCTCCTCCTTTTCCACAACCTACTTGTGAATACTAACCAATTCTCCTCTTCATTACTCTTCGAACGTTCTGCCTTTCTCCAACCCTCTCTAGTTTCCTGCAAACTTCCTGCAAAATTAAAACTTTTTCTCGCGCTGATTTTCTGCAAGGATCTCGTTTGTTTGGGGTTTGTTTGCACTCTCTTCTCGCTGACCCTAGGAGAGGCTCGGTGGGTGGGTGATCTCAAACTCTCCATTGTCTTGCCTCAGGTGACTCTGTGTAAATCATTGGCCGAAAGCCCTTCTTCGATTTGAGGCACGTCCTCTCTTTCTCTTTCCCCCTTCCCCTTTAATTGGCTTGATCTGACTGTAGGAAAGCACCTAGCTCCGAAATTGACTCGGAATAAAAAATGGATGTCCTCCTACTATTGAGCTGAGCCTCGTGTAAACAAAGCATCACTTCCCGACTCGCGACTTTTAAACGCAGCTGAGCAAATGAGGCGCCGTTTCTGTGGGCTGAATTCACTTGATTGCTACTGATTGAGCTTCTAAAAGTTTTCTGGGGTGAGAGGGGTTCTTTTCACATATTCCAGGTCTGAAGTGTGTATGTATGTGTGTGTTAATCTCAATTAAGGATCCTATTTGCAGCAGTAGTAACGAACTCGGAAAAAGGTTGTTAAAGGGGTTGGGGGAGGTGGAGTATACACACACATACACAAACACATGCAGTAATCTACATGAATGGCAGAGCACATACATGTAGTAATCTAGAGCAGTGTTTCCTAACCTTGGCCACTTGAAGATATCTGGACTTTTAACTCCCAGAATTCCCCAACCAGCATTCGCTGGCTGGGGAATTCTGGGAGTTGAAGTCCAAATATCTTCAAGTGGCCAAAGTTGGGAAACACTGATCTAGAGTATATATACACACACACATGTAGTAATCTATATGAATGGCAGAGCAACAAAGCCATAGTAATTGATGAGCTTGAAAGTTTGTTTTGTGGACTTCTGAGGGAACTGAGAACTTTGAAGTCAGCAATACCCCTTTTAGATTTGGATTTGGATTTAATTGGATTTGTATGCTGCCCCTCTGCAAGGACTGAGGCGGCTCACAGCACGTACAGAAAATCAAGAAAAAATAATAACAATCCACTTAATACATTAAAAACAATCTTTAAAATTCTAATTAAAAAACTATCAATATCATTCATTCATTTTAAATAAGTTGTCTTCTGCAACCTGTGGGAAGGGACTAACACTAAATAATTCTCTCCCCCTGCAAAGTCAAACAGTTGTTCCTGTGAGGTGCCACAATCTGATATAGAAAGCCTGCACTTTTAGACACAGGGATCCCCCCAGACAACATTTTGGTAGGGGTTATTATGCTTTATTTGTGGTGGTTTCAGTTTTCATGAATGACAGGCAAATGCTAATTGCATATAAATGCAAAGGAGAGGATGAGTGCTCAGTACACAAGCAGATGTTTAGAAGTTCTGTCTCTGGTAAACATCGATCCTCTTCATTAACTCTGCAAACTATCCAGGATTGAAAAGTGTATCTAACTTCTTGACTAAAAAGATGGTTTTTCAGGTAATCCTGCTCATACTGCAGAGAAACTGAACAGATGGCCATGAATGCTATATGGCACTAGTACTAAGGTGTTTGTTCAAATAACCTAGTGTGGAAAAGAGCAAGAATGCACTCCAAATTTGTTATGATAACATGATCTAGAAGATTGTTCCATTCAAACTCCTTCAGCTTCTCCATTTCTAAATATTAGGTGTATGGGTGACTTCTTCATTTTGGGGTGTCCAATGGAAGGGATTTTACAGCTAGTAAAATAATCAAGTTTGTACTGAAATGGGGTTATGTTAAGATTGTTTCTGAATTGATCCACTTATCAAAGAGCAGCAACTAACCTTGCCTCTTTTCCCCAAAACTTTATTAAACTTCAAAAAAGTATAAAACAAAGAAAAAGGTTAAAAATAAAGGGAAAGGGCTAGGGAAAAAGTAAATGTATGCTCTGATCAACTACATGATTTCCATACATATTATGTTGAAAAGGTCATATGGTAAGTGTATTAGTTGCAGACCACAGAAAATTTAGTCTTTTATGCTAATTAAGGATCTGGCTTTGTTGACCTGTGATTTAATTGTAGCTGTCCAGTTTACAGTATGATGGGTTTAAAATGATGCATATCTATCTATCAGATGATTGGACAATTAAACCTTAATTGGAGAATACCCATATTTTGATGTAGTATGACTTGACATATTTTCAATGGGATAAGACTATCATTCTAGAATTTCTAGTCATTGTGATTGGAATTTCTGGGATTTGAAAATCCAAACCAATAAATTTTTGAAAAACAAATGAAATGGTCCATTGGAAATGCAACATTTATATGACTCACTCAAAGTATTGCACTTTAACAAAACTGGCACACATGTGATCTTATTTTGTGCAATTATCATATTGTTATGTATATTATAATCAACATTAAGCAAGAAGTAATATATCTTAACAGTCTCCATGATTGGTGTTTATATTCCTAAATGCAAAGTTAATTCTGTGGTAAGCAAATCAGTGGCCATCTGCTTCTGTATCACTTGAGTAATTATAAGGGATTCTGAACATAAATGCCCTTTTTTATTCAAATGATGTTTTCTCATTAACTTCAGAAAATGCAGACACCCCTAGACTTCTGACATACAAAAATGATGACATTTTGAAGCAAAGAGATTATTTAATAGTATGTTTATACATGTGGATTCCTTGGTCTCTTTTCAGGTTAAACAAATCTCAGATGTATTTTCCTCTTTAGAGTTTTTATATTGTTTTCCCCTCATCTGCCTTATGCATAATAATCTATGGAGGCTAATACAAACAGGAAAAAGGACATATCTGTAAATGAAGACTAAGGGTGCTGCTTTAGTCTGTTTAATAAGGTGCAATTAAAGGTCTGATCCTATTTCTTAAATCTAAAATAGGCATATATTTTGGGATTCTAGCTTCCACAGTATTCCCCAGCTATTGATACAGGAGATGCAAATTGATTTTGGCCACCGGTTGCACAATTTCCTGTCAGCGGGTAACATTCCTGGAAAAAAGTCAGATTCATGATGCTACCCTTTATATTTCATGAAAGGCACTTTATATACTTTATAAAATGTTCGTAATGAAACAAATCTAGAGTAGCATTTTATTATGGCACAGAATGTAGGAAAGGCAAGTAGGATGCTTGGCTGCATAGCTAGGGGTATAACAAGCAGGAAGAGGGAGATTGTGATCCCCTTATATAGAGCGCTGGTGAGACCACATTTGGAGTACTGTGTTCAGTTCTGGAGACCTCACCTACAAAAAGATATTGACAAAATTGAACGGGTCCAAAGACGGGCTACAAGAATGGTGGAAGGTCTTAAGTATAAAACGTATCAGGAAAGACTGAATGAACTCAATCTGTATAGTCTGGAAGACAGAAGGAAAAGGGGGGACATGATCGAAACATTTAAATATGTTAAAGGGTTAAATAGGGTTCAGGAGGGAAGTGTTTTTAACAGGAAAGTGAACACAAGAACAAGGGGACACAATCTGAAGTTAGTTGGGGGAAAGATCAAAGGCAACATGAGAAAATATTATTTTACTGAAAGAGTAGTAGATCCTTGGAACAAACTTCCAGCAGACGTGGTTGGGAAATCCACAGTAACTGAATTTAAACATGCCTGGGATAAACATATATCCATCCTAAGATAAAATACAGGAAATAGTAAAAGGGCAGACTAGATGGACCAAGAGGTCTTTTTCTGCCGTCAGTCTTCTATGTTTCTATGTTTCTATGTTTCTATTTAGAGTCAATGTTTACTTATGTCATTCTACTGTTGTACTCTTCCAGCCAGGGAGATTAGAGACTGATCTCTCCAGATAAATTGGGTTTCTGACTTGGAATTGTGAAGGTTGTGGGCACCCTATTATTATTCTTGAGCAAATGTCAGATTCAGTAATGTGATACACAGAAATCCATCTACAAATGATTGCTCAGCTCACTGTTCTGTACACTTTTCACCAAGTTAACATTAGATACAATCCTTGAATGTTTTGCACACTGAAATTGCTAAGCAGGTAAACATATACTTCTATTTCTGAAAACTGTAGAACAGTTAATCCTTGCTTTTAACGTACTCCTGGATGAATGTTAAATAGAAAAATATATGGGTGACATATCATTTGAGTAGTTAAGTCATTGTATAGATTTGTCATAAAATTAAACTAGATTTAGTTGCCCTGTGAAATAGGTTTCACTCTAACCACTTCATCATAGTTTCTCCCCTAATACTTCCTTCATCACACTGACAAGGTTCATACATTAAATTAAGCCATAATGTGGTTTATTTAACTTTACCTTGGCATGTTCTGGGAACCCAGCTGTTACGGATTGTAAATCGTAGTCTAATTAACATATATGAACCTAGCCACTTATGATTTATTTCAGGGCTTCATAGAAATAATTCCCATTGAATTCCTCATAGTTTCCTTATGAATGAAGTTAGGCTGTCATTTTAAGCACAGAGTACAGGACAGCTTCTCTACCTTAGAAGAGACACTTGAAGTGGGAGCTCTTTGGCCAATAAATCAACACTTGTTGAGAACAGTAATTATCTGCATAGTGTTTTCTAATGAAGCCTCCAGTTAGACACTGTATTATCATTTGCATATCCCCTGAGGCAGGGATCTCCAACCTTGGTCACTTTAAGACTTGTGGACTTCAACTCCCAGAATTCTTCAGCCAGCTTTACTCTGAGGAACTCTGGGAATTGAAGTCCATAAGTATTAAAGTTGCCAAGGTTGGAGACCCCTGCCCTAAGGTACGTTAAAAAATGGCTTAGCTATTGAAAAATGTTATAATTTTTATCCTGATGTTATGGTAACGTTAACAATGCTTTACTTATTCCTCCATATTGGAGCAATCAGTTAGCTTTCACATAAAAATGCAGTACAATAGTGTGTCACTTTAATAACCACATTCATAACATACATGGTTTCTGCTTTGAGTATATTTTTCATCATTCTGTCAGTTTGACCTAATTTCTGAAGGCCTCTTCATCTGGTTCCCATTATTAGGCACTAATATATTAAGCAAGGTAATAGGTTCTGCTCCATCTTTTTTTTTCTTTGTTATTCCCTACAAATACGGACCTCAACAATCTTGAAGGAAAAAACTCACCATCATTTTTTAAAAGTAGAACTATACAGATACTATACATTAATCAGCTTTTCCAAATGGAAAATTAAACTCCTTGATAGGTGTTTTGCTTTTATCAGCATTTAGAACATTTATATTGTAGAAAAACTGTTCCTAAATTCACTTGTGGGAATAATTCTCATTGAGCAAATTATTTTACTTGTGAATAAATAAGTGTCACCAGGTTGGCTTATCAATGTGGTAAGAAGCCCATTTTAATCCTTGAAGAGCCTTGTGCTTACTAGTCATCAAATCCCTAGATGCTCCATTAAATATATTGGAGTTTGTAAATAAGATTATTCTGGGTTTGTTTTTTTGTTTTATTCTGCATTGTACTATTTTTATAAATAACTCAAGATGCCAAACCTATTTAACGCGCTTTCCTCCAACTAGTTTCCCCATTGCAGCAACCCTGTGAGATGAGATGGACTAAGTAAGAATGACTGTCCCAGAACCCCTAGTCGACTTTCATGCCTAATATGGGACTAGAAATCACAGTCTCCTGGTTTCTAGCTTGGTGCCTCACCATTAGATCAGACCAGGGATAGGCAAAGTTGGCTCTTCTATGACAGGTGGACTTCAATTCCCAGAATTACTGAGCCAGTCATGCTAATTTAGGAATTCTGGGAGTTGAAGTCCACAAGTCATAGAAGAGCCAACTTTGCCTACCCTTGGACCAGACAGATTGCATGGTGATTCTGGCAGTGACTGGTAAAATACATGGTCATGGGATCAATGACATAACATAATTAACAAATTAAAAATTAACAAAAGCTTTTTGTGTTCCAGCAGGTCTTTCTGTTTAGTGTCATTTAGCATGTTGACACTTGGAATGAAAAGCCACAGATTAATGCTAGCCATGTCTACTACTGTAAGAAATAAATCCCACTGATTTTAGTGGGGTTTACCTAATCCCATTAAATAATCACGTCGGAGTATTATGGCACAGTGCTACTCATGTACCCTTGGAAGCGGTGAGGCCTCTTTCAAGGTAAATATGAATGATCTGATTTATGAGCTGACTTGAGCATGAACTGGCTTCTTAATAAAGGTCGATAGGATTATTGAGTTATCAAGCATCAATTGAATTTACTTCCCCAATGATCTCTGTAAATGTAGGAAGAGCAAGTGAATAACCTTTTCCTGTGAGCACTCAATTAAGGATACTTAAAAGTGAGCTTCTGTGTATCTTCCCACACATCCATGTGCTGTCCTTTGTTTGGCTATGGGCCAGTGTTTTCACTCCATGATGACAATTAAGGAAACAGTTGTTGTTATTGGCTTTCCTTTTCTTGTACATAATATATAGATTCAGTCCAATTAGTGCCAGTTGTTAATTTTCAAATCACTTTTTCTAAGAGTGTAAGGTAATGATGGAATGAAAGTTGATAATGAAAGTTGGTAATTGTCTAATTTTAAAATCATGGAAATGAATGAATGTTTCAGATAACTATTTTATGGCCAAAAATGTTTCCATAATTAACAATGCAATTATACTAATTAAGATTTCAGTAGGACTAACTCTGCTAATGGGTTACGAACAGGTTAAGAAGGACATCAATTAGTGCTTTGCTGAGATGTTGCACAATTTTTTTCTTTCCTCTGCTGGATATATACTAGATGAATCTTTAACTAGACACCTGTGGGATTTTAATCCAGTGATATCTTAACATGATTTTCAAAACAAAGAAACTAGTTTATTGGAGAAGAAAGGTTACTTTATAAGATTTCTGTTTATTTGTTTTGTATTATTTGTATTCCACTTTTATTATATTTACAAATAACTCAAGGCCGTGAACATATCCAGCACACCTTCCTCCATAAAACAACAACCTTGTAAGGAGGGTTGGGCTAACAGAGAGTGACTGACTCAAACCCGCCTGCTGGTTTTATGGCTAAGGCAGAACTTGAAGTCAGTCTCCTACTTTCTAGCCTGATGCCTTAACCACTAGACCAGGGGGTAGGCAAAGTTGGCTCTTCTATGACTTGTGGACTTCAATTCCCAGAATTCCTGAGCCTACCATGTTAGCTCAGGAATTCTGGGAGTTGAAGTCCACATGTCATAGAAGCGCCAACTTTGCTTACCCCTGCACTATACCAAACTGAGTCTCAAAAACATTCATAAAGAAAACAACATGTATTAGCTTAGATTGTGCGCACAGTGAGGACGTTTATTAACATTGCAACTGAGTTACAGATGGAGTGTCCTTGTGCAAATTGTTGTTTCTCAGCCTGATTTCTTCACTCTCTGGACAATAATATGAGGACAAATGAATTGTAAAATACTTTGAAGAGTGGTGTGATGCTTTTCATTACTTTTTCTAGAACACATTCTAGCTTTATTATGACAGATATATAGTAGCTAAAAATACTAAAATGCATTTTTAAAATTCCTTCTTATATAAATATATTTAGAATCCTGTACTTAGGTAGCTTCTAGTGAAGTCTCTGGTCTTGTCATGCCACTGGAAGTGGAAACTGTTTCATTTTAATTTTACTGTACAGCAATAATTAGTTTTCTGGGCATCATGAAACCACCTATATGCTCCCATTTTTTGTTATTTAAAAATGTGAAACTGAAATAAATCTGCACATTAAAATATATCCTGGATTGGAATAGTAGTTTGTGTAATGTACCAGGTAACAGGAGGAAAGATGGTAAATAATTGTCTTAATTGGATGTCAAAAAGAAAAACATTTAATTAGTATATGTGAACTCTCCCTTCACCCAATGTAAATCATGCTTTTTTTTTTCATATTCTCTAAACTGCTTAGCGTACAGGTGGAAGAATATAATTAACAGTAGAATTAAATATCTTCTACACTAGAGCAGTTGCCACGCTGAATTCAATGGGACTTACTCCTAAAAAGGGGAACCAGATTGCGTATTTATCAATAAAAATAAATTGAAGCACAAAAAAAGTAATTGGGATCAAAGACAAACTGTCAGGCAAGGATATTTATCCCATTTTTGTTGCTTACAAATTATACAGCCTTTATTTCTGAATGCTGTGTATTCTGCCAGGATTACATATGAATTTTATCTTTTTACATACAAATCTAATAAATAATAATAATAATAATAATAATAATGATAATTATTATTATTACAAAATAATAATAAATAATCACAAAATTGGTAAGTAATAATAATAATAATAATAATTATTATTATTATTACTTACCAATTTTGTGAGAACGTACAGTTATTATATTTAGATCCTATTTAAAACTTAGAAAGCGTGATCCACCAGCTGATGGTTTGGTTGAAGTTTATACTTTCAGTAAAATATCTTTCCTAAAATCCTGTACCTGTATTCAATTACTGTAGATACGTAAAATGGCCTTGGAGCAGAAATGAATAGCTTGTGCATTTCCCAAATTGCCATGCTGTGCACCTCCAGGCAAACATCAGCTACATTATCTGCAATTGCTAAGTTTCAGCTTCTATCAACTCTAATTTGCATGACAAATGAAAAGGGATGATCTCAGGTCCAATCAGTATCAGTTGGAGGGCCACCAGAGATCTCCTTTGTGCTTTTTACAACTCTGATCCAAAAAGTGTTTAAAAATATTCAGCAACTGCTGGCAAAAAAAAAAGCACTAGAACTTGCTTCTCTGCGGAGGATGCTGTGGATTGGCAGATCACAAGTTTTTATGTTATGGTGCAACTGATGCTTATGTTCAACTACTGAGGATCTTTCTATTGCATCAGTCAGTTACTTAAGACCAAGCAGGAGCTGATGAGCCGATAATGCCTTTGTTATCTACACTCTGTAAAGTTTATCCCAAGTAGGTGAATCCTATGAACCATTTTGGAAGTGGAATTCAAGCACAGTGGTGTTAAAAATAAAAAAGGCATTTTATCTGAGAGATTTTCCAGCATATATAGGATATTTTAGAAAGATAATCAAAGTCTAGAAGTATTACTTTGGAATAACCCAAAACAATGAAGGTTGCAGTTCTATGAATGTTATTGTGAATTGAGTCTCATTCAATCAAGAAATCAGTTATCTAGCTTGTTATTTATTATAAAGCCCAGTTAATGGAAAACAAATGCATTTTTCTCAATCCAGGAGCAAAGGGTCACTTCTATATTCTATTATTAAACACATTTGCAATAAGATTTCTTATGATCAAAGCTGTTAGGAAATCAACAGCATGCTTTACACCATTCTTCCTAATCTACAATTAGATTTGAGATGCTACTCAGAGGTGTTAGATTGCAGATTACATAATTCCCAACTAGTATTGCTTAAAGTTATTCATTGTTTTTCCCCCTGCTCCTTCTACATGTTTTCACTGAATGTATTGCAGGTAAAATCTGTAGTTAGTCCCAAATGCATATGGTCCAATTTTCCAACATCCATCTAAGATACAAAAACGTAAAATATAAATGCCTGATTGGAAATCTTAATCCCATAACTAGCTCTGATAGTATTCTACAGGCTAGGTATTATTAAAGTTTCTCTTTTAAAGATTGGAAGCAGAAACTAAACAGCTGATAACATTGTAAATAAATACAGTAAGGTGTAAACCTTCACCATCCAAACAGTGTATAAAATTACTAGTTTTGAACATTGAGTCCTTTGCCAAAACAACAGGATTATCAGCAAATGAAATTCTGTATTACTTTGACATCCATAATGAAGGAATCATATGAAACTAATTTACTAGAATGTAGTTCCCAGCAGGCGGGAATGGCATGCTGCAGATCCTGGCAGTAGAGAGTTCCATCTTGCAAAACCAAGAAGAGAACCTTCTCTGCCATGGTTCTCTCTCAATGGAATATCATCCACCCACTGGCCTTTCGCAAGGCATTAAAAACTTGGGTTTGCCATCTAGCCTGAGGCCCTGGCAGTAGTATTGAGCCCGTTTCATGGTTAATTTGTATGTAGGATGTTATGAATGTTCTTGGCAGTTATTTTATGCTTTTGATTTTTTAAAAACGTGAGCAATTTTAGACCTGTTTTTATTTTGTTTATCATTATCAAGTTATCCAGAATCATGTATCTAGTGAGCATCTATACACATGTATATAAATAAATATGTTTATTTATGAAATTTATGTGCTTTTATCTCGTGGTGCAAAGTGATACTGAGTGGTCACATATACAGAATATATTTCTTAGAAAGTGAATTAATTGCTCTAATGCTTAATACCATTCTAGTACTAAACGAATACTGAAAGTTGATAGGTTCTACTTCCTTATCTAGAAGAACATTATTATCTTTAGGTTTGGAGCCCACTTCCTATTTGTAGAAATATCTGAATCTGAAGCTAATCTCAGATAATATTAATTAATCTACTTTTGGAGGGATTGGGTAATTTTGTTGTTTTCTGCTTTCCATAAATTTGGAAAGTGGACATCTCAAAGGTAGCATATATCAGGAGAGAACAGAAGTCTGTGAAAAAATTTTTTGTATCTGCAGCTTATGTTTTGACAGCTGCCGTAAGATATTGGGAAGGTAGAGGTTTTGCTGGATTGGTGACTAGTTGCAAGTATATTGTTCTCTAATCAATAAAAGTAGCTTGTGAAGTTGCCGGGGTTGTCATCACTTTGAGAAAGGCAGACAAACAACAAAATAGATTGTTAAGCCAAGTTTGTATGGAGTTGGTATGGCAATTAGCACACCTGTGGTTGAGTACAACATCACCAATTGAAGACAGATACATACACTGCTTTCTTAGTTTTAATGTTCTTAAAAGATATAGTATTGAGTCTGAGGAATATGGTGGCATAGAAATCCAATCAATCAAATAAACAAACAAACAAATAAATAAATAAATAAATAAAAATTGTTGACTATTAAATTTAAAGCAGGGCAAAATAGCTATACAGTGGTACCTTTACCTACAAACGCCTCTTCTTACGAACTTTTCTAGATAAGAACGGGGTGTTCCAGATTTTTTTTGCCTCTTCTCAAGAAGCATTTTCCACTTGCAAACCAGAGCTTCCAAAAGTGTAACCGGAAAAGGCAGGGAGAAGCCTCCATGGGGCCTCTCTAGGAATCTCCTGGGAGGAAACAGGGCCTCCATCCTCCCTGTGGTTTCCCCAATCGCACACATTATTTGCTTTTACATTGATTTCTATGAGAAAAATTGCTTTTTACAAACTTTTCTACTTAAAAACCTGGTCATGGAACAAATTAAGTTCGTAAGTAGAGGTACCACTGTATCAGCCTTTACTTATTCTTGATTTTGATTTTTCAAACTCAGTTTGCTTAGCTAGAGGGCTTACTCAGTGACCAGTACACTAAGTCAGGTCATGTTTTGCCCTTCCTATTATCAATACCTGTAGGCCTCAAGCTGTTAAAGTGTAACAACATCTGTAAAATCAATCCTGGGTGCCATGGCTTAGAACCTTGATAATAATAATAATAATAATAATAATAATAATAATAATAGTTATTATTATTATTATTATTATTATTATTATTAATTTATTAGATTTGTATGCTGCCCTTCTCCAAAGACTCGGGGCGGCTCACAATAGTAATAAACAATGTACAAATCCAATACTTAAAAAACATCTAAAATCCATATAATTAATGATGGAGAAGAGGTGGCACACGGAGCCATATCTGAGGGCACGCAAGGCGCTGCCCTATGTCAGCTGGTTTTCAGCCTTCCGGAGGATGGGGGAGGCTGTTTTCGCCCTCCCTGGGCTTCAGGAAAGCCTTCAAAGCCTGTGGATGGCAAAAAACGGACCCAACGAGCCTACTGGAAGTCTGGAGGCTTCAGTGAGGCCTGCACACATGCAGGGCAGCAAGGGGGGTTGCATTCACATCCACGGTGGGGAGTCATTTCATTATGAGTGTGGGCACATGCCCTTTTAAAAGCAGCAGAAAAGAAAAATAATGTACAGTACTTCAAAGCAGTAAAATAAAATGCTAAAAATTTAAAAAGATGGCAGCGCTCATACCATCTGATCCAGTTCAGTGATGTCACTAGCAGATCGCTAATGGTTCAGGTGATCCAATCTGACCTGGGAGGAATCCACCCCTGATTTGGTCCTCAATCAAACCTTAGGAAAGGCAGATAATTCCCTACTGAGGATTATATTGCATTGGTTATACACTGCTCAAAAAAATAAAGGGAACACTTAAACAACACAATATAACTCCAAGAAAATCAATCTTCTGTGAAATCAAACTGTCCACTTAGGAAGCAACACTGATTGACATTCAATTTCACATGCTGTTGTGCACATTCAACTTTGTACAGAACAAAGTACAGTGATCCCCCGGTTATTGCGTTCCCGATCATTGAGAATGGGCTAATTTGCGATTTTGCAACCCGGAAGTAAAAACACCATCTGCGCATGCGTGCCCTTTTTTCTATGGGCACGCATGCGTAGATGGCGCCGGGCAGATCAGCTGCTGGGCGGCTTCCCTAGGTCTTCCCCCTCTTGCTGGCGGGAGGGCGAGCGGCGGGCATCAGCAAGGAGTTTCCCCACCACCCACGCAAACTCCTCGCTGCCGCCCGCCCTTCGCCCGCCCACGCCGTTCATTCTCGCCGCTTCCCAGCTGAGTCCTGAAGCGAATTCGCTTCAGGACTCAGCTGGAAAGCGGCAAGAGCGAGCGCGAGTGAACGGCTTGTCCGCCGCCCGCTCGCGCATCGCCCGCCCACGCCGTTCATTCTCGCCGCTTCCCAGCTGAGTCCTGAAGCGAATTCGCTTCAGGACTCAGCTGGGAAGCGCGAGCGAGCGGCGCCAGCGAATGGCTTGTCCGCCGCCTGCCTGCCCGCTAGCGAGGAGCCGAAGATTGGGGGCGGCGCGGCTGTTTTAAAACGTCGCCGCCGGCATGGGGGGCTTGCCAGCACCCCCCGGACCCCCAACCTGGGTTTGGGGGGCTGCTAGGAAGCCCCCCATGCCGGCGGCGACGTTTTAAAACAGCCGCGCGGCTTCCCAATGAGTCCCGAAGACAAACGCGGAAGTTTGCCTTTGACGTTTGTCTTCGGGACTCAGTTGGGAAGCCGCGCGGCTGTTTTAAAACGTCGCCGCCGGCATGGGGGGCTTCCTAGCACCCCCCCAAACCCGGGTTGGGGGTCCGGGGGGTGCTGGCAAGCCCCCCATGTCGGCGGCGACGTTTTAAAACAGCCGCGCCGCCCCCAATCTTCAGCTCCTCGCTAGCGCTGCGGAAGTAAAAACACCATCTGCGCATGCGCAGATGGTGTTTTTACTTCCGCAGCGCTACTTCGCGAAAACCCGCTCGTTGCGGGGGGTCCTGGAACGGAACCCTTGCAATGATCGGGGGATCACTGTATTCAATGAGAATATTTCATTCATTCAGATCTAGGATGTGTTATTTGAGTGTTCCCTTTTAATTTGCCCCATTGACCCAGCCTGCTGGATAAAATACGCCTTATGTTTTCTTATAGTGTTACGGTATTTACTGCAGTTTAAAAATCAGCAAAGTTTCTTCTGTTACCCTGTAGCTGTATTAGGCACTTGGATCGAATTAATATTCCAAAACATTAAATTCTCTGTGCCTGTACTTGTTGGTAATAGGTTGGTGATAGGGTTAGGTCTGAAAGCAGAATCTTTAATTAGGAAGACAAAAAATAGAAAGAAACTAGTAATGATGGATACCCTGTTTAATCCAGATTATTTCTGGTGCCTTTTCCCCAGGCCTAGAATTCAGCAAATACTCTGAGTAGTTTCAGTATTTTCTTAGAAGCAACAGCTTCAGGTTGCTAATTCTATAAATGCTACTTTGAGTAACACTTTAATGCACTGCCTTTTTTAGCAGGCTACTTACAGCTTCCATCAATTGCTATTCATGAAAAATGGTGGCAGCATTGCATCCCAGCCAAAAATCCACAGTGCCTTTTATTTTAAAATGGGGCTTGAGTGCAATTGTTTTAAATAAACTTTTCTTCTTTAAAAAAAGTTAAGATTCTGCACAGGTTTGATCTGGAACAAAATAACAACTTCAAAATGGGCATTAATTCTCTTTCCAGAGTCCTTTTTCCCCTCCCATTGTAGGCTCCCTCAGAGTTTAGACATTCTGCAATAGAGGCAGGCCCACCCTTTCTTTTCATGAGTTTGCTGAAGCATGGCATTCAAAAAAAGGGGAGAAAACGAAGAGAACGTGAAGTATGCGTGTCCCAGCTCTTTGAAATCTTTGTCAGCTGTTTCCATTCTTCTGTGTGGGGAAAAGAACAAGGGAGGTGGAGAGGCATTTTCCTGCTAGTTTTTTTCTTTTTCAGTGCGAAAGCTGTTAGCAGAGGTTAGTTCCTGTGGCACATAATTTGCACAGAAACCTGACTGCGCTGTCTTTCCCACTCTTATGCTCAGTATAGGCATTGTACAAGCCTGGTCCCCATGGCAACCGGCCAAGAACACCAAGCTAAGGCCTTCTTAGCAAAAGAGACCCCGTTGCCATGGTTTTGAGGCAAGAATAACACCATCCCAGAAGCCTTTTGAGGTAAACGGGTAATTTTAATACAGTTAATTGTATTTCTCACCCAAGCAACCTCAAACAGACTCCCAGTGAAACATTATTTCTTCGTTGCAAGTCATCTCCTCCCACTGCCCAGGATTTTCATTAGAGATTGCTAAGGCATCTTACTAAATTTCTTCAGAGTCAATACTCAGCTGTTAAATATGACCTTGTTCAGATTCGAAGTGGCTTTTTCTGTATCCTAGAACTTTCTTGGCTTTGCTTTCTGGGAATTTTTGGCAACATTTCTAAGCATTTTGAAAGATGAAGTCCCCACACATCTAGAGGTAGACTGCTCTGAACCAAACTTCTGATTTTGTAGGCCACCATGGACCCTTCTTCTTTCTTCATCCCCTCTACTCATTACTAGAAAGGCTGAATTGTCTCTCCCTATAACAGTGATGGCGAACCTATGGCACGGGTGCCACAGGTGGCATGAGGAGCCATATCTACTGGCATGCGAGCTGTTGCCCTAGTTCAACTCCAGTGTTCATGTGTGTGCCGGCCAGCAGATTTTTAGCTCACACAGAGGGGCATTTTTGGCTTCCAGAGAGCCTCCGGGAGGATGGGAGAGTCTTTTTTACCCTCCTCTAGCTTCAAGGAATCCTTTGGAGCCTAGGGAGGGCGAAACATGAGCCTACTGGGCCCACCATAAATTGGGAAACAGGCCTTTTCCAGCTTCCAGAGGGCCTCCAGGGGGGCAGGAGAAGCTGTTTTTGCCCTCCCCAGGCATTGAATTATGAGTGTGGATACTCGGGCGTGCACAATAGAGCACACTCACACTCTTTTGGCACCTGAGGAAAAAAAGATTCACCATCACTGCCTTATAACTTAATTACCATAAGTTAGGCCATATCAAGATATCAAGTGAAAATGCTTCTGCATTCACCATTTTAAGCAACAATTTTCTCTGACCATACTACACAGACAAATGCAAAAGCATTCTTAGTATCTTAGTATCTTAAGGCTGTCTACCACTCTTCAAGTGGCAGAAAATTAAGATTGTGTTTACCCCTCTCCCACACTTCTGATTTCTATTTTGTCATGTTAACAATCCAGAAAATGATTCTAGCTTTGTTTCCCCTCTAATTAAACTTAATTTGCCGGAAGGACAATCACCACCAGTCATTTTCCATAACAAAGATGGTATAGACCAGGGCTACTTAGACACTTAGAATGGTGGGGCACACAACTAAGAAGTAGCATGCACTAAGAGGGATGGCCAGTTCTGCTGTCTGACGGAGTCAGTGCTCCAAATTCTGGTGTTTTTTGAACAGGAATGAAATTCTTTCTAAAGAATAATAAGTTGGTTTTCAGAATTCGCCCAGTGGGCAAGTAACAGATATGGAGATGGATTGTAGCCGACTGGTAGGTAGGATCAGTAATCAATAGCATAATATTTCAAGAAAATGACAGTTCTTGGCACCCAAAGTGTTATTGGTCTTTCCTGCGGCCTAGGATAAAATGGCCACAGTAGGCCATTCCCAATGATCAGATGGAAAAGGTATCCCGGCAGCAGTTCAACGTGGTCAATGAAAGCTGGGCTGATGGCAACTCCATGGTGAATCAGCCATCACGTGATCATTGATCATATCCACAGTGAAACTTTTGCCAGGTGAAGAAGGCAGATACTTGAAAACTGGGGCAGTTGAAGATAACTTTAAGCTTTCCCCAAAATGTGGAGGATGAAGCAAGGGCAAAATCATGAGGTCATGACAGGAAAATTGGCTTCTGGACTATAATTGTGTCCTGGTTAGGGTGAGCAAGGAAGAGCAGAAGAAATATGTCTCATGCAAAGATTAAGTGGGTTGGTTATTAAAGACAAAAGGAGAATGATAAACAGCCTTCTCATAGGCACCCAAGAATTGTTTATTCAGATAAGGCAAAGAAATAAACCGATGTTGCCAAACTTTTATCTTCAGAGTGAGATGTGTCTTGAGTTCTTTTTTCATCAGAGGAAAAGAGGAACTGAGGTTTTATGGGATTCTGAAATTACCTTTTTCAGTTGTCACCAGTTGTTCAGAAAGGAACACATGACAACTCTTTTATTCAAGATTAGGTGTTATCAACAAGCCCCTCTTCCATTTTGATGTAATTTGACTGTAGCCCATTAATCAGCAACATTGTCTGCTCCTGGAATTCCATTGTGTCTCTTTCTGTTTGATTATATCAGTAGTCTGCCTGGTGCTTTGATTGCATTTTTTAAAGGCTTAGATTGTATTGCCAGTGGCATATTTATACAAATAAGCTATTTATAGTTTGGGGCAAAAAACGAATCAGAAGCAGGTGGGAAGCCGAGTTTCGTAGGAGGATCCCTAAGGCTTTTACCAAATGGGCGTATTCCCTGCATTTATTTTATTGAGGTCTTTACGCTGCTGTCAAAGTGGCAGCACTTTTCAGGTACTGGAAAACTGATGCCTAATTATAGAAATCTTGTGAAGTTTACAAGTTCTGGTTTGTCTCTGGTACTTGGGTTTCCTTCGAGCAGGTGGAGAAAGGCCCCTAAGACATTAGGCTAATGTTCTCATTAAATGGCTGGGTTGTGAAATCCAAAACCAAAGAGCAAGGGCCAAGTTAGACATGACTAAACATGACAACTCTCCAACTGTGTAGAATGGATCTGAGGCTAATTTTGAAAACAAGGGTGGCAATAGATGAAGAATGGAGAACATTATTTGTCCGTATTTTTTCTTCTAGACCCAACCTAGTACCTTCTAGATTTGTTGTATTATAACTCCTACAATCCCATCAACACAACTCTAGCAGACAGGGGTCATAGGGATTGTCATTGTTGTAACATATCTGGACAGCAGGTAAAAAGAGTGCTTACCTTATGCTACAATCACTGTAAAAGGAAACTTACTAAAAAGGAATTATACAGTTGTGCAGGATGGTTCTGTTCTGCCCTAGACATGCTTTTATAGACTTTTCACTTTTGCAATAAGGCTGTACAGGTAGTTCTCAGTTTACATCAGTTCATTTAGTGATGGTTCAAAGTTACAATGGCTCTGAAAAGTGACATGACTGTTTTTCACACTTGATGACCATTGCAACCTGGTCAAAATTTGGATGCTTTTTAACTGGATAATATTTATGAAAGTTGCACTGTCCAGGGGTTATGTGATCCGCTTTTGTCACCTTCTGACAAGCAAAGTCAATGGGGAAGCCAGATTCACTTAACAATATTATTAAATTAAAAGCTGCAATGATTCACTTAACAACTGTGGCAAGAAAGGGTGTAAAATGGGGCAAAACTCAGTTAACAAATGTTTCACTTAGCAACGAGTCTACGGAGAGGGGCGGCATACAAATCTAATTATTATTATTATTATTAATAGTAATAATAATAATAATAATAATAATAATAATAACAACAACAACAACAACAACAACAACAACAACATAACTTTTGGGTTCAGTTTTGTGGTCATATACATTTATTTGTGACCAAAGGTCCATTTCCCCCCAATCAGGGATGAGTTCCACTTACCTTCACCCTCACGACATTTTGTGCATGGGCACATGCTCCCTCCTGCAATTTGGCTTTTGCACATGCTCAGTAGGTGGAATCTGCCAGAAACAATTGAGCTGATCAGCTGTGCTTTGGGGGAAGGAATAAAGGTCAGTTTAAACATGGGGGTGGGCAGGAAGGCCCATTTACAAGCAGCAGAACAGGAAAAACTTTCAAAACAGTAAAAGTTTTGCCAAAAATGCCAAAAAAAAAGATGGTGGCTCCCACGGACCAGCACCGACCGAAACGGATCTGTGACACCATTGTCACATCACCAGCAGGTCGCTAACGGTTTGGGTGATATGGTCCCCCAATAGATTTGTTAAGGAGGAAATGATGGAGTAACCACATATTTTTTCCTCATTTATCATCATTAAGCAACTATCTGCCAGGAAACATTCTGTAGATCTATTCTGCAGTTTTTCTCAAATCCTCAGAGGGCTTATCCTGATACTTGCTCATACATGGGCTAAAAGACAACTATGCTATATACAAATTCTGTTCCAATATTGTATGGATCAGACCCATGATACGGAACTCTTTCATACCAGTATCCATAGTCACATTTTGCACTGCAAGTGGGTTAAGTCCCATCTATTATTTAGCCTCCTTTTGTAGCAGTATCTATGAACAGTTGGGTAAATGCAATTACTGTACTTTAAATTGAGGCTTTTGTGCATGCCTGTACCTCTCCACCTCTATTTTATTCCTATTTCATGCTCAGTCTTTCTTGGCCTGTGTCTTTGTGGTAATGTTATTCAAGGTTGCATTAGTTTGTGAATGAGTTTTTACAAAATTATACTTTTCAATAGCTTCTGTTCTCCTAAAGGCCAGAGTTTGCAACACTTTTAAAACTTGGCATGAATTATTCACAAACCCAAATCCATGGAAAAGTCAGATGTAAACGGCCCATTTAAGGCAAGGGAAAGAAATATCCTCACATGCTTAAAGTTACAAAGAAGTTTCCTGAAGGATTGGCTCTGTCCTTTCTTGGAAAAACATTTCCCACCCTTTTCTTTCTATTTTGCATAGCAAACTGTATACCAGCAGCCATAGGCTTTGGGAAATTCTTCTCTATTGTGGACTTTATTGGAATGTAAAAAGTGAACAAACAATGGGTAGGTTTGGGTTGGTGTTAAATGACTTCTTGCAGTCAGTGTGTATTTTTTAAAATCAAATCATCTCTGAAATTCCAATCTTGGCTTGGTCAAAATCTCCCAGTGCCAATGAATGAATTCTAACAAATATACAAAACTTCATCTAGTGCTAGATATGCTTCTTACTCAGTAGTGGGTTCTGAATTAGTTTGCTACCGGCTTGTGTGTGCGCCTGTGACACTTCTGCATATGCGCAGAAGCCTCCCGGGCGGGTGGGTCGAGCCTACCACCACTGTTGCCGGATCTAAGAACCGGTCTGAACTGGGAGAAACCCAGTGCTGTTCTTACGCTCCTATAGTGCTTGCTGTGGAAGCAGCCCAAAACATCTGGTTGCTCAGGAACATCTTCAAATCATTATTATTCTTTCTGGAGAAAATGTATATGGTATTAAGGAGCATGTCTCCCAATCTTTACTTCTTGATTAGGAAGCTGAGTCTCCATGCCACCCATTGTCTCTCAGTAATGTTTAACAAAAGAGGTCTGGCTTACATTCCATAGCACAGAAGACAGTTTAGCTGCCATCTAATTGGAAAATGATTTGCTTGCTCTCCCATGAAATAAATGCTAGCATTGGAAGAGGTATTTTCCTTAAAAGGGAGCAAGGAAAGGAAGGCTTCAGAGAGGGTCGGCATACAAATCTAATAAATTATTATTATTATTATTATTATTATTATTATTATTATTATTATTATTATTAATTTTTCTCCTCCAAGTTGTGATCCAAATAATTATGAACTTGACCTTCAGTAAAAACTCTACATTATTATTATTTATTTACTTGTATTCTGCCTTTATTATTTTTACAAATAATTGAAGCTAGCAAGCATATACAGTACAACACACTTTCTTAGTATTTTCTCCGCAATAATTTACCTGTGAGGTAGGTTGGACTGAGAGAGTGTGACTGGCTCAAAGTCACTGCTTTCATGGCTAAGGTGGGACTTGAACTCACAGTCTCTTGCTTTTCTAGCCCGGTGCTTTAACCACTAGACCAAACTGCCTTTCCACTATGTTTGCTTTGTCCTTAAGGCAAAAACTTTCCGCTGATTTGGCTATTTGCAGTGTTAGAAGAACTTTGCCATCTGCTTCTGAAGTTGTCTTTGCCAGCAACAGAACCCAAAGCACAGTGTGAGAATCAGATCATTTCAAAGCACTGATTTGGATTTCAGATGTGTTTCCATGCTAAATGGTAATGTTCCAGCTTTGCGTTTCAAGCAGAGAATCGTTGATAGCATGGAAAATATGGCTCTGCCACCTACAGTTTTAGTGCAGCAAGATTAGTTTAGGTCTGTGGGGAAAGGCTATATAAACGTATTCAGGTTGTCATTTGGTATTAATGTATGGGTCCTACTGACCCTGAAATACTGTTTTGAGTGACAACGGGGGCTTTATGAATGCTTATTCTTAGATCTTTGGTTGATCTTTCATAAGCTCACACTAGAGTATCTTAGTGTCATTGAACAATCATTTCAGTGAAAACGATGCATGTGCAACCTGTTGTAAAATCGTATTGCCGGAACCCAGATGTCCTGCTGTAAATATTCCTGATGAAAATCTCCAGCATGTCTGTCTGGAATCTGAATTGAGACTGCCATTTCAATAATAATTTCTGTTCCACATTCCACAGGTGGGTAGAAGGAGGACATTTTACCTGTTACTTGATTCAGTTTGTTTGTTTGTTTGTTTGTTTGTTTGTTTACTTATTTACTTATTTACTATTTATTTATTTATTTAATTTGTTTGTTTGTTTGTTTGTATGCCACCCCTCTCCGTAGACTCTGTTTACCTTCCGCATAAATTGTATGTGTAAGTCATAAATTTAAGTCATAAATTGTATGCTTTCAAGTCAGGCCAATGTCCAGACTAAGGTCCCTGCATTTTTCTTGAGAAGATTTTTCAGAAGTGGTTTTGTCATTGCCTCCTTTCCAAGGCTGAGAGAGAGTGATGAACCCAAGATCACTCAGCTGGCTTTATGCTTGATGTGGGTCTAGAATTCACGATCCCCCAGTTCCTAGCCTGGTGCACCAAACTGGCGCTTTCTCTATAAGCTATAAGAGAATGATTTTTTCATGCACAGAAATGGAAAGTCACCTTGATCCCCACAATGGACCTGCAAAAATTAACAGAGATTGACTGCTTTGATCGAAGAAAAAAAATACAAACTTTTATATGTACTTAGAAACCGCTTCTGGACTTTATGTTTGAGGTGGAAAAAAAATGAAACTTTGATTTTGGGTTAAACTAGCCATTTCTACTGTATAAGTAAAACATTGAGGTTTGATTTTAATGCCTTATTTTACTGCACCAAAGGAATTCAGAAGTCTTTTCTTTCTTTTCCCTCACTTTTCTCTTTTACCTTCCCCATTTTTCCTATTATTTACTTTTTTGCTTTCTTTGTAAACTTAATAAAAACTGGTAGGAAAAAAATAATTGTTTTTTCACATTTACAGAAAATGTGAATTGCAGCTGTATCATAGGAGATTCTAGATCTTACTTTTGAGAGGAAAGGGCAAAAGGTTAAAAGCCCTGACCTGAATCAACCATTCCATGCTGGCAATTTGTGTGCACATGTGGAGGCTGCAGGCTGGAGCATAGTGGTTTGTATTGGCTCTCAGTGATGCCAACACTGAGCTTTTTAAGTCTAATCATTGGTATTTATTTAGGAAAATAAATGTTTGGATTTTTCATAAGCAAGGAATTGGCAGTTGCCTTTCAGTGTGCTGCCAGATAGTATTGGTTCAGCAGACTATTATGGAAAGAAACAAATTCATAAATGCAACTTCGGAAAGACAAGATGGAAATGTATGTTGAGGTCAGGCTTTACTATTAAAAATAAATTTCATACATGTGACCTTTTTTAGAACATACTAATAGAACATTTATGTTGTTACCTCATCTACCAATTTATTTTTAAAATGACAATCACCATAATTGTGGCCTTTTTGGGAAGTGTTAGGCTTTTTGAACACTGAAGTGCACATTAGCAAGTAAGTTACGGATTAGAAAATTATTTCAGAGAAGCTGAAGGAAAGAATCCAATACTTTCAATATGAAGAGCTTTGGTCAACCCCCCCTCCGCAAAAAAAGGGGGGGAAGCAAAGAAAAGCTGGAAGATATAAATAAATCCTTTAGATTTACTTTATAATACAGTATTAAAGTACTAAAGAATGAAAACAGCCCATTTCAAACTTTGTGGTTCTTCTTAACCAGATATCGCTGGAAAATGATGCTTTTTCATGATTTAAACAAGGAGTGGGACAATTTAAGATCTCTGGTATTAGTTAAGGATAAAACTTTCATTGAAAATAGTTCTGTGCTATTCTTTGCTCTGCTCAGTGGATCTCCCCCAGTTGTTTTTTTTTAAATTGGCACTAGAAAGTGCTTCTTAGTAATAAATATGTCTTAGCACTGATGTTTGAAAATCTGTTAAGGGGAACCATCGACCTTCCAGCAGCTAAGGCCCACCAACCATATTACAGGATTAAGGGGCTCACTTGCAGGGTCTGCGGAGTTGGGAGGCAATAGCTAACAAAGAAGCTTTTCAGTGGCCAAGTTGAGGTTTGGCTTTGCTGAAAACTGTCTGGGGTTGGCGCAGCACCCAGAACTCTTGGGTGAGGAACAAAATATATTGGGTATGCAGTGAAGTAGAAAGACACTCAGCCGAGCATGGCTTTTCAAGTAAGCTGATAAAAGTCAGCTTCAGGGAGCTATCTCATTTCTCTTCTTTTTTTGTTCTCAGCTTTTCTTCACCCTTCTGGGACAGTTCTTCCCTTATTCCAGTGCTTCTCAATTATTTTCTGTTACGCCCTCCCCCAGGAAGAAGTAAACGTTTTACACACACCCCAACTCTCCACGGCAACTGTAGTCCCCAAATTGCACCCTACAGTGAGACATGCATCCTACCTGACGTTTGTACCAGTACCTCCCTGGCGTTCCTCAGCATTGTGTCCAGGGCAGCCTGGTCTAAAAGAAAATGTTTCGCGGGTTCAAGAAGTTTGATCAAACTCGTGAGCCGTTTTCTTTTAAAATGGGCTGCCCTGTACATAACGCCAAGGAAAGTGACAATGGTACGGGTACAAGTGTCAGGTAGGACATGCGTCCTACTACCTGTGCAAAAAAGCACCTTTCCCAGGGGTCACGTGCCCCCCCCCCCCCAGCATCACTCTGTGCTGCACCTGGTGGGAGTACCCCACTACTTGAGAAGTACTGCCTTATTCAAACTGTTCTTCAGTTGGCTACCTAGAATGATATTGATGCATAGGATGTCTGATTCAGGGGTGGGTTCCACTTATCTTCACCACCGGTTCGCATTGCGACGTTTTGCACGTGCAGCCCCTCGTGCAAATTCACTTCCGCGCATGCTCAGAAGGTGGTTTTAGCCCCAAACACAGCTGTGCTTTGGGCAAAGAAATAAATGTTGGTATTAACCGTGGTGGGTGGGCGGGGGGGCTTTTTTCAAAGCAGAGGATGAGGAAAAGCCATCCAAACACTGGACAAAAAAAATTGCCAAAAATTCAAAAGAAAAGATGGCGGGACGCACGGACTGGCACAAACAACCGGATCCATGACCCCATCTTCACGTCATCAGCAGGTTGCTAACGGTTCAGACGATTTGGTCTGAACTGGGAGGAACCCACCTCTGGTCTGATTACAGCCTAGTAAAAATCAGGAATTTCTACTAAGTCTTTCATGTAACAGATTATCAACTTACAAACATGATTTTTTTTTCCCTGTGTAGGGAACTTGCTTAGTTTTACAGTGTAAATTCCATTCTATTTTTTTCCCAGTGAGACATAATACACTAATTACTGCTTTGTGTACCACATTTGTTCCTCTTTTTCTGACTTGAATCCACATTATAGAGAGTAATTGGAGGAAGATGAGTTGTGTTAGGAAACTGGGAATAACTAAGTTCTTCTGTTATATGAATAAAGGCAATTACATTTTTATTTTTATTTATAGACCCTATTGTTTTACAGGGTTTATTTTTTAATTTGAGGCAGAATGCTTTTCAGAATATTAATCATTCTGTGTCTGTTCCACTGATATATCTGTACTCTTTCCCATTATGCTTATGGGTTCTCCATTAATTTTCCACAAAGTGACATTTGCTATTAAATGAGTGTAACCATTCTGTTTAAAGAAATTAATAATACTGTAATGTAAATTGGAGGAATGGGGAAAGCCAACCATGTCCAAAGCTCAGCAGTGAAGTGCCAAGTTCATATTTCCCTATTGTTTTCCTAATTTATTTGAACAATTTCTAATTAATTTTTTTTTAAACGAATGGTTAAGACTCCGCACCTTCAATGCATGCTAAAATGTTTAAAACAAAGGAGGGGGGATGGCGGAAAGGAAATTTTAGTTACACTAAAGACATGATTTCATCAAGCCACACACTACTAGAGGCTTTTTCTAATCTTTTTTGGTAACCTTAAGAACACATGCATTTAAGCTTAGGGATGTCCTTAAATCACTGAAGGGCCCTCCAATTTTATATCTAGTTTCTATCTCACTATTGTGAATATAAGGGGCTGCTAATGAATTCCATAATTTATTTTTATTTTATTCAATATTTTTTTTGCCCTTCTCCTTAGACTTAGGGTGGCTTATAATATGTTAGCAATAGCACTTTTTAACAGAGCCAGCATATTGCCCTTACAATCTGGGTCCTCATTTTACCCACCTCGGAAGGATGGAAGGCTGAGTCAACATTGAGCTGGTGACGAGATTTGAACTGCTGACCTGCAGATCTAGCAGGCAGCTTTAGTGGCCTGCAGTACTGCCACCTCAGCTCATAATGAGAATTAGAATTTCCTAGTAAGTAAAACATAAAATTTAGACCGACATGTATGCATGTTTCCTGTGGTTTATAAACATGAAAGCAAACCAATAACGTACCAGTCCAAGTGCCAGGTAGTCTTCCACTTGTGAACACTGCTCAGGCCAAAATTTATGTTCCTAAGCAAGACAGCTGTTAAGAGAGTTGTGCTCCATTTTGTGACCTTTCTGGGTAGTAACAGGTTAAGTAGATCTGGTTGTCAGAGTAATACACCCATAGCGTCAAAATGGCCTTGGTCAGATCAGCTTCAGGGTTGACACTGGTTTCCTCATTGACTTTGCTCGTCAGAAGTTCACAAAAGGTAAACATGACCCCAGGACACTTCAACCATCATAAATACGAACCATTTGTCGAGTATCCGAATTTTGATCACTTGACCATGAGAATGCAACGGTTGTAAGTATGTAAAACGGTCATAAGTCACTTTTCCAGTGATGTCATAACGTCGATCACTAAAGAAATGGTTGTAAACCGAGAACTATCTAATCCCCACTGCTGCCCAGATACTTAATGCCTTCTAGATACAATATCAGCATCTCCAGTAACTCCCAGGGCTAAACCTGAAGGATTATGTGGAAAACATCTCCAGAGTTCTATATTATATATTTGTTTAATTAATATATTTTGGTTGCCTGCGTCATTGCAGAAATGCAGTTAACTGCTTTAGATTGGACATGAAGAAATCACTGAAGAGGTACACCCTAGGCTTTGGGGCTCTGTGTGTGGTATTATGTTCTGCTAATGTACAATATTAGTCCTGAGGACTATTTGTATTTTAAGAGTTTATTTTTTTATGGAACATTTCTAATATGAGTAGCACCTTAAACTGCCAAGGATCCTCACCTCTTCATAAAGTGACTTATTGACTGGCTTTCATTCATTGTTTATAAGACAATAAAACCTAAGATAGAATTTGTTTAAAATACCCAAATTGCCTGGCTTTGCACAGCAAGTTGAACCAATGTTAAACCAATTGTATTATGCTTTAACATGCTTATCAGATGTCAGTTAACTTGGGTTAGCATCAATTACAGGGCATTTTAAATAGAGTTAATTACAAGCTGTATATTGTAGTCTTTTAACTTTACAAGTCAATTTGAGGAGGTCAGCTCTTGTTTAGGATCTTCATCTACTTCTTTCAGCAGAGATAGAGATGCGATTTGTACTATAATCATCTGGCTTCTGTTGCTTGTAGAATATGGAATAGAATACTGCAGGGTATGATCTCTAAAAGACCTTGATTAAAAACACAATAGCAGTGTTGTAGGACTTAATATATTGTACCTATAGTTTAATGGTTGTACATGCCTAGTGCAAGCCAGCGGATTTAATGCACATTTGAAGGAAAACACCATTGCTATTTAACAAGTTCTATAAGTAGATACAATATATGCGTTACTTTTTTGTAAAATAAGAACATAATTATTTTTCTTCTGAAAAGAACAAACATGTATCTTCACTATTTAATACTGGCAATTCCTTTAAATTGCTGCCTGATGGGCATGTCAAATTATTCAACTTTCAATTTCCAAACATTAGGCCTTATCAACAGTTATGACGTGTCTTGGGGATTGTAAAGATATTTTGGTTACCTTAATATAATTTAGATGTGCTTGGTCAATAACTAACTAACTAAATAAATAAATACATAACTTTTTAACATTTTGTTTGTTTCATTTACAATCCCCTTATCCTAAATCTTATGGCCTATTGTTTAAGCTATTTGCTTAAGATTAAGGTTGGCAAACATTATAATCTATGTTGAGCCTTAATTAACCTGCTAAATGACATCCCAAGACCATTAAAGCCCTCAGCCAATCCAAGCATCTATCCCCAGCAAGAGCAGTCAAATATAGTTTTATCATGTTTTCATTCTCTGGTCTCTTATCTTCAAAGGTAAATTTAATTTACAAGTAGTCCTTGACCTAGAGCCATTTGTTTTGATTGTTCAAAGTTATAATGGCACTGAAAAAAGTGACTTAATGACCGTTTTTCACCCGACTGTTGTTGCATCCCAATGGTCACATGATCAAAATTGAGATGCTTGGCAACTGGCATGTATTTATGATGGTTTGTTTGTTTGTTTAATTGGATTTCTATAATATTCGATCATAATATTAATTGGATTTCAATAGGCATACAAATGCAATTAAATCTTAATCTTAAAATCTATGCTGCCCCTCTCCAAGGACTCAGGGCGGCTCACAACATATAATACACAGTATACAAAATCTCACATCCAATTAATTAATTAAGAATCTGAAACCCCAAAAAGCGTAAAAAACAATCATTCCATTCACTCAACATTCTCTCCACACATTCATTGGCCAGAGGGCAAGGATCTAATGGTCCCAGGCCTGGCGGCATAAATGAGTCTTCAGACTCTTATGGAAGGCAAGGAGGGTGGGGGCAGTATGAATCTCTGGGAGGAGCTGATTCCAGAGGGCCAGGGCCCCCACAGAGAAGGCTCTCTCCATAGGCCCCACCAAACGACATTGTCTAGTTGACGGAACCTGGAGAAGGCCGACTCTGCGGCAGAAGGTGGTCTCAGAGGTATTCTAGTCCCATGCCGTGTAGGGCTTTATAGGTCATAACCAACACTTTGAATTGAAACCAGTTGGCAGCCAATGCAGGCCGTGGAGATATGCACGTGTCTGGGCAAGCCCACGACTGCTCTCGCGGTTGCATTTTGCACAATTTGTAGTTTCCGAACGCTTTTCAAAGGTAGCCCCATTTAGAGAGCATTGCAGTAGTCGAACCTCGAGGTGATAAGGGCATGAGTGACCATGAGCAAGGACTCCCTATCTAGGTAGGGCCGCAACTGGTGCACCAGGCGAACCTGGGCAAATGCCCCCCTCGCCACAGCTGAAAGATGATGTTCTAAAGTCAGCTGTGGATCGAGGAGGATGCCCAAGTTGCGGACCCAGGGTGATGTGATCACCTTTTGCCACCTTTTGACTTGCAAAGACAATAAGGAAATCAGATTCATTTAACAACCATGTTGCTACCTTAACGACTGCAGTGATTCACGTGACATCTGTGGGAAGAAAGATCATAAAATAGGATAAAACCCATTTAACAACTGTCTTGCTTGGCAACAAATTTTGGACTCAGTTGTGGCCATAAGTTGAGGACTACAGATTTACGACTCAACAGTCTTTGAGAATAGCTTGACTGGTGGACCTGAAACAGGACCATATCCAAGATATTGAAATCCACTATCTTGCAATATATTACTGAAATAAGTGCTTCTGACGTGTACATGCACACATATCGACACATTCCTTTGGAGCACTACAAATTAGTTTCTGAAATGTTTATACTTTTGGTTTGCTGTGCAGGTTACTTCATAAGTTTTTGCATACATGAATCTCTGAATGAGCAGACTTGGCACCTTTTTGTAGATTTTAATCTAGCAACAGGAAAGATGCAGTCTGTTTATACATTCCTATAGAGAAATAGATTTCTGGTTGGTATAGTTTGACAAACCTTTTCAAATGCTTGTATAAGAAAAGTAGTAAAAGAGAGGAGGACACTTTGGACAGGGTTCCTCCCCCCCCCCCCCCAAAAAAAAAAAAAGCTTTAATTTTCTCAACAATTAAACCGTCAGAAAAAATTATTTGCAGCTTTTTAAACACATGTTTTTAAGAATGATTGGGAATAATATTTTAATTGTTAAAGCCAACCTTTTGAAGAGCCTGTGCCATTTAATGGGGGACAAGAAAGAATGAAATTCTGAGGGATGAAGGATACGCATCGAAGGTTGAGAAACACTCTTCTCTTGTATTATATCTATTGTATAGATTATATTTGACTCTGATATATTTTATTATTTTGCAAGCTTCAGCAACATTAAAAAAAGTCTGGTAATGCTGCTGTCTATAGAGGAATGGTCTCCTCTATAGACAGGACGAGTGGTCTTACTTGAATATATTGTAGTGTGAGCACGCACACACGCGCGCACACACACATGGGGGCACATGTTGCTCTCCCATCCCTTTGTGATTGTGGCATTTTCTCATAGCGTTGTTCCCAATCCCAATGATTAGATTTCATCTGGGTGCTTCTCCTTTTTTGCTTTTCCCTTTTCATGTCTAATTTGACAAAGGAGGTTGTTGAGCAAAAGGATTTTCCATGAAAAGCCTACGATTTTCAGGCAATCATACCAGCCTGCTCTCATGGCAGTGCCATGGTGAAAGGGAATAACATTATTTGGCGCAGAGCCCTTAAGGGGAGGGGAAAGTGCTGAGAACAGAGAGGGCTTTGTCTGACATACCGCAATAAATTGTGAAAAAAAGGGAAAAAAGTGAGAAAAAGAGGTTGCTATTCCCTAAGGGTTTCCCCCCCACTTTTTTATCGTCCAATTTATTCACACATTGCCTGACCCCTGGGCATTGCATTGTTACAGGAGGTCTGAACAGGAAAGTTGGACATTATCATTTTTTTAAATTTGTAGAACATATATATAGCATGACCCAAGAGGACAAGCGAATGGTAGCTCTGTTACTATTTCTTCCAGTGGGGATTTAGGAACAAGTTTCAGATTTCGACTGCAATATATGAGAAGCATATGTGCAGAATAATTCCTTGTCTGCCAGGCTGTTCAGCCTGTATTGATGGTTCAGAGCTAACCGTCATCCCCTCTGAATGCAAGATGTCCAGCAAAACAAGAAGTCTTCCATTAAACCATTCAATCTGAATTCAATGTGAAATTGCATTCTACAGAAACCCTCCTCTGGAAATGCAAGTATTGTAGTGATCTTTTCAGCCTCGTATTAATTAAACTTCCTCTAAATGTCTTATTAAACTAAAAAAAAAGTTGTCATCATTCTGGAATCATTGGGGAAATTACATTTAGACAAAGTTTTTGATCAGTGAGTTGTACAGGATACAACGTCATTGCTGAAGTCAAACCTGAAACTAGATGAGGAAGGTTTTGAATTTTCCAATCTGGATTCTTTCACTCCAGAATGAAAGAAATCAACCGAGAGGGAATGGTCTTTAGCTATCTTTGTTCAAATGCAGCAAAAGAGATGAATAGTAGCAAATTTGGGTCTGATATGGGGAATGCCATTGTATGTCATTGCATTTGATTCTGTTTAACTGGAAGGTTTTTAATGCCACAGGTATATATGAATTTAATTTTGATTACTACTGTAGTTGCTGTAGGTCAGTCAAGACTTACCAAGACATCGTGCTACCAAAACATAAAGCCCAATTTTGCAAAAGGATGTGTTCTTCATTTCCTATATAAAAGCTGACTGGATTGGCAATTGAATCTTATTGTTTAACTATTGGCAGTAAAGTAACATTTATCACTGAGTCCATGGCAGCAGATGGTTTGGAGCACTAGAATAAGCAATGTTTCCACCAGAAGGAATGACAGTAGCTTTCACAATGATCAGAGGATCCTCTGTCACTTAGGGTGACTGCTTTTTTTTTTGCCTAATGAAGGGTTGGGCTTAATGAAAGCCCCTTGGACAGCTTTCTATACTTTCAGGGTAAGAGCTCTCTATAATGAAAGCTAGCGAAAGCAAGAAAATTATAATTGGCAGCAAAGACATTAGGGTACATTCCTAATCTAAATGAGCAACATAGCAGAAAATTTTTCTTTAGAAAAAAGGAACGGTGATTGTTATAGAAGACGGAGTGAAGAATCCAGAGCAAAAAAATGGCCTTTTAAGACTTAAGAGGTGAATATTAGAATATTTATGAATATTAGAATATTTATTTTTGTGTTATGAACAGAAAGCAAGAGTAGACAATGAACTTTTTAAGCTTCACATGTCTTCATAATTACGGTAAGTGAAGAAGAAAAGAAAGTTGCCTAAAACCGCAAAAAAAAATTGGAGTTATAAAAGGCAGATGAAGGACCAACATGAAGTTATTGTGACTGTATAGTACTGTGGACAATGGGGCTAATGTAATCCTTCGCCCCAACACACACACGGCTTATATAGATTTATACAGGTAGTTTTCGACTTGCAACCATTCATTTAGCAACTTCAAAGTTACAACAGAACTTAGAAAAGGGATTTATGATTGGTTTTCACATGACAGTTTCCTCATCTCCATTAAATTTTGGGCATTTAGTAACTGGCATGTATTTATGATGGTTGTAGCATGCTGGGGTCCTGGGATCACCATTTTATAACTTTCTCAGCTAGCTTCCAACAAGCAAAGTCAAGGGTAGAAGCCAGATTCACTTAACATCTGCAGTAATTTGCTATGGTAAAATAGGACAAAACTCAATAACTCTCCTGCTTAGCAACATAAATGTTGTGTTCAATTCTGGTCATATGTTGAGTATTATCTGTTCTGTAAAATTTGTGGAGATTTTCCAGGCACGCTATTCAAGTAGCTCACAACCTATATTGCTGCCAAAGTTTTTAAAAAATGGCAATGTGAATGGTGGGGAAAAAAATCCTCCTCTATGTTTAGTCCTGGTGTTTAAAGTTAGATATATTTTTCTTGTTTTGAATTGACACTAAATCAGAATTTCACAGTTTGGTTGTAATAAGCAGCCCTGACTCCCCCCTCCTGTTTGATTATGGGGGGAAAATCCCCAAAACAAAACAGGGAAAAATGTGTGCCCAGTATACTTTTCCACAACTTCATAAACCATTGTGTGTAAATCAGTAGACAGTAATTCAGATGTGATTATTATGTAAGCTTCAATCCGTTAGAATTTCAGAAATTACAACTTTCTCGTCTAAGCTGGGTCAATCAAGGTCAGCCACATGTAATTGGCTTCTGGAGCTTTAGCAGTTTTGAAATACTACAACTTGCTATGATATGGCTTCTTTGGAATTTGATGGGAAAGCACGGGTTTCTAAAATACTATATTTTGATTCCATTGCTTTTTGGCTCCTTCTGGATTGATTCCCTTTAGCATACTTAATGGTTTCATCAACTAGTTTCTTATATTAAGTTGAGTGGATTACAAACCTCCATAGTGTGAGATGCAGAGTTCTGTGCCATCAGGAATATGAGACGTTCCTAACTGGATCTTCCAAATGGAGTTGCCGAGTTTAAGATTTTACTTATTAATATGAGAACATTCTATAAGGTGAGATTTGTTTATATTTTTATAGGCCATTCAAAAGTAAGGAAGTCCCATTGTTAAATGAATCAAATTAGATCAGTGAACCAGTTATGAGTAGTTCTCGATTTACGACCAGTGAAAGGAAAGGAAGGTGTACAGTTGGATGAACCCATGTTGCTACCATTTTTCTTGGAGATTTTCCCATCACAGATTGTTGTAGTTCAGCCTGAGGCTGCTCAGGGACCAGCTGTGTCTCTGCTGGCTCCATGCCCAGAGGAGGAGGACAGCGAAGAGGAGGGGGCTGAACAGTCGGACGGGGGAGAGGAAAATCAGGAATGGGATGAAGGAGAACAGCATGAGAGCCCCGGGGGGGGGGGCTTTCCCCAGCCAGTAGCTTGGAGTCATTAGGTGATGACGCACAAGCCGTCATTGACATGCGACAGAGACGTTCAGATCAGAGAAAGGAGCAATTAAAGAAGTATTATCAGCACTGAATTAGGAACAGCTGGGTTTGGGTGTGGTCCTCCTTAGCAGGGTTTAAAAGGCAGGCAAGCCCTTGAAGCCATGTGGAGTGTTATCAGCTTGGTGTGGCGTTATCCTGTCTTGTTTCTCGGCGTCTCTGTTCCTGGCTTGTGGCCCAGCAGCTTTGGAAGATCCGTGGGAGGTGTAGGTCTGCTATCTACAGCCTTGGCTTGGCAGCAAGAATTCTGTATTGCTGCATGGACTTTTGGCCTTCGTGGATATATCTGAAGATACAGCATTTTCCTGTTTGTAAGGACATTTTCTGTTACCTGTGTTTTTCTTGAATTTTATAAAACTGCCTTTGCCTTTTACCAGTGTGTCTGGCTTCTCTTTTTGGGTTGGTATTGGCTTCTGGAGTGACCCAGACAGAACACAGATCAGAGAGAAAGAGAAAGAAATGTTAAATGTTGGCCTTGACTTAAAAAGCTTATTTATTTAACAAATTCCAAAGTGGGATCCAGTTGTTTCCCTAAAATCAGTGCTTTTTAAAAACAAACTAACAAGGTAGAATGTCAGGGAGCCAACTCCAATAACAGGATTACCATATTTTTCTATTTCTCAACTTTCAACAGTTCATTTAGTGACTGTTCGAAGTTACACCACCACTGAAAAAAGTGACTAATCACCATTTTTCACACTTATCACTGTTGGAGCATCCCCATGACCATGTGAACAAAATTTAGATGCTTGGCAACTGGTACATATTTATGACAGTTCAGTGTCTCGGGATCATGTGATCCCCTTTTGTGCCCTGGCAAGCAAAGTCAATGAAGAAGCCAGATTCTCTTAAGAATCTTGTTATTTCCTGGCAGTGATTCACTTAAAAACTGTGGCAAGAAAGGCCATAAAATGGGGCAAAATTCACTTTAACAACTATCTTGCTTAGCAGTGTTGTGGTAGTAGAATGATGTGTGAATCTAGATAGTAAGACTTGAAAAATCAGAGTTCATTGACCCCATGACCCCACATGCACATGTATACAAAACACTCCAAAATATTTTGGTCCCCCCCCCCTTTCATCTTTATCTTGAGTCAAATATAGGAAGAATAGGAATTTTGGCTTCTTATCTCAACATGAGAGATTTGATAGTGCAAATAAGAGGATTTATGCAATTTTAGCTGTTCTGGGTTCTCTCTTTCGCCCTTTTGTCTCTCTAATCACTGTAAGCTAAAGACAGAAGGGGAAAAAGTTTTCTACTTTTGATACGAAATCTAATCTATTGATTTGTAAATCAAACATAAGCCAAAGGAAGGTATCACCAGTTTAGATTAAATCATGAATAGGTTGCCCAATGACTTCCAGATGTTTTGCACAGTATTCAAGTTTACTGTGCAACTTGGTATGTAATCTCCTAAAGCTATGAATGTGGCTTAACCTTCCAAACATTGCCATCAAACCTAATATTTAATGAAACAAAATGAAACGTTTTTAAATGCAAGAGGAATAATTATACTAATTGTATTGCATTAATGCTATTAAATCCGAGTTCACATTTGTATCAAATGTATTAGGCTTTGCTTGTGTTCTGATTATGGACACCCCCCCAGCTGTTTGATCGTGACTTCGTTGCCCACCTGAAAACAAAAAAAAAGAAAACAATTCCATCTTCTTGTCCTATTATTTAATACAGTATTGGTCTTGTGGCTTAGCTCCAATAAGAATTCTAGTCACAAAGTCTGGAGGGTACAAGTTTTTCTCCAATGCGCTGCTTAGGAGAGTCCAACATGGGTTATACTCTAGTCTTATTGGTAGGGACTGAGTTTAAAATTTAAATATTTAAATTGGCTACACCCCCCAACCGACCCCTAGGGTCCAGTTTTTTAAACTCAGTCGTAGAGTAGGGACGTTATTAATTTCTCTCCGACTGGTTTTTTTGATTTCTTCTACTCATGTTGGACTCTCCATATTCAAGGGAATTCAAAACATCATTAAGGTAAGTGCTAAAATAAACCTTTCTGGCTGGTTAACCGGTCCGCCGGCAAGAACCGCCCAAGGATTCTACTAATGGGTCCCTTTCCCCAGTGGATACCACCCAGGACGCCGCTGTTCCTTCTGTCTCTGAGCGAAGCCTAACCCTCCGCGGGCAAAGCTTCAGGAACTAAGGGGCGTCCCTCTCCAGGCCCCTGCCCTCTGCGGGCATCGCCTGAGCTGCCAAATTACTAACCGTTGAAGCTGCGAGGGTCCGTCTCTCCGCTGTAATCCTCGAAGCTCAGGGAGCTGGATTAAGCCAAAACGCTCCAGACATCCCAGCTCCGGTGAAAAGCTCTCGGCGTGCGCCATTGTAAGAGCTGGGAACACACGCACGCACGTGCAAAAAGCCGACAACCAGGAAGTCGAAACTTCCCGAGCTCTATTGGCGCGAAAACCGAGTGCCTGACCTCAAGAGCGCAGGCGCGAGCAATCAATTTAAAAGGCAGCCTCCCAGCGTCTTTGCACTATTGCTACTGAACGCAGGGGAATTTCAAAGCGGTTGAAGACGCCAGCTGGTTGTTTGTTTTTTTCGGCATTTCTAAGGCGAACCTGCCTACTTGCCTGCCGTTTGCTGCATTTGAGGATGGCTGAGAGCAAGGACTACCAGCAGGGGGCAGAGGAACCTTCAGTTGCCCCAGCTGTGGTGAGACCCAAGGACAAGGCTTCCTCTTCTAAGCCTAAATCCAAGTCAAAGGCTTCAAGCTCCCTAAAGGAAACAGAAAAGAGGATTAAAGCTCTAGAGAAAATGATGGAGCAGGCACAAAAGCAAACCTGGACTCCATCCTGTAGCCAATCCCAACAGCCTTGGGGTTCTCCACCACCTCAACTACCTATGCCAGCTGAGCCAATGGCCTCCACTTCAGCCATGCCGGACCTTTACGGGGCCACCACCAATAAGGACTGGTCTCCAGAACGGGGTGAGTTGGGGCCCATTCCCGGCCCTTCGGTCCCCACAGCTATCCCAGAAAGGGGCGGTGGTCTTCAGTCTTCACCTCAGACACAAAGGCCAGGAACATCAGCTTCCTTCACGCCCACAGCAGCAGGTCTGCGGTCTGGCCCAGACACGTGGCACCACCTGCCCCCATCGGTGCAGGACTTGATTGCCAACGCCTATTCCCAAGGCATTGCCACTGGCATCCAACAACGCCCTCCCACGCCAACTGGGAACCAACCCCCAGAGACTTGGCCCACAGCCAACATCCACTACCCTTATCAGGATTCTCTGGGGGCTCAGGCCCCATCGCATGAGGAAGGTAGTGAGCTGGAGGATGAATTCTCAGAGGATGAAGAGACATCCACAGACCATCCAGTGTTCACAGGCCTATTCAAACCGGCCATGTTCAAAACACTTTTGCACAAGGCTAAGATGACAGTCAAACTGGGATCCACCACAAAACCTGCAGAGGCTTCAGTGGGCTTGGATCCAACAGCTGGTCTGTTTTCGGAACCAGAAAGGGAACTTGACTTCATTCCCTCGTCTTCCATCTTCATAGACAATATCAAGCGCCCGTGGGAACACCCGACGGCTGCCCCAGGTCCTTCCTCTACCGAGAAGAAGTTCTATGGCTTCGGGCCTGATATTGAGGAACTACTACTGTTTCCACCTGTTGACCAGCCGGTCGCCAGCCTAGTGTCCAATGCCATAGTCCCAGCAGATATGGAGGGACTTAAGCCTGATGACCGCAAAGCGGAGGGTCTCATCCGCAAATCACACCAGTCAGCTGCCTGGGCCTTGCGGGCTGCGCATGCGGCTTCCTTCTTTAACCGCACATCAATCATCTGGCTCAAGGAGATGCAATCCAGGTTGGGCCCAGAGGATGCCAGACTTCGGCAAGATCTAACAAAACTTCTTGCCGCAGCCGAATTTTCGGCAGACGCAACCCTAAACTCTGCTAAATTTGCGTCTCGATCAATGGCAGCCACTATGGCATCACGCCGTCTTCTCTGGCTCAAAAGCTGGCAAGCAGACTCCCGTTCTAAGTGGCGCCTGGCAGCAGCCCCTTTCAGTGGGTCAAAGTTGTTTGGCGATTCCTTGGATGCAGTGTTGGTCGAAGACAAGGATAAGCGAAAGGTCTTACCAAAGACTTATAGGCGAGCCGACAGAAGGTCGGCCCCTTATTTTCGTAGACAAACCTTTCGCCAGGACTCTGCCGCAGTATCTACTTTTCCACAAACCCAGAGACCCTACGGCCAGGGATCCTACCAGCAGGACAGACAGCCCTTTGCTGACAGAAGCACGGGAGGGTACCGCCAGTATACCCAGCCAAAACGCCCCTTTCGAGGCCAGTCATACAGGAACTTCAGGAAGTCCAAGTGACTACCCAGCAGACATCCCCGTCGGAGGCAGACTACAACGTTTTCTCACACAATGGGAGCTAACATCCTCCGACCGTTGGGCCCTAAATACCATTCGTTCAGGACTAAGTCTAGAATTTACTGCCTCTCCACCAAACCGGTTCTTCAGATGCCCGACTCCCACCAACAAAACGGAACAAAACCTTCTGAGACAAGAAGTGCAACATCTGTTGGACATTGCAGCCATCGAACCGGTGCCCCTAGACCAGGAAGGTCAAGGGTTTTATTCGCTTATCTTCCTAGTTCCCAAGGCTTCAGGAGGTCACAGGCTAATACTGAACCTCAAACAGCTAAATGTGTACATAAGATACCGCAGGTTCAAGATGCAGTCGCTCAAGTCCATCCTAGCCTGCATCCGGCAATACGATCTCCTGACCTCCATAGATCTACAGGAGGCCTACCTGCATGTACCCATACATCCAGCTCACAGGAGGTACCTACGTTTTTACCTAGAGGGGGGGCATTACCAATATCGAGCCATGCCCTTCGGACTATCGTCCGCACCAAGGGCCTTCACCAAACTGTTAGATGTCGTAATGGCAGATTTACGCCTCCAGTCGATAAGACTACAGGCATATCTAGACGACATTATTATCCTCTCCAGGTCCCCCAGCCAAGCAGAGGTAGACCTCAGGCACACCATTCAGTCCCTGCAGGCACATGGGTTTTCAATAAATGTTCCCAAGAGCCATCTAATCCCCACGAGATCCCTCCAACACCTGGGCACCATCATAGATACGACCAGCTGCCAGGTCTTCCTGTCTCCGGACCGCCAGTCCTCTCTGCTGGAGACGGTGGAATCAATACGACACAACCACAAGGTACAGCTATCCCTACTATCCCGACTCCTGGGGATATTTGTGTCCTGTATCGATGTAGTACCATGGGCAAGACTCCACGCCCGTCAGCTGCAGTGGTTCCTTCTGCCCTTTCAGAAGGGAAGAACCAGTCACACCAACAGACTGGTATTACTTCCCTCCAAGGTTCATCGATCCCTTCGGTGGTGGACTACATCAGCCATACAACAGGGCACCTGTTTCAAGGAGCAGATGGGCATCACAGTAACAACCGATGCGAGCCTCTCCGGCTGGGGCGCACACACAGCTCAACAAATAGCCCAGGGCTGCTGGACATCAGAGGACCTCAGCAACAACAGCATCAATTTCCTAGAGCTGAGGGCGGTTTCACTGGCGCTCCAACAATTCCTTCCCCGAATTGCGGGCCGTCCGGTACTCATCCTCACGGACAATGTGGCCACACGAGCGCACATAAACCATCAGGGAGGCACCAAATCCAGTTGCCTCATGAAGGAAGCAGAATCACTGATATCCTGGGCGGAAAGACACCTGCAGTCTTTGAGGGCGGAACACATAGCAGGAACCTCGAATACACAGGCGGATTGGCTGAGCCGGGCAACACTGGACCCGGCAGAATGGCGTTTGGATCCGAGCATTTTCCTCGACATCTGTCTACGGTTCGGAACACCACAGGTCGACCTCTTTGCCACCAGGGACAATACACAGCTCCCTCGATTCTTTTCACGCTTCCCGTCCACGGACGCAGAGGGAATCAACGCCCTGAGATCCCCCTGGCCGAGGGGCCTTCTCTATGCCTTCCCACCAACCCCTCTCATTCCAAAAGTTGTCTCCAAGCTCCTGGAGGAGAGAGCGGAGTTAATACTAATAGCACCACACTGGCCGCGGCGCCCCTGGTTCTCCGACCTGCAGAATCTGTCGGTCTCCAGACCATGGAGGATCCCGGACAATCGGATAGCACTCTCCCAAGGGTCGGTCCACCACCCGGATCCTCAGTGGTGGCATCTCACCGCTTGGCGCTTGAGGGGTGTCGACTAAGATCTCTCTCGCTACCTGAAGATGTAATCTCGACAATACAGGCAGCCCGTCGAGCCTCAACCACCAGAATTTACGGTGCAACATGGACAACATATTTCAATTTCTGTAAATCAAAGAACTTGGATCCGCTTAAGGAATCGTTGGAACAGATTTTATCCTTTCTTCAGGCAGGACTGGATAAAGGACTTGCACCTAATACCCTCCGTCGGCACGTAGCGGCCCTCTCCACGGTAATCCACTTGGACAAGTGGAGATCTCTGTACCACCACCCTTGCATCCGGGACTTCCTCCGTGGTGCAGGGAACCTGAGACCTCAAGTAGTACACAGATACCCTACCTGGGACCTCACGCTAGTGCTACAGGCATTAACATGCCCTCCATTCGAGCCAATAAAATCAATTCCACTGCGCTACCTTTCAATAAAGACAGCCTTCTTGATCGCAGTGACGTCAGCCAGAAGGGTATCGGAATTGTCGGCCCTATCGGTGAGACAGGACCTATGTGTGTTCCACCAAAACAGGGTGGTGTTGCGATTAGATCCAGCATTTTTACCAAAGATGAACACACCTTTTCACCGTGCTCAGGAAGTCATTCTACCTGATTTCTATGCGGAAGCCACTGACCCCAACGAGCGCCGTTGGCACAAATTAGACGTCAGGCGAGCCCTCGAAATATACATTCACAGGACCCAACATCTTAGGAAATCCAAGGCGATGTTTATCTCCTTCCTGCCGGCTTACTTGGGTCAGAAGGTCTCTTCCCAAACCATCGGACGTTGGATACGCTCCTGCATAACTGAAGCGTATAAGTCCCAATCCCTGCAAGTTCCACAGGGGATTACAGCCCACTCCACAAGGAGCGCGGCTACTTCCGCCGCTTGGAACACTCAAGCGTCGGTCGAGGACATCTGCAGAGCAGCTACGTGGGCATCCCCAACAACGTTTATTAGACACTACCGGCTGGACCTCTTTGCAGCGGCAGAAGCAGACTTTGGCAGGCGGGTCCTCCAGAGTGTTGACACCTCCACTGCTCCCCTGGCCGGGCCTGTTCCCTCCCTGTCTCAGTAGCTTGGGTATATCCCATGTTGGACTCTCCTAAGCAGCGCATTGGAGAAGAGCCGTTGTACTCACCTGAACGGTCTTCTCAATGCGCTGCGTGGAGAGTCCAAACCCACCCGGCCTATCGGCTCAGGGTCGCAGTTATTGTTTTATGTCAATAAAGTTTTATATATATATATTTATACTACACCTGTCTACGCCTTCGTTTAAAAACTGGACCCTAGGGGTCGGTTGGGGGGTGTAGCCAATTTAAATATTTAAATTTTAAACTCAGTCCCTACCAATAAGACTAGAGTATAACCCATGTTGGACTCTCCACGCAGCGCATTGAGAAGACCGTTCAGGTGAGTACAACGGCTCATTTACCCATAAATGAAATGCTTGAGTAAGCAAAATTCACGTTTTAAAAAGTATATCTGTGGCCTTCTAGAAGATAGTAAGAATTTGACATTGTGTTTCTGTGTAGAAACAAATGCATAAGATATGCCTTCACATACCAAATATGTGTGTACTTTTCACTTGACGTTGTTGAAGGACTTAACGTGTAATGTTATTCCTTTTGTTCTTTTAATAATTCTAGACTTTCCAAAGTTCATGAAGAGTGAGAAGGGTTGATAAGTTGCATGAATAATAAATAAATAACTGGAGAATAAGCTTTTGTAAGAGTTACTGGAAATCAATTCAGGTGCTTTACCAAACTGGACTTCTTTTCTGTCTTGTAACATCGACAGGGAACTGAAGAGAGTGGTATGAAAACAAAGCAAAGAGAAGAATTTGAAAGGTGGGGAAAGTAACTGTGTTTAATTTAGTGCAAAGGTGAAATTTCAGCTGGGAAGATCAGAGCTGCTTGGCTGGGTTACCACAGAGAGTCCATCGATGGGTGGCCGGTGAAAGTTTATCCTCTCACAGCCCCCAGTCCCTCCCAATCTGCACAAGTGTTAAGTTTTCAAAGGTTCGATATTTCAAAGCATTGAATCCAACAGACGAGTCCTTTGATTTTTCTCCCCAGTGTGTGCTGTCCTAAAATGTCATGCTTTTAAAAAAAGAAATCACCTCCTATTGTTCTGGGGTTGTTAGCATTTGAAGAGGTAGAGTGAAAAAATTAATTGGTTGTGGAGCAAAATGTTGATAAAACAATCCATTTGGTGCCTCAAACCCACCAGGATTCACTCAAACTCTACTATGATATTAAAATGTAATATAGAAAACAGCTTCAACTTTTTTTTCCATTAAAGTCCCTTTGCAAATAAGACAGCACCAATGGAGAGGAGTCAAAAAGTCACTGGGACTTCACTCCATGCAGTAGGGACATTGATTTTCTTTGTTTCTCATTTTTAACCATTGGAAAACATCTTAACTGGACCCATGAATATTCACACTTGTTTCAAGAAGCGCTGCAAGTAGAGAGGGTTTCATTGTATGCTGGGAAGAAAGAAGATTTTTATCACGTTACTTAATATTTTAGGGCTGAATCTCCAATTAAAGAATGGAAGAATGAAGAATAGTTTCCTTAAGCCAATAATATTGTCATGAATTCAAGAGATTTGTTCATGGCAAAGGGATTTGTTCATGGCAGAGGATGAAATAGAAGCTCAGTTTCTCTACTCAGAGTCCAGCACCTCACAATGTTAAGATGAAGGGGAAGAACAAGGAAGTGATCTATGCAGTGACCAGCATTAACATTAATGGCCGGCTCAGATGTTGATGCCAAGTTACGTTTGCTTCTCTCTCTTGGTCTTTCTCTTTCACAAAGGCTTCATTAAGGAGTTGGATCATCTCCAGTTCAGCTTTTTTGTATGCAATACAATTAACATCGTAACTCAGTAATTCAGCTCTTGTTAGTGGATTTCTCCAGCGTTATGAAGGTTGAACCAACCCACCTCTGCATTTCCCAGCATGTGGATAGAACTACCTATCATTTTAGGGAGCAGAGGAACTGGTGCTGTCATGCTCAGGACTATCCTCAACCTGCTGGAAAATGACCCCTACTTCAGTTTCTTTGTTCCATTCCTTGAGTAGTATTTTTTCCTCCCATCTGCCAGCACAAGCCAACCTGCCATGCTTCATTCCATTCCACATGAATGCCTCCATTCCTGTTGGTTAGGGTGTGCTTAGTTGGTGCCTCCCTTGTCGCCCATCCTGAAATGAGTTGTTGGTGTTGGTTTTTTATTTGTGGAAAGCAAAATGATGGATTTTTAAAATTATTTTGTTGTATTTTGTTTTGACCATGACTTAACAAGAGTTCTATCACGTTTCTCCTTCTAGCCTAACTGTCAGGACGAACTGTGCAACAGTTGTTTTGTCCCAAGTCAGAGAATGGAAAGCAATTGTTGATTGATACCCTAGAATAAATAAGAAGGGAAAAGAAGCAGGGGAGCCCACCAGTCACAAACCATATTAAGCCCAGAGAAAATACTTGGCTATTACTGCGGGTGGGATTTCTGAAGCTGGCTTAATTTAAGCTAGTTCACAGCCAGATGACAAGACTGCAGTGCAGGAAACCTTTAAAGCCCAGCTGAAAGCCCCATGAATGGAGTCTATTTAGAACGGAGTGGAATACAGAAGTAGCAAAGCTGTTGATATTCCTGGCTTAACTGAAAACAGAGATTGGTTGGGGGCCTTTCCTGTAAACATTCACACTCCAATGTCTTTGCGCTCTTTTTACTCTGAGATTTTCATCTGTGGTGACCCCACAATTGCCTTTCCCTAGGGCCAAAGGAGGGATTCATCTGTACATTTCTTTTCAGGGTGGCCTAAATCCATGCTGGAACCTCAGTGCTAACCATTCCCATAAGATGGGGTGGATGCCAGACGTTGTGGGTGGCGACTGACACCCAACTCTTCAAACAATCTGGGTTCCAAAAGATAATCTTTAGAAGCAAGATTACCTTTCCCAGCACATTGGCACAACCATGTTCCTTCAGAGGGCAATGTGTGGCTAGATCTAGATGTAACCTTTCTAAACATGGCTTGTGCCCAGGCCTCAGAGTCTGGGCATGTCATGGGTTCTGTGAGCAATATCCGTTCAGCTTCTGTGGGTGTGTTTATGTTTCTCATATGAAAATAGGCAATCTGAGGTTACTGCTGTGTTGGAAAAATGTCAAGACTCAATTGGCAATATCCCACCAAACCACACATTTGCAGGAGACAAAAACAAAACCCTTGAATTTCTAAAATCATGCCTGTATACTTGTGTGTTTCCCTGTCTGTGCGTGTATATATGTATGTTTGTATCTCTGTGTGTTTGCATATGTATCTGTAATGAAAATAATTGAAAAGAAGAAATTAAAATATATGAAGAACAGTTGTAAGATTTAAGTTTGGCCATTCTAGATTGATTGAGTGAAAAGAAAAATGAAGCCCCAAAATTGTTCCATTAATGAAGAGAAATCATAATACAGTGATACCTTGTCTTACGAACTTAATTGGTTCCAGGATGACGTTCGTAAGGTGCAAAGTTCGTAAGATGAAACAATGTTTCCCATAGGAATCAATGGAAAAGCGATTAATGCATGCAAGCCCAAACTTCATCCCTTTTGCCAACCGAAGTGCTCATTTTTGCGCTGGTGGGATTTCCCTGAAGCTCCCCTCCATGGGAAGCCCCACCTTCGGACTTCCGTGTTTTTGCGATACTGCAGGGGAATCCCAGCAGGAAAATCCCAGCATCGTAAAAACAGGTGCTTAGCTGGCAACGGAGGTCTGGAAGTGGGGTTTCCCAGCGAGGGAAGCCTCAGCGAAATCGCAGCATTTACGATGCTGCAATTTCGCTGAGCTTCCCTTGCTGGGAAATCCCACCTCCGGACTTCCGTTGCCATCCAAAGCGCCCATTTGCACACAGGTGGGATTCCTCTGCTGGGATTCCCATGCATCATCGCAAAATCCGGAGGTGGGGTTTCCCATGGAGGGGAGCCTCAGAGGAATCCCACCAGCACAAAAACGGGCGCTTTGGCTGGCAATGGAAGTCCGAGGTGGGACATCCCAGCGGCGGCGGCAGGTTTGTAAGGTGAAAATAGTTCGGAAGAAGAGGCAAAAAAATCTTAAACCCCGGGTTCATATCTCGAAAAGTTCGTATGATGAGGGGTTCATAAGACGAGGTATCACTGTATAGTGTCCGATCTCCTTAAGATGCCTCTTGCCCTTTTGTTAAAGCCTTATTTAGCTCTCCGATAGATTTATTGTTCGATGGAACATATGTTTTACAGATCTGTCATGTGAAAACTATTAAAAAGAGGAACTAGAACAATAACAATAAGCCACGTAACCATGGTGCATTTAATCCCCGAAGTTTAACTATTAAACTATTGCTTGAGTATATGAAGCCAGATCACATCATGCTGTGTTAGTTTTTCAGCAGTAAATTTTCATTGGGATGCAAAGGGTTTTTCTTAAAAAAAAGAAAAGATTATTAGTATCACATACTTTTGGCTCAGAAGCCCAACTCTGTCTCCACATTGGCTGTCTCCCAACATAATTTAGGTTGTGGAAAGAGAATGCCTGCATACACTAAGTTTTGGGTTGCAAAATGAAGGTTCAATTGACAAAAATATTGCTGCTCAGTAATTATGAATGTGTTGTAAAATAGATAGTTCCAAAGACAAAGGTGCTTGATTAAATTCCAAGTCAAAAATTTCCTGATTCTAATTTCCATTATCATTTTTAACATATGTTTATTAAAATACAGTAAATATTGCTGGCAACAAGTCACAATTAAAGAGCAACAACACAGTTTTTCTATTTTCATTAAGCAGTGGTTTATCCTATCCCCAAAGTTATCTCAGTTTCAGGAAGATAATTCAGTTTTCTTTAATTGATTTGATTTACATTCTTCTCCGCTTTTGTTAAACCTTAGGGCAATTAAATGTAGAAGAAAAACAATTTATAAAATAGTGAAGTGGGCATATTAAATTATTAATAAAATGAAGGAATACGGTCATCTTGTGTCCCGATAAATGATAGCTAACACACTAACTCTGCAACCCAACAAGACCAATACAGACTTCAGAGGATAATCAGAACTGCAGAAAAAACTATTGCTGCCAACCTGCCTTCCATTTAGGACCTGTATACTGCACGAGTCAAAAAGAGGGCGGTGAAAATATTTACTGACCCTTCACATCCTGGACACAAATTGTTTCAACACATAACTTCAAAATGTTGCTACAGAGCACTGCACACCAAGCTATTGTCAAACTTTTTACTAAGTCTGCACTTCTATTTCTACTAGTTTTTTTCTCATCATTCCTATCATCCTTTTCCTCCCACTTAGGATTGTATGATTGTAACTTGCTGCTTGCATCCTAAGATTTTTATTAATATTGATTGTTTCTTCATTGCTTATTTGACCCCATGACAGTCGTTAATTGTTGTACCACATGATTCTTGACAAATGTATCTTTTTCTTTTATGTACATTGAGAGCATATGCACCAAGACAAAATCCTTGTGCGTCCAATCACACTTGGCCAATAAAGAATTCTATTCTATTCTTTCTAATTCTGTGGGAATTGGAATTTAGATTCTAGTGCTTCCAGGGTCATGGGGAGGTTTTTAATTTGCCAATTCTAAAGGAGAGGAGCATTGAAACAACCAATTGGTGAGATGATGCATATACACTTCAAAGTAAACAAAAATGTTAGTAATTCTGGAAGTATTCCTTTGAGTAGGAGTGGGCAATTATGGCCCCTTTACATCTGTGGACTTCAACTCCCAAAATTCCTGAGCCAGGGTGGAATTCTGGGAGTTGAAGTCTACAGGTCACGAAGGGGCCATAGTTGCCTATCCCTGCAATTAAGATTTAGTGTTTCTGAATCAAAAGAGATAAAACTCTACCCTTTCCCCTGAGTTAGGAAAAGTTAATGTTGATTGGCTATCAAATAAGCACAAGACTTGTGGGCCATTATGTTTTGTTAAAAAGCCATTTCCTAAGCACAGTGGTGTCTTTCATCAAGCAATATGTTGCATATTTCATAGTAATTCATACAGATGGACTAATAGAAACCATATTTCTGTTTGGCAACTTTCCATGTATGTTTTAGAGATGATTACATTTGTTATTGGTAATGTAAACTTTATTCAAGATCTTCAGTTTAATCTTGTGAGCTCACCAAGAAGTTCATTCTATTTGGGGTTGGGCAGCATATAACTTCTACAGCTTTTGCTGAGAAGAAAAAAAAAGAACTGTCTATGTCCATTCCACCTTTGTTTTCTATTACTACAAGGTAGATGAAAACTGAAATAAAATTGTTTTAAAGATGACAATTTTGCTGGGCTTGATGATCGTGCTCTTCTTATGGATTTGGCTTAAGATGAAGTTGCAGGCCTTCACTGAATTCTTAGCAATAAAGATTTCCTGGTAATTTGGCCGAGTGTTTTTATGTTTCTTACAACTTTTTCTTCTCTTGCTTTTTTCCAATTAGCTGGATTGCCATTTTTGATCATTGAAACGAGCACAATTGCACCATATCCACGGGGATTTTACTGTAATGATGAAAGCATCCGTTACCCTATGAAAAGTGGAGAGACCATCAACGATGCTGTTCTGTGTGCTGCAGGCATTCTTATTGCCATACTTGCTGTAAGTAAGACAAATAACAGAAATCTGCATATTTGCAATAAAATGTTTTCTGTCCTTAAACACAACAATTGGCAATAATGCCATTATATTGGGTTTTTGATTTGATATGCTTCTTTACTTTATCCATGGTTGTTTTTTAAACACCAGGCCTTAAATTAAACTTATCTACTGGATCGTAAACAAAATATTGTACCTGTCTTTTGCTAATATTCATAAATAACTAGTCATTAAACTATCTTCTGAAAAAAAATGGTTGTTGAATAACTGGCTTTGATATTACAGTTTCAATTGCAAAATATATCTGGCCACTTTAGGATCAAAATAATGTAAATGAAGTTAGGGTATCATTGTCCTATCTCTGAGGATAGAACTGGATGATTAAAATGTAGTACCTGGAGAACTTTATAAATCAAAACATATAGAAATAATCTCGAAATAAGGACATGATGGCCTTTCAGAAGCAAATCTCAATAAAATTTAGTTCATACAAATTTTAATTTTCAGTAATGTGCAGCTAGGAGCTTCAAAGTTGTGCACAGTAGCCCTAGACTGATAAAGGGTTTTTTTTTTGGGGGGGGGGGGTGTATTTATCTATATTTCATGATGAATCATGAAGTATATTCTTTCTTGGAATTGGCAGTTGTCTGTCAATATTTCTGCCCTGGTACAGATAGTTCTGGACTTAGGAGGAAGAGTGAGTCCATGAAGTCAAGGGTAATTTTTACAAGGGTAACAAATAATGGCTTGGTATGCTTATGAATTAAGTCATTCATTTCATAAATTCTGGAAAATTTGGTTATGTTTCAAATTATACCATGAGATTTAAGTGTAAGGCCGCACATGATCAGCTACACAAAACCACTGATCAGTAGACAAATGCAATTTCAATATTTCAGGACAATTACAGTAACTTATTTACATAAATAATCTTATGAGAAGAATTTTTTATTCCTATGAATGACCAACTTTGTCATTTCCTCTCCCAGGCAATTCATTTATTTTTGAATGCCAGCAGAATGAATGGACTGATCAGTCAGATCAGTGCCATATTTTTAATCTTAGCTGAGAGGCTGTCCTTGACCCACTTTTTACTTTTTAATTGTTTTATTTCCCTAGAATTTTTTTAAAAAAAAATATGATAGAATTGTCATCAGCCCCCAGTTTTAACACATTTGGATACTCACTCTCCCCCCCTTGGCCTCAGCAGTTACTGAGGGATGAAAATCAAATGGCCACTGAGGATGAAAATCAAATGGCCACTGAGAAACAGTGCTTAAAGAAACTCAACCATAAACCAGAAGCTGATTTTCAGGTAGCAAGTTTGTGTATGGAAATTATTTTATAAGAAGATAGTTTAATATTTATTTAATTTTATTTAATTTTATTTAATTTTATTTAATTAATTAATTAATTGATTGATTGATTGATTAATTGGATTTGTATTGTAATAAACCAAACAAGGTCTTGCATGCTTTACAGATTGTACTTGCTTAGCCATGCAATTGGGATTGGAAACCCCATTAAGTGACATGGTGATAAGCTGAAAAACAGCATGATTGCACTACTTATCGAGAGCAGTTCTGGTTGCTATCATTAAGCAAGGGCTGCAGGTTTATTAAACTGACATATCTAAGACTTCTGATTTCCTGCTAGCTTCCTTATTAACTTTCCTTGAAGGAAACCAACAGGGAAGATCGCAAATCATAATCATATGATCATGGGACTTTGAGAACTGGACATACATTTAAATCCTATTGCAAGTTTGAACAATCGCTGAACAAATGCTTATTAAGCACTTACATTGTATTGGTCAGCGACTGACATGAATATTATAAAGTGATAACATATGTGTTAATAATAGTCAAGTAACTTTCTTATAACAAAAATGCAGATTATGGTAATTAAAAACTAAAAAAAAAGAAACAACCAAACAACCTTCTGGGTTAGATTTGTAGATTTTTAAAAAATAACTAGGGTAACTACTGGATAATATAAATGAATTGGTAATATTAAGATTTTTTAAAAGTGAAGAAAGCTTTATTAGTTATAGTGAAAAAGAGATACTGACTCAGATTTCTGACTCAACAACAACAACGAGTTGGAAGGGACCTTCTAGTCCAACCCCCTGCTTGGGCAGGAGATCCTACACTACTTCAGACAAATGGTTATCCAAACATCTTAAAAACTTCCAGTGTTGGAGCATTCACAACTTCTGGAGGCAAGCCATTCCACTAAGCAATTGTTCCAACTGTCAGGAGTTTTCTCCTTAGTTCTAAGTTGCTTCTCTCCTTGATTGGCTTCCGCTCCTTGCTTCTTGTCCTACCTTCAGGTGCTTTGGAGAATAGCCTGACACCTTCTTCTTTGTGGCAACCCCTGAGATGGTAGAGGTAGAGATGATACAAATAAAATAGATATTGCAAACTTTAAAACAGCATTTCTTATTAGATACATTCTAGTTAATACATCTATGTTTACAGCTTAATGCTCCCTGTACCAGTCTTGTTAACACTTCAACTAAATAAAGTGTTGTAACATTGCTATTGTGTACATAACCTGCTCATTTAGGAAGGTAATGATTGACGAATAGCCCAGTGACAAAAAGAAGATAATTGTTTAGATTACCATTTCTATTCTGTATTAATTTTATTTATGTAATCATGACCTACATAGTTAATAGAGCCATATCAGCTGTAATCCCTGCAGGTTGAACAATTATATTTCATTATTTCCAAAATCTTTTAGACTTGCAGATTGCTATCCAAAAGACAAATACATGTTTTCTTCAAAAGATATTATTTAACGTAGGTTCCATGATTATTTGAGTAGAATATTAATACTCCAGAAATATACAGAATCCCTATTCTTCTCTTATTCTTAATGATCGTTTTGTTTTCAAATGACATAGAAACGTTGAGTAAGAATAAGCATTCATTTTTAGTGCTAGAACTTTTTAGAGATGGTTGTTGTTGTTGTTTTTTTCCTAGCAACAGAATATCTGTGAAAGGTGTAGGTGATTGGTTCCCAAAGTGGGCGGTACTGCCACCTGGGGGAGTGGGAGCACTTATGGAGGTGGTAAGGGGCAAGGGTGGTGGCAGGGTGGCGCTAAGTGGCAGGTAGTTTGCCTTGCTTTTCCTGCTACATCATACAGTACAGCTGGGGTCCTCCTGCCATTCATGCATGCAATGGCACAAGCCTTGCAGAGTCCTGCTCCACAAGGCGGTGGCGGTGGTGTGGAGAGTCTCACAGAGACTCATTTCTGGCAGGTGGGACATTTTGGCATGCATCCTACCTAACACTTGTAGCTCTATCGCATTTCTTGGCATTGTGTCCAGAGAAGTCCATTCTAAAAGAAAATGCAAGACATTACAAAAGACAGCCCTGGAGCCAAGTGCTCTGCCACCGCCGCCTCCTTTGCTCACCTCCCACCACCCCTTCACTCTGCTATTTCCCCTTCACCTATGCTTGTCACCGCTGCCTACTATCTATTTATTCATTTCACTTCTATGCCGCCCTTCTCAACCGACTCAGGGCAGCATAGAAGGGCAATGTAACATAATTATGTTGCATGTTCTTGGACAGGATTTAAATTGTCTTTTTAGATGGTAGATTTCACTGAAGTTCTTAGAAGATATGAAAATGGTACCTCCAATTATTCATGTGTTCGATCTGTCATCTAGTTGTACCCATATTTAGCTACAAAGTGTGGAAGAATATAGTATATTTTGGGGGAGGGAAAGACAAATGGTTATATTTACAAAAGATACCATTACAAATAAGATAAATATGTGTGCGGGTAGTCCTTGCTTACCAAATTCATTCAGTAACTGTTCAGAATCACAATGATGCTGAAAAACAAAATTTAAGCCTGGTCCTCAACATTCCAGCTGTCCTAGCACCCCGACAAGCATACAGTATAAATATGATTGTCATTTGTGATTTTCCCTGCTGGCTTCCTACAAGGAAAGTAAATGATGAATGCTAATAATTTGCACCTTCCCCTTCCTGGTAGCAGCCAATCCTGGCCCTGCTGTGCTATCACTGTGCCTTAACCTCTCTGCCATCCTGCCTGTGAGCTGCCTGGAATGTGCTTAATTGAGCATACTAATTAATTATTGTTTAATGACAGCTGCATCACTTAACAAACAGAAATTCTCTTTGCAGTTATCATTCTTAACTGTGGACTACCTGTATTCAACTGTCTGACCTTTCTGTCTGATTTGATCCTTAAAAAATATAGGTTGTTCTCGACTTGCAATATAACCACAATCAGAATCATGTGCACTTTTGCAACCTTTTTTTGCCATCCCTGCAGTTGTTAAGCAAGTCCAACTTCCCTCCTTGATTTTGCTCATTGGAAGCTGGCTGCAGATGGTGATCACGGGATGCTGTAATCCTTGTAAATAAAAGCCAGTTAAGCTAGCAGTTAAATTTTATCCTCAAGTTACCGGTACTTTTTTTTTTTAGAGCTGTTGTTACTTTAAGTGGTCACTAAATGAATGGTCGTAAATCAAGAACTACCTGTACAGTAACTTGAAAACTGAAGATTCCTACTCAGGAAGGGACAATTGCAAGGCTGACTTGACAGAAGCAGAGAGGCAAATTCCATTAGAAGCTTTCTAAGTATTTGTTAAAAACCGTTTTCAGCCCTGATTTCAGCATATAGTGAAATGCTGTGCACTTTGGTCTTAACATCACTACTGCCCTTTAAATATTTCCAGCAGTTCACACCACATGCATCCTCTTTGCTGGAGACACAAGTCAGAAGAAGAGCTTAATATCTTTAAAACATGTTTATTCAGGATGAAGTTTCAGCTTTTGCACATCTGTACTGAATTAGTTGCCGGAGCATTCTCCCCCCCCCTTCTTAACTAAAAAAAGGGAAAAAAAGAAACAAAATACCCAGGGTCACCATTTGCCAAAAGAAGATTCTCCCACTTCAACTTATTAAGGGTTTTGCCACAATTTTGGCTGCAGGAGGATGGGTCATGACTATGTAATAGCATGCTGTTAGGGAGGCAAATTCCAATTTTCAAACTGCTATATTTGTGCAATTATCAAGACCACCAGCAGTTTAAAAGAAAACAATCTTGTCAAATACACATATCCCCTAGGCAAGTTAGTAGTAGTTTTTTAGAGAGTCCATGTTTTTGTATGTGTCAAAGATAGAATCACTCTGCAGTTTTTCTTCCTGGTTTTTTCTCTCTCCTAATTCATTTGAAATTATTATTATTATTATTATTATTATTATTATTATTATTATTATTATTATTATTATTATTATTTAGATTTGTATGCCGCTCCTCTCCGAGGACTCGGGGTTATATTCCTGGTTATGTAAGATTAAGTTCAATTGTGCCCAATCTGTGTTGTAAATTTTAAATCTTATAATGTTTGCTACATCAGGCAGAATTTATTTCTGTTATCTTTGATAGTGTATGCAAAATAATGAGAAATGAAATAGAAAGATTCAATTACAATTTGTGATTAGAGATTTGAAGGTATCCGTATTTGATTTCAAGTGATCTCACAGTCGATTGGCTTAAAAATAATTAGATCCTAGGCCAGTGATGGCAAACCTCCAGCACACAGCGCCCTCTCTGTGGGCACACAAGCTATCGCCCCAGCTTAACCCTGCTGTACATGCATGCATGCCTCCTGCTGGCCAGCTGGTGTTCAGGTCCCTGCGCATACGGTGGGCTGCACATTCTTTTTTTTAAGGGTTTTTTTATGATTTTCAGTTACATAAAAAGAAAGATCACCTCAATAGTCTTACAGATCATATCCCGTTTCAGATTCATTCTGTATTTATCGTTACGCCACTATTAGAAATAATCACTTCAATATAGGGAAGATACAACCGTCAGAAAAATAGGTAGATTTATGTATATATACATTTATCTATATTAGACTAATTAAGAGAAAAATTGTGTGTAAGTGTAATTGTCACTAGGTTTGAGCACTCCTTTTTATATTTCTCTTTATATTTCTATTTTGGATCCATATGTACCATTTTCCCCATAGTTTGTTGGTTTCATTGTCTTTTGTTCCCTTAATGTCTCTCGTCATTTCATCCATCTCTGCACATCTATAGATTTTTTCAATGAGTTGGCTTTCTGATGTTTTGGTTTTTCCATGTTTGAGCGTAGATTATGCTAGTTGCTGTAATTATATGCATCACTAGGTGTAATATTTGTTTAAGGTACTTTTTATTCCAAATTCCCAGTAAGAAACCTTCAGGGGTGAATTCAATCTCCATCTGCGTAATTTCTAACAACCACCTATGTATAGTCTTCCATAGAATTTTGATTTTAGAGCAAGACCACCACATGTGATAGAAGGTACCAGTCTCTTTATTACAGTTCCAACAGGTTGCTTTAAATTTCGGGCTGCACATTTATAAACAGGGGACACATGCAGGGGGCCATGTGGGTATGTGTGTGGGGGACAGGGTGCCTGCAGGTGAGGCCACACTCGCAATGCATTTTGGGGGTTCATATGCACACATGCATCTCACTCTCATGCAGACAAAAAGATAAATTTATCAAAATAAGACAAGACACAAAAAATTGCAGAACGGAAACAGAAATTTCTTTTGTTTATTTTTGAGAGATGGAGGAGAATAAAATGGGGACTTAAGAACTGCAAACAGTTTGGCCAAAGAGACTGATATATAGTTTGAGAATTAAGGACAAATGATTCTGAAATGATTTTATATGTGTGATAGAGAAAAATGGAAGATCACGGAATAGATTTGGGAAACTGTAAAGCATCATTAAGGAAGGAGGATTTAAAAAAACAGAGTCCCTATTTCTTTCCCCTCACCCACCTCTATCAAAAAAGTGAGTAGGACCATACTTCCAAGACCACTGTGAAAAACAGCTGTTGTGCAAAGATGAGCAAATTTGTTCGTTGGTGAATTCAACCATTCCTTTTCTTCCTGGCACCCAAATAACTTCAGAAATATTTGAAGGCAATTTCAAGATTCAGTTGGCTTTCTGGTTGGGTAGGAACCAGCAATAATGTCTTAGATCCTGCCAACCAGAAAGCCAACTGAATCTCAAAATTGCCTTCAAGTCTTTCTGAAGTTATTTGATAGGTCCTGATTTGATCTGGTGCCCTGAATTGATTTGATTATTTGACCTGTTCAAATAACTGAGTCAGATTTTCTTTAAAGCAGATAACCCCTTCAAAGTTCTGCCTAGGAAAAAGTTGACCAGCTATATTGGGTTAATTATCAACCTCTGTAAAGTTCAAAGTTTTTTTTGTTTTGCTTTGTCATGTTTTTATGCACCGATCCTTCATCCATACATACCCCAGGAAAGGATTTGAAACAGTCACACGGATCAACTTACATTTGTATATTTTTCCTTGTATTTAATCAAACATATTGGATATAGGCTTACTACAGATTTGCCAGTGGTGGAAATACATTCCAAAGTATCCACAGAAACCACAGAGGATTTGTAAGCGATTCATCTTCCAGTAAAGGAACAATGTTTCAGTTGCCTGTAAATAACTGCAATAGACCATCTGGCAATTAATTGCATTCTCCCAAAGAAAAAGAGATTGAGACAGAGATGCCTTTATTCATCCTGTATGCAAATTTAGTTCTTGGCTTTCTGCCTGCATTTGAAAATAGTCCAACAAATAGACAGACCATCAGCTGGGCAGCACTCGTATCTCAAGATTTGCAGCACATTTTGGAGCAGGCCAGGTCCTAAACCTAGGTAGCTTTAGTAAAGCTCCACAGCTTTCATATCAATTTATATTTGGGATAGTATTGCAGTTTTGAAGTCCAAATAATACGTGGAGTTTTATTTACAAACTAAAAATAACTTTATGTTTTTGTTCAATTTTTTACCATGAAGTAGCCATGAATGCTGCAGATTTAAATCAATCCATTTCTCTGACTTTTCTTTCACATCCATATTCTGTAATTTACATAATCCATTGCTTCATTCAGCTTCTGTTTTCCCCAGTCCAGTTTCTCAAACCAAGACATCTATAATCTTGCTTCCATATTTTTTGAAACCTTCTCTTGTCTCATGCAAACTGGGCTTGCGGGACAGAATAATCTTCTTTGAATTATAATTCTTTGAACTATGTCTGTGTATATTGACTGGTATATTAGAAAGAATCTTCTTTTGCTTTGACCCATAATTGTTTCTTATTAGGCACCCATAACCAACAATCAGTAAGCTCAATGCCTGCTCAAAACCAGCAATGGATTTTGGAAGAATTCTAGTTGTTCTTAGGTAAATGTAGAGGAAATGTGCTAAGCATTAAAAAGAAAAATTGAGAGATCTATTGAGCACTCTGTTACCCTCAAGAACTTCAGATTTTAAGTAATATAATTAGCATTGTGTGTTTTGCATGTTGATAATGAAAGACATTTATTGTGTTGACACTTCAATTGTGGACTAGTCTCCAATCAAGTTGTTTCCAGTTGCCTAAGATTTTACATTTGGCTTTATTTCCTCGGTTTCTTATAGGTTTTTGTGGTTTTGGCATACAGTGATCTCTCGATTAGCGCGGGGGTTACGTTCCAAGACCTCCCGCGCTAACCGATTTCCGCGTTATACTGGATGCGGAAGTAAAACCACCATCTGCGCATGTGCGCCATTTTTTTCATGGCCGCACATGCGCAGATGGTGGAGTTTGCGTGTGGGCGGCGGGGAAGACCAAGGGAAGATTCCTTCAGCCGCCCAACAGCTGATCTGCTCCGCAGCGCGGAAGCAGCGAGGAGCCGAAGATGGGGTAAAGGCAAAGGGGAAACCCCATCTTCGGCTCCTCGCTGCTGCCGCGCTGCGGAGCGGATCAGGTGTTGGGCGGCTGAAGGAACCTTCCCTTGGTCTTCCCGCCAGATCACTTGCCGCTTGCCAGTCCACGCCCCCCTGGATGAGCGGCCCCGCATGGCCCCAGCGCCGGACTCCGTTGCCGAACGCCGAAACCGGAAGGGGCGAGGTGGGGGAGAACGGGAGGCTCAGCATTCCGTCAGTCGCAGCGCTGGCTGTCAACTTTTCTTTTTAGCACTGGGGAGGCAAGTCAGCTCCTGCCCAGTTTTAAAAAGAAAAGTTGACAGCCAGCGCTGCGGCTGACGGAATGCTGAGCCTCCCGTTCTCCCCCACCTCGCCCCTCGAGAGATCACTGTAATCAAGAAAGTCCAGTTGCCTTTTGAAAGAAAGCACTTTTGGGACAACCATGGAAGACTGAGAATCTCCAGAGACATCCTGTCACTCTTGTCCAAGTCCTAAAGCTACCATCCATAACAGGGAGTCTCCCATTCCCTCAAGGGAGGAGAAATCAGCCCGCTGCCAGAGAGGCTACTCGGCTCTCTCCTTTGGGAGCTCCGTTGCCCACCGAGATGCAGCAACTCAGCAGCGATAGCCTTGCCGATGCCCGTGCCTCCGCCCGTCACGATGGCCACGTGACTGCGAAGGAGACCAGCCGCCAGAATCCCCCTGCCACCAAACGCCGACGCCGCCATCTTCGCAGCTTTCCGTGGTCCTCCTGAGCCTGAACCCCCTTTTTAAAAAAGTCATTCATTTCGCCGGGAGCGCTCCGGGTCACGTGACTCGAGCCGCCCCGCCCCTTTCCCATCTCTTTCGAAAATCGGAATGCCCCCTCTGGAATAGCGGCAGTCTTTTGTCTGCCACGCCCACCCGCGCGCGACGAGATGGCGAGAAGGGTGCGTCTCTTGCTCAGTGCAAGTTAATGGCATGTGAATGGGTTGCCTGAGAGGGAGGGGGGGAAAGAAGAGAGGTGTCGCAAGAAGGTTTCGCAGCGCTGGCTGTCAACTTTTCTTTTTAGCACTGGGGAGGCAAGTCAGCTCCTGCCCAGTTTTAAAAAGAAAAGTTGACAGCCAGCGATTGTTCCGCTGCCGCCAGCATGGCCTGGCTGGCAGCGGAAGATGTAACCTTCGCAACCTCGGAGAGCTTCCTGGGCATGAAAGCTCACGAAAACCAGGAAGCTCTCTGAGGTTGCGAAGGAGCCCACGATCACTCGGCTGCAAGCGGGAGGAAGGCAAATCCCACGGGGCTGGGCTCGGTTATCCCCCCGGCTCCCCTCCTACCAGCCCCGCCGCGGAACGCTCCATTCTGTTCCCTGCCGGCCCGATTGAGCGGCCGGCGGTCTCCATTCAGGGAACAGAATGGAGCCTTCCGCGGCGGGGCTGGGGGAGCCGAGCCCAGCCCCGTGACATTCGCTTTCCTGCAGCCGAGTGATCCTGGGCTCCTTCGCAACCTCGGAGAGCTTCCTGGGCATGAAAGCTCACGAAAACCAGGAAGCTCTCTGAGGTTGCGAAGGAGCCCACGATCACTCGGCTGCGGGTGGCAGGAAAGCGAATGTCACGGGGCTGGGCTCGGCTCCCCCAGCCCCGCCGCGGAAGGCTCCATTCTGTTCCCTGCCGGCCCGATTGAGCGGCCAGCGGTCTCCATTCAGGGAACAGAATAAAAAAAAATTTTTTTTTAAAAAAAAATTTTTTTTTTTTAAAAATTTTTTTTTTAAATAATATTTTAATATTTTATTTTTTAAATAATATTTTTTGAAAAACCGCGTTGCAGCGTTTCGCGCTAATCGAGAACGCGCAAGTCGAGGGACCACTGTAATGACTTTTCATTTTATCATTCTGTGTGATATTGATTTTTTTTGGCTTCTTCTTTCATGATTGAATGTTTGGAATTTTGCTTTAGAAATTAAAACATAAATCATAGTTTTCCTTCATAAATAACAATAAGCATAAATAGTTTCCTAGAAGTAGTGTAATCCATTGATTCTCACTTTGTGTCTTTAAAGAAAGTAGCTCTTGGAAACTGCTTGACACCTTTTAAAAAGTTTTAGTTCTTTTTCTTCACTAGAAGCAATTACTAAAATTGGAATTTAGAGCACCTAGGTATTTTGAACATATGGCAAAAAGTAATTAAACTTACATTTCTCTTTCAGTGAGCATAACCATTTGCACTTGATTAAATTGTGTATTTTCATTAAATTGTCTTCAGGACTTGAGATTAGAAGATGCTAGGCAAGCATGTTTATACAGATGATGTATAGTATTACCATCAAGTCTAAGGCATTTCCGGTAGATGTGGAAATAACCCAGTGAAAGCTTGTGAATTGTGCTAGTAAAAGCATGCTACATATGGAAGCAACAGAAAAATATGATCAAGTATTAACTCATCTGTAATCGTAAAGACTATTGCCCTAATAATTGAATATAAACACAATTGAGAAGTACTCCTGAAAATATTTACTCAAATATTCCTATGTTGATTACATGTCAAGTTACAATGCATTTCACATTATAACTCATAGAAACAGAAACATAGAAGTCTGACGGCAGAAAAAGACCTCATGGTCCATCTAGTCTGCCCTTATACTATTTTCTGTATTTTATCTTAGGATGGATATATGTTTATCCCAGGCATGTTTAAATTCAGTTACTGTGGATTTATCTACCACATATGCTGGAAATTTGTTCCATGGATCTACTACTCTTTCAGTAAAATAATATTTTCTCATGTTGCTTTTGATCTTTCCCCCAACTAACTTCAGATTGTGTCCCCTTGTTCTTGTGTTCACTTTCCTATTAAAAACATTTCCCTCCTGGACCTTATTTAACCCTTTAACATATTTAAATGTTTCGATCATGTCCCCCCTTTTCCTTCTGTCCTCCAGACTATACAGATTGAGTTATTTAAGTCTTTCCTGATATGTTTTATGCTTAAAACCTTCCACCATTCTTGTAGCCCGTCTTTGGACCCGTTCAATTTTGTCAATATCTTTTTGTAGGTGAGGCCTCCAGAACTGAACACAGTACAGTGATCCCCCGCTCGTTGCGAGGGTTCCGTTCCAGGAACCCCCGCAACGAGCGGGTTTTCGCGAAGTAGCGCTGCGGAAGTACAAACACCATCTGCGCATGTGCAGATGGTGTTTTTACTTCCGCAGCGCTAGCGAGGAGCCGAAGATTGAGGACTCAGCTCGGAAGCTGCACGGGTGTTTTAAAAGGTCTCCGCCGGCATGGGGGGCTTCTTAGCACCCCCCCAAACCCGAGTTGGGGGTTCGGGAGGTGGTAGGAAGCCCCCCATGCCGGCGGAGACCTTTTAAAACACCCGTGCAGCTTCCGAGCTGAGTCCTCAAGCCAAGCGCAGAAGTTAGCCTTGAATCCCTTTGAATCCCGCCGCTTCTGCTGGATACGGGCGATGGGGGGGGCGAGCTGCCACAGCCCCTGGCTTCCGTGCCGCTCGTCCCACCCACCGCCCGTATCCAGCAGAAGCTGCTGGATTCAAAGTGCTGCTGGGAGCCGCAGGCGAAAGGAGCTCGGGCATCGGAGCGCGGCGCCAGGCATTGTTCTCCGGACCCCGCCCGCTCAGCCCCGCGGCGGCCCTTTCCCTCTCCAGGCTGCGGGCGGGGTCCGGAGAACAATGCCCGAGCTCCTTTCGCCTGCGGCTCCCAGCCCACCGCCTGTCTCCTGCTGCCCGGTTTAGCCAGGACACGAGCGGCGAAATGACTTGGAGGAATGTGAAGCTGAAACCGGCCGGTTTCAGCTTCACATTCCTCCAAGTCATTTCGCCGCTCGTGTCCTGGCTAAACCGGGCAGCAGGAGACAGGCTTTGAGTTTTGGCTGCGGGGGGAGAAGTAGGACTTTCCTAACTCCCTCGCCCCGCAGCCAAAACTCAAAGCCTGTCTCCTGCTGCCTGGTTTAGCCAGGACATGAGCGGCGAAATGACTTGGAGGAATGTGAAGGCTCAGCGGATCAAGGCCGGCTCCTCTCGGCCCAAGCGGCTGCCTTGATCCGCTGAGCCTGGCTGGCCCGGAAGATCGTAGCGCGCGTTGGCTGCACCGGCGGCGACATTGCTGCCGGCTTGGCTTCGCTCGCCGCTGCAGCCAACGCGCGCTACGATCTTCCGGGCGAGCCAGGCTCAGTGACGGAAGGCAGCCGCTTGGGCCGAGAGGAGCCGGCCTTGATCCGCTGAGCCTGGCTGGCCCGGAAGATCGTAGCGCGCTTTGGCGGATCAAGGCCGGCTCCTCTCGGCCCAAGCGGCTGCCTTCCGTCACTGAGCCTGGCTGGCCCGGAAGATCGTAGCGCGCGTTGGCTGCACCGGCGGCGACATTGCTGCCGGCTTGGCTTCGCTCGCCGCTGCAGCCAACGCGCGCTACGATCTTCCGGGCCAGCCAGGCTCAGTGACGGAAGGCAGCTGCTTGGGCCGAGAGGAGCCGGCCTTGATCCGCTGAGCCTGGCTGGCCCGGAAGATCGTAGCGCGCGTTGGCGGATCAAGGCCGGCTCCTCTCGGCCCAAGCGGCTGCCTTCCGTCACTGAGCCTGGCTCGCCCGGAAGATCGTAGCGCGCGTTGGCTGCACCGGCGGCGACATTGCTGCCGGCTTGGCTTCGCTCGCCGCTGCAGCCAACGCGCGCTACGATCTTCCGGGCCAGCCAGGCTCAGTCACGGAAGGCAGCTGCTTGGCCCGGGATGCTGGGCCGAAAGGAGCCGGGCTTGAAGATCGCAGCGCGCGTTGGCTGCGGTGGCGAGGGCTTGCAATGGAGGGTGGAGGAAGCGGCCATGGGAGGGCGAGCTGCCTCAGGGAGGAGGATCGGGCGGGACCAGGTGGGGGCTGGAATTTCTCCGCCAGGGCGAAGGGCGGGCGAGCGGCGAAGGGCGGGCGAGCGGGTGCTGGGGAGGGCTTCTCGCCCTCCCGCCAGCAAGAGGGGGGAGCGAACGGCGTGGGCAGGCGAAGGGCGGGCGAGCGGCAGCGAGGAGTTTGCGTGGGCGGTGGGGAAACTCCTCGCTGACGCCAGCAAGAGGGGGAAGACCCAGGGAAGCCGCTGCCATCTACGCATGCGTGCCCGGCACGCATGCGTAGATGGTATTTTGACTTCCAGGTTGAAAAATCGCGAATTACCCTGTTCGCAATGGTCGGGGACGCAATAACCGGGGGATCACTGTATTCCAAATGTGGTCTCACCAGCACTCTATATAGCGGGATCATAGTCTCCCTCTTCCTGCTTGTTATACCTCTAGCTATGGGCAGCCAAGCATCCTACTTGCTTTCCCTACTGCCTGACTGCACTGTTCACCCATTTTGAGACTGTCAGAAATCACTACCCCTAAATCCTTTTCTTCTGAAGTTTTTTGCTAACACAGAACTGCCAATACAATACTCAGATTGAGGATTCCTTTTCCCCAAGTGCATTATTTGAATAATCTGAAGTTAGTTGGGGGAAAGATCAAAAGCAACATGAGAAAATATTATTTTACTGAAAGAGTAGTAGATCCTTGGAACAAACTTCCAGCAGACGTGGTAGATAAATCCACAGTAACTGAATTTAAACATGCCTGGGATAAACATATATCCATCCTAAGATAAAATACAGAAAATAGTATAAGGGCAGACTAGATGGACCATGAGGTCTTTTTCTGCCGTCAGACTTCTATGTTTCTATTTTACATTTGGAAACATTAAACTGCAGTTTCCATTGCTTTGACCATTTATCTAGTAAAGCTAAATCATTTACCATATTACAGACGCCTCCAGGAATATTAACCCTATTGCACACTTTAGTGTCATCGGCAAATAGCCAAACCTTCCCTACCAAACCTTCCCCTATGTCACTCACAAACATATTAAAAAGAATAGGACCCAGAACAGACCCTTGTGGCACACCGCTTGTAACCTGTCTGCTCAGAATACTTGCCATTAACAATAGCTCTCTGATGTCTACACATTTCAAATTTTAATACAAATTTATTGTATTATTAAAAAAAGATAATTTAGCATCACTTTTGAACTTGCTTGCCTACTTGATCCTTTTGTATATTTTGCATTGAACATGTCATCCATCTTCAAGCAGGTGCCCTGACGTAAATATTCCCTTTTCCGTCTCATATACTTCCAGCAAATTGCAGATGTATGACCTTCTTGTCATTCCCACTCCTCCATCTAGAATTATATAGCAACTGGATGGCATAAGAATATAATTTGGAGGCAAGCTATAAATGCTGATTTATAGCACTCCAAAAATGAAGCCCTTGCTTGATTAATTTCACTGTGCTTTCTAAATAATGCTATGAAACAAATTTCTTTCTGAAATGGCCTTTCGGAATGTCATGACTCCATATAATGACGCTTTTAGTAGAAAATCATTGTTGGTGTTTTGAGTAAATACACATATAGCCTTGTGTATTACAGTGTAAGCAAAAGGTCAGAGATATTCAGCATGACTATATTTTGTTTTAAATGTCCTTAATCTGGTACTCCCAAGACAGTCTGGTGCCTATTTTCTGGAACAAGGTTCTCTCTCAGAGGCAGATAGCCTTCACCAAGCTGTTATTCAGATGAGCTGTGAATACAATAACTGCTCACCCAACCCTTTGACAAGGGAAAGTGAGCTCTCTTGTTTTATCATACTTCTCATCTTTATTGTGATTTCTTTATCATTAGGATCGCCCTATTTTCATTTAAGGTTGGATGCATGCAAGTTAGTGTTTATTATTAAATTATTATAATCCCCATAATCTCAGCTGGCAGAAAATGATGGAATTTTGATCCAATATTTTAGGATTATAAACAGAATCAATCAGAATAAATAATATTAAGAACAATCATTTTGAACCATTAGGGAGTGGTTTTCCCCATTATAATAATGGGCCTGTGGTATAATAGAAGTGAGACTCAATCATGGTCTTTTTCAGAATAATTTGCAATTTTGCCTTAGATAAATTGTGTGATAAAATAATCAATTAAAGGTAAACCTAATGGTAAGTTATGAACTACAGTAGTACCTCTAGATACGAGTATAATTCGTTCCAGAAGGGAGCTTGTATGTCGAGCAACTCGTATCTGGAACAAATGGCTTTAGACTTTGCTTTTCCCCTCCGAGATAACCAAAAGCAAGGATTCCTGCGCCACCTAGTGGACGCTCGGCTCGTATCTCAAATTTGAGCTCGGGTCTGGAACAGAAATTTCTCTCCCCTCGTGGCTCGTATCTTGGAATACTCGCATGTGGAGCAGCTCGTATCTAGAGGTACTACTGTATAAAGAAAGTGCTTCTTTAAACACTGTAAAATAAAACTGGAGGTGAGAGGACAGCCACCACTCATAACATTGTTCAATAGGAAGATAAGATAAATAAGATTCATAGTCATACATGGAAGATAAATCTCCCTATGGCTTAGACCAGGCTGGGAAACAATAGCAACTTTATGATCTGTGGACTTCAATTCTCAAAATTCCTACATCAACGTGGCTGCCTCAAGAATTCTGGGAAGTCCACATGTCCTAAAGTTGTCATAGTTGCCCACCCCTGGCTTCAACTGTTGTTTTTCAATCTTGGCATTGTTGAGGAATTCTGGGAGTTGAAGTCCACACATCTTCCAGCTGCCAAGATTGAGAAACACTGGCTTAGACATATGGGTGCAGTTATAGTAGTAGCATTTTAAAAGCTCTCAATCCAGAAGGCAATCTTGAACTCAGAGGATTAGTTTAGGAACTGTTGTACCTGTGGAATTACTTGCAATTCTCGACTACACCTGAAGCTTATATTTTGCAATGTCTGAAGAGCAATTGTCCAATAAGTGGTGTAATGATGCCAGAAACGCCCACAGCTTTTTGATTTTATTTTATTTGGTTGCTTTCGGGTAATAAGCAGTACATGGCATGTTCAAATGAAACCAGCTGGACTAGTTTTTCTAATTATGTCTCTAGGGTTATAGGGTAATACCTGGAACAAAGATACAAGGATAATCCTAAAGTTTGCAACTCTTAAAGCAGTAACTTACACAACCTTCTGATTCAATATTTAACCCACATTATACTTATAGTTTGATCAATAAATTGCTCTGAAGTATTGTATCTCTGTATCCCGATATGTATGTTCTCTCTTCAAGATCAGATTCAATGACAAGAAAATAACCCAATCACGGTTGTGTCATTTGAACTCTTTTCTTCAAATATATAAACATCTGAAATATAAAAACAGAACCGTTCTCACATAGACACATACAGTTTTAGTGTCAGTTTTAGAAGGCATATTACACAGAAATCTTTGATACAGCAAAAATGAAACAGATGTAAGAATTTAGCTATTGAGTGGCGTGTACCACAAACCACACCTGTAGCATCTTTAACCACACTGATCAGAGTAGAGCTACAGAGGTAGAGTGGAGGATTCCATTTTATTATTCAAAATAATCACATTGCCTTATAGAAAAGTGGGCTTAGCCAGTCCAAACATAGAAATCTGTCATTTGACATGTCAATAGAACACAGATTTGTTCCTTAAGATGATGTAAAAGTACCATGACAGTAACCCATTTAAGCAGATCTTTACTGCTTGTCCAATACAGACTCCTTTGGAAAGCAATACAATTAATATATCTTGTGAATTACAGTAACCATCTGTTGGTTCAAGTATATTGAAGATGAAATAGGCAGCCCAAAGTACAATACACTAGTTTCCCTGAATGAATGGCTCTTTTTCTTATAAATCAAATTGTCTATATATGAGCAATATTTAATGGAATTAGAAACATTTTTTGTTTCATTTTGTTAATACATTAATTTAAAAAGCCATATAAGATCTTATAGGGAGAACCAGAGAAAAAATAAATTAGTTTTCCTGAATAATGGCTCCTTTTCTTATAAATTAAATTGTCTATGTTTAATGGAATTAGAAACTTTTTTTTTGTTAAATCACATCATTTTGCTAATATATTAATTAAAAATCTGTACAAGAGCTTAGAGGGAGAAGCAGAGAGAAAATCTGATTCATAGAAGAGAAAAACAAAACATTGTGTTTTTTCATAGAAAGGATGATATGGTAGCTTGGCAGTACATTAACAAATATAAACTACCTGCTGTAACTAGTTAGATACTTGGGGCATTTAAGAGGAACTAATGCAATCAAGTGTAACCCGCAAAATCAGGGCAGCAAATCCATGTGCCAATAGACACTCCCATCTACAAATTAATATCTGAGAAGTAAACATAAGTACATGTATCTCTTTGCCTTCATCTTCTTCCATAACTGTTGTTACTTTATTTCACATCATCTTCCCTTCAATATCAGCTAGAACAGGGGCATCAAATTCAAGGCTGAACCTTATCCGGCCCACAGAGTGCTTATGGGGCCGCTCTGGAAACAACAAAGGACTGCCCATGATGCATCTGGCAGCGAAAATGGAGCTCCATTTTCAGTGGCAGAGGGCTGCAGCCATTGCAGCTGAAAACGAAGCTCGGAAGCCTGTTTTCACTGGTAGAGTGCTCGAGCGCCATAGGTGCCTCCAACCCAAGTGATGTTGACCTGGCCACACCTATCTTGGCCATGCACAACCTTGGCACAACCTTGATGAGGCCCTCAATGAAATCTATAATATACAGGGTGGAGATCTGAATGGACCTTCAAATAGACTGGTGCTATTATTGGAATTGAGTTGGTTTGTCAGTGGATCAGGATAGATGATGGTCTTACCTGCTACTGTTGAAAACTACTACCCGAAACAACTTCTTCATTATGTAGTTGTAAAATATTGTGGCTAATTTGTTGTTCTGAATACCCTTTTATGTTGGCTGGTAAGCCAACTGGAAAATTAATAGGAAGTGCACATCACGCCTGAAGCTTTGAATACTCTTGGGTAGATTTGAGTATTTGGTATGTAAATGCAAATCATGTAGAAAGACCATATTAGATAAACTAGCAGCGGTTCAGGCAAAGAAATTGCTATCCCAGACTAGCAGTAATATGGAATTATTTGGTACACAAGTAGATATTTGAGCAACAAATGTGAGTTTATGATGTCAATATCTGCAAGAATAAGGACTCAAAACCACATTGTGGGGCTTAATTGAATTCCACTTGGCTTTGATGGTATACAGTGATCCCCCGTTTATTGCGTCCCCAACCATTGCGAACAGGGTACTTCGCTATTTTTCAACCCGGAAGTCAAAATACCATCTACGCATGCGTGCCCGGGGCACGCATGCGTAGATGGCAACCGGGAGATCAGCTGCTGGGCGGCTTCCCTGAGTCTTCCCCCTCTTGCTGGCGTCAGCGAGGAGTTTCCCCACCGCCCACGCAAACTCCTCGCTGCCGCCCGCCCTTCGCCCACCCACGCCGTTCATTCTCGCCGCTTTTGAGCTGAGTCCGGAAGCGAATTCGCTCCCGGACTCAGCTCGAAAGCGCCGAGACAAGCCGTTCCTTGCCGCTTGCTATCGGCGCTTTTGAGCTGAGTCCGGGAGCGAATTCGCTCCCGGACTCAGCTCGAAAGCGCCGAGACAAGCCGTTCCTTGCCGCTTGCTATCGGCGCTTTTGAGCTGAGTCCGGGAGCGAATTCGCTCCCGGACTCAGCTCGAAAGCGCCGAGACAAGCCGTTCCTTGCCGCTTGCTATCGGCGCTTTTGAGCTGAGTCCGGGAGCGAATTCGCTCCTGGACTCAGCTCGAAAGCGCCGAGAGCCAGCGCCCCCCGGACCCCCAACCCGGGTTTGGGGGGCTGCTAGGAAGCCCTCCATGCCGGCGGCAAACAGCCGCGCCGCCCCCAATCTTCGGCTCCTCGCTAGCGCTGTGGGAGTAAAAACACCATCTGCACATGCGCAGATGGTGTTTTTACTTCCGCAGCGCTACTTCGCGAAAACCCGCTCGTTGCGGGGGGTCCTGTATTTCAAAAGCAAATCTATATGGGAAAAAAGTGTGTGAGTACATTTTAACATTCTGAAATTCAAAATGAACAGTTCAAAACCTTCAATTTGAGCTAATCTGCTTTTCTGCCTGTGATGATCCTCACTTTATTGACCATATTTGCAACTATTAAATGGAGAATTGTGATTTAATATAAGAGGTAAATCATCTTTTTAAAAAGTGAAGTTAAAATATCCTTCAAATCAATTTCAGGAGAGGTGAGAAAAGATAATCTGTAGTTTTCTTGGCAACAATATGCCATTTCCTTTTTCTGGATGCTTTCTCAACTTCACAGCCTGATATTTCCATGTGACCTCCCCAAAAATATATTGGATCCAGTCCAGATTATCTTTGATATCCGCCAAGTTCAACTAGTTGCTGCCAATAATTCATCCCTAATAAATCATTTGGTGAATATATTTCAGCAGTTACACAGTGATCAGCTATTGTGTTAAAGCGATACAAATAAGACTGAATGAATATCCTTTTTAAAAAGATATATCTTTCTTTTTTGCAGATTATTATAGGAGAGTTTTATCGGATCCACTGTCTGAAGGAGAAATCTCGGTCTTTTATCCAGAATCCATACATTGCCGCATTATACAAGCAAGTAGGCTGCTTTGCCTTTGGCTGTGCTATCAGTCAATCCTTTACTGATATTGCCAAAGTGTCGGTGGGACGCCTGAGACCCAATTTCATTGCAGTGTGTATGCCAGACTTTGCAAAAATCAACTGCTCCCAGGGTTATATACAAGAATATCAGTGCCTTAATCTTGATGAAAGCAAAGTCCAGGAAGCAAGGTAAGAGTCTTCTCTCCCCCCCCCCCCAAAAAAGGACACCTGTAGCTCAACCAAAATGATGTCCTTTTGTTGATGTAGATTTCATAAATTTTGCTTAAAAATGTGGAAGAAGAATGCATTTTTTTTTAAGATTGTTGGGAATTCAAAATTTAAAGAGCAATTAAGACACAATATGGCTGATGTATCAAAATAGTTCATTTTCCAAAAAGCACAGAATATAGTGGTCAAAGGTGAGCTCGAAGATCATCAGGATTTTAGATAGGACTAGCTGATGACCCGGTGCTGCCTGGGTATTTTTTTTATCCTAATCACTCCTGCGTATGTGCGCACAACCCTTCTGATGGTCATTTTGAAAAATCCTTTCTTAGTGAGCACCTAGAAGCCAAGAGGAACATATCTGGCAAAATTCAAGTTTGTAGGCTTTATGGTTCTGGAAATTTCGTGATTACGGCATGAATGGTTTTCACTTTTAGGTATATAGTTTATACATACCTGTTTAATTCAACTGTAAATGTGAATTCCGGAAAACACCATCTGTAAACCTGTATGGCATACTAAATACATATTATATGCTGTATAAGCGGAAGTGTGTTTCCTCATGCTGGGCACAATGATGATTGCATTGTTTCTATTTCTCAATAGTATATGAATGAACTTCATAGGAAGATTAGATAGCGATAGAACTTAGACTTATATACTGCTCCATAGTGTTTTGCAGCACTCTGGTGGCTTACAGAACCAGCATATTTCCCCCAGCGATCTGGGTCGTCATTTTACTGACAATTCAAAGTTGACTGGGAAGGTTGAGTCAACCTTGAACCCTATCAGGATCAAAGTCCAGGCAGTGAGCAGTCAGTTATTTGCAATATTGCCTTCTAATCATTATGCCACCACAGCTCACAATAGCTGTTTATTAAAAATCAAACAGATATTAGATCAATTATTGAACATTACTCAGAATCATCTTGAGTGAGATGGGGTGGCTGTATAAATATTTGCAGTGACAAGCATTTGATAATTAGATCAGTTAATATTTCATCTTAGATGTCTGCTGTTTCTTGTGACAATTATTTAATCCTGAATTAATAGTTAAAAATGAATTTAGATATAATAAAGAGAAGTTTTAGTTCTCTGTTGTTTTCACCTTAGGAGATGAGAAAGCAGAATAACTGACCACTTATTCAAATAACAGAGTGAATGCAATGCTTCGTATTTTTTTTTCCTTTTCAGGAAATCATTTTTCTCTGGACATGCTTCCTTCTCACTCTATACCATGCTTTATTTGGTGGTAAGTCTAAAGTTATTTTACTTAGCAACTTTTGTGTAACTTCCCTATATCTCTCTTATAATTTATGGTTAAAAACCCTGTTATTTATGAAGAAGCATAGACACAGTAATTCAGATGCTATTAGTTCATAGAATATATGTTTGAAACTAACTTGACTTTGACAAGTTCATCCCATCCACATATAAAATTGCTTGGAAAATGCAGCAGTGTAAACATGGAGAAATGCAGTCATGTGAACAATGTTATTTTGGCTTCCAGCCGTCATTTCCATATAAAACAATGTGGCACAGATCCTGCAATACTGGTTTCTCTCTTTACGCTTAAGAGTTTCTGATAGTTGTTTTGAATTCAGGTGATCTTAGATTCAAATCAGAGACATACAGGTTTTTTTATCTAGAAGATCCAGAATTCAACTTGTGGGATAGTGTTAGGAAGGACTGAAACACTGGAAAATATTCTGAATTTCAGTGGTGGACTATCATGAGTTTGATGTTCCAAAAATAATGTTGTTTGTTCATGAATGTAGTACAAGTGCTTGTTATCAAAGGGGAAAAAAGTGAAGCAGATAAATCACTATATTTGGAAATTAAAAAGCGGCAAAAGCTATATTAAGAATGTATTGGACAGAATGGAAGAAGAGTTACTAAAGAAAGATTCAACAATCCTACGTAGATTATATCAATTGATAGCCCAGATTAGCTACCTGATGCACTGAAAAAAGAGCATCAGTTCAGGTAAGGTAGAGTAATAATACAAAGCCATGTGTCAAAGGTGTGTAGTCCCTCCTCCATGTGTCAGCCTCACTAGGTAGATCAGACCAGAAAATCAACTCCACTGGAAAGATGGCAGAGATTGGGATTAGCTGTAGTACCAGAATCTTGCAAGTTGTACTGCAATTCCACTTCTTTATAGTTGAGAGAATTCAGAAAGCACCTGCCTGAGATGCTTTTGAATGTGATCTTGTTCTGGACTTAACAGTGTTTGGCAATGGACACTGCTTATCTCCATCAAGGTCATCTTCCTTGTTCTCTACACCAGGGTGACCACTAACCACAAATAGATTTGCATTAGAACTGTAATTAGGACCACAAAGTGCTCCCCCTAAGGAAATAAAATGATAATCCATTCAAAATGGCTATGCTCCTCTTTGAGATGTAGGGTTTGGTTAAGTATCATGCATTACCTAAAGTTTTAGTGAAATTTGGCTTTTGATATTAAATTTTTTTTTTTAGTAAAGTTAATAACACAAGAAAGGCTTTCCTACAATGTAGAGGAGAATATTTGGATAAAATGAATGGATTTGTTTTCAATTAGACTTGTCTTTTAATTCTAAAAGAGAGACTCTATTCTAATTTTAATATATTAACTTTGTAATACAAATCAAATTTAATATTTTTGTTATTATAAATACACTTTTTGTTTATTTACATTTTTGTCATGTTTGTGTAATATATATTGGAAGTGGTGACCCTTTGAGAGCTGTATGCAATGAAATTTCATTTTAATGTGTGCCGATTAGTATATATTTAAAGTTGACAATAAAATTATTCTAAGTCTCTAATTAATGGGATGCAAGATTTTAATACATTAACTAGATTCTGCTCCTCGTTAAACAGCCTAGTTGGCTACCTAGCCAGCATTAGAACAAATTCAGGTTAACTAATACTACCTATAAACTATGGTTGGTCGATCTTGATAATCAACCATCATAATTTATTAGCCCTGAAAAGTTGTTAACAAAGTTAGCATAATTTCAAGATTATAGGAAAAGGAAACCGAGGAGATGGGGATCAGAAAAATATTAGATTGTGCCAAATTAAGCCAATTTACATTGGAATTACCATATTGGGGAAACTCGATAGCTGGATTGAAGAGAAAAGAAACTGAAATGTAAATGTGAATTTATATTATTGTTGACCTTTTTTTTTTGTTTTTTGTTTGTGTTTTCAATAAAAAAATTATAAAAAAGAAAAAAAAAGGAAAGATATTTTTTGAGGGCAAAAAAAAAAGGAAGCTCTTTATTTTAACTTTAAAACATTGTTGTAGCCTAAAGCAGCAACTCAGCCTCTTGTCTGCATCAGACAAAACGTGAATCCTCTGAAAGCTCATTAAAAGTATTTTTTTCCCAAGAGTGGGGCTGCATCCACATTTCGTGTCCAACTTGGGCAAGTGGGTGACATCAGATAGAAATGGGTAGAGAAATACAATCCTTGAAATGCGTCCATTGGTTCGGATGTCATACATTCTTCAGGACTGGAATGCTTGGAAATCTTTATCTGCATAGCTGTTCCATTCGAAGCTTCCTTACAACAGCATCAAGAGCGTAGAAAACAGGGAAAGCAAAAAAGAAAACACAAAATGTACACCTTTGCACATACTTCATTTCATCAGAAAACATAATGAGATAATGTTAGGCTGCTTATCTGACATTTGCATACATTGAGTGAATATTATAATTATCTCTTTCATTAGGCGAAAAAAAGGGGGGGCAATTTTTTTTAAAAAAAACTCCCTTACCCAGAAGCAGTCCAGGAAGCAGGGCAGGTGGATTTGACTTGCCCACATAGTTTCACTCAAAATTTCTGGGTCTGGCCTTGTTTTTCTTTGTCAATGAAAAATGGCTGTGCCCTTCCTTCCCTTCGTTTATTATGTAAAAGTGCTTCCTGGCTGGAAGTAAGCTGGGTAGAACTCCTGAAAGAAACCTTGCATAGGTCAATTATGGGTGGAGCAGCTCTAAGCTTTTTGGAAGGAAGAGGGAGAGATTTAACGAGTGATTTGTGATTAAAATGTAACATGGGAAAGGCCCCTTTTTTCCCCTTTTGAGACTTTCCAACGGATCCGTAGGCCTCATATCTGCCATATTCTTAGGTATGAAATAGGAATAGGGTTACCAAGGAGGGATGCAGACTTGAACATATAAAAACATATCTATGAATAGGCCTTTCCTATTACAATTCCTCCTTGTTGCTGCCTGAAAAGATAAATTAAGACAACTCCCTGCTGCTGTTCCTCCTCCTCCTTTCCCCTTTCCTCTTTAAGTTGGTAGCAATCTTTGTAATTCAATTACCATACATCCAGGCTGTTTGATAGTCTATGTGAATTTATTTCCTCATATTTTCCTCTCTCTTTTTTTCCCCCTGTAAGGATTTCAAAGTTACTCCGTAAACATTTATACCATTTCCTCTCAGCAATGTTAAAATAACATGGGCAGTGAACCGGAGGGACAAGCATGCAACGCAAAAGAAGTTAAAACTTGATTTTGTTCCCAACAATGCATAGATAGAGTATTTATATTTTGGATTTTACTTATTAGCAATGAGGGTCATCTCTTGGACATTCAGAATTACAGTACTACTTAAGATTTTGTCTTGAGATAGATAGATAGATAGATAGATAGATAGATAGATAGATAGATAGATAGATAGATAGATAGATAGATAGATAGATAGATAGATAGATAGAAAGGCAGCCTTGCATTTAAGAATGGTCAGAAGACAATTTTTTCTTTAAAGATATTTTTTGAGAACTGGAGAGTAGTATTAACCCTCATTTCTAATTTCCTTAACTAGAGTAATAGAAACGAATGACAACAGTTTCTGGAAAGCTACATCCTTTTTGTTTAAAAGGTTTAACCAGTAGTTCCCAAACGTAGACTCGGGGCGAGCCGCCCCGAGTCTACGGAAAGGGGCGGCATACAAATCTAATAAATAAATAAATAAATAAATTTTCAGTCCACTACTCCCTTGGTGCTACAAACTCATCCTCCAACTAACTGATCATTGGTGCTGCTTCTGGTTTCGTCTGCCTGTAGACATTGGATTCCCACCAGCCAGCACCAGTACAGGGTTCCTTGCTCCCCCCCTCCCTCAAGGGACAAAGAGAGATAGGGAGAAGAGGGAGTGAGGGAGACAAGAGAGAGAGAGAGAGGAAGGGAGGGAAAGAGAGAAAGAGACATGAAAGAAAAAGAAACAGAGAGAGAAAGAGAGGGAGGGGGAAAGAGAGGGAGAAGAAGAGAGGGAGAGAGAGAAAGACAGTCATGTGACTGGGTGAGAGTGAGTGATGGCAAGTTGGCCACACCCACTCTGGTTTTGTGACTCCTAGTGTTTTCTTTTCTGTAGGAAACTGGTCCAAAAGGCTCTTTGAATGTTTAAAGTTGCAGATTCCTGCCCTAATTTGATTCAGCACTGGAAATATCCAGAGCAAATCCTGGAATTCCTGCCATTGGAAATTGATGGGTAAAAAATAGATTCAAGGAAGTTTTAAGATTCACCTTTGGTTTAAATTAGTCATGCTCGGTTTGGATTCTTTTAATACTGGCATGCTCAAACAAGTATTTTATTGCTGCTGTGCTGGGGTCTGTCTTTGCATGTTTTGTCTCATACAAAAGTGTTCCTAAAATTTTTCCTCCCTCCTCCCTGTTATAGTACATATAATCAAGGTCCTTGCTGGTTTTCAACCTGCTGAGAACTTTCTGGCCCAGCTGATCATACAATTAAATGCAGCCTGTTATGCTACTTTCATTTGTTAGAATTTTTAAAAAAAATGAAACTTGAAGCGCTGACTAATGGCAAACTTTCCCATAAGGTGCTAATTTTCTTTCATTTTCAAAGTGAGGAAGGAGACACACTATTGAGGCCATTTTCCCTAAAGAATTGTTTTGTCTACATTCTAGACCTCCAGGAAATAGATCTTCATGAAATTTGCCAAGGTTGCTGGTTGTGGCTGAGGTTGTTTTATTTTATTTTTTGCACCAACGTTAAAACTATGTTCCCCAGAGCTCTTGACACATTAAAATGTTTTAAGGTTCTGTATTTATACACTCATATTTGGTTCCTATTACATTTTTAAAATTCAAAGAAATGTTTGCATATATTTCGAGGATTCACATTTTGCCTGCTATTCAACCCATGTTTAGAGCAGATGATGTTATGTGATACATTTAATATACCACACTTAGTATAATACCTGGCGTATTACATATATATATATAAAAATTTAAGGAAAATACGACAGTGGTCTGTACTTTATAATATGGAATATATGAAGTGGTCTCAAAACATTGATTTTTTAAAAAGATTTTCAAACAGTGATGCTTTTTAAAAATAGGTTTAAGCAAATGCCTATATATCTGAATACGGTTGTTGCTATAAGATGGCATTTCATCACATATTTTTAACATGTTGATCTATTGTTATGTGGAAATAAATTAGCCCTTATTGTCTATGAATATAGAACCAAGCCCTGATTATTCTGTGCTGCATATCTCATGACATCCATTTAAAAAGAGTTGAGAAATAATTCAGACTAACAGATAATTCAGTCCCTCCTTTGATCAGCAGGCTTTTTTTTAAGATACACTGTTGTTGCGAAGGAGACACTGGCATTGTGTACTTTCCGCAACTTGGATCTTTATAATTTATTTTAGTTGGGTGCATTGATTTCATCAGAAACCAATAAGATCACACAGAGTTGGCCTCCTCCAGATTCCCTCAACTAAGCAATGCAGGTTGGTGGGACCACAGGGGAGGGTCTTCTCTGTGGCTGCCCAGGCTCTATGGAACCAATTCCCCCCCCACCATGTCCGTACTGCTCCCACCCTACTGGCGTTCCGAAAGGCTATGAAGATCTGGCTTTGCCGGTAGGCCTGGGGGCCATGAAGTGCCATCTGTCATAGCCAAAATACATGGAATGTTATGTATTTGTGTCACTTGATTGGCTTTTTAAATTGAGAATATAGTTTTAGATTTTTCCATATTTGATTTCTTTTTTAATGTATTTGTGTTTTTATATTGTTGTAAGCCGCCCAGTGTCCTTCGGGATTGGTTGGTATAGAAGTCGAATTAAATAAATAAATAAATAAATAAATAAATAAATAAATAAATAAATAAATAAATAAATAAATAAATAAATAAATAAATAAATAAATAAATAAATAAATAAATAAATAAATAAATAAATAAATAAATAAATAAATAAATAAATAAATAAATAAATAAATAAATAAATAAATAAATCATGGTAAAAAAGCAATGGTCCAAAGTAAAAGGAGACATTATCTGATAAAATTAGCTGTTTTTGCAGAAATTTTGCGCCCAAATGTCTGCATTAAACTTGTAAATAGATGCCCCAGAAATATTTGGCAGATAGACTTCTGGCAGATAGGCTTTGAAATTGAAACTACCTTTCTAACTTAACAAGAGAATAGTGATTGAAGAATCAGATATGATGGTTCCCCATGATCAGTTCAATATAAGTCAACTTTGCTAACCTTATGCCCTTTAGCTCTGTTGGAAATCAGCTCCATATTGTAAGCCTTATAGAGAGTAATATCTTAATTTCATCTTCAGAGGCATTATTAAATATGTAATTGTGGCAATTAGCTATATATATATTTCTTTATATAAATCAGTAGTTCTACAGTGAGTTCAAAATCTCAATTTCTGTAGATTTAACCTCAACAAGGAGGGAGAAAAAACGAGAACAGGGGTAACCTGAAATCCCAGGACCACATAACCCTTGAGCCCCCTCCCCCTTTTTCAGCCCCCGGTTGCTGATAATTGGCTCCACTGTTTCCAGTCATTTTTAGTGGACCAAAAAAAGAAATTAATGTAATCCCCAATTGGGTATAACATAGTTGATAAAATAAAGAGGAAAAGAGAATCCCTTCAATATTTTAACAAAATACTTCCAGTTATGTCCATACATATAATGAGATCCTGCCATTGTGATATTAACATTCTTAACCATTCAAAATGTGACAAATTATCAATAGGTTGCCTACCCCATATTAGAATTAATTAGACCAAAGCTTATTTTACTCTTAATGTTCTGTTCTGATACTACTGTGTCAGTCTTCAAACCCTACCTTTGTCTTCCTTAACATCAATTACTGCCTTAATGTTTGCCAAAGTTTTGCTAGTCAAGTATATAATGTTTCCCACAGACACCATGCATGTGCCAACCATCATTGGGATTGCTTACTTATGTAGCCTTGCTGACATATCTTTAATTGTGCCATGATGAATTAGGAAATAAACTCTTATATATCTTTAATATTTAATAATAAAATTTCTGGGATTACTTGATATTTTTTCTTAGTTACCGGAGCAGACCTAAAACTATATTTCAGTAGGAAGATGGCTAGTGTATTAGATAAACATTGGTGACGAATTTCAAAGTGCAAATTCAACAAAGGAAATACTTTTCTCTTCCCCTCTTACATTTTTCTAACTGATCTGAGCAAGGCCAAGTTCTGCTACTCACTCACTTGTAAGATGTTAATCTTTACTACCATAAAAAGCTATGAATCAATTTTATAGCCACATTACAATTAGTCAAGTAGAGTAGTATTTTACATGCCTTCTTATTTATCTCCAAAAACAACATTGTATGTGGCCACCTCATCAGCCTCATCACGTGTGTGTGTGTGTGTGTGTGTGTGTGTGTGTGTGTAAATAAGTATATATATGATAAATGTATATACTGTACACTATATATGAATTTCAAGTGTTCAGAGTCAGACAACAAAATATTTATTCTTTGTAGCCGATTGTATCTCTCTTCTCCTTTTTCTAACCAGCTGATATTCTCTAGATCAGTGATGGCGAACCTTTTTTTCTCTCGGGTGCTTAAAGAGTGTGCGCATGTGTTATTGCGCATGTGTGAGTGCCCACACTCATAATTCAATGCCTGGGGAATGTGAACCCTGCTTCCCCTCCCCCACCTGGAGGCTCTCTGGAGGCCGGAAACGGCCTGTTTCCCAACTTCTGGTTGTCCAATAGACTCCTGTTTCGCCCTTCCCAGGCTCCAAAGGCTTCCCTGGCGCCAGGAGAGGGTAAAAAGGGCCTCCCCCATCCCCCCGAGGCTCTCTGGAAGCCAAAAGCGCCCTCCCAGAGCCTCTGTGTGAGCCAAAAATCAACTGGCCGGAACATACATGCACGTTGGAGTTAAGTTAGGGCAACGGTTCGTGTGCCAGCAGATATGGCTCCATATGCCACCTGTAGTATCCGTGCCATATGTTCACCATCACTGCTCTAGATGTTTGGAGATTATGATTAAAAGCTGTAGTTCCAACACATTTCAGTTATCAATTCAGAAGAGCATGTCCAGTTTGGGTTGAGTCCCTCCATCCTTCTGAGCAATTTCAAATGGCACAGATTCATCTCCATTTAATTATATGGAGTATCTAAATATGCTTTGCTTCGGCCAGGACAAATAAGCAGAAAACTAATCTGACATGCACAAAAGTTTCATAACATATGTGTTCACTAATACTACTGGAAATAGCAAAAAAAATGACATGTAGGAGGTGAATCTAGAAGCAGGGCTTGGGTTACAAGCTGGAATGAGCCGCCTTTTTTTTTTTTACAATATATTCCAAAAAGTAAAAATATATCAGCAACTATTAATAGTTTTTCTCCTGCTGTTCTCTTAAGAAATACGGATACCTCATTTTTATTTGCTTAGGATCTCTGGCTGACCACAGTCTATTCCCACTGACATCACTGGAAGTCCCCTGGCAATGGCGGTGCTGCATATTACCCCAGAGCTGTTGATTATGTGGTGGTTCAGCTCTTGCCAGAATTTTAATACTTGTATGGTTTTTTCAGCAACTCTTGCACCCAATGGTCACCAGGTCATTGCATTCTTCCCTCCTCCTTTGGTTTTGTCACACTTTTCTAGTTCATGCTATTGGTGGCTGTTTTTCCCATGGCTGCCCATTGGTCTGCCGCTGTAGTTGCTCAATGTTTTGTTTCATTCCAAACACCACCTCGGCGCCTCTGTAAACCTCCTACGACTGAGTTTGCAGCAGTAGGAGACTTTACTAAAAAAACCATATATAATTCGCTATAAAAACAACTTTAGTATTTTTAAAAAAAATAAAGTTTTGTTTTCTTTAGCTTGGTTTCACTTTATAATGAAAGCCTTTAAAGAAGTAAGGATAGGATGGCAATGTCAAAATGGATCATGAATGAGACGGGGGAAATTTGGTTAGCAAGAACTCAATTAATTAACCCTTTATATTTAGCAAAAGTCTCGGACATACGTGCTGTTTTTACCGCATTTGATCATAACAAAATTAGATGCAGATTTTAGCCTGAATTCATCTGTGATAAAGTCAGCTTCTGTTTCTGTTTTCCTAGGAGGGCTTTTTGCAAATTTGTTACCAGACATATGTAAATAAAACATGGGAATTTGATTCTGTGGACATATGTATCACTCTTATACAAAAAGTGCTGGTTACAAGCCAGACATTATCTTTTCATCATAAAAGGATAGGCATATATATTGATTAACATTTTAAAATTCAACTTAAAACTTAATTTTAAAAGACACATCAAGAGTAAAATTTCACTGGCTTTACCTTTCTCTTTCAGAGCACTTCAGTAGCAAAATTGCCTTTATAGGTGGAATACTGTCATTCTATTTATCTAAAAGAAACATAGGACCTCACATCTTAGAATACAACTCTGAATGCTCACACTAATGGTAAAACCAAGAAACAGTAAAAAACCATCCTAAAAACATACGTCAGTCATTCTCCTTTGTTGCCTACAACTAAACCATCTTCAGTTTTCTATCTTACCCTATCCCGGTGCCAGGGCATTCTGGGAGGAGAAGAGAGTGACCGTCTGATGGCTCCCCAAGAAAAGGACGTTTCCCAGGGTATCAGCTGTTACAAAAAAAGCCACACTTCCTAGGTCGCACTAGACCAATGATGGTGAATCGTTTTTGTTCCACATACCAAAAGGGGGGGGGGGGTGCATGCATACCCTACCCATAATTCCATGCACCCCCCCATACATGTGTGTGTGACCCTCCGGCATGCGATGGCATGTCTGTTTTTTTCTCTTCCCCAGAGTTCAGAGCCTTTGTAGGAGCATGGGGAGAGTGAAAATGGCCTTCCCCACCTTCCCCAGAGACCCTCCAGAGGCAGAAAATGGCTCATTTGCCAAGTTCCGGTTGTACCGGAAGGCCTGTTTGTTCTCCCGAAGCTCCAGAGTCTTTCTCCGAGCCTGGAAAGGGCAAAAATGGCCTACACCCAACCCCACACACCCCCAGAGACTGGAAACATTCCATTTGCCGACTTCTGGTTGAACTGGAAATTTCATATTTTTACTCTCCCCAGGCTTCAGAGCCTTTCTAGGAGCCTCGGGAGGGCGAAAAAACTGAATTTCTGGTTCAACCGGAAGTCAGCAAAGGGAACGTTTCCAATCTCCAGAGCACCTACAGGGCAGGGTCCTCCCCAGGCTCCTAGAAAGGTTCTGAAGAGCTAAAAATCACTTCATGTGCCATTGATATGGCTCCACGTACCACTTGTGGCATGAGTGTCATAGGTTCACCATCACGGCACTAGGCGGTAGCATTTCAGGGAAGGGCCATTAATGAACTACAGTATTCCCATTTTCCAGTAACAAAAGGTAGCTCTTGTCTGTTCCACTGCCTCCAAAACAGTTCTAATATGCCAGGTAAGAACTGGCAAAAATGAGATTTAGATAGAAGGCTTGTTCTCAAGCTGGTCAACCTGCCTGACTTTGTCATTCAGTCATGTACATTTACAGCTGGGTTATTGCTAGAAAAAGTTGTAATCATTTTCTTCCTACCCAGTTTTTTTTATAGTGCTAATGCGCTCTTAATCACACTTAATATTATCAAAGAAAAACAAGATCTAATGTAGGGCTGGAGTTATCTAAAATAACCTTTTTAGCGTGAGAATTCATGGCAGTCACAGGATGGCACACAATTGAACCCATTACGTTGATAGAAATAATCCAGGAAGAGTATATTTGAGGTTAGTTGTGGGCAAGCCTGCTCTAAAGATATCGGAGCACTTCCATCAAATTCTAGGAGAGGAATTTGGGTGGAAAGATTTTGAATTCCGTACACACACCCGAAAATTACACCCACTGCATTCAACCACAGATACTTTGACCAGGACTGGATATGAGTTAGATTTAGATAGTAGAAAATTTTATTAAATGAGAGAATTCTTCTAAGAAAGGTTTGAGAGACTTGAGATTTATATAAAGGGATCCCTAGCCACAAAAAACAAACGTAACCTCAAGATTCAAGCATGTCATTCGGTAATTACATTCCAGCAAAGAATCTGATTGCATTTCATGTTCAGACAATCAGGAACTTTCGTTGAATATTTTCTTATAGATTGTAAGTTCTCTATTCCTCTGAGTTATTCCTGTTATTCCTATCTGAGTTATTGATAGGTTATTCCTATTATTCCTATCTGAGGTCTATTCTTCTGAGTCATCTAGAAGTGTGGCAGCATACATGTCCAAATAATAAATATTCAGCAATATGCAGGATTTTTTTTTAATGCACTTTTGTAGATGTAACATAACCGCTCAATTCCTTCCATCAATATTACAACTCAGATCCTACATGGGGCATTTCTGTGACCTTGTCACATCCCATTCCTTGCTCCCTATGCACAGGAAGGCAGTAGTTGATGAGGTATTCAGTTGGGCCCACATTCTCCACACCCTGACTTTTGGGTTGGGTCAGCTACCAGCTCCTTTGATTTGTGAGGAGACGTCTATGTGTTTCCTGCAGCCTCTTTCCCTTTCTGCCTCCCTGGTTCCCACAGGAACCTGAGAAATAGGCTGTGCCCTCAGCTTTTGAGAGGAAACTGGATCAGGATAACAAGGGGGAGGAACAAGGCAAAGGAGACGTGTCCATTTGACCTCATCCAGCTACTTCATATCAGGTCACACCCTCAGTTTTTCATCTGAGTGTATGTCTGCATATTTATAGGTTTCTGCTCCACCTCTGCAGCAAAAATGTCACTTTTCACTCTAAATTTTATGTTTAAGGAGCCTTAAAGTCGAAAGCAACTCAACAGAACTTGAATTTCAGGCAAAACTAGAAAAGAGGCGAAATTCAAACGTATGACTTCACAGTGTAAGAAACGACATCGTATTTTAAAATATCCAGCAGTCAGGTTTGAAAGAGCTTTGTAGATTTTTACATAGCATGGAAAAGGGGAAGCCAAAAGGATTAGGGACCCTTCTTATGAAGAAGCTCTTAAGTGTGGCATATTTAGTCCAAGAGGAAAAATGAAAAAAAGGAAATATTATAACCTGGAAAAAGCGATTGCAATTATCAGAATGAGAATCAGGGTTACCCAGTGAAGTTTATTAGCATCGAGCCAGGGAAGCCAAGATAATTTGCTATATATGATTTGAAAGTTCAGATTTTTTAATCTAAATTGGAGCGGGATAAAATGTGGCTCTGGAAAGCAATCCCCACCCCCACCCCAAAGAGTAATATACTTTCATAAAGATTGGGAGAGCCTGTCATCTTTCACAAGAACAAGGGGACACAATCTGAAGTTAGTTGGGGGAATGATCAAAGGCAACATGAGAAAATATTATTTTACTGAAAGAGTAGTAGATCCTTGGAACAAACTTCCAGCAGACGTGGTTGGTAAATCCACAGTAACTGAATTTAAACATGCCTGGGATAAACATATATCCATTGTAAGATAAAATACAGGAAATAGTATAAGGGCAGACTAGATGGACCATGAGGTCTTTTTCTGCCGTCAGTCTTCTATGTTTCTATGTTTCTAGGTGTTGCTGACTACAGTTCCCACAAACCATGGCTGACATAATCCAGAACTGAAAACCCCCTGAGTTAAAGAGCTCTCTGCCATGTGATGTGATATTTAGTGGCATAGATACCCCTCACACAGAAAATGGGGAAAAATATTATCAGTCTTATATTTTTGTTCATCTGTACCTGCTTTCTCCAATGTTACACTTGCTAAGTTCAATGGGAGTTGTAGCCTAATATACACAAAATGAAATTGGTCAGGCACCCTGAAATCAGTAGCAAGAGGAAATTGCTACCTCAATATTTAGTACTAGCTTTTGTACAGGGAGAACTGGCTAAGTTGAAGAAGGTTGCCCAGAAGTTGGTTAGTCTGCCATAATTAACATAGCATTAAACCAGGATTTTGGAATCTTTCATTTTGGAGAAAATTAACTGTGCCATTTATTTTGAAGACAGTATCATTATGCTTTTCTGTTACTTTCTTTGTCATTACAGTTGTACCTGCAAGCCAGATTTACTTGGAGAGGAGCTCGCCTGCTGCGTCCATTGTTACAGTTCACACTGATCATGATGGCATTTTATACAGGACTTTCTCGTGTGTCCGACCACAAACATCACCCCACAGATGTACTGGCAGGCTTTACACAAGGAGCCCTGGTGGCATATTGTATAGTAAGTCTTCTATATTACCAGCTTTATTATTTCAGTAAATGTCACATGTAACAAAATTGTATTCTGTTGCATGTTAGAGACTGTGATAGGACTTCCTTTAACTTAAAACATCCATGAATTGTAATATGGCACAGAAAACAAACCACTATTCAAGCACCATATATAAGAATTTTATCTCCCATCATGGAGTTTGGAATATATATCCAACAGGGAGTGAGACTCGGCTAGCAAGACCCTTGATTTGTTTGTATATGTAGAAGATTTTTATACTACATTACATCTGAGAATCTCAGTAAAACACTAACAATCCAAGCAGTAAAATAAACTAAACAGTAATAACACTTCAAAATTGAATAGATTAAAATCTGCAAATAAGGAAATGACCAACAAGATTTCTTAAAATATTTCTAAGATAAATACACAAAGCTAGAAGGACCAGGAAATTATAACATGTTTTACATAATAATGAAGTTAGCTCTTGGCAAATGTTCCTGGACAAGATTTTTCAATCTCCTAGATATTATCTTTCTTATCTCTGATCATGATGGTACCTGGAAGCAAGTGCATGCTTATGTAAGGAAAAGTGTTCTCCTTGACACCTATATTGTTAAGTTGTTTTATGTTTTTAAAAGTGTCTGCCACCATACATTTGAAGGGATCCCAGAGGTAGAGTCTTTCAAAATTAGCTTTTGTAATACTACTTTTCTCTGTGTAAATCTAGGATGCATTTTTAAAACATGAAACCTACTTAATTTAAATTAATTTAACTTCATTAATTAAATGCAATTAACATAATTACTTCCTACACATTTGACATTAAATTAAAATTGTAATTCAGTTGCATCTTTTGGAAGGGCTCAGAGCCACTCTTGTGGCTTTTGGAAGCTTGACATGAACTTCAGGTAGAACAGCCCTCCAAAAAGAAACTGAAAGTCTTGGATTAAATATTCTCGCAGTGTTGATTAATTGTTGGCAATTGGTTTACTTAAATTTGTTGAAATGCTAAAGTTATAGCAGAGCGCATCATTTAAAGTGATAAAGTATTGAAATTGGATTTTTGTTTTATCTGGTCTAAATGTCATATGTTCATTTTAATGTAAACTTGCATTATGAAATTAGCCATCATAAGGTTTAGAACTTGTTACTGTAAGGTGGGAAAAATGCTTATAGCATTTTAATACACTGGTTAGTCTTTGAATGTCAGCTGAGAAGCAAAGGTGAAGTTGCATGCTTTGGGATGAAGATTATGTATTTACATACATCCAATGTCAGTTTGTTATTACGGCTTCTACCATAACACTTGACTTGAGTACAAGCTGAGCACAATACTGAACCTAAATCATATATTCCTGTTTTTTAAACTGAGGAATAAATTTCAGAAAAAGCATTCAGTATTGCTCAATGAATGTGCCTTTAAATTTCATTCTTAAGATAACTTCTTAGATGATTTTGTCCTATATCTTTTTTTAAAAGTGTTTATTTTTCAATTAATTAATTGTAATTGTGAAAATACCAGCCATTCTTTTATATATACAGTGTAACATCTTTTGCATATCATTCTTATAGGGTGTCATTTTCAAATCCACTTTTACCTCAGTCTCAGTCTTGTCTGGTGAAACTTGTTCCTCTTCCATAACATCTTTTAAACACTAATTAACTATAGTGCCAGACACTCTTAAAAGTAATTAAATATTACTGATCTCCACTCCTCATCCGCTTTCCTTGCTTGCCAGCCTTCACCGCTCACCCAGTCACATGACCACCAAGCCATGCCCACAGAACCAGCTGTTAAAAAATTTGAATCCCACCACTGCTCCAATCCCCTAATCATCTTTATTGCTTTTCTCTGCACTCTTTCTAGAATTGCAATGTCTTTTTTATATCATGGCCAACAAAACTAGGTGCAATATTCCAAGTGTAGTGTTACCAAAAGCATTATAAAGTGATAACACTGATTTTGATATTATCTCTGTTAATGTAGTCTAGGACTGTGTAAGTTTTTTTTAGTAGCAGCACATTCTGGATCATATTTAAGTGATTGTGTATTGGGACTCCAAGATTTTTCTCTTTCACTTACTACTATTGAGCTTTTACAGTGATGGCTTATCTTTTCAGCACCAAGTGCTGAATCTTGAGTGCGTGTGCCAGAGCGCCAGAATCTGGAAAAATGACTTTCTCTACATGGGGCTGCCTTTGAAGACTGTTCGGAGACTACAAATTGTGCAAAATGCAGCTGCGTGAGCTATAGTGGGACTATCAAGATCTGCCCACATTTCAACATCACTCCGCAAGCTGCACTGGTTGCCTATTGGTCTCCGGGCCCAATTCAAAGTGCTGGTTATGACCTATAAAGCCCTACATGGCTTAGGACCAGATTATCTTTGGGACCGTCTGCTGCCTCATGTATCCCAGCGGCCAATTAAGTCCCACAGAGTCGGCCTTCTCCAGGTCCTGTCGGCCAGACAATGTCGACTGATGGTGTCTAGGGGAAGAGCCTTCTCTGTGGCGTCCCCAGCCCTCTGGAATGAACTCCCTCCAGAGATACGTACCACCCCCTCCCTCCTGGTCTTTCGCAAAGCCTTAAAAACTTACCTTTGCCAGCAGGCATGGGGGCCGTGAGTGATGAGACTCCGGCCAATATGAGATACGATTAGATTGGATGAATATATGTGAGTGTTCATGGGGTTTTTTGTTGTTCTTAGCAAATTTTCATATTTTAGAGATATTAGATTTCTTATATATTGTTATATTAATGTTGTACACCACCCTGAGTCGCCTCGAGAAGGGCAGCATAGAAATCTAATCAATCAATAAATAAATCTGCAGTGAAGTGGCCAATTGCTCTTGTGGGTTCCATTGCACACATGCACGCTAGACAGTTACACAGGGGAACCCGGAAGACAGCAGCTGGCTGGTGCGCATGTGCACCAGATCTGCTATCTGGCATGTATGCATGCAGTGGAAACCGGAAGAGCGGCTGGTGATAGTACGCATGCCCATAGAAAGGGTTCCGCGTGCCACAGGTTGTTATTAGTTGAACACATTAGCAGCCTGGAATGGGGTTGGGGAAAGGAAGGAGATTTACTTGTCAGTAGAGGGGATTAGGTTGGCATTGGTAAAATCGAGCAAGAAAGGCAAGAACACTCTTAAGCCAAGAAAACATATGTAGGATTTCTTTATATAATGCTGGGAAAATGGAAATATTAAATGCCAAGTGACCTCTAGCCTTTCAGGTGTAATGTAGAATGCTGAAACTCATGTGAAACAGCTGCTTTCTGCATCCCCCCGGAAAACGATTGAGGTTTGGCATGTTTAGGGTTTGGCGGGGGGCGGGGGGGGGAAGAGCTTTCTTTGAATTTGGGCCAAACTGGGCATATTACCAGCATAGTTTATTTTATTTATTCATTCCATTCATCAAATTAATATTTCATGAAAAAATGACTCTGAGCAGAGTTGAATAAAAACCATAATGTAGTATTATATAACAAACAATTATTATCCAAAACCGTGATTGTCAGAGGACAGCAGATGTCAACAACAATGGAGCTTCAATACCTCGATAGGAGCCCCCAGGGACCCCCCAGGCTGGCTGGCATAACCAGATTTTGCAGGCCTTCCCTTTGGAAAACAGGGAGCCCACCCCACTTCAGGATGGAGGCTGTTTCATAAGATGGGTGCCATGGCAGAAAAGGAGTCCTGGTGTAGCACCAATTCTCCGTACTGAAGGAGCGGGTCCAGCAGTCACATGGGTTGCTCATGTCCAATCCGGTGGAACTGAGCCTAGTGTTAAAAAAGCTTGCTGGATCCGCCCCTTCCCCAGAATTCGCTCAGTTCGCATATCCTGCGGTTGTATTGTGATAGCTCGTTCAACATTCTAACACCTTCCCTTCGATCTTTCCTTCAAAAGTAGTAAGAATTGTTTATCCTTATTTGTTTACTTGCACTAATAGCGCCAGCCGTTTGTGGCTCGGCTTTTTTCCTTTGGGAGAAGTTGCGGTTTCGTTTCCCCCCGGCTGTTTGCCGTTTACGATCCCCGCTGCCGCTTGTGGATTCCTTTAATCCTTCGGCCTGGAGGTCTTGGTGCAAGTATTGCTTCATTGATTGATTATAGTATTATTGTTAAAGGGCTTAAGAAATACCTCCTGCGGAGTGAGACGCTTGTTTTAGTCTCCTGGACTTAGTCGATCGCTTCCCCTTTAAGAAGTCTATTACGGAGCGATTTTTCGGCGCGAAGGCCTTCGCGCCCTTTTTAAATTTAGGCCTCTCGTGTTGGCCTTCTGCCAGCCGCGTAGGCCTCAGTCCACCGCTTGGATCCCGGAGTGGGCTTTGGGACGCTCAGGCTTAATTCTCCACCGGCTAAGCCTCCAACCAGAGTGCCTTGGTTACTTTAATTAAAGTTTAGGGAGGCTGGCCACGCTGTATTTGGGGACACGAACTCTGGGTTTGCCCAGATTGCCCTCAAGTCTCAGCAGCTCCGAGGCCTCGGAGCAGGATCCATTCCTCTTGGGAAGTTTTTGAAATTCTTCTCCCTAATTATTCAGTTATTGGCTCAGCCTTGTCTTCTGTTAATTGTCAGACTATGGCTACTTTTCCCAAGAGAGGCACCACTCAAGGTTCCAGAGAGGCCAGGCCTACAGGCGATGAGATTACCAGTATCCCCCAGGCCTCGACCTCCTCTTCTCCAGGGGCCCGTCCCTCGACCAAAGTCACCAGGGCTGAGAAGAGAAGGGACCTAGCCCTACAAAAAATTCATGACAAATCAGCAAAGCGTTTGAAAGTACAGGCCCAAGTACTCAGTAGCCATGACCCCCCAGAGGCTTCCTATCTGCCTCCTTCTGGGGTCCCTGTGTTATCTCTGGATGAGCCAAACCTAGACAGACCCCAACCTAACCTATGGGGAGTAGGTCCAGAGGAACCAGATATTATTGAAGATTCCTCCCAGCCAGGATCCTCCCAGGCCTTCAGGGATTCTTCTGCCATTCCTGCTGATATTTCCAGTTTACCTCCTGAATTCCAATCTATTTTTTCTGTGTTATCCAAGGCCATTGATGCTAAACTCTCTACCATCAATGCGCTTCCCTTACCTCCTCCTCCTCCTCGTCCCTCCCGCCCCTTGGGTTCTTCCCCAACGGTTAGAGCTCCTATTCAGGATGAATCAGATTCCTCTCAGGACGAATATGAGGATATGGAGGAGGATGAGGATCCCTTTCAAGGCCTCTCAGATGATGAGGAATCCCAAATAAAGGTTCCTTCTCCAATTACTATTTTTCCCTCTCAATTGTTCAAATCTCTCCTCCTCAAAGCTAGAATTGCTACGGGATTGGCGGCCCAGGAGAAACAGGCCTCCACATCCACTGATCCCCCGGAGGAGAATTTACCTTACTTCACAGAGGAACAGGAAGATAATGAGGTAATTCCTATGCCTAAATTGTTTAAAGATGCCTTACTTAAGCAGTGGGATTTCCCAGCCTCGGGGCTCAATCCCTCAACCAAGGACAAAAAGTTGTACAAACTCTCCTCTTCCTATGAGGAGCTCCTTTCCTTTCCTAAACCGGATGAACCTGTCAAGATCCTTCACTCGGCGGCGGCTGTGCCAGGCGAAGCAGAGGAAGTCCTCCGCCCAGAGGACAAGCGGATTGAACAGATGCTCAAAAGAGGATTCACCGCAGATTCCTGGGCCATTAAAAGTTCTGCAGCGGCTTCCTTTTTCTCCAGAGCCATGCTTCTGTGGCTTCGCCAACTTCAACAGCATATTCCTCCCGATGACTTGAGAGGTCAACAAGACTTCAACAAAGTCTTTGCAGCTGCTCAGTACGTGGCTGATGCCACTTTACAATCTACTAGATTTTCTGCTAAGTCTATTGCAGCTTCTACTACGGCAAGAAGACTCCTATGGCTTCGCCCTTGGCAAGCAGGAGTACGTCAGAAGTGGCAGTTATCTCTGGGACCCTTAAAGCGCGACCTTTTCGGGGATCTTCTGGATCCACTCCTCACGGAAACCACGGACAAGAAGAAAGTATTGGGTCCAACCACCAAAAAGGCTACCAAAACGCAGTCCTTTCGTCGCCCAGGGCGTCAGCAAGATCAAGCGGCTTCCTATCAGAGATCTCCAGGTCAGTATTCCCCCCGCTTTCGTTCCCAAGGTAGGAACTCCAGGGGCAGAGGTTTTCGCTTCCAAAGGGGAGCGTCCTCTAACAGGGCTTCAAAAAAACCTAGATGGTAGTTTTTCCTCGATTCCCATAGGTGGCCGTCTAGCCCATTTCGCCTCTAATTGGCGTCTCACCTCCAAGGACCCCTGGGTCATTGACACTGTTCAAACAGGCCTTCTTTTAGAATTTACTTCTCCCCCCCCGAAACGTTTTATTTCCTGCCCTTCTCCCAGGTCCTCCTCAGATTGTAACCGTATGGAGGAGGCCATTTCCCACTTATTGTCCATCAGAGCCATTCAACCGGTTCCCCCCGGTCAGAAGGGTCTAGGTTTTTATTCCATCCTATTTATGGTTCCAAAATCCTCCGGAGGTTGGAGAGCTATTTTGGATTTAAAGAAGCTGAACCTATTCATCAAATATAGGAAGTTTAAGATGCACTCCTTATCATCCATTTTGGCTGCCATCCACCCGGGAGATTTCATGGTCTCTTTAGACCTCACTGAGGCCTACCTCCATATCCCTATAGCCAAATGCCACAGAAAATTTCTACGTTTCTCCTTTCAGGGCAGGCATTTCCAGTATAGGGCGATGCCATTTGGCCTTTCCTCGGCCCCTCGGGTCTTTACAAAGCTCTTGGGGTCTCTGGCGGCCTATATCCGGGCGTCTCCCATCCACATTTTATGTTACCTTGATGATATTTTGATTCATGGGAACTCCCTAGAGAAAGTGAAAACAGACCTTTCTGTCACCATGTCAGTTCTACAGGACCATGGTTTTTCCATCAACTTTGACAAAAGTCATCTCCAACCTTCCACATCCATTTTACACCTGGGATCCGTTATTAATTCAGAATCCTCCCAGGTCTTTCTCTCTCCTGAGAGAAAAATCAGTATAGCGGAGTTAATTTCATGCATTTTATCTCAACCTTCAGTTGCCATAGTATCCCTGTCTTCCCTTTTGGGTAAGATGGTGTCATGCATAGGCATCATTCCCTGGGCTCGCCTTCATGCTAGGGAACTACAGTGGCTCCTATTACCCTTTCAGAGATCGGGGCACAGCAACTCAAGCCGTCGCATTGTCATTCCACCAATTGTTCGCAGATCCTTCAAGTGGTGGAAGTCTCCGGCCATGGACAAAGGATCCCCTTTCAGGTGCCCGGATCAATTTGTCATCACCACAGACGCCAGTCTATCGGGATGGGGCGCCCACGCCCAGGGGATGATAGCCCAGGGCACGTGGTCCCCGGAGGAAGCTTCCAAGCCAATCAATTGGCTAGAATTAAGAGCCGTCTCCCTGGCTCTGAAGCAATTCTTTCCTCGCATCCCCAACCGGCACGTTCTCATTCTCACCGACAACATCGCCACGAAAAGTCATATCTGCAGACAGGGGGGCACGAGATCCAAGGCCCTCATGAGGGAGGCCCTCAAGTTAGGCCTTTGGGCGGAAAAACATCTTCGGTCGCTCCTAGCCGACCACATCTCGGGGAGCCTCAACGTCCAGGCGGATTGGCTATCTCGAGCAACGATAGACCCCGGAGAGTGGAATCTCCATCAGGACCTGTTCCATCAAATCAGCCTCAGATTCGGCCTACCAGTTCTGGATCTCTTCGCGACCAATGCGAACGCCCAACTCCCTCGCTTTTTTTCCAGATTTCCATCCCCGGGAGCGGAAGCAATCAATGCCCTCCGGAGCCCATGGCCTCCAGGCCTACTCTACGCATTCCCTCCAATTCCAATTCTCCCGGACGTGATTCACAAGGTCCTCACCGAGAGGGCCCGAGTAATCCTAATCGCCCCCCATTGGCCCCGCCGGCCCTGGTTCGCGGATCTCCAACAGTTGTCCGTCCAGGACCCGTGGCGACTCCCCGTTTCGGGGGATATGCTGCGGCAGGGGGCCTCATTCCATCCAGACCCGGAGTGGTTCCACCTCACCGCCTGGCTGTTATCAGGAGAGACCTAGAACTGCGTGGACACGACCCCGATTCAGTGGAGGTCATCTTAAAGGCCAGAAGGGGTTCGACCAATCGAATCTACGACCATACGTGGTCCAAGTTTCACCAGTGGTGTCTACAGGAGGGTCTCTCTCCCCTGTGCATCCCCATACACAGGATCATTTCCTTCCTTATGCAAGGTTTCCATAAAGGACTTTCCACCAGCACCCTCCGGCGTCATCTGGCGGCCATTTCCTCTGTCCTAGCGGGGCCCCGCAGACAGCCTCTCCGTTCCTTTCCAGAAGTTCAGGAATTCCTCAAGGGTATAGCCAACCTCAGACCTTCCAAGGTCCACAGGTATCCATCCTGGGATTTACCACGGGTTCTCCATTCCCTCACGCAGGCACCATACGAACCCTTAAAATCGGCGTCCCTCAGGTACCTATCCTTTAAGGTGGCATTCCTGGTGGCTATTACCTCTGCCCGACGCATTTCGGAGTTGGCTGCCCTCTCAATCAGGCAGGACCTCTGCCAATTTCATCAGGACAAGGTAGTCTTGCGACTGGACCCCACCTTCTTACCCAAGGTCAGTTCCATGTTCCACAGGACTCAGGATATTGTCTTACCTTCCTTCTGTCTCCAACGGGACCATCCCTTGGCAATTAGATGGCACACCCTGGATCTCATTAGAGCGCTGAGGATCTACATCCAACGCACAGGACCCTTTCGGAGGTCGGAAGCACTTTTTATAGCCTATCATCCCAGAGTCATGGGGGCCAAAGTGTCTTCTACAGTGATAGGCCGTTGGATCAGAGGGACTATATCTAAGGCCTACGAATCGGCCGCCCTCTCAGTTCCAAGGAACATCACAGCGCATTCCACCAGGAGCGCAGCCACTTCGGCTGCTTGGGCGACTCAAGCCCCGTTGGAGGAGGTCTGCAAAGCAGCCACTTGGGCCTCGCCAAATTCCTTCATCAGGCACTACAAAATTGATTCTTACGCCTCAGCGGACGCTGCCTTCGGCAGAAGGGTACTCCAATCCGTTATCTCTCACGATAGCAATCTAATCCCACCCTAGGGACCATCTATTGGGTATGTCCCATGTGACTGCTGGACCCGCTCCTTCAGTACGGAGAATAGGCGTTGATTGCTTACCTGAACGCCTCTTCTCGTACGGTGAGCGGGTACAGCAGTCACTTCCCGCCCTTGTATGTGTCTTCTTTACCTTCCTATAACCTTTCTTCCTCTAACAATGAGAGTTGAACACTACAGAGCTTCACAGCTGAGCCTAGTCTATGGATTCGCGAATTCTGGGGAAGGGGCGGATCCAGCAAGCTTTTTTAACACTAGGCTCAGTTCCACCGGATTGGACATGAGCAACCCATGTGACTGCTGTACCCGCTCACCGTACGAGAAGAGGCGTTCAGGTAAGCAATCAACGCCTATTCTCCCAACAGTGCTTTAAGCTGCTTGGCAGAAGGGTCAGAGGGACACCCCCACTATAAACGCCTGATTGGTCAGACTATAAAAATATTTTCCAAGGCGCCAGAATGAAAGCTTTAGTTCTAACACCATGGGAAATTTGTCTTTTCCCCCATGATCTTAGGCAACTCCTGTGAAACGGTCGTTCAACCCCAAAGGGGTCCCGACCCCCAGATTGGGAATCACTGCACTGGCAGATGAGATCCATAGCATACATGTTCTTCTGGTTCTGGTGGGACAGGCAGATGTAATTGGGGAGAGTCTCTCAAGGAACCCATGCCACAATTCACCTAGGTGAATCCATAAATGACTACAGTGGCTCTTTTTTCTCATTCATTCCTAAAAGGTTTAAACACGGCTGCTAAATTATTCTCTTTTTCCTTCACCTTCCGTGTGCCATGTAGGCAGAGCAACTTTGCTGAATGAAATTTGTTTGGTTTTGGGTTTTGCTGAGTAGGAAATAAGAGGGCTAATGAAGTAGCATTTTATGCCATTATGTTTTCTAAGTCTGCTTGATAAGAGTCTACCACTTATTTGGCTAATTACTGTAGTGTCACTATTGAACTACACTTATTGATAAGAAAGTTTCCCCCACTAACAATTGAAAATTTACTTCCTGTTACTAAATCCATTATTCTATTACCTAAAGAAGGGATGGGGAACTATGGCCCTTTTATGACTTGTGGACATCAACTTCCAGAATTCTTGAGCCAGCATGGCTGGCTCAGGAATTCTGGGAGTTGAAGTGCACAAGTTATAAATAGTTTCCCATGTCTGTCCTAAGGAATTAGGAAGGAGAGATACAGTGATACCTCGTCTTACAAACGCCTCGTCATACAAACTTTTCGAGATACAAACCTGGGGTTTAAGATTTTTTTGCCTTTTCTTACAAACTATTTTCACCTTACAAACCCACCGCCGCTGGGATGCCCCGCCTCTGGACTTCCGTTGCCAGCGAAGCATCGGTTTTTGTGCTGCTGGGATTCCCCTGAGGCTCCCCTCCATGGGAAACCCCATCTCCAGACTTCCGTGTTTTTGTGATGCTGCAGAGGAATCCCAGCAGGGGAATCCCAGCAGCGCAAAAACGGGCGCTTCACCGGCAATGGAAGTCCGGAGGTGGGGTTTCCCAACGAGGGGAGCCTAAGTGAAATCGCAGCATCACAAAAACACAGAGGTCCGGAGGTGGGGTTTGGAGGACTTCGGTGTTTTTGTGATGCTGCGATTTCACTGATGCTCCGTTCGCTGGGAAACCCCACCTCTGGACTTCTATTGCCAGCGAAGCGCTCATTTTTGCGATGCTGGGATTCCCCTACTGGGATTCCCCTGCAGCATTGCAAAAACACAGAAGTCCGGAGGTGGGGTTTCCCATGGATGGGAGCCTCATGGGAATCCCAGCAGCACAAAAACGGGTGATTCGGCTGGCAAAAGGGGTGAATTTTGGGCTTGCACGCATTAATCACTTTTCCATTGATTCCTATGGAAAACATTGTTTCGTTTTACAAACGTTTCATCTTAAGAACCTCGTCCTGGAACCAATTAAGTTTGTAAGACAAGGTATCACTGTACTCATTTCATGTAGCATCCTTTCAAATATTTGAAAAATACATTATATGTCTCAGTTCTTTTGTTATCAAAAGTCACGTGCCTTGCTTTTCTCCGTACTGAAGGAGTGGGTCCAGCAGTCACATGGGTTGCTCCTGTCCAATCCGTTGGAACTGAGCCTAGTATTAAAAAAGAGTGCTGGATCCGCCCCTTCCCCAGAATTCGCTCAGTTCGCATATCCTGCGGTTGTATTGTGATAGCTCGTTCAACATTCTAACACCTTCCCTTCGATCTTTTCCTTCAAAAAGTAGTAAGATTTATTGTCTTTAATTATTTACTTGCACTAATTGCGCCAGCCGTTTAAAAGAAAAAAAGAAAAAAAGCGGCTAGGCTTTTTTCCTTGGGAGAAGTTGCGGTTTCGTTTTCCCCCGGCGGTTTTGCCGGTTACGATTCCTGCGGCCGCTTGTGGATTCTTCTAATCCTTTGGCCTGGAGGTCCTGGTGCAAGTATTTACCTATTGAATTATTGATTATTTATTGTATACAAAAATATTTAAGGGCTTAAGAAATACCTCCTGCGGAGTGAGACGCCTTCTAGTCTCCTGGACTTAGTCGATCGCTTCCCCTTTAAGAAATTTTACGCAGCGATCTTTTTCGGCGCGAAGGCCTTCGCGCCCTTTTTAAATCTAGGCCTCTCGTGTTGGCCCCTTGCCAGCCGTGTAGGCCTCAGTCCACCGCGTGGATCCCGGAGCGGGCCTTGGGGGTCCCAGGCTAAATTCTCCACCGGCTAAGCCTCCAACCAGAGTGCCTTGGTTTACTTAATTATAAAGTTTAGGGAGGCTGGCCCCGCTGGGTTTGGGGGCACGAACTCTGGGTTTGCCCAGATTGTCCTCAAGTTTCAGCAGCTTCGAGGCCTCGAAGCAGGATCCATTCCTCTTGGGAAGTCCTTGAAATTCTTCTCCTTATTATTCAGTTATTGGCTCAGCCTTGTCTTCTGTTAATTGTCAGACTATGGCTTCTTTTCCCAAGAGAGGCACTACCAAAGGTCCCAAAGAGGTTAGGCCTACTGGTAATTCTACTGAAGTTCCCCAGGCCTCTTCCTCCTCCTTCTCAGGCACCCTTTCCTTAGCCAAGCCCACCAGGGCTGAGAAGAGAAGGGACCCAGCCCTACAAAAAATACATGATAAACCAGCCAAACTTTTAAGGTGCAGGCCCAAGTGCATATCAATCCAACCCCCCCGGAGGCCTCTAACCTGCCTCTTTCTGGGGTTCCTGTGCTATCCCTGGATGAGCCAAACCTAAATCCACCCCAACCTAACCTATGGGGTTTAGGTCCAGAGGAGCCAGATATTACCGAGGATTCCTCCCAGCCAGAACCTGCTCAGGCCCTCAGGGATCCTCCGGCTTTTCCGGCTGATATTTCTTCCTTGCCACCGGAGTTTCAGTCTATCTTGACTATTCTGACTAACACCATTGACGCTAAACTCTCATCTTTCAATGTGCCTTCTCTGTCTCATCCCTCTCCACGCTCCTCCCGTCCCGTGAGTTCTTCTCCTTCCTACAGAGCCCCAGCCATGGAGGTCTCTGACTCCTCTCAGGAAGAGGATGAGGACGTGGATGCAGAAGAGGTTGATGACCCATTTCAGCGTCTGTCGGAAGATGAGGAATCTCAGATTAAGATTCCAGCCCCAGCTGCTATCTTTCCTTCGCAGCTTTTCAAATCTCTCCTGCTTAAAGCTAGAGTATCCACGGGGCTAGCCGGGCAAGAAAAACAGGCTACTTCTTCCTCAGATCCTCCGGAGGATAATCTTCCTCTTTTTCATGAAAGAACAGGAAGACAATGAGGTAATTCCTATGCCCAAGTTGTTTAAGGATGCCTTGCTTAAACAGTGGGACCACCCAACTGCTGGCTTTACTCCCACTCCCAAGGACTAGAAGCTCTACAAGCTCTCCTCCGTCTATGAGGAACTCCTAACATGTCCCAAGCCAGATGAACCAGTGAAGACTCTCCACTCGACTGCCGCCATGCCTGGCGAAGCAGAGGAGGTCCTCCGGCCAGAGGACAAACGACTTGAGCAATGCTCAAAAGGAGTCTTCTTGCAGACTCATGGGCCTTTAAGAGTGCTGCAGCGGCATCCTTCTTTTCCAGAGCTATGCTCTTGTGGCTTCGTCAGCTCCAACCACACCTGCCTCCAGATGACTTACGGGGCCAACAGGATTTCAACAAAATCTTCGCAGCTGCCCAATATGTAGCAGATGCTACCCTCCAATCTTCCAGATTTGCAGCCAGGTCAGTAGCAGCCTCCACAACGGCCAGAAGACTTCTATGGCTCCACCCTTGGCAGGCGGGAGTAAGACAGAAGTGGCAGTTAGCCAGGGGTCCGCTGAAACGTGACCTCCTCTTCGGAGACCTTCTGGACCCTCTCCTTACAGAGACCACAGACAAGAAAAAGGTCTTGGGACCTACCACCTAGAAGGCCCCTAAACCGTAGCCCTTTCGGCGCACAGGGCGTCTACAGGATCAGAGCTTCGCATTTCAAAGGAGTCCAGGTCAGTTTTCCCCTCGGTTTCGATCCCAATCTAGAACCACCAGGGGCAGAGGTTCCCGTTATCAGAGAGGATCCTCTTCTACCAGGGCTTCCAAAAGAGCCAGATGGTAAGTTTTCCTCCTTTCCCATAGGCGGTCGCCTAGCCTGGTTCTCTTCCGCCTGGCACCGTTCTTGTAAGGACCCCTGGGTCATTGACACTGTGGAAAGGAGCCTAAGGTTAGAGTTCATTTCACCTCCCCCTAACCGTTTTATTTCGTGTCCTTCTCCCAGTTCCCCTCCATCTCGTATCCGAATGGAGGAGGCTATTTCTCATTTGTTGACTATTAGAGCTTTTCAACCGGTCCCCTCTCTCCAGAGAGGTTTAGGCTTCTCCCATCCTCTTCATGGTCCCTAAGACCTCTGGAGGCTGGAGAGCCATCTTAGATCTAAAAAAATTGAACCGGTTCATAAAATATAGGATTTCAAAATGCATTCCTTATCTTCCATTTTTAGCAGCTCTACATCGGGGAGACTTTATGGTGTCTCTGGATCTCACGGAGGCCTTCCTCCATATCCCCATTGTCAAGGTCCATAGGAAATTTCTGCGCTTTGCCTTTCAAGGCAGGCATTTTCAGTGTAAGGCCATGCCATTTGGGCCCTACTCAGCTCCCAGAGTCTTCACTAAACTCTTGGGATCCTTGGCGGCTCATATCCGGGCTTCTCCCATTCATATTTTATGTTATTTAGATGACATTTTAATTCATGGAAATTCCAGAACTGGGTGGCGGCAGACCTCTCTTTTACCATGTCGGTTCTACAGAATCATGGTTTCTCCATAAATCTTAAAAGGAGCCACCTTGATCCATCCACTTCCATTCTGCATCTGGGAACTATCATTAATTCTGAGTTATCCCAGGTTTTCCTCTCTACTGAGAGAAAACGCAGCCTTTTGGATCTCATTGCTCGCATCCTGCCCCAGCAATCTACCTCCATTGCCACCCTATCTTCCCTTTGGGTAAAATGGTGTCATCTATTGGTATTGTCCCCTGGGCCTGTCTTCACGCCAGGGAACTACAGTGGCTTCTATTACCTCCCAGAGATCGGGCCACAGCAACTCGAATCGTCGCCATTCCACCGACGGTTCGCAGATCCCTCAAGTGGTGGACTTCTCCAGCCCTAGACAAGGGATCTCCCTTCCAGTGCCCCGACCAGTTGTAGTCACCACAGATGCCAGCCTCTCGGGCTGGGGAGCCCACGCCCAGGGTCTTTTAGCTCAGGGCACATGGGCACTGGAGGAGGCTTCCAGGCCCATCAATTGATTAGAATTAAGAGCCGTGTCTCTAGCTCTAAAACAATTCCAATCTCACATCTCCAACCAGCATGTGCTGATTTTCACCGACAATATAGCCACCAAAGGCCATATTTGCAGACAGGGAGGCACAAGAGCCTAGGCCCTCAGGAGGGAGGCCCTGAAGTTAGGCCTTTGGGCAGAGAAGAATCTCCAGTCGCTTCTAGCCGACCACATCTCGGGGAGCCTCAACGTCCAAGCGGACTGGCTCTCGCGAGCGACCATAGATCCAGGCGAGTGAAATCTCCATCAGTCACTGTTCCACCAAGTCTGCCTCAGGTTCGGCCATTCAGTGTTGGATCTATTGGCGACCAAAGCCAATGCCCAGCTCCCTCACTTCATCTCCAGGTTCCCGTCTCCGGGAGCAGAGGCAATCACTGCCCTCAGGAGTCCTTGGCCTCCAGGTCTATTGTATGCCTTTCCTCCAATTCCAATTCTGCCAGACGTGATCAACAAAATCCTCCTGGAGAAGGCCCGAGTAATTCTGATTGCCCCTCACTGGCCTCGCAGGCCCTGGTTCGCGGACCTCCAACAATGTCCGTCCAGGACCCCTGGCGACTCCCCGTTTTCGGAGGATATGTCGCGACAGGGGGCCTCCTTCCATCCAGACCCAGAGTGGTTTCACCTCACCGCCTGGTTATTATCCGGAGGGACTTAGACCTGCGAGGGTATGACCCGGACACAGTGGAAATCATCCTGAAGTCTAGAAGAGGGTCTACCAACCGGATCTACGACCATACTTGGTCCAAATTCCATCAGTGGTGCTTGCAGAAGGGCTTATCTCCCCTGTGTCTTCCCACCCACAGGATAATCACCTTCCTCATGAAAGGCTCCCACCAAGGCCTCTCTACCAGCACCATCCGCCGACACCTGGCCGCCATCTCTTCCGTCTTGGCGGGGCCTCGCAGGCAGCCCCTCCGCTCCCTTCCAGAAATCCAAAAATTTCTAAGAGGAGTGGCCAACTTCAGGCCTTCTAAGATCCACAGATATCTCACCTGGGACTTGCCACGGGTTCTCCACTCTCTTACTCAGGCACCTTACGAACCCCTGAACTCTGCGTCCCTCAGGTACCTATCCTTCAAGGTAGCATTCCTGGTGGCGATTACATCCGCCCGACGCATATCTGAGTTGGCAGCCCTTTCTATCAGACAGGACCTTTGTCAGTTTTCACCAGGACAAGGTGGTTCTGCGACTGGACCCCACCTTTCTACCAAAGGTCAGTTCCATGTCCCACAGATCTCAGGATATCATATTACCTTCCTTCTGCCTCCAACGAGAGCATCCCCTGGCAACTAGATGGCACACTCTGGATCTCACTAGAGCGCTAAAGGTTTATATCCAACGCACAAGATCCATCCGGAGGTCTGAAGCACTCTTCATAGCCTACCATCCCAGATCCTTGGGATCCAGAGTGTCTTCTACAGTAATAGGTCGTTGGATCAGAGGGACCATCTCTAAGGCCTACGAGACAGCTTCCCTTTCCATTCCAAGGAATATTACAGCGCATTCCACCAGAAGTGCTGCCACATCTGCCGCTTGGGCGACTCAGGCTCCGTTGGAAGAAGTCTGCAAAGCAGCCACTTGGGCCTCGCCAAATTCCTTCATCAACGATTCGTACGCATCAGCGGACGCTGCCTTCGGCAGAAGAGTACTCCAATCCGTTATCTCTCACGATAGCTATGTACTCCCACCCTAGGGACCTATCTCTTGGGTATGTCCCATGTGACTGCTGGACCCACTCCTTCAGTACGGAGAATAGGCGTTGATTGCTTACCTGAACGCCTCTTCTCGTACGGTGAGTGGGTACAGCAGTCACTTCCCTCCCTTTGTGTGGTCTTCTTTACCTTCTATTCTATTTTCTTATAACACATGAGAGTTGAACATTAAAGAGCTTCACTACTGAGCCTAGTCTATGGATTCGCGAATTCTGGGGAAGGGGCGGATCCAGCACTCTTTTTTAATACTAGGCTCAGTTCCAACGGATTGGACAGGAGCAACCCATGTGACTGCTGTACCCACTCACCGTACGAGAAGAGGCGTTCAGGTAAGCAATCAACGCCTATTTCCACCATTCTTCCATTATCTGGGTTTCTAATTCCCTGCAATTATCTCTTTAAATATTCAATTTCCTCACAGACAAAACAATCCAGAAATGATTTGATAGCTGTTTATGGAGGAATGCAGCTGTGTAATCATTCATATCATGTTTGTAATTGATAGCATTGTATGTATCATTGAACTAATTCCAGGCTTTTTCATTTATTTTTTTAAATAGTTGAACCAGGTTGAGTTCATATGACACACTAGTTCTTGTTATTGAAGAACTCTGAATAACAAGTGTGTGCAAAGTCATCCTCTCCAGGTGTTAATTCTTTCCTCCCTGGAGTTTATTGTATTAACTAAGAGCTGAAGAACCACCATTTTGCATTTATGAACCTGGAATCTGTAACCAAGGTAATGATTCTCAATCTGGGGGTCGGGACCCCTTTGGGTCACCTAAGCCCATGGGAAAAGACAAATTTCCCATGGTGTTAGGAACTAAAGTTTCTATTCTGGCACCTTGGAACGTATTTTTACAATCGGACCAATCAGGTGTTTACAGTGGGGGTGTCCCTCTGATCTTCCTGCCAATCAGCTTGGGAGAATTGATGCTAGACTTATGCTTGGGGGTCACCGCAACAGGAGAAACTATATTAAGGGGTCACAGCATTAGAAAGGTTGAGAACCACTGAACTAAGAGTAGTTATTATACTCTTATGCTTATAGATACCAATTATCTTCTAGAAGGTAAACAGAGGCCTACGCCCACTTATCAGTATCTCTGTAAGGCACCCGATTTGGGGTATCAAGAAAAGGTGGTGATTTTTTTTTAAATCATAGTTTTGTTCTCTGACCTAGATGAAGCATCGAATTCAAGGTGTATCAAATTATTGATAATCTCATGGCACAGAAGTGAACAGCTTTAGGCAGACAATAGAAGAGATGGACAGTTTCACTGTTTCCTGTGCAGTGACAAGTTACAAATCCAACATACTTTTCCTGAGCAGTTAACAGATGGCCTGGTTTACTGAGGCAGAAGAGGATTTGGCTGCTTTGCCTTGACTTTCCTGTGACGAGGTAGAGGCCGGAGGAAACAGCTGTCTGCTCAATATCAAGCACATGCATGCCTCTTTTCTTTTTCACCCCAATCATTTTTTTCTTACCCTGCCAGCTCCTCTTCTATATGTGTCAGGCCTGAACCAGGATACAGAGAAAGCATTTGTCACCATTCGCCCAGCCTTGCAACCACAGGCATGACCAAAGAAACGGAAACTGAGAAGAGGGATGGTCAGCAATTTTCTAGGGCCTCCCATGATTTCATGGATGCGGACTATGTGATTCAGTTGTTGCAGGAATAATGTTTTATTCATGTATTTTTTTGATTTATGTGCCACCCATCTCACAAATGTTTACGATTATTGAAGATTATTACTTCCTTCATTGTATGTTTATTTATTTATCTTTTAAACGGATTTCTCTAGTTCCTGACTCTACTCTTGGTCTGCTTTAGCTTTTATAGAATAGAATTATTCATTCATTTATTTATTTTATTTATTTATTAGATTTGTATGCCGCCCCTCTCCGTAGACTCGGGGCGGCTCACAACAATAATAAACAATATATAACAAATCTAATAATTTAAAAGAAACACTAAAATCCCCATTATTAAAAGCAAACATACACACAAGCATACCATACATAAACTGTATAGGCCCGGGGGAGATGTTTCAATTCCCCCATGTCTGACGGCAAAGGTGGGTTTTAAGGAGTTTACGAAAGGCGAGGAGGGTGGGGGCAGTTCTAATCTCTGGGGGGAGCTGGTTCCAGAGGGTCGGGGCTGCCACAGAGAAGGCTCTTCCCCTGGGTCCTGCCAAATGGCATTGTTTAGTTGACGGGACCCGGAGAAGGCCAACTCTGTGGGACCTAATCGGTCGCTGGGATTCGTGCGGCAGAAGGCAGGAGTGAGACTGGGAGTGAGACACATGTATAAAACAGACCGTTTGCTGCTTCCTCCTCCTGTTGGTAAAAGTCTGTACAGCCAAAGTCCTTGCTTGCCCTGTTTTTCTTCACTCCCTCTCACCCTGCTCCCAGTCTGAAACTGATACACAAAATGCAAAAGAAGATTTATGAACTCAAGAACTTCCCTCTATTTTTCTAAATCAATTGCTAAAGTAAAATCTGACAATCTTAATTGTCTCATTACCAGTGTTGGACATTGGCAGTCTGGTGTCATCCAGATATATGGGGTTACTGTTCCATAACCCTTTGCGATAGGATGGATTTGAGCAAAAAGAGCTTTTGCATTATTTGTAATAGGTTCATTGTGGTTATTATTGTTCAGCTACACAGAGAATTAGATTTATGACCTGGACTGGAACTTTCATTGATGATCTGGGCATCTTAAGGATTCTGGCCTGTTGCTTGGGTTACAGTGTCCTGCTGTACTATGTCCATTGAATTAACTTTTATTTAGTTACTAAACTAATTCTCCTCCCCACCCCCAAGAATCACCCTCAAGCAAAAGCTAAAATTTACATCCAGATGGGAATTTTTTGACTTATCTTTTAAAATAAAAAAAATAAATTCTTTCTGCTTTGGATTTCTATCATGATTTGGAGGAACAAGACAAGAATCTTGATATAAACAGCTTGTTGGTAACCTCTTGGCTTGTGAAGCCAAGGAGCTTTGAGACAATACACACAGCAATCATTTCACTGAAAAGTCAAAAGTCTGACTTGATCATTTATAAGGCTTTAAAAGTAGAAAAAGCGGAAGAAAAAAGAATATGATAGCCAGGAGCAAGGTGAATAGATACAATTACAGTAGCAATGAGTAGTATACTGTTGGGAAACCTAAAAGAACAGGTTAGAGACTGATTGATATGGAGAAAATCTATCTATGTGGTAGGTAAGAATTAAAAACAATGATAGCATGTCATCCATCCATCCATCAGTCAATCACATGCAAAGCAATCTCTATTGCTGATTGGCATTGCTAAACTAATAAATAAAATATGGGTCTAGTGATTTATTACTTGTTATGTAGTGTTTTTCCACAAGAAGGTTGTGATGTCCTAGCATTTGAATTAGTCTTGTTGACATTCAAACACTGTAGTAATAGGTGGATTGATTATTTGATTTTCCCAACTGAAAAACAAAACAATATAACATTTGTATTTCAATCGCTGAAATATTCTTGAATTCTCTGTAACATAAATATGCTGAGATTTGCTAAAATAAAAATATATATTAAATTCAGACAGTATTATCCATGTAGTCACAAAATTAGGGAGGTCATGAATATAAATCAATTTTCCTTTCCATCCAGGTGGGGGTTTCCGCTCCTGCTGCTACCGGTATGCTGTGTGCGCAGCTATGCCTCTCCGATATGTGCACGTGTGCGTCTGAGTTAACTCCAGTCTTGACTAGGATTAGAAATCAGGACCATGGGGAGGAGTAGCAGCTTCAACTACTCGCTGCAGCCACACTATGATAAGTGCACAGCAGTTGCCAGCGAAGCGCTCATTTTTGCGATGCTGGGATTCCCCTGCAGCATCACAAAAACACAGAAGTCCGGAGGTGGGGTTTCCCATGGAGAGGAGCCTCAGGGGAATCCCAGCAGTGCAAAAACGGGCTCTTCGGCTGGCAAAAGGGGTAAATTTTGGGCTTGCACTCATTAATCGCTTTTCCATTGATTCCTATGGGAAACATTGTTTCGTCTTACAAACTTTTCACCTTAAGAACCTCATCCCGGAACCAATTAAGTTTGTAAGACAAGGTATCACTGTATACCAATAATGCACACACACACACACACACAGAGAGAACAATAAAGATAATTTGGCCTCATTAATTACCTAGTAACAAGGTTCTCTTTAGAAGTTGTGTATTTCTCAAAAGCAAAAGTCTTCGGAGAGGGGCGGCATACAAATCTAATAAATAAATAAAAGAAAAAAGTTCTGGAAGGCCAATTGGTCTTTAATTTGACTTAATTTGAAACAAGTTTTAGGATGACAATGAGAAAGAAAGAACTTAAAAAAATTGTACAATCTAACTTTGATTTTTTCTTGTACTACCTCTTTTTCTCAACAAAGGGAAATTCGTCAGTGAAGTAACTATGCTTCAGTGCAGTATTTAGATGCAGAAATATTATAAAACCATTAGAAGCCTCAGTTTAATTTTGTATTTATAAAATGAATCATTTATTAAATTTATAATGTGCTTGGTGACTTCTCACTCTGGGAAATAATTGAATGATACTTTGCTGGCATACTGAGGATGGCAGAGCTTGAACCTGGTCCTGAAAGAAGTCGTATAATCTGAACAAAACTTCTACTTCTTCTACTCCAGTCAATCTTATATGCCATTTTTAATATATATAGCATAAGTCATTGCCACTTCTTGGATTGTAGCTTCTGACCCTTTATTAACCTCATAATGTTTGATGAGCAATATCAGTCTAATTCTCCCACAAATTAGAAAGTAGAAAAAAATTCTACTTTCAGCAGAGGTGTATAAATAAGTGCACAAGTACCTCCATATGATGAGGATTTTGATGACTGGAATATTACTGTGTAAGAGAGATTAACTTTATTCTGCTGTTTGCAGAATCAGGCGCTGTCTGGATCTCTTCCTTTCTGGCCTCAGAATAATATTTTGCAAGAGAAAAAGCACGCCCATTATGTTAGCCTGATAAGATATTCAACTGCTATATTAGAGGAGGATGTTAAAGTTTCCTCTCTGGGATTTTTCATTGTGTGGCAGCCTCTGTGAATAGCTAAACGAAGACTATTTCACATCCGTAACCGTGCTTACCTCATAGACTATTTCAGGGAAAAGTGGCTGGGAATCTCTCTTAATGCTGCCCCATAAATACTGAACAGTCATCCTGAGTAAGTGTTAATATATTAATGGAGAGGAAAAGAGGGTGAAGAAGAGGAAGGAGAGGGGAGAGGAAAGTGAAAAAACATCAAACTATTCCCTGACTAATAATTGCAGACAACTGACTCTTAAGGAAAATTTATTAATAGCAGAGTTTGGATTACCAAAAGGACTACAATGACATGATTTTGTGTGATGATTTAGAAAAGTAAAGTTGAAATTGGACTATTTCCACATTACTAAATCCTTTCACTCAAAACTCCTTACTTTAGTGCACACTCTGCCTAGGTATTTCCACGCAGCAAATTAGAATAGTAAATTATATTGTGAAGAAAGGATAATCCAATAGAAGGAGAAAATAAAATCAAGAATGAAAAGGGAAATTCTCATAGATAAGGGAGCAGTGTTGGATTCAATTTCCAAAAATATATTTTTTGTGTATGTATCTTGCTTGTTCTCCATTACATAAATGCAGTTCTCTAACTGTATAACTTCTGAACAGCTATTTTAGCCTCTTTTAACAAGGTTCACTTCACATACCTGGAAGAGGTACCAGGTGGGGGAATTTTTTTGCCTTATGAATGAGAGACTTGACTAAAGGAAAATGTATTAGGAGTAAAACCCGTAAACCCTCATTTTAAATATATTTATTTTTATTTACAGGTCTTTTATGTCTCAGACCTCTTCAAGCAGAAAACCAAGGTGTTGCAGTCTCCTCCCATCCGGAGGGAGATATTATCACCTGTGGACATCATTGACAGGAACAACCATCACAACATGGTGTAGACATTTGACTTCTTTTTATTTTTTTTTATTTTTTTATTATTATTTTGATTTTTGCAAAATGACTGCTGACAGCGACTACCTGCTGCTCTCAATCTCATCTGACAGTAGAATGTAGGGAGAGACTTTTGCCTGACCGCAAGGTCTTACTCTGTGGCCTTTTTAACTCTTTACAACATTTGCATAAAATGGATGTTGTTCAGCCAAGTCAGAGGCAACAATCACAAAACAAGTCAACTCACGCAGGAATTTCTAAATGTGCAATTGGCTGAGTGTTCATGTTGTAGTGAATGCTAAATTGTTCATACTGTAATGAACACTAAATAATTGTTAGGAAACTGGCCATCTCTGTTTTCCATGGTTTTCCATCCTTCCTTCCTTCCTTCCTTCCTTCCTTCCTTCCTTCCTTCCTTCCTTCCTTCCAATGAAGATTTGTGATTTTCTGTTAGGAAAATGGAACGGGGATGTAGAGACACAAACCCTCACTAACTAAATTATAGCACTATGTACAAGAAATAAGCACTGACATCGATTGTGGTCACTTTTTAAGGATAATCTCTTTTATATATCTATATATTTTGGGTTCTTTCCATTCCATACTGTGACTTACTTTGGTTTAGATGAAGCATGCCCTGTAAAATATTAGAAAATATTTTTTTTTCCTATTGTACATTCCCCTGAACAATAATACCACTTTCTATTTGAGGAGACATAAAACAAAATTGACTTGGTAAACAGAACTCAGCTGATTCTCCAGTTTGTAAGATTCATTCAGTATTTGTTCTCGCAAGTGATACATCTCTAAACATTGGAGAATAGATAGGATTAATCAACTATAGGACATTCAAGATATCCAGAATTAAATGCCTTTAATATGTATTGTCCATAATCCTGTTTGGTATCTCTAGCCTGTGTTTACTCAATGGCCCAGCAAAGCTTCCTATCCACTACCACTAATGGTGGAACTGTATTTTGAACAGTCCCCACTCATAAAAGATTTTTTTTGTGTGGACAGTCTTGTTGATATATGTTAGCACTATAAGGACTGGGATTGAAACTCAGAACACTAATCCTCCAGGCAAGTGACGGACTGCTGGGCAGAGCCGTCTTATCCTGATATTCATTTAAACCCTTCTTGAATTCCCCATGCCCTGAAGAAAACAGGAGATTTATAGCTATTCCTTAAGCCCATTTTCTCCATTTTGTTGCTGTTGGGGTGAACTGGACTGTAATTCCCTTTATGATTGGCAGAACTGAATGAAATGGAGGGAGTTGTAGGATACACATTGAGGGCACCAGGTTGGGGTGCAGCTCTCAAGAACCAAGGGCAGGCAAAGGAGATGAATGAGAGCAGAACTAATTTCTGCCCTTTGGCGGGGAATTCTGAAAGACAGATTTTTAAAATTTATTTTAAGAAGTAAACCGAGCAGGCTAACTAAACAGACTGGCCTTTGCACACCTTTGCTATGCAAAATCCGTCCTATCATTTCAATTCTAGCAAGCTATGTTTTTATAAATATATATAAATATATAAATACTATATAAATAATGTATAAAACATTACAAATTAACTATGTAAAATATTATTTCCAAACAATGTTAGATATATCCACTATGATCATAAACTGTGTTTTGACCTGTGTTTATTTACATGTTGCTGCTTAAAAGGAAAGCATTGGTTTAATTTTTTTATATAGTCGATTAAAATATTGTAGTTCTTTGGTAGCAATATTTTAATGAAAATAACAACTAAAGACAATTATATCAAATTGTATTAAATTGTCTGTATTTTTGTAATGTTTCTTTCTCCTTTTTTTGTAAAAAGAAGAATATGCAAGACTTTTTGTAGAGTACAGAATTAAAGTTTGTATTTGCAAAAATATTGTCGTATAAATGTGCTTTATAGAAAGAATAACAATTTCTTGGGAAAAATAATCAAGGGCTACATTCCTATCAGGACTATATACTTAGGAGCTGGTGCCTTGTGCAGGAGGCAGATGTTGATGGTGAAATTGTCGAGTGTCAGGAAATTAAGGCCGTTCAAATGAGTATGAAGATTTATTGCAAAGTTAAGCTCTCTACAAGAATCTGATCAATTGATAGTCAAGGGAAATGAGCAGAGATGCATAAGAGATACATTCAATGTGCACTGGACTTGGATCTCTTGCGATTGCTCAAGGACTCATTACTTATTATGCATTTGACCCCACCCTCAGGTTCAGCCTGGTCATTGCCTACAGGAATAGAACAGTGGGAAATACTGGACCCAATGGGGCAGGATCTATTCTGTCTCATTCTGACTGAATAATTCTGCTTTACTTTTTTAGTTATTGTAATCCACTTCTTTATCACTTCCTTCCTTCCAATCCTGCAGCCAGACAAGAAAGGAGGTAGGGATGGAGATCATTCATTCTTAACTGAGATCTGAATTGAGCAGTTGGGAAATCATTCTGAGCTCAGATAAAGCTTTAGTGCTGCAGATTCTTCATCTTTGCTTTTACATTAATCTTGCATCAGAAAAATACAATTACTGGTTAAAATATTGTTTTTGTTTAAATCATTATTTTATTTTATTGGTTTGATTTCTAGGTCTCCCTTCTCTGTAGACTCAGATCATGGTATGTATGTCTCAATGCTAATGAAAAGGTACAATAAAATTATTGCCTCTTCCAAAACTATTAACATGTTAATCACAGTAAATCAAGGATACACCCCGGCTTTCAACTTCTTCCTGGGAATACTGGCATACCAGTTGGTTTTTTGGAAGACAAAAACTTCATGTCATTCTGTTTCCAGATGAAACTTGCATGTTTTATTTCATGGACAAGCCACCCAAATTCAGATGTTCTATACACAAACACCACTTTGGTCACGCCCTTCCTCTGCATTTTTAGTGTTCTTGCTTGAGTGACAATGTTTAAGTAGCAACAGCACCATCATAAACAGGAAGAATAGAATAGAATAGTTTATTGGCCAAGTGTGATTTGACACACAAGGAATTTGTCTTGATACTTTTTTACTTAATTTACTTACGAGTAACCTTGGAACAAAAATCAGAAAAACAGATGTGTGTGGAGATGTAAGACAAACGGAGTGTCTGTTAGAGAAAAATAAACAAGTAGAGGCCACACTGGGTAAATTGGTGGTAATAATTAAAATTCTGAACAGAATTCCACAGTGCAAGATATGTTGTTATTTTTAAAAGTAGTTGGGGAAGCAGAGTGGCTTGAATGATGTCTGAGGATTAAAGGTGACTAGGTAAAGTATCCTGCAGTGACATGCTCACAATTTTCAATCCTTTGTTGATTTCCTGTGAAAAACACCCATTGGGAAAGCTGAATTCACTTAATGACCACATGATTCACTTCACAAATATGATTTGCTTAACAACCACTATGAAAAATTGTTGTAAACTCAGGTCCAATACCAACAAAAATGTCAGTCTCAGTAGTGGTTGTAAGTCAAGGACTGCCTGTTCGTATTATATTGAAATAGAAACCATACAATCAGTGGTGGGTTTTTAAAAAAAACAACAAAGATGACCATTACTACCAGTTCTGTGGGCGTGGCTTGGTGGGCAGGGGAAGGATACTGTAAAATTTGCATTCCCTCCCGACTCCAGGGTAAGGTTACTGCAAAATCTCCATTTCCTCTCGATCAGCTGGGATTTGGGAGGCAGAGAATAGATGGGAGCGGGACCAGTCAGAGATGGTATTTACAGGTTATCCAAACTACTCAAAATTTCCACTACCGGTTATCTGAACTACTCAAAATTTCCACTACCGGTTCTCCAAACTACTCAAAATTTCTGCTACTGGTTCTTTGAACTACTCTAAATTTCCACTACCGGTTCTCCAGAACTGATCAGAACCTGCTGAAACCCACCTCTGCATACAATCATTAGCCAGGAACAGTACAATATATTCTGTCCAAGCTGAAAGCAAATCAAAGTGAATTTCATGTAGGTGTTATCAGTCATTTATTGGAGTTAACATGCTGTTATCACTTGGTCAGTACAGAAAAGGAGTTTTAAAGAAGAGCACTGAGCACTAGATTCTAATCGGTGAAAACTTCCAAAAATAATACCAGAAGCTTGATGATTTTCTGATATTTATTTTACCCAGTTCCAAACATAATCTGATATTAAGCAATTATATGTTGTTATCCACTTCTAAAAAAATGTCAGTTATGATTTTCCAGCATCCAAATACAGGAAAGCATTGTATGTCCAATCTCTATAATTTGAACATACAAAATTGAAATACTGTAGTTGTGGGATTATACTATTTTTTATTTCCCAAAGAATTTGCCACCCAGAAAGATTGGTTTGGCATTGATTTAATGTTAGATTTGTGGCAGAATCTGTGTTAAAATTGTAAATTGAAAACTACTTTGAAACTGAATTCCGAAAGAAACATGAAGAGCAGACAATATAGAGACCTCCCAATTCCCTAAACTGTTGAAGAATAGTTTAAAAATAAATAATTCAGAGAATCTCAAATGCTATGATATTGTAGCCCCTTAAATGAAATATATATGAAATCCTAGCCCAACTTGCATGAATAAAACTAATTATTTCATAGGAAATGGCACGGCAAAGCAAAAACGAAACCCCCCACAACCCTCGGTTTATAGTTAAAATTGAATTTATGCAGATCATTCTCAACATATGATCACAACTGAGGAAAGCAAGACAGATGCTAAATGAGTGTTATCTCATTTTACGATTTTTCTTTTCATGGTTGCTGTTGTGGTTGGCTCTAGCCCAGCTCCTGCCCCAAGGAATGTGGAGGTGGGGGCAGGGGAAACGTCAACATGTCCTAGGCCTGTTTTGTTGCCGGCAGAGTCAGGGAGTGCAGTTTCCTCGGACCAAGAAGATGGGGGTGACTTGGAAGAGGGGGGCTTGGCACGCAGCCCAGGAAGCCAATCTCCATTATCTTCGGTTGATTCGGATGAGGAAGTGTTAAACCCACGCAGGCGCAGACTTATGCATCGAAGAGACCAATTGAGGAAATATTACAGGAGATAAGAGAGGCCACCTGTGTTTGGGTGGGGCTCCAGTAATTAGAGCTGCTGCTACAAATAGCAGTGTGCTAGTTGGCCGTTGTGGAAGATTATCTGATCGCAGTTCTTCAGGATCGTGCCTCGCTGTGTCTGAACTTTGTGGATTTTTCACGCCTTTGACACCAAAGCAGAGTAAAGTGTGTGTGTGTTTCACTCTGTGGGAAGAAGGAGGGCTGTGACGTTTCTTCACAGCTACTAGCTAAGTACTTAAGGACTGATTAAGGGACTTGTACAGCCGACAAGGTTGTTTTGGGGAAGAGTGCTCTTTGCAATGCAAAAAGGGTGCTTTGTTTCTTTTGAATTTTGTGATAAAGGACATTGTTTTGAATTTTCAAACGTGTGTGTGTCTGAAATTTGTACCCATGAATTTTCGGATGCTTCTACCAGATAGCCCGGCAGAACAGTTGCTAAATGAATTATTGCAGTTGTTAAATTAGTGACAAGGTTGCTAAGTGAATATGGCTTATCCAATGGCTTGGCTTGTCAGAAAGTAGCAAAAGGTGATTGTATGACCCTGGCCACCTGGTACCTTCGCCACTTGTTCACATTGTGACATTTCACGTGCCTTCCCTCATGCGATTTCACTTCCGCACATGCTCAGGAGGTGGATTCAGCCCAAAACCACAGTGGACGAGCTGATCAGCTGTGCTTCAGGTGAAGAAATAAAGGTCAGTATTAATTCTAGGGGTGGGCGAGTGGGCGGGCTTTTTTCAAAGCACAGAACAAGGAGAAGCCATCCAAACAGGAAAATTGACCAAAATTTCAGAGAAAAGATTATGGCGAGCATGGACTGGACCAGACAGAACTGGATCCGTGATGCCAAAATTTCGGTACCAGCAGATCACTAAACGTTTGGGTGATCTGGTCTGAACCAGGACGAACCCACCCCTGACCCTGGCACACTGCAACTGACATAAATACATACTAGTTGCCAAGCGTCTGAATTTTTATCATGTGACCATGGGGATGCTGCCACAGTCATACATGTGAAAAATGTTCAGAAGTCTTTTTTTCCCAATTGGTGTGGTAATTTTGAATGGTCACTAAACAAATGGTGGTAAGTCAAGGACCATTTGTATATCTTAGGGCCATGATGGCAAACCTATGGCACGCATGCCATAGGTAGCATGCGGAGCCATATTGGAGGGCATGTGAGACTTTGCCTTGTTGTCCAGCTGATTTTGGGCCTTGGAAACACCGTTTTGCCTTCCGGGAGGGTTCAGGGAAGCTTCCTGAAGCCCCGGAGTGCAAAAAACAGCACAATGGGCAAACTGGGAGTGCATTTTCTGAACTTCCACTTTGCCTGTTGTGCTGGTTTTTTTGCACTCTGGAGCATCAGGAAGCTTCCCTGAACCCTTCGGGGTGCAAAGACCAACACAATGGGAAACCAGAAGTGTGTTTTCCCGAACTTCCAGTTTGCCCGTTTGGGGCATTTTTTTCACCTACCAGGCTTTAGAAAGGCCTGCGCGCATGCGTGGGTGAGTCACGCGGGTGGATGCACATGCATGGGGGGGAGGGAAGGGGCATGGGAACTTGTACACATGTTAGCACATGAATTAAAAAAGATTTGTCACCACTATTTTAGGGGTTGTTCCCATATTTCACAGAATCCATGCCATTGTTTAACACAGTGAAACAAGTGAGGAGCAAATCCTGGTGCCATTTTTTTTGGGGTGTGTGTCAATATTCACATTTTTCCTATACAAAGCAAAAGAGAGGAGTTGTATAAACACACTCCATTTTTGCCAGGACTTATTTCCACAGCCTAAAAGTTGGGGGGGGGGGAGTAAAGCTCAGAGCATGTTTTGACAGTACTGCCATGTGATCAGATTTTTTAAAAACTACGAATCCCCTCTAAATTGCCCATAACCCTGAGCCATAGTTTGAGAAGGCCAGATGCAGTTGGCTTCATGCTCTAATGCTCAGCTTCCTAAAAGCTTCTCAGTGGCCACTATTTGAAACCTGACACAGGGCTTTTTATAAGCCAGCGGGACTCTTTTTAAAGTCTTTAGTTGCCTCCATTGCCAGTCATCCATGCATTCTCTTTAATAAAAATGGTAAACTGAGAAAAAGCTGAAACCCCTGTCATGAAGTATGGTCTGCCAATAGATTTAGAGGGTTGAATAATCCCATGGACGCTAACTTACATATAAATTTTCAGCATTACAGCATCTATCACCGCAATGGGGTTACACTTATGGAATGAAATAATAAGCAGAAGATTCCATACTGTGCTATGTGGAAATAATATCAGGGGCCTAGGCTAGGGCTACAGTATACAGATTTACAGCTGGGTTTATGGGGAAGGATTATCCTTGCAGTGGGAATGGGTAGCAATGGATATAATTCAGCAAAATTTGTAATATCAATAACGAAGAATATCTGTAGCTCAGGATTGAAATGAGAAGTCCTTGGTGCTCTCTGCGAATAATTGTTTTCTTGCAGAAATTTTATTACTCAAATTAGCACTGCTGATGTTACTTAGTTTAGGTAATAAAATGTCTACAAGAAAACAAAAAGCTCAGAGAGCAGGAAGAACTTCTCATTTCAACCCTGAGCAACAAATATTCCCCTTTATTAGTACGCCAACCCCTCAGATCGAAAGTGGATTTTATTTTTCTACTGTTATCCAGCCATTTCTTTCATCAGGTACACATAATGCAATTTTTTGCATTACACTACTTGAATTTTACATTGCATTACTGCTAGTGAAAAAAGGTGTTGTTGGAGCAACTACCACGATTAGTATTTGTTAGCATTGTTAATAACATTAGGGAATAGCCATATTCTTTCTAGTGGAGAAAATGTTTCATATCCGAATATTAACCTCTACTTGTGCCAAATTACTGTCCTCCTGAATTTTAATACATGCATTGTTCATCTTTTCTTCATTGCTTACAATGGACTTCCAGATTTCAAAGTTGTATCTGATAATGAGGCGAGTAATGAGTGAAGCGAGGCTTGGAAACAATTCAACTGTTTATTTGAGACTTTGCCCCAGCTAACAAAGTGACTTGCTCCTGGCTAACTGAGTCAGCGAGCAAGTAATCACTGGTGTGACAGGTCTTATATAATTCCAGCTGTCAACGTCTTAACCAATCCCGTGCTGGCAATTTCCTGCATTTGCTGGAGCCGGCGTACAGCCAATCAGCAGGCGTCTTCATGGTCACGTCAAATGCAAAACAAAGCATTAGTTGCCTTATATGGAATCATTTATATGTTCCCATATATATATGCCCAAAGATATGATATTGGAAGGTGTCCAATATACTACTGGGGAAGAGCAGAGGGCTAGTACTAGCAGCGCCAGAAAGAATGAAGCGGCTGGGCCAAAACTGAAAGGATGCTTAGCTGTAGATGCATCTGGTGGTGAAAGGAAAGTCTGATGCCATAAAGATCTATACTCTATAGCAGTGATTTTCAACCTTTTTTGAGCCGCGGCACATTTTTTACATTTTAAAATCCTGGGGCACACCACCAACCACAATGACACAAAATAACACCCTAAGACACTCTCCTCTCTTTATCCACCCATCTCCTCCCCACCCTTGTGTGTGTATACACACTCTTGAACCATTTCCAAAAACAGGTGAGGGCTGGGGTTTTTCTCTCTCTTATTCTTTGGGTGCTTTTTATCATATGCTTTAAATCAAGAGTCACTTCTCTCTCTTTTGTTTCTCTCTCTTTCCTCTCATTCTCTGTCTCAATCATTTTCTCCTTTCTTTTTTCCTCCCCTTTTTGCTCCTTTCTCTCTCCCTTCCTCTCCTTTTCTCTCTCTCGCTTTCTTTCTCTCTCTCTCTCTTGCTTTATCTCTCTCACTCTTGCTTTCTCTGTTTCTCTTTTCTTTCTCTCTTGCTTTCTCTCTCTCTCTCTCTTGCTTTATCTCTCTCACTCTTGCTTTCTCTGTTTCTCTTTTCTTTCTCTCTCTTGCTTTCTCTCTCTCTTGCTTTATCTCTCTCACTCTTTCTTTCTCTGTTTCTCTTTTCTTTCTCTCTCTTGCTTTCTCTCTCTCTCTTGCTTTATCTCTCTCACTCTTGCTTTCTCTGTTTCTCTTTTCTTTCTCTCTCTTGCTTTCTCTCTCTCTCTCTCTTGCTTTATCTCTCTCACTCTTGCTTTCTCTGTTTCTCTTTTCTTTCTCTCTCTCGCTTTCTTTCTCTCTCTCTCTCTTGCTTTATCTCTCTCACTCTTGCTTTCTCTGTTTCTCTTTTCTTTCTCTTGCTTTCTCTCTCTCTCTTTCTCTCTCTCACTCTCTCTCTCTCAGCAAAAAGTTGCGACCGTAACCTGAGCCTCCTTCTTCGCGGCACACCTGACCATGTTTTGTGGCACACTAGTGTGCCACGGCACACTGGTTGAAAAACACTGCTCTATAGGTACCTGGAATGTAAGGTCCATGAATCAAGGCAAGTTGGATGCCCAAGGTTAAAATGCTCCAAACATTGCAGCTTACCCTCAAAAAGAGGTTAAAAAAAGCTGGCTAAAAGCAGAAACTGCACATCTTATTTTAGTGTGATCACAAAATAGATTTCTGCAAAGAATGTCAATATTGACTTGGCTATATTTTTATATTTTTTTTAGGAAAAAAAAAACCAACGTGGAATTAATTCAGTTGCACACATGAACCTGATCTTTTTTAGTGACCTGGTATTTTTTACTTGCCTATTTGTGAAATGACTACCCCTAACTTTTCCCACGACAAGATTCCTTGTTGATTTCCCTTTCTATCAATAAACTTGAAAATGTGCCATGTCCTTAAATAAAAGTAAAGAAGTGGGAATGACAACCAAAGTTGAAGGAAATTAAGATGAACTTTAAAGTACTCTGTGAATACCTATCAAGGAAGCTGTCCAAGAATCAGCAGATCCATTTGGAGACAGAGCTGCTGGCTAATGATGGATTATGCCATTATCACTAAAGAGGTTCATAAATTGTTTACTTTTGCAAACAGGATTGTCACATCTATACATCAGTCGCAGTTGCTTAGGAGTAAAAAAATAACCTAAAGACTTTGAGTGCCCTTTTGGACCTGTTTAGCAGGGCAAAGGCTAACATCTGGCAAATTTCTAAGAGGAAAAAACGATTTTTTTAAAGATAGCTTAAAAATAAAAGAAGGACAAAAGTTAGTTGCAAATAGCTCAAAAGGTGAGTTACTTGTACATGGCACCGGACCAGATTATCTCAGGGACCGCTTTCTGCTGCACAAATCCCAGCGACCGGTTAGGTCCCACAGAGTGGGTCTTCTCCAGGTCCCGTCAACTAAACAATGCCGCTTGGCGGGACCCAAGGGAAGAGCCTTCTCTGTGGTGGCCCCGGCCCTCTGGAACCAACTCCCCCCAGAGATTAGAATTGCCCCCACCCTCCTTGCCTTTCGTAAGCTCCTTAAAACCCACCTCTGCCACCAGGCATGGGGGAATTGAGATGCTCTTTCCCCCTGGGCCTTTACAATTTCATGTGTGGTATGTCTGTATGTAAGTTTGGTTTTTTATATTAATGGGTTTTTTAATCATTTTTAGTATTTATTGGATTATTATTGTACATTGTTTTATTACTGTTGTTAGCCGCCCCGAGTCTCCGGAGAGGGGCGGCATACAAATCCAATAAATAAACAAAATAATTAATAAATAAATTTTAAAAAATAGAATAGGAGAAATGACAGTTATAGTAATAGTAGTAGTAGTAGTAGTAGTAGTAGTAATAATAATAATAATAATAATAATAATAATAATAATAATAATAATAATAATAATAATAATGACAATGACAATGTTTAATTGATAGAACACAGAGCATGCTATCTCTGCCAGATTGAGCTGAGTAGATACTAAGGGTGGGAGGTGGCCCCTCAAGTAACCATACCCCAGCCCTATGCTACTCAATTATTTTCTGTTATGCCTCCCCCTCTCAGAAAGAAGTAAACATTTCGTCCCCCCAACTCTCCAATCTGGGACCCAATGCAATTTTAATGTTAATATTTATTATTTTACTTATAAACTGCAAGCAAACTATTGGCTGAGGAAGGCCGGGCTTCCCACTTACCTGGGAGTAAGTGTCACAGAAGTGTTTTCAGTTAGGGGAAATCAATTGAGAGGGACCATGCATATTCCCTGGGGTCACACACGCTCCCTAGCATTGCTCCACGCCCCCCCCAGGGCCCCCCACCCCATTATTTCAGAAACATTGCACCTAGCCCATGCCAGTACACATTTTCTTAAGGCAAGATTATGAAGGATGGAACTATATAACATAGGAATAAGCAATTTGAAGTTCTTTAGTTGTTTTGATTGTAATTCCAATCAACACCGAAATCTGACTTTCTTTCTTTCTTTCTTTCTTTCTTTCTTTCTTTCTTTCTTTCTTTCTTTCTTTCTTTCTTTCTTTCTTATCTATCTATCTATCTATCTATCTATCTATCTATCTATCTATCTATCTATCTATTTATTGGATTTGTATGCCGCCCCTCTCCGCAGACTCAGGGTGGCTAACAACAGTGATAAAAAACAGCATGTAACAATCCAATACTAAAACAACTAAAATAAAAAAAAACCTTATTATAAAACCAAACATACATACAAACATACCATGCATAAATTGTAAAGGCCTAGGGGGAAAGAATATCTCAGTTCCCCCATGCCTGATGGCAGAGGTGGATTTTAAGAAGCTTACGAAAAGCGAGGAGGGTGGGGGCAATTCTAATCTCTGGGGGGAGTTGGTTCCAGAGGGCCGGAGCTGCCACAGAGAAGGCTCTTCCCCTGGGTCCCGCCAAATGACATTGTTTAGTTGACGGGACCTGGAGAAGGCCCACTGTGTGGGACCTAACTGGTCGCTAGGATTCATGCAGCAGAAGGCGGTCCCTGAGATAATCTGGTCCGGTGCCATGAAGGGCTTTATAGGTCATTTTATTTTATTTATTTATTATTTAGATTTGTATGCCGCCCCTCTCCGCAGACTCGGGGCGGCTCACAGCACAACACTTTGAATTGTGACCGGAAACTGATCATCAACCAATGCAGACTACGGAGTGTTGGTGTAACATGGGCATATTTGGGGAAGCCCGTGACTGCTCTCGCAGCTGCATTCTGCACAATCTGAAGTTTCCAAACACTTTTCAAAGGTAGCCCCATGTAGAGAGCATTACAGTAGTCGAGCCTCAAGGAATCCTATTTCTAGCAAATCTTGTTGAGGCCAAAATAACACATGGGCAATTATAGTATCCACTGTGGTGCAGTGCTTAGAATTCTGTACTCAGTGGTGGGATGCCAAAATAAAAAAATTACTGCTGGTTTTGTGGGCGTGACTTGGTGGGCGTGGCTTGGTGGGCATAGCAGGGGAAGGAAAATCTCTGTTCCCACCCCACTCCAAAGGAAGGTTACCTCAAATCCCCATTTCCTTCCAATCAGCTGGACTCGAGAGGCAGAGAAGAGATGGGGGCGGGGCCAGTCAGAGGTGGTGTTTACCGGTTCACCAAACTACTCAAAATTTCTTCTACCAGTTCTCCAGAGCTGGTCAGAAACTGCTGAATGCCACCTTTGGCCATATTGCAGGCTAAATCTGCCAACTGCCAACAGTTTGCTCTTGACTGGCTCAAGGTAAATTCAGCCTTTGATCTTTCCGAAGTGGATAAAATGAAGAGCCAGATTGTTGAGGACAATATGCTGACTCTTTAATAAGGTATATAAATCTAACTGCTCTTGCTATCATGCAAATCATGCATTGTGAATTTGTGCTCCATCATTTCTGTTGGGTATTTTGATTATTATTAATATTATTTGTATTAGCAGAGTTCAGGTGGCTTAATTTGCAGCGGATTTACCATGGCAAGAAATAACACATGGTTCAGAATCCCATTTGTTAGCAATGAATGATCACTCCTTCATAAAGATGAAAAATACAATCTTTACTTACAATTTTGTTGATTCATGCAATTGTAGATTTCAGGCAGATAAGCTTATATTCCAGTCCATATTAATAACTTCTGGATGGTCCCATGTGTGAGGATGGCTTTGGATTTCATCTCACACATGTGTCCTCAGCCGAGGACAATGGAGCACCCAGGAAGTGGACAAGGAAGGGTCATCAAGGCGAAAAGAGGATCAAAAAGGGGGGGAGCATCTACTCTGCAGAAGTTTATATAGTCTGCAGAGTACCTGCACTTTTTAGTCATCAAAAGGTGACACACTGGTCAGTTAATTGCGACCTGACCAAAGAGATGTGCTTACAAGACAGTGCAAGCATGTAGGACAGTGGTTAAACCCAACAATTTCATGGAAGTCTATACGTTACAGCATTTGTAAAATGAAGTCAAATGTATATCTTGTCATTTTCCCCAACTTGCTACCCTGCCGATAGCTATAGGAGGGCTGTAGATTTCCTCCATTGTACAATTTTACTAAAGCTACAAAGTCTCTCTTGTCTAAAATTGCACCCCTATCAAAAGTTTGACCTGCACTTTCACCGAGGAATTTATAAATGTGAAACAAGGTTCTCCTCTACTGCAAACCATACTATGTGTAAGAATATTAATCCAATGAGTGTTCTTGTCACTTGATGCTATTGCTTAGGGCCTAAATAGCAAATGTTGAAGATGTCTTCAAATAGCTTTGACTGAAAATTATTTTTGTGAAAACAAATAAATATTATAAGTGGGCTCTGTTCCTTCTCAGATCACAGAGAACTTAGCAGTCTTATATAGACATATCATTGCTTCATCCCATTTTGAACGGGCTATCTTAATTGGCATCAGCTTTCTAATCTTTCAGACTGTTAACCTTCCCAGACATAGTTAGAGATGCAGACTGAACGGGTTATCTTCTGCACACAAAACATACACATGTTTTCCACACAAGTGGTCTGGTTGTGCAAGAAGTGGGTGAGTGGATAGGCATTTCAGGAAGGATCAGTACAAGGAAATGTCCATGCATCCCTCACCCCAGTCCCCAAAAGAAGAGGTGGGGGGAAAGAGAGATATGTCCATAGGGTGACTCTTTATTTATGTGTTTATTCATTCGTTTGTTGGTTTATTAAATTTACATGCTGCCATCTCCTCTACAAAGTGACTTTGGGCAGCTTACAAATCATTGAACAAATCATTGACTTACTAAAATTGTGTAGCGGTATAGTTTTGATAATTGTGATTTGCAGAACTATTCCCAGTTATAGTTCTTCTGTCTGGCACCCAATGTCAGGGTTCCAAGAAACACCCCCAACTAAAGAAGACTCCAAGGCTAGGCATTCCTCAAAATTCCATTTTATTAGAGATGTCATATTGGCACATCTGGAAAAACCCAAATCTGAAAGCTTCCAGGTTTTCCCCACCCAAAAGAAAGTCCAAGTCCCTTCCCCTGTACCCACATATCCATCACATTATCCAATCAATGCATCATCCCAACTGGAGATGCCTCCCAGCCACACCCCTCCAGGTGCAGGAGAGAGTGACCTTGACTCTTGGAGAAAGGAATGTTATTATGACTATATATCTTCCCAGCTGCCTACAATCCAGTAGTGGGTTCTAAATTAGTTTGCTACTGGTCTGTGCACTTGCTCGCATGTGCAAAAGCATCCCAGGTGAGTGGGTGGAGCCTCCTGCCGCCCCACCGGTTCACTGGCCCAAATTGGGAGCAACCCACCACTGCTACAATCTCCCCCCCCCCCAGGTTTCCATAGCACTAAATGTGACAGGCCTGAAGATCCAAAGCCCAAGATGGCTTCCAGGCCTGACAGCCTACAGATAAATTAGATTACAATTTCCGTCACCCAGAGCCAGGATCCTACATGTTGCCCAATTGAGAATAACACAGCAACAGCCCAAAATAAGAAAAGAAGTCCCCTGTAAGGTCACACTGTAAATCAGGATTTATTGATTTATTGATTATTTATTGATTTATTGATTTATTGATTTATTGATTTATTGATTTATTGATTTATTGATTTATTGATTTATTGATTTATTGATTTATTGATTTATTGATTTATTGATTTATTGATTTATTGATTTATTGATTTATTGATTTATTGATTTATTGATTAGATTTGTATGCCACCCCTCTCCGGTTGTCAAACTCTTGACCCGCAGGCTGGATGTGTCATATGGTGGCCACACCCACACTCAGTTTAGCAAAGGGGAAGATAATCCTAATATGTCACATGACACAGCCGTGATGACACCCTGCTCTAAATTGTACCACTCTAAACTGTATTGCAACTCACTAAAGTGTCCCTTGATGTTACAGGTAGTCCCTGATTTACAACAGCTCATTTAGTGACTGTTACAATGGCACTGAAAAAAATTGACTTATGACTGTTTTTCACTCTTACAACCGTTCCAGCAACCCGATGATCATGTGATCAAAATTCAGATGTTTGGCAACTGAGTCCTATTTATGACCGTTTCAGTGTCCTGAGGTCATAGTATCACCTTCTGGCAAGCAAAGTCAGTGAGGAAGCCACTCACTTAATAACCACACTAGTAATTTAATAAGAAAAAAACCCATCAGTACTGGTAGTCATTGCTAAAATTATGGAGTGCGCGGAGATGTCCAAAATAGCAATGAAAATGCAAAATAAAAAAGACTCAGAGTACTATAAAATATGGGATAATTGGTATAAATGGGTCACAGCAAAAAAATATCAAATTTTCATATCATGAAAGTAATAAGCCTATTTCATCTTTGAACGTTCTAAACTGAAACAAAACCAATCCACAAAATAATTCCAAAACCAACTAAACTGAAATTCAATTTGAAAAAGATTTTATATCATATCTCTCTTTATTCGTCTTTAAACCAAACAGAAACTCTTATGCATCACATAACGTATCAATACAAATACTCATCAATTTCTATATCAATTTTCACACTTTTTCTTTTTACACATAAGAATACATTTATTACACTGTAATATACACCCCCTATCATCCTACTATACTATGTCATACCACTTAAAAACGTCTGCGTCACACGCAGATTTACCCCCCTCAATACTTCCTAAACACTTCTCCTTTAAATAAACTTTAAATTTCCTTAACTATTCCAGTTGAATATCAATACACTATCTTTCCTTACCTATATTCTTCTTTACTCATTTTCCCTTTTCACAAATCACTTTCTACTAACCAATATATATATATACAGTGATCCCTCAATTTTCGCGATCTCGTTCTTCGCGAAACGCTATATCGCGATTTTTCCCACCCGATAACGTCACTCTCTTCCTTTCTCATCTTTCTTTCTCTCTCTCTTTCTCTATCTTGCTTCTTCCTCTCTCACACTCTCTTCCTCCCTCTCTCATCTCTTTCTTTCCTTCTCTCTGTTTCTCTATCTCTCCCCCTCTTGCTGGCGGGCGGCGGGCGGCGGGCGGCGGGCGGGTGAGCGGGGGCATCAGCGAGGAAGACCCAGGGAAGGTTCCTTCGGCCGCCCAGCAGCTGATCTGCTCGGCAGCGCAGCGAGAAGCCGAATCGGGGTTTCCCCTTTGCGTGGGCGGTGGGGAAACCCCGATCTTTGTCTGCTCGCTGCTGCTGTGCTGCCGAGCCGATCAGCTGCTGGGCGGCCGCAGCAGCAGCGAGCAGACGAAGATCGGGGTTTCCCCGCCACCCACGCAAAGGGGAAACCCCGATTCAGCTCCTCGCTGCGCTGCCGAGCAGATCAGCTGCTGGGCGGCTGAAGGAACCTTCCCTGGGTCTTCCCCGCCGCCCACGCAAACTCCACCATCTGTGCATGCGCGGCCATGAAAAAAAGGGCGCGCATGCGCAGATGGTGTTTTTACTTCTGCAACCCTACATCACGAAAAATCGATTATCGCGAGGGGTCTTGGAACGGAACCCTCGCGATAATCGAGGGATCACTGTATATGTATTAGAAATTGGAAATTAAATGTATGAATTACAAATATAACATAAGATATAAACGGTAACAATAAGGATATCTTTTACATACATAGTCTGAGAAATACATTATTGATACAAAAATTTTAATGTATTACTATGTATAATACTATCATTTTCCTAACTCACTTGATTTTGTATTCTTTCCCCTTACCCTTTTTCTCTTCCTGTTCATACTCCCCTCCCTTTTTTATTAATTTAATAAATAAACTATTTTTTTTAAAAAAAAAACAATTGTAGTTATTCACTTATCAACTGTGGCAAGAAAGGTGATAAAGGGGCTCAAAATTCACTTGATAACTGTCTCGCTTAGAAATTTGGGACTCAGTTGTGATAGTATGTTGAAAACGACCTGTATTTGAAAAAGCATCTTTATCAAGATTCTATTCAGAAAAAGTTGCAACAAGATCCCTCCGCAATTTCTTTTAACACCCACCTCATTTGCTGCTTGGCTGATTTTATGGACAAAATCCTCATTTTATCCCATTTTGAAATATTTTTAGTAGCAAGCTCTTTTTGTTTCATTAGAAAAATTATAAACCATTACTTTGATTTAAAGAATAAACCAGAAAACCTCAGAAGGTTTGGTCTCATATTACTATGAAGCAGCACAGAGTAGTCAGTAACACAAGGGGCTGTATAAATATTTGTATTATTTTTCACTGTGTAGCATCCTAATTAGTAAGCACAAACATATGTGTACAAAGGAGAAACAACAATAATATTAACAAAGGCTTTGAAACTGAATGTTGTGTTTTTAGGCATTTGTTTTTCATCAATTTGTGTTGTTTCAACTATTTATACTACAAAGTAATAAAATGTAAGCTTTATCTTTAAACAACAATAGGTATTTTACTGAGAAAGTGCTTTTGATTTTGTAAATTAGCTAAAATATTGCCACCAGCTATATTAGAAATTAAGGAAATAGGTTTTCTCTTTCCTGTATCATATATCATTTAAATACGAAATTTATAGAAAAATGATGTAGGAACAAATCTTTAAAGTAACACATAATTGACACATAATTTGTAAGTTTGCATAAATACAGAAGAAGAATATGGTTAATGTATAAATATTCCTATTCAATATTTTTGAATAAATATTAAAATTTTAAAACGTTCGCTAAATGTTTTAAATATTTCACTTCTTTATACAAACTTCCAAATTATGTGTCAAGTATTTTTCTATAGTTTCTACCTTTTAAAATGTTTATTCTTACGGTATTGTTTTTCATCTCATATTTATATGTTCAATATTTCAATCCAAACAAATTTCTATATGTATATGGACGTAAAATCTGTTGGGAATTATTTTTGTGGGGTAACTAAAAAGGTAGAGCTCAAAGGTGAGCAGAATTATCTTTGATGATATGTTCATTTTTTAAAACTACGTTGTTTCTAATATGGATGCGCAGAAATTCAATTCCAAAGAACAAGAAGATCCTTAGGAGCAGAAGTGTGGGAAAACAAACTGAAAAAAACTGTATCTGTTCTTGATCTCAATCAATGGTGTGCAAACCTGAGAAAAAATATGCCTGAGTTGTGGAGAGTTGGCAGCAGACTTGGAGGAGGTTGTGGAGGAATATGGGCCAATCTCCGAGGGAGATTGTGATCCTGCTGTATAGAGTGCTGGTGAGACCACATTCGAAATACTGTGTTCAGTTTTGGAGACCTCACCTACAAAAAGATATAGATAAAATTGAATGGCAAATGGTGGAAGGTCTTAAGCATAAAATTTATTAGGAAAGACTTAATGAACTCAATCTGTATAGTCTGGAGGACAGAAGGGAAAGGGGAGACATGATCGAAATATTTAAACATGTTAAAGGGTTAAATAAGGTTCAGGAGGGAAGTGTTTTTAATAGGAAAGTGAACACAAGAACAGGGGGTCACAATCTGAGGTTAGTTGGGGGAAAGATCAGAAGCAATGTGAGAAAATATTATTTTACTGAAAGAGTAGATGCTTGGAACAAACGTTCAGCAGACGTGGTTGGTAAATCCACAGTAACTGGATTTAAACATGCCTGGGATAAACATATATCCATCCTAAGATAAAATACATTAAATGGTATAAGGGCAGAGTAGATGGACCATGAGGGCTTTTTCTGCCATCAATCTTCTATGTTTCTATGTTTCAATGCTGGAGTTTGGGGAAGGCTTTGATGGATGCTCTGCATTGTAAACTATATTTCAGTCATAAATAGGTATGTGGGAATGAAGCGAGTGTGCCCGCACATGAGCGCAAGCAGCAAACATCTTATGAATGTAAGTGCAGCTCACCTCTGTTTGTATCCATAATATTTTTGCCACTAATCTAACATTGCTATATATTTAAAAGATGCCTGAAAGCACAGTGATTCTAATTCCTAATTGTGCCAAAAACTATAGCAGATTAATTAGAGCAGTACAATTATATTCAAATCCAATTTCCACTAAAAAACATTTGCGCTCTGCTGTGGGAAATATTTATTGGTAATGAATAGATCTTTAAGATACTTAGCATACTATAATGTATTAAATTTCATTCTTGTTATTAATGTACTTTGAAGGATTTTATTCCCATAAGGATGTAAATTTCAGCTGTGAAAAAAGAAAAATGGGTAGATAAGAGTGATAAAAAAATCAGTACAAGCAAAGCTACACATATAATAAAAATGCAAAAAAACCCCAAAACCCTCAACCCCCCAAACCACCTCCTCCAAATATCCCAAAGAAACAGCAGTTCAGAAATCTAGTAATATCTGCAGTGTAGCAGGGATAGATTTTCCTTGAAGCAATCTAAAATGATGTAAAGGATACTTAAATTTTGATTATGTTTTGAACATTGCATTTTACATTTGTCTTCTAAACATAGTGGCCTAAAAGTATGGTTTAGATTAAAATATTCAATATTTATTCTGAAAACATTTGAGAGCTTTGTCGGACCCTTTTACTTAACTAGTAACTCTTTACTAGTTAAGACAAAATTTCTAATAAATCATGATGCCATTTCTCTCCATTTCTCTTTTGCATTATTAACATGACAAGGCAGATACTGTCCTGTTCTGGCCCCCCTATCCCTATAAAATTTAACTTTACAAAATGCACTGTTACCTAACTTCCTTGTAGAATTTTGCATGTCTCGTAAAATATGTGGCATTCCAGGATGTTCGAAATTTATCTAGAGATTCCAGAGAACTCACGTTAGTTGTGCTGTTTTTGAATGCAGAGATCCTCGACTGATGATAAATTGTAGCACAGGTAAATGTAAGAGAGGAAGTCATGTCACACAAAACACCCAGAAATGACCTTCTGTGCATGAGCAGAAGCCTTGGAGCATGCACAGAGGGTTTAATTGCAAGCCGCGGCAACCGGAGAACCAGTTTGGGAGTGTGGATCACTGATCATCGCTGCTGGTTTGGTGAGCTCTGGTAAATTTCTGCTACCGGTTCTAAAGCTACCAGTTCTAAACCAGCAGCAACCCACCACTGATATATTGACATCTTTATTCCAGGGCTAAAAAAGTTAGAACTATTAATTAATTTAATCATAATAATAATTTATTAGATCTGTATGCCGCCCCTCTATGAGGACTCAGCTCGCAACAAACAATAAATAGTATACAAATACAATATTAAAAACAATTTTAAAAACCCTTATAAAAAACAATCATACAGCCCAAGCAAACCATACATAAAGCGGAATAGCTAAGGGTATATCAATTTCCCCATGCCTGGAGACATAGGTGTGTTTTCAGGAGTTTATGGAAGGCAAGGAGGGTGGGGGCAGTCCTAATCTCCAGGGGGAGTTGATTCCAGAGGGCCGGGGCCACAACAGAGAAGGCTCTTCCCCTGGATCCTGCCAGATCCATAGTTCCCTCTAAGCTGAGCAGTGAGCAATCGCTCACTTAAAAATCATCATCAACTCAGAGTTTTCCAAACCTGCCCAGAAGCCGAGAGGGAAAGAGTGAGAGGGAAGGAGAGAGAGAGGAAGAGAGGAAGAGAGAGAAACAGATAGAAAAAAGAGAGGAAGGAAAAGAGAAAGAAAAAGAATGGGAGTAAGGAAGAGAGAAAGAAAATCAAAATCTAGTTTGAAACTAGCTCAACTATTTAAGTGGCATTTTGATATTGATAGAGTTGCCCTATGATGAGCTCACTGTTATAGACCCACAGTACAGTATTTTATTTTGAAATTCTCTGAGGCAAAACAGGGTGGGTTTTTTATTTGTTTGTTTGTTTGTTTATTTGTTTATTTATTATTTCTGTGCCGCCCAGTCCCGAAGGGACTGCCGCTCAGACACTATACTTTTCCGCCTACCCCCCCAAAAAATTAGTGGGAACACTGGCCAGATGACATTGTTTTGTCGACTGGACCCGGAGAAGACCAACTCTGTGGGACCTAATCAGTCGCTGGGATTCATGCGGCAGAAGGTGGTCCCGAAGGTATTCTGGTCCGATGCCATGTAGGGCTTTATAGGTCATAACCAACACTTTGAATTGTGACCTATTCCTAAATGTAAATGCCGATGTGTTAATTATAAAGTGTCTACATGAACAGAGCCGTTCTTTGGATTTCTTTCATGTCTATAAACATGTACTAATTGTGGCTCAATCTTGCTGGGTCTAGGGGCGGTGCCTGGTATTTGTAGGTAGGAGGGGCAAATTCCCATTCCCACACGCTACTGGTGTGCTGCATGGACAGCTTTGTTTTTCCTGCATGCGTGCATGCATATCCCAGTGTGTTTTTGCTTCTGTGCATGTGCAGGAAGCAAAATCTCATAAGGAGATGCACAGTCATTTCTTTGCTTCCGCACATGCGCAGAAGCAAAAAAATCACCAAAATCTGTCTCTTGCACAAGTCCCCTCATGAGATTTTGCTTCTTGCCCATGTGCAGAAGCACAAAATGTTGTGATGCATGCACACATGCCATGCAGAAGAACAGAAGTTTCACACACAGTGCAACCTTTGCTACTGGTGCGCCATCCTTTTCACTACCAGTAGCAACCCAATACTGGTAGGGAGCCCAAAATACAGAGGACAAGAATGGAAGCAGGTTGTGTTATGCCATATAGGTCGAGATAAATGGGATTTTTGAACATTGAAAGACAATCTCAGACTGTCTGCTGGTTAATTTTCTTTGAGTGAAGGAATCATTTGAAAGGATGCTTGACAAATCTGGTCAAAATGTCAAGGAATAGTGCATCACTGACAGTCCCAGAGGTATCTTCTATGAGTGGCTATACATCACTTAGACCAGTGTTTCCCAACATTGGCAATTTGAAGATATCTGGACTTCAACTCCCAGAATTCCCCAGTCAGCATTCGCTGGCTGGGGAATTCTGGGAGTTGAAGTCTAAATATCTTCAAGTTGCCAAGGTTGGGAAACACTGACTTAGACAATGCAAGAAGGCTGTTGAAATGGCCGCAGAAACCCTCAAAGTCATGCAGCATCTCTGATCTGCAAAGCAAGGGACTCAGCCTTATCCCTAAGCAAACTACTTACTGATTCATAAAGCCCTATAATTTATGGATTATGCTACAATTTTTCTCAGCTGCTTGCCAATTCTCAGCAATCTTACTGCTTAAATTTAACAACCATATTTGAAGGAGGGTTGGGAGGCATGAATAAGGATTTGGGATCTACTTGTAGTCCTTAGGGTGCACAGTGTACACCTCTGCTTTAATCTCCAATTTCGCCTCTAGTTTTTCAGTGAAATAGAGTGCTTTCAAGCACATTTATTGTGAAATCACCCTCCCCTCTCCCTTAAAATGAATCCCAATGATCTGGGGCAGGAGTAGGCAAAGTTGGCTCTTCTATGACTTGTGGACTTCAACTCCCAGAATCCCTGAGCCAATCATGCTAACTCAAGAATTCTGGGAGTTGAAGTCTACAAGTCATACAAGAGCCAACTTTGCCTACCCCTGATCTGGGGGTACTCTTCTATCCTTTCTCCCACCACTTCTCCCTTCTATTTTTTTCCTACAGAGGAAGCTTAATAGTGGTCTACATCTTTTGACTATAAAATCATTCTGCCATTGTCACACAATCACCTCTTGATAATTGACCAAGAGGTGTTTAAAAAAAAAAATCAAGGGAATCCACCAATCATAGACACCCACTTCTGAACAGAAAGTTTGGCTGACATCACTATATAAAAGTTTGAATCCAGAAAGAAGTTCTTTAAACCAGTGATTTTCAACCTTTTTTGAGCCGCGGCACATTTTTTACATTTACAAAACCATGGGGCACATTGAGTTGGGGGGGGGGGACGGCTAAAAAATATTGGACAAAAAAATTCTCTCTCTTCCTCCCTTTTGCTCTATTTCTCTCTCCCTCTTTCTCTCCCTTCCTCTTTTTCTCTCTCCATCCCTCTTTCTTTCTGTCTTCCTTCTTTCCTCTTTTTTTGCTCTCTTTCTCTCTCCCTCCCTACCTCCCTCTATGTCTTTCTCTCTCCCACCTTCCCTCCCTCTCTTTCTCTCTCTCTCTTTCTCTCTCTCTCTTGCTCTCTCTCTCTTGCTCTCTCTCTTGTTCTCTTTCTCTTTCTTTCCCTCTCTTTCTTTCTTTCTCTCTTGTTTTCTTTCTTTCTCTCTCTCTTGTTTTCTTTCTCTGAGCTTCGCGGCACACCTGACCATGTCTCGCGGCACACTAGTGTGCCACGGCACACTGGTTGAAAAACACTGCTTTAAACCAATTTCAATTCATCTGGTTCAGACCGATTTGGGTGAGCCCCCAATTCCGACAATCAGCTGAGAGTGAACTGATTTGCTCCAATGGTCAGATCCAATGCCCGCCTGCTCCTGCATTATACTGATCTATATTTCTTTTGTATGAAGCCCAGCTGATAAGCACAACAGAACAGATTTCCGCATCTCAGCTGTTTTATTTACTGGGGCTGCAGTAGAATGTAAGTTTTAGAGCTGTTTTCAAATGCACCACGCACGCACCCCGGGAGCAAGTGAAATACAAGCTCAGTGAATTGGTTGTTACACTTTTTGAATCCCACCGCAGATAAAATTGTTAAAAAGTTAGATCTAATCATAGGACCTTATTGAGATTACTGAATTTGGAAACATTTGTGGAACATGATAAATGTGAATTATGGAATTACAGATTGTTGGAATGCTTCAATATTATTACCTATCTGTCTTTAATTGTATACTGCCCAGAACCTCTCTGTGAATGGTCTCTAAATCTGATATTTTATTTACTTATTTGCTTATTTGCTTATTTGCTTATTTGCTTATTTGCTTATTTGCTTATTTGCTTATTTGCTTATTTGCTTATTTGCTTATTTGCTTATTTGCTTATTTGCTTATTTGCTTATTTGCTTATTTGCTTATTTACTTATTTACTTATTTACTTATTTACTTATTTATTTGATTGATTGATTGATTGATTGATTGGTTTATATGCCGCCCCTCTCCGAAGACTCGGGGCGGCTAACAACAATATAAAAAGACAATATAAACAAATCTAATATTAAAAATAATCTAAAAAACCCCAATTTAAAGAACCACTCATACATACAAGCATACCATGTATAAATTCTATAAGCCTAGGGGGAAGGGAAATTTAAATTCCCCCATGCCTGACGACAGAGGTGGGTTTTAAGGAGCTTGCGAAAGGCAAGGAGGGTGGGGGCAACTCTGATATCTGAGGGGGAGCTGGTTCCAGAAGGTCGGGGCCGCCACAGAGAAGGCTCTTCTCCTGGGTCCCGCCAAATGACATTGCTTAGTCGACGGGATCCGGAGAAGCCCAACTATGTCTATCATCTGTCTGTCTGTCTGTCTGTCTGTCTGTCTGTCTGTCTGTCTGTCTGTCTGTCTGTCTGTCATCTATCTCTACTATTTTGAGAGCTTCCCTGATCTGGAAGTTCATTTTTACCATATGACATTCTTCCTATTTTAATGCTTTTTAACATGCATGGATATATATGGACCAGGCAACTGTTCTATAGCCTTCTATCTTTTATAAACAGACCAGACCAGTCAAAGGAAACTGGGTGTAGCCTGACTTCAGGAAAACAAAAACAAAAAAGCCAATCAAGTTAGGCCTGGGAAGATTTCTTCTTCTGTTTCCATTACTGGGAAAAACATATGCAAGGAAGTAATATTTATAACAGCTGAGGAAAGACCATTTCCTGTGACCATCCAGAAATGGTAGCTATTTTCAGTGACCTGCAATAAGGGGAGAAATTAGAATTTACATTCTAGAACATAGAATTTATAGAGCGAGTTAATAATCTCCAAGTCAAACTAATCTTTTGCTGTAGTGGGGACATGGGGAGTGGGAGGTGGTTGGAAAGAAAAAGCTTATTTATTTACTTATTTGTTTGTTTGTTTTGTCCAATACACCATATTACACAATGAGGGCTATAGAGCAGTGTTTTTCAACCAGTGTGCCGCGGCACACTGGTGTGCCGCGAGACATCATCAGGTGTGCCGCAAAGCTCAGCTTCTGAGACCGGAAGCTGAGCTTTATTCTTCGCGCCCAGCTGGAGCTTCCCAGTGGAGGCGGCAACAAGTGTCCTTTCGGGCTCGGGGGAGGGGGGGGGCAATGGCAGCAGGAACGGGAGGCTGCCGGCTGCAGCGGCCCCGGGCAGTTGCTGGGAGATGGCAGCGGTGAGCAAGAGCTCCAGGGCGGAGCCAGCAGCAGCACCCCGCCCAGCTGGAGCTTTCCTGGAGGGGGGTGGCAACAATTGTCCTTTGGGGCCCGGCGGGAGGGCAATGGCAGCGGAAACAGGAGGCTGCCAGCTGCAGCGGCTCCAGGCCCCGTTCCCTGTCGCACCCCAAAATGCCCCCCACGCACCCTTTTCCAGGGGCGCGCAGGGAGCCGCGGCCACCCGTCCGCCTGCCCGATTTCCCTCCGCGCGGCTGGGGACGCGGATCCACCGCCCTCGCCAGCCCGATCTCCCTCCACCCGGCTGGTGACCGTGGATTTGCCGCTCCCACCAGCCCGATTTCCCTCCACCTGGCTGGGGAGGTGGATTCACCACCCCCGCCAGCCCGATTTCCCTCCAGTGGCTGGGGACGCAGATCTACTGCCCTCGCCAGCCTGATCTCCCTCCGTGGGGGGGGGGGGGCGACGAACCGACGACCGGGGGCTGTACGTCCATGTTGGGTGGTGCAGGGCAGGCACAGGCAGCCCCAGGGGGGAACAAGGGAGGGAGAGAAAGGAAAGAGAGAGAAAGGGAGGGAGGGAGAGAAAATTGAATGAAGGAGGGAGAGAAAGAAAGAGTAAGAGGTAGAAAGGATAGAGAAAAAGGAAGAGAAAGGGAGGGGGAGAAAGGAAAGAAGGAGGAAGGGGGGAGAGAAAGAAGATATGAAGGAGGGAGAAAAAGAAAGAGAGATAGAAAGGAAAGAGGGAGAGAAAGGAATGAGAGAGAAAGGGAGGGAGAGAAAGGGAATGAAAGAGGGAGAAGGGGTGAGAGATAGAAAGGATAGACAGAAAGGGAGAGAAAGGAAAGACAGAAAGGGAGGGAGAGGAAGGAAAGAGATGAGAGAGGAAGGATGAGACAGAAAGAGAGGAAGGAAGGAAGGAAGAGAGAAAGAAAGAGGGATGGAGAGAGAAAGGAAGGAAGAGAGAGAAAGAGGGAGAGAGAAATAGAGCGAAAGGGAGGAAGAGAGATTTTTTTGTCCAAACTTTTTTTAGCCCCCCCCCCCCCCCCCAATGTTCCCCAGGATTTTGAAAATATGAAAAATGTGCCGCGGCTCCAAAAAGGTTGGGAAACACTGCTATAGAGGATATAATCAGGTAGAATGTATTAAAGGGGGAATGGAGGAGAAAATAAAGGAGTAAAATATAACTATGAGAGAATAGCAGGAAAAGATATAGGTATAGAAGAGAAGATATAGGAGATATAGGAGAGACAATAGGACTGTCTGGTTTGGTTCTGCAACCCAACAAGACCAACAAAGACTTCAGAGGATAATCAGAACTGCAGAAAAAACAATTGCTGCCAACCTGCCTTCCATTGAGGACCTGTATACTGCACGAGTCAAAAAGAGGTCCATGAAAATATTTACAGACCCCTTGCATCCTGGACATAAACTGTTTCAACTCCTACCCTCAAAACATTGCTACAGAGCACTGCACACCAAGACAACTAGACACAAGAACAGTTTTTCCCCAAACACTATCACTCTGCTAAACAAATAATTCCCTCAACATTGTCAAGCTATTTACTAGGTCTGCACTATTTATTTATTTATTTATTTTATTTATTTATTTATTCATTTGTCCAATACACAAATACATAGGAAGAAAAATAGACACGTGATCATATAAAAGAGGGTGAAAGTGAACTTAGAGGAGGGGATATATGAAAGGAAGAGAATATATAAGATAGGTGAAAGAAAGGAAAGACAATTGGACAGGGGACGAAAGTAATCCATGGAAGATTAGCATTCTTGATGTCAGCTAGAAGAAATCATCTATTTCTATGGATATGGGGAAGATATCAGGAGCAATCAGTTACTAAGAAAAAGTGTACAGTTTGATTTTCTGGGATGGAATATGGCCCCTTCCTTCCTCTTGCACTAAAAATTATCTCTGCTTCCCAAAATTATCATTAAATTGTAAGCATTGATGAACCAGTAGGGAAGATCTATCACAAGAACTGTTGCAATCATTTTAATTAGCTTTAAAATCAAACTTCGAATTTTAATTACATGTACATTAGTCAAATCATGTTCTTATTCTAACTCAATTCATGGTTTGAAGCTTGTCTCTAGGTGTGGCTCTCAGTTTGGATATAAGTTGGAATTTATATTTCATATCACAAGGAAAAGTATAGTAGTATGGGCAAAACATCAGGCCAAAGAAGAACAAGGATCAACATGTCAACAGATGCTAACCATGAACCTTTGCCGCTTAAAAATTGCTGATTCAGTTATAATTCATATTCGGTTATCCTGATTTTTATTTTGAATGAATTATTGGTCAGAATTATTGAAGATTGGAAATGTTCTCTGCACATTTTCCAGGACTTTAACATCTTTTTTGGTTACCATGATACAAAAAGATATTGAGACCCTGGAAATCAGGCAGAGAAGAGCAACAAAGATAAGAAAAAGTCTGGAGGCTACATCGTATAATTAGTGGTTGAGAGAGCTAGAGATGTCTAGTCTATTGAAGAGAAGGACTGAGGGGGATGATAAGTGTCTGTGGTTGTGTCTGTCTATGTGTTGTAAGATTAAGAAGTTTTCATTATGTCTTCTGGTGGCTTGTTGATGTTCACAAATGAACTCTAGTCTTCTGCTTGTCTGTCCTTCACACTATTATAGGCCTTGAATTGTACATTGTAAATGGCTCCTGGTACTAACCCACCCCTTGAGGGGATTGGTTCTTTTGGTTTGCTTAAGATGTTTGGAGGGCTTCAGTAGGTCAGTGTGATAGGTGATTCCATGTCCTGTATTTTTTACATACTTGATTGACTGCAAGTATGAATGGTTTTTGTAGGATATTATTGTTTTTATTGTATTGCTGATTTTATTGCTACATTTTTATCATTGTTGTATTTATTATTATTGTTAGCCTCCTGAGTACAAATAATAATAAATTAATAAATATTTTTGGAATATAAGATGCACCTTGGTTGCCGGGGAGGATGGGGAAAAAAATCTACCTACCAGATATTCACCTGGCTTGCATTCTTAGTCTGTCCAGCTTTAGCACATTATTTTATCCCCTGATTAAGGCTGAAAAAGCCTTTTTCAGAGGGAGTAGGAATGAAAACAAGTCTACAAACACTTAGGGGTGGTGAACAGGGGGTTGGACTTGATGACCTGCAAGGTTCCTTTCAACTCTAAAAAATAAAATAAAATAAAATAAAATAAAATAAAATAAAATAAAATAAAATAAAATAAAATAAAATAAAATAAAATAAAATAAAATAAAATAAAATAAAATAAAATAAAATAAAATAAAATAAAATAAAATAAAATAAAATAAAATAAAATAAAATAAAATAAAATAAAATAAAATAAAATAAAATAAAATAAAATAAAATAAAATAAAATAAAATAAAATAAAATAAAATAAAATAAAATAAAATAAAATAAAATAAAATAAAATAAAATAAAATAAAATAAATAAAATAAAATAAAATAAAATAAAATAAAATAAAATAAAATAAAATAAAATAAAATAAAATAAAATAAAATAAAATAAAATAAAATAAAATAAAATAAAATAAAATAAAATAAAATAAAATAAAATAAAATAAAATAAAATAAAATAAAATAATAAAATAAAATAAAATAAAATAAAATAAAATAAATAAAATAGTTGGGGCCCATTCCACACAGCTGGTCACGGACCCAAGGATCAAGAGATGTTTGTGGCGCGGTGCCCTAGACCTGTGCACCTGGCACCCAAATCTCATAGAGAGGAGGTCAGAGAGGATGTGGCGTCAGAGGCTAAAAGTCAAGCAGGGCTTTCTGCACCTCCGGAGGTGCACCTGAGTACTCATGAAGAGAAGAGGAAGAGCCTCTTCTTGACGCTAGGGCATACAGAGCTTCCAGAAGGTGGCTAAGCAAGAGGAGGTCTCTGCGTGAATAGATCTGTAGAACAATTGGCCATGCCCTTAGGCTTAGCCACATGACACTTCAGTGCAGAAGTCAACATCATTCCATTCCAGATGTGGGTTTTGGGTTCTCTCTCTCTCTCTCGGACATTCTTGTTCAGCTTGTGATATTAAAATTCAGCTTTCCTGATTTTTTGCTAAAGAGCTCCAGGCTTTCTGTCAACCTTATATAAGTTACAGGGAAGGGTATTCGCTTGGCCTCTGGCTAGTTATTAAGACATTCATTAGCAGCTGTCTCACCGAGCAGCCTTTTTTATGATTTTGTGAACTTTTAAAAAGACCCGATTGCTAGAAAATATTAGGAGTAAATTAATGTTAAATCAGTGTGCCTCTGCCAATTTCCAGGGCGAGGTGTGGGGGGCTCGTTGCTGAAATGGAACAGGTCTATCCCTTCTCTCAAATCTGGGAAACTGGGAATGGCAAACCGTTTCTGAAATATTGGCAAGAATATGAGTAATCAGAGATTAGTTCGGGCAATTGTCAGGAGTCAAGGCTGATTTAAAGGCACAAATACATAATTAGATATAAAAATGTTGACACAAAGAGCCAAGTTTGAATGAAATAGAATGAAAAAACTGTTTCTTCACCAACTCCTTAGGAGTTTGGTAATACATTTTATTAAAAGACATGAGCTTGCACGAGCTGAGTTCATTCCATAATCCCTCCTGCCAATTCACCAACACAGTGACTTATCTATGAGAAGCCAACTTCATTTCATCTTTTCTTGGACAAAAATGGGGGAGTAAATTATGGCAGCATTTTCTCAATTTTCTTCCATTTTGAATGAGATGGATTTTTCATTTAAGAGAAGGGCAAAAATTAACCTTTGGTTCTTTTTTGTCCATTATTCCTTGTATGCTCCCCATGACACATATCCATTTGCTATAAGTAGAGTAAGAAGACATGGTTAATGCCCAGTCTCCAGATGGATCAGAAATGCAGTTTACAAATAGACTGTTAATCAATTTTATTCTTTTTAATAATCTCTTCACAGACTTAAGAAATTACAGATAAGTGTAAATTCAACACAATTATTTCTGTATCATTCACTATTGCATTTTATATACAGTAGTTCTCTGTGTCAGAGAAGGTTCTTTAACTATTATCTTCTTAAATGTTGAAAAATCATGCCCATCTTTTTAAAATTTAATTTAATTTAATTTTGCTTATTTGTCAATAAGTATAAGGAAACAAGTATCAGTATAGACATAGACATAGACACATGAAAAATTGCACCAAAAATGGATACAAATAGCAAAACATAGTCATAAACATATAAAATGGACACAAATAAATGGGGACAGTAGGACAGGGATGGTAGGCATGCTGGTGCGCTTTTGCACTCCTTAAAGACTTATTAAGAAAGTAGTCGTTAACAGGTAGGACGTTATGGTAGATAATCTTGTGTACTTAGATTAGGTTGGAATGTAGACATTGTAGTTCAAGGCTATCCATGCCTAAAATTTCAAGCCTAGTGGTATAAAAAAAATTATTGTCAGCCAAGGAGTTGAGTATTCTTGTAAAATACCTCTGGACCGTTTCTAATGTATTAATGTCCGAAATGCAGTGTGGGTTTCAGGCAGGTGAGCAATGTTCAAGGATAAGTCTGGCAAAGATTTTGTATGCCCTAATTAGCAGTGAAGCATTACCAGAGAGAAAACTTCGTAAAATAAGATTTACAACTCTTAATGCCTTTTTGGCAATGTTGTTACAGTGAGCTCTGGGGCTTAGATCTTTTGAAATGAGTACTCCTTGATCCTTGAGTGTGGGTCATCTTTTAGATTGTTTCTGCCCAGCTTGTATTTGATGCTCTTATATTTACTGCCAATGTGTAGGACTGAGCATTTATTAGCAGATATTGAAAATTGTTTTTCAGATACATAACCTAGGTCTTTTTGCAGGATAGTAGAATTGTCTGTGGTGTTAACATCTTCCCTCATAGGTACTATCTCCATTCTAAATAGTGTGTTGTACTGAACCATTCGTGAACGATGCTCAATTGAGGAAGGTAGCTATAGACCATGCTAATTATTATATCCCTGATGTACCATCCCTAACATGACAAACTGAGCTACAACTTTCAGTCTGCTGCCTATTTTAAGCTTTGAGCCCTGAGGATATATTAACAAAGAACAGACTTACACTTGTAATTGCCTTGGGAGGAGCAGCTTTCTTAAAATGAAAAAGAAAACAATAGAAAAGTCGATTCACACACATGTGGATAAAAGTATGGTGAGGAATTCTTTCCATAATTACACAATTTGAAATCCACATGGAATTCCTACCCTCTTTTTAAAAAAGTGAACGTTGGCTTGATAGGAACCATGTTTTCAGCCATTTCCATCTGAATGTTCTCATCTTTCCGAAGTTTTATAATGGAGTGAATTTTTATTTTCTTTATCAGTGATTCCAGTGAGCATTCCTTTTCTGTAAATAGTTTGGTATTTGCAGTGTACCAGAAACGATTTAACAAAGTACTACAGTAATCGGAGTTCCTGGTCTTCCAAATACTGCTGTAAGCTGCTGTGCACCAGTAATTACTTTAACAATGTAAGCTGTATAAAATGAAAAAAGATCATATGTGCTACAATACAATGAATATTGCATGCTTTAAGCCTCCTTAAGCAGAACCAGTACTAAATCAGTTTTTCCAAACTGGCTCCACCAAGATATGGGAGGATTAAAAATCCTAAAATTTCCACCCATTGCAATCTTTCTGATTGGTCCAGTTACAACACATCTAGACAGTGCCAATTGGGGACTGCTGGATTCAATCAGTGTTAAAAGCCGAGAAACAGGCTGTTTTGATAAGGAGCCCTGGTAAAAAAAAAAAGTTAAAGAAAGTTTTGGAGCTTTGCACAAGTTTCTGAGCGTTGGTGTAAAGTGATGGATACCAGCCACAGCTAATTCCAATGCTGGCTCTGCTCTTGCTTGCCTGCTTAGAAATGCTTGAGAAAAAGATCTGGCTTCTAGAATTTTCAGAGGATGCTGTTTTGCCGCCATTCCTTTCCGGGTCAACAAACTGGGATTGGCATTTTGGCAATCAAAAGCTGCTAAGTAAACTTTTAAAAGAATCATTGGAAACACTTGAAACCGAAGAACCATGAGCTATAGATAATTTGTGGATAATTTTTGTGCAATTTGGGCCCCATGAACATCGTAAGACACCCACGTCCAATGTGAAGCTGGGCAGCCTATAAATTTTACAAACAAACAAACAAATAAATAAATAAATAAACAATCATATTTTTTGTGCCACTGTAGGCCGCCATCTTCCTCTCCTGATTGTTTAACTCTATCTCCTCCACTAAAATGTTCTGAGTCAAAATCTATTGATAACATCTCTCTGAGGAAATCAAAATCTTATAAAAGAATGTAGTGGAAATTTGAAACTGGGATACTATAGAGTCTTTTGTTGTTTTTCTATTTTGCTTTATAAATCGCTTTCAAATACAGAGAGAAAGCTGAACCATAAAATTCTTCCATATAAATATACTCTACTGTAACATGATAAGAACTCATTGAGTAGTAGCCAGGATTTCTCTTTGGGTTATGTATGAAAAAAAGGATTACTTGAGCACATAATTTTATTTTATTTTTTGTCCCTCAGACCAGGGAGACCTGAGCTCACCAATCAAGAGTTGGCAGTGAATACCTGGTGTTAGAAACCAGGAATCAGGTGGTGGACTATTATGGAGGCTTACTGACGAGGTCATTACTAGTGCAAAACAAATTTAACACCCACAACTTTCTTTATATAGTCTGGTAAAAACACAAGTTCTTCTTGTTTGAGTTGTTATTGGGATAATAGAAGTACAGTATTCTGTAGTAGATATTCTTTGACTCCAGAGAAGGGGGAGAGGGAGAGGGAGAGATGGGGGAGAGATATCTGCTGAGATTACTCTCAAAAACCTATTTATGTCTTCAGAGTTTTAAAAACTGAATTAAAAAATATAACAATCACAAATGTATTTCAAATAAGAAGGTTATGAGAGGAAAAGCAAATTAAGATGGGTGGGTCATTTAAAGGTTTTCACTGAAAGGAAAATAAAATTAAAGAATTGCACAGGAAATATTTCCAGTGAAGCGGTTGAAGTAAAATCAATGAATAAAAATGAAGTAGAGTTTAAGAAAGTCTGGGTACTGGACAAAGGAAGTAATAAGGAGAATAAAATGAGCATAAAATATAATTTTGGATTGCATAGGGAGAAATGAAATCAATGAGATATAAAGAAACAAAATGATAATGAGTTAAAAGTGAGGTGTTTAGCATGATTGTAAAGCTGCCCACTGCATTGGGCAGCATTAAAGTGTAAGCTATTGTCTGAAATTATTATTATTATTATTTAGGAAAGGATAGAGGAGCAGAAAAGGTAAAGAGGCAATAGAATATTATATTCAACAACTGAGAGGAAAGAAAATTAAGAAACGGAATACATATGACATAACTTTACATACCATATATTTATATACCATATAAGACGTACCGGAGTATAAGACGCACCTTAGTTTTAGGGGAGGAAAATAGGGAAAAGAATCTGCTTACCAAATATTTATCTGGCTAGCATTCTTAGTCTGGTCAGCTTCAGCACTGGTTAGGGCTTAAAAAAACTTTTTTAGAGAGAGTAACAATGAAAGAGCTTGCATGCCAGTAAGAGCTGGTAAAATCATTAGCACCTGGTTAGGGCTGGAAAGAAACATTTGGAGCAAGTTAGAGCAATGAAAAAACCCTGCAAAGACTTAGAGCTTGGAGTAACAATGAAAGAACCTGCAAGGTAAGAACTGGGAAAATCATTAGCACCTAGTTAGGGCTGGAAAAAAAAGCTTCGAAAAAAGCTACATTGAGAGTATAAGATGCACCTGAATTTTCAGCTTATTTTAGGAAGGAAAAAGGTGCGTCTTATACTCCGAAAAATATAGTACTTAATTGGTTTTATTATTTACCCTTAAAGCAATTCAATTGCCCTTTGTTACAGTAAATATCTGTCTTTGAGACAGAAATGGAAATGCCCCTCCCCCCAAGTGAGATCAACCATCACCCACTTGACCTAACAAAAGAGCCTGTAAGTCTGCCTTTGCCAAATGGCTTGGAGTCCCAATGGGGAGTGTCCAGAGGTGGGTTTCTATTGGCATGCCTTGGTGCGCCGTTCTGGTAGTGGCCCGCTGATTGGGCAATTTGCATGCAACAGTTCCAGTGCCATCTTTGAGCAGTCTGTACACAGTGCCATCTTTTTCCCCTAATTTTTGATGCATTTGTTTGTTCTCTGAGCTTGCACAAAAGAAAAATCATCCCTATGAGCATGTGCAGTAACAAAATCGCACGAGGGGACGCAGCACACTGGTTGGAAGGTAAGAGGAACCCGCCCCTGGGAGTGCCTCATACAATTGTAATAATTAAGTAAATAAAAAGTACAGATAAGAAGCAAACACAAGAAGTTTCACATTGATGGGGAAGGTTATGGGGAACAACCACTTTTAAACAGGAAAGATCATTTGACTGAAAAACTGACAGTTTTTTCCTTTTATTGTTTCCCCCCTGAAATTACAGTGACACACATACACAATGAAAGTTACTGTAGTGAACCAGCAGTTTTTTGCATGACTATGTAATTTCAAGTGAGAAAAAAGGTCCATAGGGGAAAGAATTAAAACTTTCAGTGTTGCTTCCCATATGTACATTCACATGGAGCTAGAAATTACATCTAGCAGGAATTTGATCCCAATCTTACTAGATTCACCTTTTTATGAAAATATTTCCAATTTCCCAAACCAATCTGCAAACCAGGAAGCACTGCACATTGATATCTGTACTTCCCTAAACTTGCAATGCCCTCTACAATTTAACAATACGTGCACTGGGGAGATCCAGGCATAATGCATTACTTTTAAGACATAGCGTTAAAAAAAATGTGGATTTTCATAGGAAAAAATGTTTCTTCAAATGCATATCTTAAGGGAAACACAGAGGTGTAGATTTAAAAAGAAAAACATAATTATATGTGAAAATAGAATGGAATAGACTGGAGGTTACATGAATAGCTGACTAAAACAGAGTTGAAGAATTCACTCGTCCCTCCCTATAGGAATGAATAAGTGACCTATGATCTGCCTCAACAAGACTTTTGTATCATGGAGATGTATCACTTTTCTGGAACCACATGCCTTCTGATGGGGCTCCATGGGCACAAAGCCAACGTGGGACTGATTTCCTTTATTTGGCCACTTGGCTTTGTTCACGATGGCTTTTTGAGGAAAATGAAGTGGCCGGGTTGACAAGAAGATGTTGAGGGGCTTGTTTCATGGCTATGTTTTGAAGGAGCCCATTGATTAAACCAAGTGAAAAACAGTGCTTAGATTGACACTGCTGCTTTATTCATGCTTAGATTTTAGAAAGAGTGGGAATTATATATAAAAATATAATTAATTTGCACATTCATGCACGCATTTACAATTTGCACATTCAGGATCTTAGCAAGGAGATTCTAAAATTAATGTTTTTGTTCTTTAAAAAAAATATATCCAGAAAATAAATGGCAGGTAAAAAACAACAGTTCTGTGTTAGCAAAAACTTCAGAAGAGAAGGATTTAGGGGTAGTGATTTCTGACAGTCTCAAAATGGGTGAGCAGTGTGAACGGGCGGTAGGAAAAGCAAGTAGGATGCTTGGCTGCATAGCTAGAGGTATAACAAGCAGGAAGAGGGAGATTGTGATCCCCTTATATAGAGCGCTGGTGAGACCACATTTGGAGTACTGTGTTCAGTTCTGGAGACCTCACCTACAAAAAGATATTGACAAAATTGAACGGGTCCAAAGACGGGCTACAAGAATGGTGGGAGATCTTAAGCATAAAACGTATCAGGAAAGACTTAATGAACTCAATCTGTATAGTCTGGAGGACAGAAGGAAAAGGGGGGACATGATTGAAACATTTAAATATGTTAAAGGGTTAAATAAGGTTCAGGAGGGAAGTGTTTTTAATAGGAAAGTGAACACAAGAACAAGGGGACACAATCTGAAGTTAGTTGGGGGAAAGATCAAGAGCAACGTGAGAAAATATTATTTCACTGAAAGAGTAGTAGATCCTTGGAACAAACTTCCAGCAGACGTGGTTGGTAAATCCACAGTAACTGAATTTAAACATGCCTGGGATAAACATATATCCATTGTAAGATAAAATACAGGAAATAGTATAAGGGCAGACTAGATGGACCATGAGGTCTTTTTCTGCCGTCAGTCTTCTATGCTTCTATGTTTCTAACAGTTTTAAGAATGTAAGAGAATATTGGAACTGTTTAAGATTGGATAATACGGGAACTTTTTAAAGAAGAGGGCTGTAGGAAAGCACAGTTCCATTATTTTTAATGAAATGTGCGATTTTCATTAACTGCTTTGATGCCAGCAGCTTCCTTCCATTAGTACATTAAAACAAAACAAAACAAAACCTTAGGGGAAAAATTCTGTCTTCTTTCTTTGTAATGCTATTTTCATATGGCTTGGCATTTTCAAGGAACAGACTTGTGAGAAGGAAGAGGTAGAGGATGTCAACTCCCACAACACAGAAAAGTAAAGTTACGTATATAAGCTCTGCTGAAATGCTTCTCAGGAACATGAAGATGACTGTAAAAGTTAAAAAATATAATGAAAGGTAGGATGTGGGGAAAAGCCAACATCAAAGCTGTTCTGTCTCGGTCACTCCAGAAGCCAATACCAACCCAAAAAGAGAAGCCAGCCACGCTGGTAAAAGGCAAAGGCAGTTTATATAATGCAAGGAAAACACAGGTAACAGAAAATGTCCTTACAAACAGGAAAAACGCTGGAACTTCAAATATATACACGAAGGGAATAGTCCATGAAGCAATACCAGATTCTTGCTGCCAAGACGAAGCTGTAGATAGCAAACAGACGCCTCCCATGAGTCTTCTAGACTTCGAGGCCACAAGCCAAGATCAGAGACGCTGAGAATCAAAACAGGTCACCGCAACTCCATTTGATAACACTCCACATGGCTTCAAGGCCTTGCCTGCCTTTTAAACCCTGCTGATGAGGACCACACCCAAACCCAACTGTTTCTAATTCAAGGGTGAAAATATTTCTTTAACTGCTCCTTTCGTTGCTCTGAACGTCTCTGTCTCATGTCAATGACAGCTTGTGCGTCATCACCTAATGACTCCAAGCTACTGGCTGGGGAGAGCCCCCCCCCCCCCCGGGGCTCTCATGCTGTTCTCCTTCATCCCATTCCTGACTCTCCTCTCCCCCGTCCAACTGTTCAGCCCCCTCCTCTGCGCTGTCATCCTCCTCCGGGCATGGAGCCAGCAGAGACACAGCTGGTCCCTGAGCAGCCTCAGGCTGAATCACAACAAAAGCCAAAATAAATTGCTGGTGAAGCCTCCTGAGATAACGATGAACTGGATTTTTTATTTTATTTTAATACAAGCTGACGTAATTTATGCTTCCTGAATTAATAGGCACACTGGAAAGTACAGAGTTGGAAAACATCTGAAAAAGACATTGGAATTCCTCAATAACATTAAATTTACTGTTTTGCACTCAGTGGTTTTGCAAATATCTATTGTTTATTCAAACTGAGAAGCTTTATAAAGTGAGGATAACTTAATCTAGGAGTTTGCTGATATTAGGGAAAGAATTCTATACCTGGAGGATCAGCAAGTGGAAATGTTGTCTCATCAATTAAGCTGCCTGCTTGAAGGATTAATTTTCTCAAATTTTGCTTTTTATGTTGCTGTTTTCATTGTGTTTTTGTTTTTAAAAGTACAATTTGCTTTTCTTCTTCTTTTTCTCTTTATTTGGTATATATTGATGCATTTACCAAAAAAGGAGAATATTTGTAGCTCAGAGTTGGTGTTGTCTGAGCATGGATGTTTTCTTGTAGACCTTTCATTGGCCAAACTAGATAACATTTATTTATTTATTTATTCATTCATTCATTCATTCATTCATTCATTCATTCATTCATTCATTCATTCATTCATTCATTCATTTGACCAATACACAAATACATAGGAAGAAAAATAGACATGTAGTAATATATATAAGGGTAAAAGTGAACTTAGAGGAGAGGATATATGAAAGAAAGAAAATATATATGATAAGTGAGAGAAAGGAAAGACAATTGGACAGGGGACGAAAGGCACACCAGTGCACTTATGTACGCCCCTTACTGGCCTCTTAGGAACTTGGAGAGGTCAATCGTGGAGAGTCTAAGGGAGAAATGTTGGGGGTTAGGGGTTGACACAATTGAGGCCGGTAGTGAGTTCCACGCTTTGATCACTCGATTGTTGAAATCATATTTTTTACAGTCATGTTTGGAGCAGTTCGTATTAAGTTTGAATCTGTTGTGTGCTCTTGTGTTGTTGCGGTTGAAACTGAAGTAGTCATTGACCGGTAGGACGTTGCAGCATATGATTTTGTGGGCAATACTCAAATCATGTTTTAGGCACCGTAGTTCTAGGCTTTCTAGGTCCAGGATTGTTAGTCTATTTTCGTAGGATATTCTGTTTCGAGTGGAGGAGTGAAGGGCTCTTCTGGTGAAATATCTTTGGACATTGTCAAGGGTGTTGATGTCTGAGATGTAGTATGGGTTCCAGACAGATGAGCAGTAGTCTAGGATGGGTCATCATCATCAGTGCTAGTAAGGAGTGAAGTTTGCTCTCAGATTACTAGAATATAAACAGAGAGCACAGCCCATAACAAACAAAGGGAGAAACATGACATTTGTTTTTACAAGTAATCCAATGGCAGAGTCAATTCTTGGTAAAAGTATATTTATTTATTTTATTTATTTTATTTTATTCGATTTATATGCTGCCCTTCATCTCGTGGACTCACAATGATAAAAATAAACACAGTAGATAATAAATACAATTAAAACTTCAATTAATATATACCACAATGATCATTACAGTGCAATAAAAGTCATAGTTTCACTTTATTTTAATTTTTCTCTATGTTTCAAAAATATGCCAGGATATATTTTGCCTGGATTACTGGATCAGAGAATGTCAATTTAAAATCAGTAGTGGAAGTGACTATAGGGAGGAGTCATTGATTGATATAGCCCAGTGTTTCCCAAGCTTGGCAACTTGAAGATATTTGGACTTCAACTCCCAGAATTCCCCAGCCAGCGAACGCTGGCTGGGGAATTCCTGGAGTTGAAGTCCAAATATCTTCAAGTTGCCAAGCTTGGGAAACACTGATATAGCCTACATAAATTGCAAGCAATCTAAAAACCAGCAAATGTGCTGTCAAAGGACATTCAGGAAATCACGATTCAGAACTTCACTGAACCATTAAACTCACTGAGCGCTCTTGGATTAGTCCCTAACTCTTTATACAAAAACTTGCTTGTAGATTTATTAAGTGGGTAAGATAGACAGGGAGGATTATACATGAGGATTTCAACTGCAGGGTGATGCATATGAACAAATGAAGACTGATTCTGTGCTCCTTGGTTAAATGTCAGTCAGCAGCAGCAACAGCAAAAGTACATAATTTCAGATGAATGTAAAGAGAAAAATAAACATTCATTTCAGCACGTAAGTAATTGAAAACTGGAAGGGTGACCGTCTCCCCTGGGATGATCCACTGCATTTGCAAGTATCTGCCTGCCTGTCAAGGACTTCTAGAGAATTCTGTGCATATTAATGAAACCCTAATTAAAGATCTCTGCTTTGGTTATTCCTTTCACTCGGTTTCATCTAGCAAAGTGACCCAAATTTTGTTCATGGAAGAAAACAAAACAGGCTTTCTTTTGTTCAACCATCAATGGCATGAGGATCTGTCTGAAGAGTTCTGAATTCATTAACATTGTGAGCTTTTCCCCCCCTTCTTCTGGCTCTGAATATAAAAAAGCACTTGTTCTTTAGACAAGTCTATATGCCCACATCCATGCAGCCTCATTGCTGAGCAAATGAAATGAACAAGAGGAAAAGAACTACCGTCATGAAAAGAAACAGCTGAATTAAAATAATCGTAATACAATAAAACAACATAAAATAAATCCCAGCATCTGGAAGAAAAGAAAGCCAAAAGGGAAGTGCAGTGGTACCGTGTCTTACGAACTTAATTGGTTCAGGGACGAGGTTTGTAAGGTGAAAAGTTTGTAAGATGAAACAGTGTTTCCCATAGGAATCAATGCAAAAGCGATTAATGAGTGCAAGCCCAAAACTCACCCCTTTTGCCAGCCAAAGTGCCCGTTTTTGCACTGCTGGGATTCCCCTGTGGCTCCCCTCCATGGGAAACCCCCCCTCTGGACTTCCGTGTTTTTGTGATGCTGCAGGGGAATCCCAGCAGTGCAAAAATGAGCACATCGCTGGCAACGGAAGTCCGTAGGTGGGGTTTCCCAGCGAGGGGAGCCTCAGGGAAATTGCAGCATCGCAAAAACACGGAAGTCCTTGAAACCCCACCTCTGGACTTCCTTGTTTTTATGATGCTGCAGGGGAATCCCAGCAGCGCAAAAATGGGCGCATCACTGGCAACAGAAGTCTGGAGGCAGGGCATTCTAGTGGCGGCAGCTTGGTTTTGTAAGGTGAAAATAGTTTGGAAGAAGAGGCAAAAAAATCTTAAACCCCGGGTTTGTATCTCGAAAATTTTGTATGACCAGGGATTTGTAAGACGAGGTATCACTGTATTTGTTAGTCTTCTTCCGTAGACCCTGTGAATTATTGAAAAGTGACAATATTATGTGAATAGCAATCTTTTGCAAGGAACATAGGTTAAGCACCAATTTAGCAATAATTCCTACTGAGTCAATGAAACATGTAAGTCAACGTGCTAGGATTTTGTGGTGTTTTTCTAGGCACCTGCAATTAGGAGTTGAAGTTGGCCAATTGTCTCCTTTGATGCAAAAAGAAAAACCATGAACATCAATTTCAGAAATATCATGTTACTGGCTCTTCTGCCAATAAAATGACATATGGGCTTATGTGTATTACCTTCCAAGAATCTTAAGCTGCTACTTCCTAGAAAAGCTACAACTGATGTTTCTGCATTATTTTCCCCCCTCCCCTTCCCTGAAGAAGAATCCGAAGGGGAAGACCCACCCATTTCTCAAACAAAACTCTAAGACATTCCAGATTGTTCATAGAATTGAACGATTTCACATGTTGAAGAGGGATGAAAACATGTTATTGATTTGGTAAAATTCTTGAAATTTTAATGGACTTCAGTTTAGCAACGATGAACCACAAACTAAGATTTGGGCCAAAGCTAGACATGTAAACTAATTTTGAGTTTTGCTGATGAAATACTCGAATTTCTCATTCTATGTGATGAATACAATGGAATTTTCCACACTCACAAATGAATTATGGTGTCCTGATTTTCTGGATGAAGTAATTACTAGTAAAGCCAGATTCCACTGTAGCGTAAACTGGTATATACTATATTCCCAGTAGAAGAAAAAGGAGCAAAACATATAAAAAGCATATAAAAACTGGTCCAATTTGTTTTGCCACATACTTACCTAAACAAACTATGACTTGCTTCTGCATTTTTATAAAAACAGTAGTCTATTAGAAGTGGAAAAAGGAACCAAGCTGGATTTAGGTGTTATTTTTCTAAACATTTGCTCCAGTAAGCAGGCAGTCTTTCAAAAATGCATGGCCCCATTGAAATCTTTAACTTCACATCAATGAATTTATTAAAACAAGCTTTCTTTTACCAAGTTCTAGATCTTTGCAGGCAGGCAGTGGAAAAGATGGAATGAGAATGAAAAACAATATTTACGGGGGGGGGGGGAGGAAGGGGGTGGTGGAGGAAATCTGGATACTATAAATGGATGCTCCTTAAAGTTAAGGTCATAAGAAGCAAAATGAAAATATCAGGCTTTCAAAGAACATATGTGCACAATGGCTTACAGCCCAGTCTTTCATGGCTATGGCTCCGTGTTAAATAACAGATACTGGGTCAAGTTGCTACAGATTATGATTGAGACGCAAGCCAGCCAATATGATTTTGAAACAATTTGAAATTCACGCTCTTACGGGTAAAGCAAATGTTTTCTTCTAGTGAAAAAGAGTCGCATGATAGGAAATAATTATGATTTTAAAAAATATTCCACAGCAATCTAGAAACCCTCTTTGTGCTAGCAAAAAAATGCTTTTTAAGAAGGCCCCCAACCATAATGGTCTACTTTTAAAAATGAAGATATAAATCAAAACTAAACTTTTGACAAATGGTTCCATCTAATGCCTGTGCTATAAGTGAGTGACGGTTATGTCATTCCTCGGGCTGCAGAAGCTATTACTATCATTACTTTTACTGTTCATTGTCAACAAGAGAAAGAGCTTTTCACATTGTGTCATTTTGTTGGATCAGGTGTATATGAAGCACAGATGGCTTCCTCACCCTATGGAGCTTCACAGGAATTCAGAGTTTGTAAGAGATTTCATGAGAACTTTCTCTAGTTCTCTCTTCTTTCCCCTCCCTCTCCCCCCTCTCTCCTATTGTAATTTCTATGGTTGCCCACTTATATATAGCTACTTCCATGAGATGGATTTGATTTTTAGGATATTTGTCTAGTCCATGAAAATTTGTTTTCAAACACTACAAAGCATTCTTTTTTGAGATGACAGAATGACACAGTGACAATATGCCTTCATGTTTTATGAAACTCTTGCAAATGCCCATAAAGCATCATCAAAAGAACAGTGTGCAGATATACAAGCTTGCTTTGACATCTGCATATTGCTGCTAGAATACAGATGTCAGCAAGAATCCATGGTTGACAACAAGCTGTTGAAAGTAATAATCCATCTTAATCTCAACCCCCAAATTTGAAGAATTAGAAAGTAGATTCAATTTTTTCTTGATATTCAAGGTGTTGGTTATTGGCAATTCAAGGTATTGGTTATTACCTTTGAAGCCCTACATGACTTAGGGCCAGACTATCTTCAGGACCGTCTCCTACCACATACCTCCCAGTGACCGATAGGGGTCTACAGGTTCAGTTTTCTCCGGGTACCGTCAGCTAAATAGTGCTGGCTGGTGGGCCTGTAGGAGAGGGCCTTCTCTGTGACTGCTCCCATCCTTTGGTACCAGCTACCTCTTGAGATTAGGACTGCCCCCATCCTACTAGCCTTCCCTAAAGCCATAAAAACCTGGTTTTCTGGCAGGCCCAGGGTATGCATGATTTTTCTTAAGTGTTTTAATTGTTTGTCTGTTGGTTTTAGATAGTTTTGAACTGTTTTAGGAGGTTTTTTGTTATCTTTTATTCATACTTGGCTGTGAGCCGCCCAGAGTCCTTCAACAGTTGGGCAGCATATAAGTCCAAAGTAAGTAAGTGAGTGAGTGAGTGAGTAAGTAAGTAAGTAAGTAAGTAAGTAAGTAAGTAAGTAAGTAAACAAACAAACAAACAAACAAGCATGCATGCATATAATTTTGTTTTTTCTTGAGCTACTTATGTAAGAAGCAAGTGAGAAAGACCGCCTGAAATTTAGAGTTTATAACGGCAATTGTCCATATAGTTTTCCCAAGACATCTCTTTGGTTTTGTGCTTCTTGGTGAATGAAATTTTCCTGATCCTGCTTTTTTCCACCAACACAATTCCCGATCCTGATTGGGGGAGAAGAAGTTGTCCAAATTTACATGGATATTTGGAAGATCATTGTCCATTACACCATCGTGTTGGAGAAGTAATATCTCATTAAAAAATGATATTGGTCCAGCTGATCTGGCTGGTAGCACCTTGTAAGGTTCCCTTTCCAGAGTTACAGGAGAAGATGGTCAACAGTTTTGAAAGTGGAATATGCACCAAGGGTAGATAAAGTGGCAAAATCATCTTCTAGGAGAAGGGAAATTGTGACTCCAAACCTCCACCACTTTGTGGCTATATTCATCATTGGAAAAGGCTTCAGGAGTAAACCTTGAGGCAATATCTGGAGCCAGAGTCCCGGAAGCAGTTCATGACTGTGTACGGCCATGTTTTGATAACTCCTGCGACACAGTTTGAACCAATCGTATTGGCTTTGCCATTCCATTGGATTATTTCAGAGACTTGGAGAGTCTGCTCTTCGGGTTACAGTCTACCCTCCATACTAACCTACCCAGCCCTTGTGCTCTGAAGAGGATACTCCAGCTTTGCATAGAGCATTTTAGGAACTCTTTCCAGAGCACAATACCATAGTCTTTCGAGACTGAAGGATGCCAATGAATGAATGGTGAATGAAACCAGCCATTTGTAAAATCTACTTGCTTTCCCATCTTCAACATCTGTCAACTGTCCAATTGTCTTTCCTTTCTTTCACCTATCATATATATTCTCTTCCTTTCATATATATCCTCTCCTCTAAATTCACTTTTACCCTTATATATATTACCACGTGTCTATTTTTCTTCCTATGTATTTGTGTATTGGACAAATGAATAAATACATAAATAAATAAACTCTACCAGGTAAGATAGAAGGAAGGGAAAGAAAATTAAACCTAAAACTACACCAACTTGTGGCTTTGCAATAAATAGCAATAGCGATCCAGATTAGTGTGGGATTAATACATGGTTTATTATAGGTTTCCCAGTGACCATTTATGACCAGGTTTCCTCTAACAAAGTATGAATGAAAAGTGTTAGATTGAGGTTCCCATCATCCTAAATTATGTGAACACGTCAAGTGGAATAATAGAGGTAGCCTACATCTGATTACCAGATTGTGAAAGGCTAGTAATTATCATATCATGGGTACTGTTTTTCTTCATTTTTCTGTGGAGGGAAAAAATTATCTTGTGTTGGTAAAAGTTTGATATCTCCAGAAATATTAGAATATGCTTCTTACTGTGATTCAGTTCACAAGTATTACAGTTCTACAGCAGTTTATTGTGTTGAATAAAACATAAATGTGTACATCATAAAGTTTGGGAATTATTCTGTGTAAGGCATAGATATTGTCATGTTGAACTTGGATTTTCATGAAGCTACCCCCCCCCCCCCACACACACACATACACCTTTAGGAAATTTGCACTTCCTATTTTGTGGGAATGAGATATTTTAGTGGTGAAGGAAAAGAATGAGATTGGTCAGGATTCTCTGTGTTTCAATGACAGCAGCATCTAATTAAATCCAGTCATACGACTTTCTTAAATCACAAATAATTGTGGACTGCCTGAATATTTTATGATTGAGCCAGTGGCACTGAAAGTAAATTCTAAGATAAATAGGTTTAACCACCCCATCACTTTAAAAGTGACAGTTACTATTGCTTTTTAACTAGGTATTATTACATTATCATATAGCTACCTCTATTATGTGGGTGGCAAGAAATGGAGGTAGTGACAGATTTTATTTTCCTGGGCTCCAAGATCACCGCAGATGAGGACTACAGCTAAGAAATTAAAAGACACTTGCTCCTGGGGAGGAAAGCTATAGCAAATTTAGATAGCATACTAAAAAACAGAGGCATTACCTTGCCAGCAAAAGTGTTTATAGTCAAGGCTATGGTTTTCTCAGTTGCAATGTATGGTTGTGGAAGTTGGACCATAAGAAAAGCCAAAGAATTGCGGCTTTTGAATTATGGAGAAGACTCCTATAAGTCCCCCAGACTGCAAGGAAATCAAACTGGTTAGTCCTAGAGGAGATCAACCTTTCTGCTCTTTAGAAGGCCAGATCCTGAAGATGAAGCTCAAGTACTTTGGCCACCTAATGAGAAGGAAGGACTCACTGGAGAAGAGCTTAATGCTGGGAAATATTGAGGGCAAAAGAAGAAAGGAAATGAGGTGGCTGGATGGAGTCACTGAAGCAGTAGGTGTGAGCTTAAATGGACTCCAGAGGATGGTAGAGGGCAGATAGGCCTGGAGGAATGTTGTCCATGGGGTCCTGATGGGTCAGACATGACTTCACAACTAACAACAAATTATGTGAGTTCAAAACATCCTTGATTATAATTTTTGAAAGAAGGGATCAGCTACTTCTGATTCTCAAGCTATTGTCATATTGCAGATTTCATCATCTCTTATTACGGCCCATCTTGTTTATACTGGTAGGAACAACAGTTAATCCACGCTTATTGATTAATCTGGATTATCAATAGGGATTTTTTTTTCATATTGTGAGTAGTGTTGGGCGAACTGAACCCGCACAATTCCGGTCCGTACCGAATTTTGTGGTGTTCGGCATGCCGAACCCGAACCTGATTTTTTTTAAAAAAAAATCGTGCTTTGGTTTGGCATTCGTGCCGAACAACGCGAAAGCCACCGCACGGCTGTCATCTGCTGAGAAGAGGAGGAGGAGCCAGGCACCGGTGGAGGCAGAGGAAAGTGAACACCGGGGAGCTGTCGGCCGGTCGGGAGGCACAAAAGGAGCTGGGGAATCCCATGAAGAGATTCCGGGGGCAGAGCTTTGACGTCACGTATGCCGGCAGGTTGCTAAGGATGCCAAGGTGATCACTTCCTGGATTCCATCCTCCCTCCATTATTCTACTGCCACCCCTGGAATCCAGGAAATGATCACCTTGGTGTCCTTAGCAACCTGCCAGTATACGTGACGTCAAAGCTCTGCCCCCAGAATCCCATCGTTTTTTATTTTAATGGATTTTTTTCATTTTATTTATTTTTATTTTTACGAAAAAGGACGCCGCAGCAGCGCCACAAGCAAAGGGAGGTCCTTTCATGTAAATTTTTTTTTTATTTTTACGTGAAAGCACCTCCCTTTGCTTGCGGCACTGCTGTGGTGTCCTTTTTCATAAAAATAAAAATAAATAAAAAGAAAAAATCCATTAAAATAAAAAACCATGGGATTCCGGGGGCGGAGCTTTGGCGCCACGGACCGTTCGGGTTTGGGTTCAGCTGAATTTTGCGTGAAGTTCGTCCAAACCTGCCAAACCCAAACACCGTTGGGTTCGCCCATCACTAATTGTGAGTGCTGGTACAATTCCACTCTATGTACTGGATTCACTTCAAGAAGACATGTAAGGGATTACACTGTTAGACTTTTAAGATATGAAAACTTTCTTATATGTGTGTAATTATCAGGTCATAGAATACTTTTATGAAGTTTATGAAGGATTAATAGGATTTCTTGAATACTTCATTCACTTTGCTCAATAATAACTGAAATTCTTGCTTTTTCTTTTCTGGGAATCTTGGATTTGGCAGTTTGAATAACCACACTGCATTCTTTTGGTTTTGATTACCTTTAGCAGGTCTTTGTCTTGTCAGGTTAGAGCAGCTGGAGAGGTAGGTGTGGCTGCAATTGGGAAATCTAACAAAGGTGTGTTGTATATTCAGTTGGCCCAAAGCACATTGTGTGGATGGATATTAATCTGGTTTCTGGCTATACAGTATCTATAATTATGGTGCACAATCCATGCTGAAGCAATTCTTTACAAAGTCAACGTAAAATAACAAAATAATTTTTAAGCAATCAGAATAATTAGAATAGTCTTTTATTATAATAATATAAAAAGTGAGTAGTTCTCTCTATATTTTTCAACAGTATACAAGAGGAATGACTTCTGGAGAACAAATGAAGAACTGAACATGGCTTTGTGTACAATTAAGCCAAAGAATGCTGTGGAATGAGGAATGAAGTGCACCAGCTCTTCATAATTCCTCTCCAAAGAAGGAGAGGATTTGAGATTCCCCACAAGTTCTCCATACAGTTGCTTCTAATGAGAAGACCTTAGAACAGAGGTCTCTGGCAGGTTTGATGCTAAGAAAAACTCCTTTCATTCAAACCACAGTCAGTATCTTTTGAAAAGACACTGGGTTGTCATAATTCCCCTCCTAATCATTTTCAGAAGTTGCTTGCTAAATGCAAATCAGCTATTAAGAACTTTTGGGTTGATACATTTTATAGCACCAGGTAAGCTTTGCTTAATCCTTAGTGAAAGAAGTTTTAAAAGCAAGTTTAAGGACCTTTTTAAAATTTCTTTTGGAATGAACAGAATAATGGTGATTAGACCTTCGCTTTTGGGTTCAGATAAATTTGAAATAAGATTTTGTAATTCATTATAATAATTCTTCCTGTGGAAAAATGCTTTTGTTTTCAATTCTTAAAAAGAAACTATGATGGAATGGGACTTAGAAGGTTGGACACTAGAGGGAACCATACGAAACTAAAGATTAAAATTAAATGTGAGGAACACTTAAATCCGACTTATTTATTTATTTATTTATTTATTTATTTATTCATTGTTCATTCATTTATTCATTTGTTTATTTTATTTATATAAAATAATTTCTTAATCACCCATCTCATTCAGAAAGATGGATAATAATACAGACTGAAGCAAAATATCTTAAAACTTTAAATATGTTGAAGGTCATAATGGAACTACTGGAATTAACCAGTAGTTAATTTAAAAAGTGTTTGCATTGTGTCTAAAACATGTTATGGAAGAGGAACAAGTTTTACAGGACAAGACTGAGACTCATTTGAAATTGGATTTAAAAATGACAGGCTGCTAGAATGATATGGAAAAAGATGCTATGCTGGCTATGCACATGAAATCAGCTGATCTCTTAATAATTAAAAAAGATACACAAAGAACAAACCCAGAAGAGTGATCCAAAAAGGTAACTATATTGTCCTTAAAAAAATTGTTATAGTTTTGAAAAAAAATGCGATAAGGATCAAAGAGAAAATGAAGAGACACCATATTATAGGACATTATTTAAAAATATTAAAAATCTAAATTGTTGAAAGTTAAAGGATTTTATTGGTTTATTTGATTGAGTTTATAATACATATTGTTATTTCTAATCCTTAATGACATTTTGCTCACCAGAACTGAATGATGAGGTTTTACGAATTTATTTATAAAGAGATGATACCGTGTTTCCCCGAAAGTAAGACAGTGTCTTACTTTCTTTTTATCCCCAAAAGCCCCACTATGTCTTACTTTCGGGGTATGTCTTATATTGGAAAAAAATTATCGATTTTTTTTGTTTTAACCATAAAATTAACATTTAGACGCGGTGATGTATGGAGGGGGGGCGGCGCGGAAGTGGGCAGGAGGCGGCGCTCATTAAGATCAGAGGGAGGTGGCAGACGCAGCAACGTATGGAGAGGGGGACGGTGCGGACGTGGGCAGGAGGCGGCGCGCAGCTAGATGAGAGGGAGGCGGCAATACCCCTGTGTTTCCCCGAAAGTAAGACATATGTCTTACTTTCGGGGTACGGCTTATATTAGCCAACCCCCCTGAAACCCCCGATACGTCTTACAATCGGGGGTGTCTTACTATTGGGGAAACAGGGTATATAGAACAAGCATGCCATAGTTAATAGATAACTATCTATGTGCATTTAAGAACACTACTGAAACTGAATACGTTCTATATGTTGTTTAAATTTATATGTTCATTTGTCTGTTTATCTTGTTTTTTCTTTTTTTTCTTTGAATGTTGTTTATTTTTTTCTTTCCTTTCTATTTTTATATGTTCTTAATAAAGATTTTTTTTAAAAAAAAGAACAAGTATGCCATATTTGTTCTATTTTAAGAAGCAATTAAATTACAGTTTTTTATACTTGTGATGAGGGGGAAAGTAATTGTATATTGATTTTCTTTTGTATATTCTTGCTTTTTTCCTTTCCTTTCCTATTTCTTTTCTATTTCTCTTTTCCATTTTATTCTTTTATTTTATGTGGTTTGTATCAGTTTTTTTAATTTTTTAAAAATACAATTCTTAACAAAAAAATTGCTATTTAAAAGGAAGAGAAGGAAGAATGACTTTTAACATTTCTTGTGACTTCCTGCAGTCCTTATAACCTCTTCTGGAGAATTTGGACCCTCTATGGAGCAAAAATGGAAGATGACCAATAAAGGAGAATATTTGTAGTTCTGGGTTGACATGAGGGGTCCTGAGCTTGGGTTTTGTTTTTGTTTTGCAGATGCTTCATTATCCAAACTAGGTAACATCATCACTGCTAGTCCTTTTATACACTGATGACGCTACCAAGTTTGGGGAATGAAACATCTGCAATAAAACAAACAAGCTCAGAAAACACCAGGGACCCCCCTCAATTGAGGAAGAGTTAGAGGAAAAAGGATAATTAATTACCAAAAATCAACTCCCTCTTTCTTTTTTCATGATGGATGACATTTAATCTAGCAGGCGCAGATTACTTGGATCTTCTCCAGTGTTATAACATAAGCAATAGCCAAGCACCCTATTTATTTCCAATGTATTTGTTATGCTTCCTGCTTAAAGCTATTTATTTCATAAATATTATAGGAGAGGAGTGATGTCAATGTTGAACTTTGATGAATTTTTAAAAAATGTTAACTCTAGCTCTTGCTCATTATTTGGACCTATATTTCAATTTGGAGAAGATTCTTTGTACAGAGGGAAACATGCTCCAGCTCACATTATTAACGTCTTGCTCTGTTCAATCTTTTTCTTTAAGGTTTGAGAGACAGTATGCATGCTCAGAGTATGGAGTGGGAAGAAGGACAAAAAACTATTGAGATAATTCACTCACTGCCTATCCTTATGTTAGAAAAGGGGTGTCAAACTGGCAGCCTGCGGGCAGAATACATCATATGCAGGCCACACCCACTCCAGCTCCGTGAATGAGAAAAATGTCATGAAAATGTGATGGCAACGTGACAGAGAGTTTGACACCCCTTTGTATTTTAGAACATTTATATAAAGTTATATTGATTTCAAAGGGTTTCTCTATATAATAACCAGTATTTCAATTTAATTTACTCTCAGAACTAAAATGCTACTGGTTGATTATTGTTGTGGTTAGCTCTGCCCCAGCTCCTGTCCCAAGCGCTGTGGATGTGGGGGACACATCCTGTTTTGCTCCCGGTGGAATCTGCTGATGAAGGCTCCTCTGACCAAGAAGACATGAATGACAGGGAGGAGGAGAATGTGGCAGACAGCTCAGAAGGAGATCAATTATCTAGCTCCTCCTTGGATTCGGAACAAGAGTTAATGATACAGCCACGTATGCGAAGAGCGATGCATAGGCAGCAATAACTGAGAGATTATTATCAAAGAAAATGAGGCCACCTGTGGTTGGGTGGGGCTGTGGTAATTAGTGAGGCTGCTATAAATAGCAGCCTGTGGGTTTGGCCATTGTGGAGGATTATCTGATTGTTGTGTTTCATGCCTGCCTTGCTGACTTCGACAGTTGTGTGCTGATTTCCCCCCGCTTAAACCAGAGCAAAGTGTGTTTCACTTTGTGAAAGAAGAAGGACTGTGAATTGCCTCACAGCTGCAATCTAAGTATCACAGAACTAATAAGGGACTTGTACAAATTACCAGTTTGTTTGGAGACGAGTGCCCTTTGCTATACAAAAAGAGTGCTTAGTTTATTTGAATTTTCGGTATAAAGAACATTGTTTTGAATTTTCAAACGTGTGTGTGTCTGAAATTTGTATCTGTGAATTTTCGGGAGGATTCTACCAGAGAGCTCGACAGAACAATTATTATCTAATTTTATTAAAAAAATGATTTAAAAATCACACTGAAACTACTTCTCTGAATTTATTAACAATACTTCAAATTATCTCTATGTCAAATTATCTCTACATGGGGCTTCTCTTGAAGAGTGTTTGGAGACTACAGTTGGTCCACCACTGATAACACCACTGATAGCACAACTACCCTACAAAAAGACCTACATTCAGTTTCTGACTGGTCCAACACATGGCAACTTCAAATCTCAACCAGCAAATGCTCTGTCCTACACATCGGCAAAAAGAATCAGAACTTAAAATACAAACTTAATAAACAAATTATCACAGATAATCCCCACTTGGTTAAGGACCTCGGGATACTAATAACTAAAGATCTAAGTGCCAAAGCCCACTGCAACAACATCGCTAAGAAGGCCTCAAGAGTTGTTAATCTAATCCTACGTAGCTTCTGCTCTGGCAATCTCACACTACTTACCAGAGCTTACAAAACCTTCGCCAGACCCATCCTCGAATATAGCTCATCTGTTTGGAACCCATATCGCATACTCTACTGCTGTAAAATTCTACATGGAAATGAGATTATCCATTATTTCTGTAATCCCATGTAGGCCATTTTAGATTCATACATTTAGTACAAAAATCTGGAAAGGATTAAAAAGATAGCCGGTAATTGATTCAGTTCTTCATTTTTAAAAGAACAGGTCTTTGCAAAGGTCTGGTATGTAACAGAGACAAATAAACAAAAACATGCATATATAACTGTTTCTAATTTATATAGCAGGAAGTTTGGAAACAATGTACTTGTGGTTACTTAGATTGACTTATTTGAATAATTTATATTTAAATTAATAGTATATTTATTTAATTGCATGCTTAATTATTGCAAACATATTCTCAATGATCTATTCTTCTCAGTGATAATGATTTTTTTAAAAAAAGTCTTGATTTTATTTAAAAAAGTAAAGTAAGGGAAGAGAGGGTAGGGGAGAGAAATTCCAACATGAATTCGTAAAAATGATCCATTGTTTTCAATTAGTTCTGTTTTATTTTCAGGACTTTTCAAGGAGCGAGTAAGATTAGTTGGCCAAAGAAATAATTGAAGAGTCAGGATCTGCTGACTCTACAGATTAGATTTATTGGATTTATATGCCGCCCCTCTATAGCCCACAGAAGAGGTCTTTAATTCACGTATTAGGTACAGTGGCCAATCAGATGTCAATTCTGGACATAGCCAAAAGTACTAGTAGAACCAGAACTGTTTATTTTCTTCTTCTTGGTGGTTTGTTTATGCCTGGCTTTGCATCTACAATGATTGTGTTTTTAGGCAATATCTTTATTTTATCAAGTTCTAGTATTTCCCACTACCATTTTCTCAGTGTTTCATCTTTGCCTCCCAGAGATTATATATAGGACTAACATTTTCACATACATCAAGAGGGAAAATATTAAAATATACCTCATCTTGTTTCAGTCCTTAACTTCTTTTTTTTTTTGGCAGTATGTTGCCACAGGACATAACTTCATTTCAAATAAGCATTTTATCCTGGATCAATTCCCTCATCCTTGAACCAGACTTCAAACTAAGTTTTGGTTAACCATGCCAAATACAAAACAAGCATGGCTTCTTGATTGGTTTTGGCTCAAGCAGTTGAGGGAAAAGGGGGCAGGGAGTGAAAGATATTCTATGCTATGAAGAAAAGAAAGGAAAAACAACCATTTCCAAGAACTAAAGAAAGCGAAGAATGTTGTAAAAGATAATAGGTACCTCTAAACTATATATATTCACACACACACACACACTCCTTCTCTTTCTCTGTCTCTGTTCTCTCTCTGTCTCTCTCTTTATCTATCTATCTATCTATCTATCTATCATCTATCTATCTATCTATCTATCTATCTATCTATCTATCTATCTATCTATCTTTCTATCTATCTATCTATCTATCTATCTATCTATCATCTATCTATCTATCTATCTATCTATCTATCTATCTATCTATCTATCTATGTCTATCTATCTATCTATCTATCTATCTATCTATCTATCTATCTATCTATCTATCTATCATATCTGTCTGTCCCTCTGTCTGTCCATTCATCCATCCATCTAATATTTCACACTGTTCAGTACTAGGAACATTCTCCTCTGAAAAATCCCGATTTTTCATTATAAACTGGTTTCTAAGTTATATAGTATAGAGAAAGTAGTATTCCATTTGTATGACGGACACCACTCAGCTAGTTTTTAAGAAATCTGTTAAGACCTGGTTTTTCCTCTTGACATCAAGGGCCTTTTGAGCAGAGAACCCTTTTGGATATTCTATTATAGTACTTAGAAATCATTTTTATATATTTTTTATTTTATATATAACAGTGTTATAGGGTACAGTTTGGGGGGGAGGGCTATTGTTTTTTATATATATATATTTATGTCTCTGGTTAAATACAACCCAGAGTTGTTGCATTGTTTGGGTTATGCAACCTTTTATATGTAATAAACTGATACATTTATTCCTTATATATGACCGGAAAAGCTTTGCTAACATCATTTTTTTCTCATGTAAGCAAGTTGTGCTTGCACAAGTTCCTTACCTGTAGTTATCAAGGGAAAGACTTGTCTATTCATGTAATAATATGAGATTAATGTGGAATCATGAGAAATTCTGAATAAAACAAGTTAACTTATTTTAAAAATTACTCTGAGCAGCAATACATTGGAACAGAGCGGGGGAGGGGGGAATCAAAGTGTGCCAAGATGCAATTTTAAGATATGTTGTTCAAATAGAATCAAAAGAAGAAAAGTCCCAAGGTACCCTTTATATTAAAGATAAAGAGCTCCTACTAGCCTGAAAGAAGACACAACATTTGCTATATTGGATCTTGCTTTTTGAAGCTTGTTTCAATCAAATCTCCTTTAAGGTACAAAGCAGCTTAACTGTTGCACTTATTTATTTTTATTATTTTTATTTATTTATTTATTTATTTTGCCCAATACATAATACACATTGAAGAGAAAGATGTGTAATAATATAAGTAAAGAAAAGAATAGAAGAAAAGATATAAAAGTATAGGCGAACATATTAGAAAGGAAGAAAAGATAAATGAGATAAGGAGAGACAATTGGACAGGGGAAATGTTGAAAAGGAAAAAAGACTTGAAAATTTGGAATCTGTCAGCATCATATGACACACATTTTATTTGTAAATCTGTTCTACTGAATGTATTTTGACTGCTTTCCTAGTAAGCATGTTTCTAAATATATATACAGTGGGATTTACTGTGGAATAATATTTAATTTAATTTAATATAATTTATTCAATTTCTATGCTGCCCAATCCCTTAGGACTCAGGGCAGCTTACAACAATAAAAACAATACAGTAGTACAATAATAAAAAGAAGTCAAATATTAACAATAATTACCTTAATCATTTTTAATACAGGATCCTTCCTGAATGAAGAATTGTTGATCAATATGGGTTGAGTGAAACGTAAAGCTCTTCCTGATGTATAGTATAACTTTGCTGAAGCTTTTTTAAAAAAATGAAATAAAAAAAGTTTTTTTTACTCGGTGCTTAATTGCAGCTTCCCAATGGAATAGATGGGTTTCCATTTTTTTAAAAAAATTATATATTTATTTCCTTCACCCTTTCTTACCAATGTATCCACAAATCAGAACTGCAACAGTCTCATAAATGAAGAGGCTAGGTATAGTTGCCTGGAATGAATCAGTCTTTGAAATGTTGAAAAGGAAAAAAGAGTTTTGATTACTGTCTTTTGGAAGGACCTATCCTTGTATCTCAATATAACTCTAAGTCTAAAGAAGACCTCTCTGTTTTCTTCTGCCATGTTTTTAACTCTTTAATGCAGATATAACCCTAGAGTAGTCCGCGAACCCATTCTTAGGTCTTTCTTGTTCCTCTGCTTGGGAATGGCTGAAAAATGCTAAGTGCTTTTAAGGTCAACCCACATATATTATTCTTCAACAATAGTTAAATAAATGCCTGCAGAATATTCCCTCCAAGGCCTCTTGCTTTATTTACATAAGCAAACACAAGTAGGCAACTGCCACACAGATACCCCTCCGAAAAAGGACCACATGCCAAGCACTTACTTTAGAAATATGAAAGCAAACATAATGTTATCATCACTAAACAGACATCTGCTCAAACACTTTCCAACAATCTCCACTGTGTTTCGTATCTTGTGTTTACTATATGCCTCTCTCTCTGAAAACGAAATGGAATGGTGACCTACGCAGAATTACAATAAAGGAAATGACTGATGAGTGAGATTAGAAAAATTGATTTTTCAAATGTGGGGCACAAAAGGTACAAACCCAGACCTTTCTTTTTTTTCCCCTATGGGGGAAAGTCAGATGTCAATGTTCAGTATGTGTCCCGTAGCTGTGCATCTTTCTGTCTGATGTATTAGCATGAGGGCTGAATTGAAAATGATTGTAAGTTTACTTATGTGTTGAAAGACCTTATGCTTCTCCCTACCCTTTGTCATCATTGGCCTTCAGATGAAGGATAGGAATTTACAGGTTAATACTACGGCTGTTACATGAAGATTGCTGAAAAACATTTTCCAGATCAGTAGGCCAATGGCTGGACTGAAGCAATTTCAATTCAATAATTGGATTTAGGAAATCAATACATGCTGTCCTGCTGAGATATTCAATTTTGTCCTCCTCTCCTACCTAGGTATCTTAAAGTCATCTGTATTGGTGTGCTCACCCTTAAGCAGTCACAAGCCATTCTGTTATACAGTGTTCCCTCGATTTTCGCGGGTTCAAACTTCGCGAAAAGTCTATACCACGTTTTTTCAAAAATATTAATTAAAAAATACTTTGCGGTTTTTTTCTCTATACCATGGTTTTTCCTGCCCGATGAGGTCATATGTCATTGCCATACTTTCATCCGCCTTTAATAAATATTTTTTAATAAACTTTAATAAAAAACATGGTGAGTAATAATCTAAATGGTTGCTAAGGGAATGGGAAATGGTAATTTAGAGGTTTACAGTGTTAAGGGATGGCTTGTGATACTGTTTATAGCCCAAAATAGTGTATTTACTTCCGCATCTCTACTTCACGGAAATTCAACTTTTGCGGGCGGTCTCGGAACGCATCCCCCCCGAAAATTGAGGGAACACTGTATAGGTAAATTCTAATACATTTCACTGACCATGACTTTTCAGTCCCAGGTGACCTCTACGGATGGGATCAGGCTACCATACTAGCCACTTTGGATGGTGCAAGCACCCCTTCCTCTCTGATCCCTGAGACATGCAACTGTCATTTAGGGCCACCCTGCTCTGGGAAGAGGAAATCGAAATGAAACTTTGTTTGTTTTGTCAAGTATGTATTGGTTGTTTACAAAGACAAACTAATCGAAGAATAAACGCACACATTGCAGAACATAAAAATACAGTTAAAAAAGAAGAAAAAACTTCCTCCCTTTTTCAGCACATTAAAAAAACAGGACATGAAATTGACTTCGAAAAAACTAAATTACTCTCCAAAACAGAACACGTATATAAAAGAATAATCATGGAAGCCATAGAAATAGAAAAACACCCCCTCAGTATGAATAAACGTGATGACACGTCCCGCCTACCAGAAATTTGGAAACCAGCCCTAAACAAAAAAACATATAATCATCACCATGTCAATCCTTCAACTAAATGTGATTCCACCAACCAATTAAATCATTAAAACATAGCCACCCAATCTATTTGCTACATTCAAACCAAATCTCCACCCCCACCACTATTTATAAGGAACAAATGGCAGTTGCAAACAAACTATATTTACAGCAGCACGAAGCTTACAACTTCAGCCTGATGATGGTGAATGTGATTTCACCGAAACGTCGCATAGACATGCAAAATATTACATGGGGCAAAACCCGAACTCAGAACAATCTACAGACATAACAATGTTTATATACATGATACTAGTAAGAGAGAAACAATAGGATGCAACGGTAGGCACGCTGGTGCACTTATGCATGCCCCTTAGTGTCTCCATAGTATCTCTCCATAGTATCAGCTCAGAGACCTAGATCAGTCCAAACACTAGTCAGTTGTCAGTCTGGCTACATCATATATAAGTTCCAAATATGAGCAAAATAAGAATGAAAATGTAAATTATGTTAATCTTATATATTAACTGGATATATTCATGAAAATCACTTTTTATAGTCACAGCATTAGGTTTTTACCTTTGTGATGTGTACCACCTACAGTTCACACTTTGGAAATGCTCATTTATGTCCTATGTGTTATGTTTGTTTGTTTGTTTCTTTTTTATAATCAATAAAAATTAATTTTAAAAAATGTGCCAGGAAAAGAGGACTCGTGCTATTCTCCCTTTACCTATCACCTGTTATTTCTTTGGACTATTTTTGGAACCTATGGTTACTATTATTCAAGAAGAGTGCTAAAGACCATGGGTGTACACTGATCCCCACTTCTTTCAGAACCTGTTATGTTGTCTTCTACTCAGGTTGATATGGCCTATCAAGTTGGAGATTAGCCAGAAATAAATGAATTAAAGAACCTCTCTTCCCCTAACTGCTGCCATCCCTCCCAGTTTTATTCCTGAGGTTGGGAGAGAGTTGGCAGGTGAATGGGAAAAAGTTTTGACAAGCAGATAAACCCATGGGACTACTTCTTTGTCAACTATCATTTGCACATAATTATTTTGTGGTTAGTAGATAGTTTTCTCCTTGACTGGTGGTGTTGAGAAGGTGATGGTGTGGAACATATTGTCATTTGATTAATACACAGTCCTTGCTGTTAAATCAAATGGTAAAGGTATATTAGCCAAGAAAAGAAGGGATTGGAAAATGTGGACAGTAAAATATATGCTAGTTAAGTACAGTGATACCTCGTCTTACAAACCCCTCATCATACAAACTTTTCAAGATGCAAACCCGGGGTTTAAGATTTTTTTGCCTCTTCTTCCAAACTATTTTCACCTTAGAAACCCAAGCCGCCGCCACTGGGAAGCCCTGCCTCTGGATTTCTGTTGCCAGCAAAGCGCCCATTTTTGCACTGCTGGGATTCCCCTGAGGCTCCCCTCCATGGGAAACACCATCTCCGGACTTCCGTATTTTTGCGATGCTGCAATTTTGCTGAGGCTCCCCTCGCTGGGAAACCCCACCTCCGGACTTCTGTTGCCAGTGAAGCACCCGTTTTTGCGCTTCTGGGATTCCCCTGCTGGAATTCCCCAGCAGCATCACAAAAACACAGAAGTCTGGAGGTGGGGTTTCCAATGGAGGGGAGCCTCAGGGGTATCCCAGCAGCGCAAAAATGGGCGGTTTGGCTTGCAAAAGGGGTGAGTTTTGGGCTTGCATGCATTAATCGCTTTTCCATTGATTCCTATGGGAAACATTGTTTCATCTTACAAACTTTTCATCTTACATATCTCGTCCCAGAACCAATTAAGTTCGTAAGATGAGGTATCACTGTATTGTTCTGGAATAAGATGAGACAAGAACACTTTAACTAATCCCCTGAGTTTACAGACCATCTCCTGTTCAAGAAGAACCAGATCCATTTAGTCTTACTGCCTTCAGATTGATATCTTCACTTGGGAATGAAGGGGGCATGACAGGATTCACCCTTCAAAAAGAAAATACACCAAACAGGAGGGAGGGAGGGAGGGAGAGAGAGAGAGAGAAAGAGAGTGTCAATCAGTCAGTCAGACAGAATGAAAGAAAGAGAGAGAGAAAAACACGCACACACAAACACACAGAAATAGAAACCAATTTCCCGTAAATTCACCACATACCACTTGAGGACTATAGCATATAAGAATTGCTGAAGGGACTCTCCATCTCAGTTGTTTTCTACTTTACCACACCTTGGCAAAAAGGTGTGGAGTGCATGTATGTGCGCACGTGCATGTACACACACACACACACTCTGAATATACCTTTTTTTAAATAATTTTTTAAAATTAATTTTAAATGTTAAAACATACAAACTACATACATACAACATAAAAACACATGAATATACCATACTTCAGAAATTGAGGAATTTGGAACTTCTGGAGGATAATTCTGTGGAGGGCAAAAATATTTCCATTCCTTTCAATCCACACCAAGTGGGAAGGATGTTGGAAACTTATGTGAACCAGCTGGCAGCAGCTTCAAACTATTTGTTGTTGTTCGTATGAATGTAAGTATGAAACAAGGACCGTATAATGCTTCATAAATAAACAGAGGCCTGCTAGTCTTTCCTTCGGATTGCCGGGTCCTTTTATTTCTACTTCTAACCACAGACGTGTGTGGGGTTTGCCAAATTGTGAATATAATATGATCTGAAAGTTTCAACCTAAAGGAACCTATTTCTTCTTTCTTGGCCACAATGATAAACAGCACTTTGGCTAAATTGTGACATGTTGGCATGGCACATGATTTCATTTCAAAATAAAACAATACCAAAGCAAGTTCAAGATTCTGACATTGACAAACATAGGTAAATATGATATCTGGCTGTAGCCTTTAGATGTGATATGGATGCTAGTTCTGACAGTCAGTGACAGTTCAAAGGCAAATTTGGAAGGATGTAGAATTCTTGGAATTTTATTACTGTATATAAGGCATATACATTATAAGAGCAGAGGACTTATAAAATGCCACAGCCTGGCTATGTACCACTCAAGTTCTAGATTTTTAAAGGGAAATGAAGCTACTTACTGGTAAAGGTTCATGTTGGAATGCAGAAAAAAAGGCAGATTTTTAGTATATTCAGAATAATATTAAACAGGATTCCATTATGGAAAGCTAATAAGAAATGGAAATCAAATTAGATGGATGTTCCTATTAAAAGAAGAAGAATGTTTTTTTTTTAAAAAAAAAAACAATTCCAAAGAAAGATAGCTAGAATGCCCAGAAATCTCGAGTGAAGATATGCAACTTTTTTAAAAAAGATGTAGGAGGAAGAAAAAGGGACAGTTCCCAAAGGAAAAATAGGCAACCAGTGTAGGGATATTGTCTATAAATCTGGTGCCAGAAGAGTGTACTGATGTAGTAATAGATGCTAACAAAAAGGCTACCTTTGAAAAGTGTTCGGAAACTTCAGATCGTGCAGAATGCAGCTGCGAGAGCATTCATGGGCTTCCAAAGGTATGCCCATGTTACACCAACACTCCGCAGTCTGCATTGGTTGCCGATTAATTTCCGGTCACAATTCAAAGTGTTGGTTATGACCTATAAAGCCCTTCATGGCATCGGACTAGAATATCTCCGAGACCGCCTTCTGCTGCACGAATCCCAGCGACCGATTAGGTCCCACAGAATGGGCCTTCTCCGGGTCTCGTCAACTAAACAATGTCGGTTGGCGGGCCCCAGGGAAAGAGCCTTTTCTGTGGCGGCCCTGACTCTCTGGAAACAACTCCCCCCAGAGATTAGAACTGCCCCTACCCTCCTTGCCTTTCATAAACTCCTCAAAACCCTTTGTCGTCAGGCATGGGAGAATTGAGACATCTCCCCCAGGCCTATACAATTTATGTATGGTATGTTTGTATGTATGTCTGCTTAATAATGGGTTTTTAAAAATATTTTAAATTGTAAATTATTAGATTTTTTATGAATTGTTTTACGGAGAGGGGCGGCATACAAATCTAATAAACAAACAAACAAACAAACAAATAAATAAATGAATGAACGAACGAACGAACAAACAAACAAACAAACAAACAAACAAACAAACAAACTGTTAGGATACAAGCAACAAGTTACAGTTATACAGTCATAAAGGAATATACTGGTAGGTTGCTTGTTGAAAATGGCAAAATACTAATAGAGTATGTTCACCTATACCTTGTTCACCTATACCTTCTCTACCTATACCTCTCTCACCACCCCAAAAGACTATGTCTGGGGGTGACATGAGCCTCTGTAAAGAAAAACAGCAAGCAAGACTGAAGCCTGAGATTGATAGAAACATGTTCAGAGATATCCCTTTACTTTGAATGAGTTCAAGTCTCCATAGCCAGCTAAACAGCATTCTTCACTGCTGAATGAACTGATTCTGGCTGAAAAATTAGGGATTATATTTAAGACATTCTGAAAAAGGTATATTGCCAAATGATTGAAGACAAGTGTCCCTATTTTGCTAAAGAAGAAAAAAAGGGCTCCAAGGAATCAGGCAGTGATTCACATATGCGAAACCATGAATTTTTTTTTTAAAAAAATAATGATTTGTTGACTAAGCACCAATTACCTTATCAAATCAACACCACCCTAAACTACTAAGCACTGTTTGTACACCATAATGACTTAATTTAATGCTATGCTTACCAGTTGAAGAACTCAAAAATGAAAAATATCTTGTCATAAAATGACACAAATGTCACAATTTGAATAACATGCTATTAAATCATATTATTGAATCTCATTTTGCTCCCTTTCTAAGTAATTATTTCTAGAATTCATAAGTATAATTTAATTTAATGTAATATAATATCATATTGAATGACCTATAAAATTTAAATTTGTTACAATGACACTAAGTAGAGCTAATGCTGTACAATTGAGGCAGGTTTTCTGATTGTTATAATCTATGAGCATATAAAAAAATCAAATTTTAAATAGCCATTTTAGAGATAGTTATTTTTAAGTTAGTTATTTTAATAGCTGAACAAATTTTCATAACTAATTAACATAATTATTGGGACAGGCCAGGCCAGCATATAACTTTGCAAAATAAATAAATGTGATTGATCTTTCAGCTGTGGCGAGGGGGGCGTTTGCCCAGGTTCACCTGGTGCACCAGTTGCGGCCCTATCTGGACCGGGACTCACTGCTCACAGTCACTCATGCCCTCTTCACCTCGAGGTTCGACTACTGTAATGCTCTCTACATGGGTCTACCTTTGAAAAGTGTTCGGAAACTTCAGATCGTGCAGAATGCAGCTGCGAGAGCAGTCATGGGCTTACCTAGGTATGCCCATGTTTCACCAACACTCCACAGTCTGCATTGGTTGCCGATCAACTTCGGGGTCACAATTCAAAGTGTTGGTTATGACCTTTAAAGCCCTTCATGGCACTGGACCAGAATATCTCCGAGACCGCCTGCTGCCGCACGAATCCCAGCGACCGATTAGGTCCCACAGAGTGGGCCTTCTCCGGGTCCCGTCAACTAAACAATGTCGGTTGGCGGGCCCCAGGGGAAGAGCCTTCTCTGTGGCGGCCCCGGCCCTCTGGAACCAACTCTCCCCGGAGATTAGAACTGCCCCTACCCTCGTTGCCTTTCGTAAGCTCCTTAAGACCCACCTTTGTCGTCAGGCATGGGGGAACTGAGACATCTCCCCCGGGCATATACAATTTATGAATGGTATGTTTGTATGTATGTGTATTTAGAAAATGGGGTCTTTAAAATGTTTTTAAACATTAATTTAGATTTGTTGTAAATTGTTTTCACTTTCTTGTGAGCCGCCCCGAGTCTGCGGAGAGGGGAGGCATACAAATCTAAATAATAAATAAATAAATAAATAAATAAATAAATAAATAAATAAATAAATTTTAATAATGATTCTCATGAGTAACTTGAACAGTCAATTTATAGACCTGTTTTGAATTGAAACACATAAGAAACTGGATGGTAATTCATACAAATAGCAATAGCATTTAGACATATACTGTTTCACACTGCTTTACAGCCCTCCCTAAGCGGTTTACAGAGAGTAAGCCTATTGCCCCCAACAATCTGGGTCCTCATTTTACTGACCTTGGAAGGATGAAAGGTTGAGTCAACCTTGAGCCTACTGAGATTCGATCTGCCAAACTGCTGGCAGCCAGTGATCAGCAGAAGTAGCTTTCAGTACTGCACTCTAACCACTGCGCTACCGAGGCTCTATAATATTTATTTTATTTTATTTATTTTATTTTATTTATTATTTTGTTTTGTTTTGTTATTTTATTTTATTTTATTTTATTTTATTTTATTTTATTTTATTTTATTTTATTTTATTTTATTTTATTTTATTTTATTTTATTTTATTTTATTTTATTTTATTTTATTTTATTTTATTTTATTTTATTTTATTTTATTTTATTTTATTTTATTTTATTTTATTTTATTTTATTTTATTTTATTTTATTTTATTTTATTTTATTTTATTTTATTTTATTTTATTTTATTTTATTTTATTTTATTTTATTTTATTTTATTTTATTTTATTTTATTTTATTTTATTTTATTTTATTTTATTTTATTTTATTTTATTTTATTTTATTTTATTTTATTTTATTTTATTTTATTTTATTTTATTTTATTTTATTTTATTTTATTTTATTTTATTTTATTTTATTTTATTTTATTTTATTTTATTTTATTTTATTTTATTTTATTTTATTTTATTTTATTTTATTTTATTTTATTTTATTTTATTTTATTTTATTTTATTTTATTTTATTTTATTTTATTTTATTTTATTTTATTTTATTTTATTTTATTTTATTTTATTTTATTTTTTTGTCCAATACACAATAATACACAATGAAGGTTATAGAGGATATAGTAGAGAAGAAATACAAGATATAGGAGAGACTATAGGACAGGGGACAGAAGGCACTCTAGCGCGCTTATGTTAAAGTTAAAGTTGTGGGTTTTGTTTTTGTTTTATGGGGGGGGGGGGCAGGTTTGCACTTATGAGCCACACTTCCATAGCCAAGTATCACTTTTGAAAACAATATGGAACAAATATTATAATTGCATTTTAAATAAGGAACAGTTCCTGGAAATATGGAACAGATATCAGACTAAACAATTAAGGTTATGGAATCACAATTTCATAAGGGTGGAAGGGACTTTGGAAGTCTTCTATGCTAACACCTTCTGATGTATACCATCCCAGACAAATGGATGTCCAATTTTTTCTATAGTTGTCACAACTATAAGAACATAAGGAGAGCCATGCTGAAACTATGGGTGACTTGCTTGAAATCAAAGTTTGCATTGTTTAGGTATTGCTACTATGAATTAAACAATGCGAACTTTGATCCCAAGGAAATTAAATTTTGAGAATTTATGGAATGTAATATTATATAATCTCATTAAACCTCTTGTTATTAAAATATATAGTTTATTATGTTGGCATATAAGTCTAAGTGCTATTGCTATATTTCTAAACAGGAAATTTCTTAGGCATTTGTGAAGCAATACATGTCATAAAGAAATGCAGGGAGAATTGAGAAAGAAGTGGTCTTTTCTTCTTTTTATATGCTCCATTCTCTTTTTTAAATAGATTGTGGAATTGCCTGAATAATTTCCTAGAGAAATTAGTGAAACTCACTTGTTCTCATTGTTTTGGGGCCGCCAATTTGGCTCCTGGATGAATATCGGAAAGAAAAGACCCTTTGTGAATAGATCTGTCATTCATATACTCTACATGCATACAAAAACTGCTCTGAAGTTAAAATCGTTATGTTTTCAATGGTCACAACTGCTTGGCCAGTTGATTAAAGAAAAAATAGGAACTGTAAATAAACAATCTCTAAAAAGCCGTTGTTGAGAGTTTATCACATCTAAAATGAGACCACTGGCAATGATGTGTACAAATTTTGTCTTTATTCACTGACGTTATTTATTTATATGTATTTATTTCAGCACTTAAAATTGACCAGTTCCGGAATTTATTTCCCTTTCGAGTTTATCTTCTTCAAATTTAAATGAGACCATGAAATAGTCAGTAATAGAATCAATGCTTGTTAGAGCTGTAAAGTTCCCAAGATCCCAAGACAAAATACATAAAATGCCAGGATTTATTAAGCATGGAAAGCCAAAGAGACTGCACACTGTCGGAGAGCAGATTATAAAATGAAAACATAAATACATCATTGGCCATTTATCTGTTGGATAAGTCATCCCAGTCCATTAAATAATCATAGGTGTAGAATATAAGGGATCTCCTGGTGTCCTACCTTTCAAGTCTACTTGAAAGGTACTTGAAAGGTACGACTACTTCAGCTTCAACCACAACAACACAAGAGCACACAACAGATTTAAACTTAATATTAACCGCTCCAAACTTGACTGTAAAAAATATGACTTCAGTAACCAAGTTGTCGAAGCGTGGAACTCATTACCGGACTCCATAGTGTCATCCCCAAACCACCAACACTTTACCCTTAGATTATCTACGGTTGACCTCTCCAGATTCCTAAGAGGTCAGTAAGGGGAGAGTACAAGTGCACTAGAGTGCCTTCCGTCCCCTGTCCTGTTGCTCTCCTATATCTCCTATATCTTTCTTCTATTCTTATATCTCTTCTTCTATTCTTTCATTGATATGTTCTATTACTATACTTTCTTTTCTATTATTTCTTAGATATATTTTACTATGAGTATCTCCTCTATAACCTTCATCATGTATTTTATTATGTATATATAGATATATACCAACTAAAACCCTCATTGTGTATTGGACTAACTAACTAACTAACTAACTAACTAACTAACTAACTAACTAACTAACTAACTAACTAAATAAATAAATAAATAAATAAATAAATAAATAAATAAATAAATGTCACTTCTACTCTTATTATGTACATAGCAAGGTTAAACCCAGAATAACTAAAGGCCTCTCTCTCTTTGAGCCTATTCCAGTGATGGCTGCTGTTGGTTCAGACCGGTTCACCCGTATTGGTAGCTCCAACCACTGGCTGGTGCTGCCCACCCACCCACGTCATGAACAGCTGATTTCTACTCCTTGCCTGTTCTACCCAAAGCCACAAGTTAGTGTTGAAAGTACGTGTGTGAAACCACACAACTCCGTGTCCTGGCAGCCTTGTGAAAGCATGGAAGGCATACATGCATATGCAGTCACATTTTTGGTGACCTAGGCTAAACGGTTGTTTATCAGTTGTGAAGCCCACTACTGGTTTATTCCTGCTAATTTCCCAGTATAGTTTCCAGTAGCTCTGCAAAATTGCATCCCTTTAGCCAGAAATGGAGAAGATTTTATAAACCGTTGTTGTTATTAAGTCTTCTGCCTCTTTTATATCTTCCCTCTTTCTCATCTGCCTGTCTGTCTGTCTCTTCTTTGGCCAGCTTTTAGTTCTCTCTCTCTCTCTTTTTTTTTTTTGCCAATGAAAAGCTTTTGATATTTGCTAATGTTTCCTAAATCAAGATTAAACCATATTGTTTTCTAATAGTGTTAAATCAGAGGCTGGAGGCCGATGAAGAGGATAACAGCTCTTTATTTAATAATCAGGAACATTTAAAGTGACCAGCTCGCAGGCAGGTAGCGATTAGAGACAAGCGGCAAAAACTGCACCTTATATACTTTGTTGCTAGTGCTGGGATTGGTGACAATGTTTCAAGACTTTGCGCCGAGGCTTCCTATTGGTTGCGCCTGGAGGCTCTTTATTGGTCGCGCCTCGGCTTCCCATTGGTCACGCTAGCGGGCTTCTTATTGGTCGCCCTGCTCCAATCAGCGATCACATTATTTCTAACAACTTGCAAACATAACAAACAGTCTTGAGTTAAAATAGTTGATGTAAGTGCAGGGGAAAAGATCAGCACAGTGGGAAGACTAAGCATGCTAGTTTAAATTGTTTTGTTTTGTTTTCCAACCTCACTTCTTTGAATTCAGTGAGCTGTATAACACCTAAGTGCTACAGAACCTGGAAGCAAGCTTCACCGAGATCTGTGGCCTTTATTTTTGATGAGGCAGGCATAGATTGCTATTATAATGTTGCTTACTTTTATGTTGCATTTAACCACACTGTTATTCCTGATTAAACCTTGCAATGATCCCCGGAGAAGGGAAGGGTGATGTCATCACTAGTCAGTTTCTTTTCTTTTTTTAATAAATATATATATAAATAAAGAGTCCTTGTGTTTTCTCAATAGGTATTTTTTTCCTGGCAGAGTTTGATCTTTCATAAATATGGGTGAGAATAACCTCTGGATATTAGCCTGCAGCATTGAAGTATGAAATGTTGCATTCTATGGGTCACTGTTTTTGCAGCAGCCAGATGTGAATAAATGACTGTTTTATTGTTGTTTTCTCAAGAAACAAAGTAAGGTTTGTTTTTCTACGCATCAACTAATTCCTTTTTTGCAAATTGTGGAGAAAAGAAAATGGTAGCCATCATGTTGCTTGGAAATGGCATTTGCCACTTTAACAGAAAAAGCTAAATATGAAAAAAAAGAATCTAAACATTCTTGTCCGCAGCTAATAAAACATACAGTATTTTGGGTCCAAACTGGGCTGAGAAAAATGCAAAAAAGCTGCAGTTCCTGCTAATTGGAATATTAACATTATGATTAACATTTGTAACTGTTTATCAACTGAATTATTAGGCTGATTTCCACCTTCCATCATTTACAATTGGATTGTTGAGAACATATTGTGACATACAAATAAAATGGCTATTAGAATGCTTGCCCATTCCATTTCCCCCAAAATTAATCTCCTGAGTTACAACTAATTACAAAAACTCCACCTGACCCTGTATTTCCCAAACAAGTGAAAATATTTCAAAAGGAAATACTAGCTGTAAAAAAGCTTGTGTCACATTTACTGCCTAAAGAATACTTGATCATTCTTAGAGATGATGAAGAAGGTGGGTCTTCTGTTTTACAACTTCCCCCCTTTAAAAATTCATTATTTTAAATTAAATATTTTTTAAAAATTAAGCAGGACAGGGAAGTCCGAGTGGAATGGGGTAGCTAGAGAGGCATCTATCGTGCTATAGATTTTGCTTGGTTCTACTTGCATGATCTTGTTAATATAATGATGAATGGAATGATGAGAGTATTTGGGAGTTCAGAATTCACAAAATTAATTCGAAGGAAGGAAGGAAGGAAAGAAGGAAGGAAGGAAAGAGGGAGGGAGGAGAGAGAGAGAGAGAGAGAGAGAGAACAATTTGTTAATTTTGATACAAGGATTGCAATTTCTGTACCAGTCTCACAAATATGCATTTTCCACCCTCAGATTCACTTTTTTTGTGAACAAATTTCATTGGTAGTTGCTTTCTGTGAGTTGGATAATCATTCATCTAGCTCATTGCTGCAAGTATAAGAGATGGGTTTTAAAAAAAATTAATCTTTGAGTGGGATGGTCAGATTTATACTCTAAAGAGAGAAGTGTGAGTAAGAACAGAGGATTCCATTTTACTAAGCTTTGCTGTCATCTGGCATTTTAGTAATTAATTCATGTGGTATTAAGTGTATTTTTGCAACTACAATGGGTTGAAATTTGCTCTTTGAACAAAACCCTGGATTTAAGATTCTCAGGAAGCTTTAATCTATTTTAGAATCATGGCTACTACAAAATTAGACAATCAGATCTAACATATATGAAGAAAATCCCAGACTTGCTCTACAAGTATATCATTTGCAGATATATTTTTACAGTGGTACCTCTACTTAAGAACTTAATTTGTTCCGTGACCAGGTTCTTAAGTAGAAAAGTTTGTAAGTAGAAGCAATTTTTCCCATAGGAATCAATGTAAAAGCAAATAATGCATGCAAACCCATTAGGAAAGAAATAAAAGCCCGGAATTTGGGTGGAAGAAGAGGAGGAGGACAGTCGCTGCTGAAGGAAGAAGGTGAGGTGACAGGAATCAAAAAAATCCAAAACTTTAAGGCTTAAAAAAAAGAGAGGGACTCTGAGGTGGCGAGGAGGAGCACGCGCCTCCCATACACCTAGCACAAGTCTGCCTCCCATACACTGCACCAGAGAGAGAAACCCAGGCGGGCAAGAGGGGTGAACTTCCCACTCCTTTGACCGAGAGGCGGCTACTGCTGCTGTCGCTACCTGCTTCCTCTTCCTTCCCATGTGGAAGGGCTCCCTTCTTCTCTCTCTCTCTCTCTCTTTGTAGCCTGCATCTTTCCTTCACTGTGGTGACTCTTCAGTTTGGCTGAAGCCGAGTTGATATGGCTGGCGAAGCACCCCCTTTTGCCTTTCTGTGCCCATATGCTCCAGAAGGCAACCTCGCACCAGGTGTATGGGATGAAGGACGAGAGAGTCACCATGGCAAAGTGGTTTATTTCCTCTCCAAACACCCAGAGAAAGGAAAACGCTCCGTTCTCTCAGGGCTGCCCAGAGCAAAGACAGTGTTTCTTTTCTCTGGGCACTGGCAGAAGTTTATTCCCTCTCCAAGTGCCCAGAGAAAGGAAAAATGCTTCGTTCGCTCTGGACTACCAAAGTCTCCTTAAGCACCACCAAAATGCTCCTCTAGCAGCTCAGAAAAGCCCAAGATGGCCGGGATTAAAGGGGGAATGGCAGGAATTTCCTGGGAAATTTTTCTGGGCTTGGGTTCTTAAGTAAGAAATGGTTCTTAAGAAGAGGCAAAAAAATCTTATCTAGAAAAATTCTTAAGTAGAGGTGTTCTTAGATAGAGGTACCACTGTATATCTTCAATGCAGATGCTGGACATCCAGCAGCCAGTTGTTGCAGACAGCCATTGAATTTAAAAATAATAAAAAATTACTAACTAGGCATCTTTGTCTTGTGGAAAATATAGGTTGGCAAATTCCCCGTCTTCTTTGCATCAATTTGCATCACTCTTCTGCCTGAAAGCAATTTTACAATAGATTGATAGTAACCCTCAATTGACAATATGTTGGAATTGGTTACCAACATAATGGAGGGCAGTACATCAGAGCCACCAGGTCCGAAGTGAACAACTTGTTTTGCACTGCTGTAGCTGGATGGTGTAACAAAAGTTGCAGTAAGCAAACTAGCATCTTTAAATGGAACTTTGTGACAATATGTCTTTTCTAAAGATTTGTAAAGATTTCTTCACCCCCAAACCCAATTTTGTGGTCTTCTGGGATTGTATAATGGGGGTTAGCAGTATTGAATTAAAACCGAGGGCTTGGGTGTGCTTAGTCTTGATGAAGATCAGTATTGCTTTCTGTAACTTGCAGGTTTCTCTTAAGTTCTTCCTAGAGATGCTTTCAATGGGTTCATCTGCCTTTAGAGCAGGTGTTCTACAATGAATCCATAAGATCTTCTCTGGTACTAGGTAGAAAATAATAAAGGAATGGGTTTCAACAGTAAAATAATGTATAATTATTTTATAATTATATGGGGATTATAATTTATAATCATTAGAGGAAAGGTTGCAGGAATTGGGCATGGATAGTCTAGCAAAGAGGAGGTCCAGGAGGAACATGATAGCAGTCTACAAATACTTGAGAGGCTGCCACAGGGAGAGGGGGACACATTATTTTCCAAAGTACCAGAAAGCCAGACAAGGAGCAATGGTTGGAAGCTGTCCAAGGAGAGATTCAACCTGGAAGTAAAGGGGAACTTTCTGACTGTGTGAGCGATCAGCTTGCCCGCAGAGGTGGTGAACGCTCCAACACTAGCAACCTTCAAGAAAAGACTGGACTGATATTGGACTATTGTGATGTAGGGTCTCCTGTACCAACAGGGGGTTGGACTAAATTATCTGCAAGGTCCCTTCCAACTCTAATAATAAATAAATAAAAATAAATAATTTTAGGGATGTCGAATCAACCAACCAGCCAACTAACCAATCAAGTAACTAACCAACCAACCAAATCTGTATTACACTTAGAACCTAAGCTGTTTTTAAAAACCAAATGTTATATAGTTGCAGTTATGTTCCTTGGTATCAGAAGAAGAGGTGATCAGTTGAAAGTACTGGCTAAGCAGTTTCTCTGCTGACCAATGAGGAAATAAGCTTATTGGTCCTGGTTCTGCATTATAGATTTTTTATATTGAATGTAACACCTGAGCATGTCTATGAAAATGTTGTGCCAAATCAAAATTTAATTTATGCAGGAATACCACATTTTAAGAACACAAAGCTTAAGCAAAAGAAATATATACTATTTACAAAGCCAGTTTGGCAGAGTGGTTAAGGTGTTGGCTTAGAAATTGGGAAGTTGTGAGTTCTAGTCCCAACACTGCTATGAAAAGCACCTGGGTGACTGGCCAGTCACTTTCAGCTCAATCCATTTGACAGAGTTGTTGTAGAGAAAATAAGAGGACAAAGTAGCATTATTAGTTCATTGCCTTGAGCTATTTATAAAAAATAGTAAGAGAGGGATAGAAAAAAATCTAATTAAAAATGTGATCATTTATATAGTCATAGATTTGGGGAGTTATAAATAAATTAGAAATGAAGGAATAAGAGCTTTGGATTGCTAATGTGGCCATTTTAAAATTAATTGTGGTTAAGGCATTAGGTTTAAGGTTAAATGTCTCATTATTAGCTAAGAGAAAGACTTCAAGTGTCCCTTTTCATTTTCATATGACATTTATCAATGATGTGATTGTTTCCGCCGCTGGTTCTTCTCCTGTCACAGGCATTTTGTGGTGCCAAGTGCTGGATGGGCAAAGAGGCTACCTACTTAATTGGGGCAAATTTGTCTTGGGTTGCAGGGATTTTTTCAAAGAACATTAGACTGTTTTCTTTCAGCCCAGATTAAATCACCCCATTGAATGTGAAGTGGTTTGATGATACCACTTACATTACCCTTAAGCCCCACCCCTTGGGCTTTTTTTCAGATATTTGCAAACTGTCGCTCTGGGTATGTTGAGACAGCAGTTTCCCTAAATATTGAATGTATTTAGTTACCCTAAGCACTAAGTACTGCATGAATCCAAAGAATATGGGGGAAAGGAAGCCTCAATCTGAGTATTGTATTGTTCTGTGTTAGCAAAAACTTCAGAAGAGAAAGATTTAGGGCTAGTGATTTCTGACAGACTCAAAATGGGTGAGCAGTGTGGTCGGGCAGTAGGAAAAGCAAGTAGGATGCTTGGCTGCATAGCTAGAGGTATAACAAGCAGGAAGAAGGAGATTGTGATCCTGCTATATAGAGCGCTGGTGAGACCACATTTGGAATACTGTGTTCAGTTCTGGAGACCTCACCTAGAAAAAGATATTGGCAAAATTGAACGGGTCCAAAGACGGGCTACAAGAATGGTGGAAGGTCTTAAGTATAAAATGTATTAGGAAAGACTTAATGAACTCAATCTGTATAGTCTGGAGGACAGAAGGAAAAGGGGGGACATGATCCAAACATTTAAATATGTCAAAGGGTTAAATACCGGTAAGGTTCAGGAGGGAAGTGTTTTTAATAGGAAAGTGAACACAAGAACAAGGGAACACAATCTGAAGTTAGTTGGGGGAAAGATCAAAAGCAACAGAAAATATTATTTTACTGAAAGAGTAGTAGATCCTTGGAACAAACTTCCAGCAGACGTGGTAGATAAATCCACAGTCACTGAATTTAAACATATATATTTAAATATATCCATCCTAAGATAAAATACAAAAAATAGTATAAGGGCAGACTAGATGGATCATGTGGTCTTTTTCTGCCGTCAGTCTTCTATGTTTCTAATATTATTGCATAGTTTTTTGGGTGGCTCAGTGCCAGAAACTCAGCTTTTGTACATGGTCAGAAGAAAAATAATATATATATATATATATTTAAAAAATAAGGCTGCATCTATGGAACAGCACCAACTGAACCAGTTTCATGTCATCATGGTGATGTCACCAGCGGGTCGCTACCAGTTCGTGTGAACCAGTCCAAACTGGGGGGAACCCACCTCTGGAAGAGATGCTGCCTAGGAAACAGACATGAGAGCCAAACAGCCCCAGAGCTCTGAAAACAACAGCTGGAGCTAGCAAAGACTACATTACAAAAAGGCAGCAAATGCACAAGAAGGCAAGAACTGCAGAGGGAGATTTAGCATGCCCATATACAAAGTTTTTATTTTTAAAAAATATTTTATTTTATTCAGAAAATTTTAAAAAATTTAAGAGACTGTTGGATAACCATTTGTCTGAAGTGGTGTAGGGCTTCCTCCCTAAGCTGGAGGACTAAAAGACCTCCAAGGTCTCTTCTAACTCTGTGGTGGTTGTTGTTGTTGCTGCTGCTACTGTTGTTGTTGTTATTATTATTATCATCATCATCTTCTTCATCATCATCATCATTATTTTTAAACATGGATAGGAAGATCAGCAGATTCTTGAAGGAAGGGTGGCCGCCATTTCAAATGGAGTAGATGAATTATAGGACACCTTGTCTGCTCACAGGGAGTTGCGGGGGAAAAAGTGGGAGTGGCACCAGTACATTTTTTTCCTCACAGTCCATAACCTAGTTTCCAGGATAACTCAAAAGGGAGGATGAATCTGAAGGGGAGGCTGATGTAATGAAAATGATCTTGAGGAAAGAAAGGAAGAGATGCTGCCTAGAATGCAATTAGACAAGAAGGGCAGGAGCCTTCTGTGGCTTAATGCTTAGAGAAAGAAGCTTAGGAAGGACCTGCCCTTTAAAAATGGTGGAAGTTAAAAATGGTGGAAGAAAGTTTGTGGCTTCAGATTTGCAAAACTTGTTAATGAGCTTTATCAATAAAATAAAATTTGTTCATTTAATCTTGTTTCCTGTCTGGTTTACCTGGGAGGGAGGGAATATTGATGAATCATTGAGTCTGTCATCTGTACCTCTATAACTGTCTGGTTCTGCAACCCAACAGGACCGACATATTGTATACTTCAAAGAATAATCAGAACTGCAGAAAAAACAATTGCTGCCAACCTGCCTTCCATTGTACGAGTCAAAAACAGTGCGTTGTTTTTTCAGGACCGTGCCTTGCTGTTTCCAGACTTTGTTGATTTTTCATGACTTTGAAACCAAAGCAGAGCAAAGTGTGGGGGTCTCACTTCATGGAAGAAGGAGGAGGGCCATGATGTTTCTTCACAGCTGCTAGCTAAGTATTTAAGGACTGATTAAGGGGATTGTACAGACTACCAGGTTGTTTTGGGTATGAGTGCTCTTTGCAATATAAAAAGGGTGCTTTGTTTCTTTTGAATTTTTGTGATAAAGAACATTGTTTTTGAACTTTCAAGTGTGTGTGTGTCTGAAATTTTTACCCTTGAATTTTCGGGGGACTCATACCATAGAGCCCGGCAGAACAGTTAATACTTGTTTGTTATTATAATGAGATATTTCTTTTATTTATTTATTTATTCTTTGTCCAATATACAATACATATGGAATGAAATAGACATTAAGTAGTTTATATAGGGATAGTAGGTAAAAAAGAAGAGGAGTGGATGAGAGGGAGAGAATATATAGGATATATGAGAAAAGGAAAGGTAATTGGACAGGGGACGTTAGGCACATCAATGCACTTATGAACGCCCCTTACTGGCCTCTTAGGAACCTGGAGAGGTCAATCGTGGAGAGTCTAAGGGAGAAATGTTGAGGGTTGGGAGTAGACACTATAGAGTCCGGTAATGAGTTCCACGCGTCGACAATTCGATTGTTAAAGTCATATTTTTTACAGTCAAGTTTGGAGCGGTTAATATTAAGTTTGAATCTGTTGCATGCTCTTGTGTTGTTGCGGTTGAAGGTGAAGGAGAGGTGTACTGATGGAGCTGGACAAGACGTCGCAATGGTAGGAACTGAAGATGCCAAATGATGGCATATATTCAGTAAGGAAGTCCTGAAACCAAAATGTGTAGCAATGAAGAAAGGTCATAAGCTATACTATGCTGTGCTCCTAACAAAAAGTAAAAATATTTATTTTTTTCAATTGAAACATTCTTTCCATATTTTATTTCCAATATTTATTTCCTGCCTAACAGCAAATATCATCTGGCTAATTTCCTGTAAAAGACAAACTGCACTGTAACAAGTTACAGATTGAGACATCTTGACAGTTTCTTCCAAAATTGGTACCTGAATTGAATGTTTTTGTCCCCGCAAAACCCCCCGAATAACACCCAATATCTTTGTTTTGGAGAAATGTATAGAAATGTTTTCCTTACCTTCTATTCAACAGTCTATGATTAAAAAAAAAACCCCTTCTCTATAAATACTGCAGCCTGGTTTAATGAACCAATTTGATGTGGCTACTTCAAATCAAAACCAGGAGTGCCTCCCTTTCATACGTACCATGTAATGTGCCTTGAATACCAGCGATTCAGAACTATCCAAACAAATCAGTTTCTTTAACAGATGTTAACTCCCCACCCCGTCTCCTTTCCTGAACTCAATATGGTGGGTGGGATATGGATCATCTGATCTGCTAAGAAACTGTTGTTGAAGGTTCTGCTTGAAGGAAAAACATGCCTAAAGGGCATTGAAAGCAAGGATGACTTTTTTTCCCTTCTGAAATTCAGAAGCCTTATGTATTTCTTATCACACATTCCTTGGCACAAATATAGCATCCAATGATAACGCAACTGAACTTATTTTTCAGCATAAATTGTCTCTGTGTGTATGTTTGTGCGTGTATTCATACATACATTTTGTGTCCTAAATCTTGTGTGTTTATGTGTATTTGTATGTACACACACACAGACGTATCTGTGTATGATATTACATATGTTTGTGTATGTGTGTGTGTAACATATTTTTGCTGATAATGAAAATGAAGGGAGTGGTATAGATCTATTTCAAGCTATTTAGCTTTCATCAGCTAGCCATACCCTTATTGGGATTTGAACCTGGGCAGCCTGCCTTATAAGACAGTAGCTTATAACCTCTAGGCCACAGGTTCTCCTCCTGTCTCAGCTTGTACCAGGGAAGAGTCATATATGTTTCTTTTCTGTTGAATCATACTGGTAATATGGAAGGGAGCATACTGCTTCCTTTTTGTGTCTCAGCCCCTCCAGGGGCCATCCAGGCAGTTAATTTTATAGCCAACAAACTATATTCCACATGTGAAATATATTTTTGCTGATAATAAAAATGAAGGAAGATTAGTATAGACCTATTTCAAGCTATTTAGTGCTCATTAGCTAGCCATACCCTTACTGGATTTGAACCTGGGCAGTCTGCCTTATAAGACAGTAGCTTATAACCTCTAGGCCACAGGTTGTCCTCCTGTCTCAGCTTGTACCAGGGAAGAGTTATATAAGGCAGACAACCCAGGTTCACATCCCAGTAAGAGAGCTAAATAGCTTAAAATAGATCTATAGTAGTCTCCCTTCATTTTCATTATCAGAAAAAATATGTTACACAGATAGTATATAGTTTGTTTGCCTATAAAATTAACTAGAGGGGCTGAAAGGCAAAAAAGCAGTATGCTGCATCCCATATTTGGGTATACCAGGGTAATTTGACAGAACACACACACACACACATTTATTTCACTATAAAGTCAATGTGACTCTCACTTATATATATATAAATGTATGAATGTTGTTTTTCACTTTCATAGGAAAATGCATGTATGGTATACTGAGAGTTTTCTACTTGCTATGATTGTTCACATGGATGATGACCTGCTATATACTATCCCAATGGTGCCTTTCCAAAAGGCAACTGGAATTACTTGGTTTTTTTTGTTTCATTTTGCTTTTTGAAAATTTATTTATTTATTCATTCATTCATTCATTCATTCATTCATTCATTCATTCATTCATTCATTTATTCATTCATTTATTAGATTTGTATGCCGCCCCTCTCCGAAGACTCGGGGTGGCTAACAACAATAAAGAAAACAATGTAACAAATCTAATATTAAAAAATAATCTAAAAACCCCCCAATTTAAGAGACCAATCATACAAACAAGCATACCATGTATAAATTCTATAAGCCTAGGAGGAAGGGAAAAAATTTCAATTCCCCCACGCCTGACGACAGAGGTGGGTTTTAAGGAGCTTGCGAAAGGCAATGAGGGTGGGGGCAACTCTGATATCTGGGGGGAGCTGGTTCCAGAGGGTTGGAGCCGCCACAGAGAAGGCTCTTCTCCTGGGTCCCGCCAAATGACATTGTTTAGTCGACGGGACCCGGAGAAGGCCAACTCTGTGGGACCTGACCGGTCGCTGGGATTCGTGCGGCAGAAGGCGGTCCCGGAGATATTCTGGTCCGATGCCATGAAGGGCTTTTTGGTTTGCTTCTTCTTTTCTGAAGAACTGAGCTACTGCTATTGAGACTCTTTCTGAGATATGCTGAATATATTATCTGATCTCCTTTCATCTTTCTTTCACCAGATTCTCTTAAGGAAAGTTGATCCTTGGGTATGGGTAACACAGCGGTTTCTATAACAGATGCTCTGGAAACCATTTGCAATAGGACCACTACAGAGAACACACACACAAAAAGTACACAAACACTGTGACGGTGCCTTCTATTGCATTCCTACTTTGAAGGGATCATTTTGTCAGGACACTCCATCAAATAAAACTATTTTTTTCTGTGTCTCGATAAAAAAACAGCTAAGAAGAAGGAGAGGAAGCTAAAGTAGGGTTCTCCAACCTTGGCAACTTTAAGACTTGTGGACTTCAATTCCCAGAATTTGCTTCGCTGGCTGGAGAATTCTGGGAGTTGACGTTTGCCAGGCTTAAAGTTGCTAAGTTGGAGACCCCAATTTAGCCTTTTTTTTGCCTTTCTGACAGAAACTTTCCCCCATGTTTGATAGTCTAAGCTTTAAACTTTGGAAGTTGAAGTCCACAAGTCTTAAAATTGTCAAGGTTGGAGACTCTTGAGTTAAAGTGACAAAGAAGAAATAATTATTCTTTAAAGCAGGCCCCGCCCATCCCAGGTCCACAAAGGGAAAAATATGTCATGTGACAGCAACATGATGTGGCGAGTTTGACGCTCATGCTTTAACATAGCTGTCCTTTCAGGAAAAACAATGCTGTTCAATTTGTTTCTGTCTTCTTGTCTATTAAGATGCAGCTCAATAAATGCTCTCTTGAGAAAGAGAGAAACAAGGCTTTTGAACTGGAATATTTTTCTCATGTTAGAGAATCTGATTTTGTGGGGAAATAATGTTAATGTGTTTTTTTAATGAGAGAAATGAATAGATGATGGATGGGGAAGATGAGTGAATAAAATAGAAAGACAGATATAAGATAAAAACAGTATCTCCTGAAATATCAAATTGCAAATATTATATTTTATATTGCTCATGTATTTTATTATTAACTCTCTCATATATAGAGTGTTTTTAAAATATGGCTTGCTATCTAAAACGATTTTTGCCATTCTGTTTCCATGTATATTTCCATTTACATGATCTGTAATGTGACCATATTAAAACATTTTAAAATCAGGGTGAGATATGGTTGGAGCATATAAGATCTGTTGCAAAATTCAGGCACCATACACTTTTTCAGCCAAGCGGGATGATTTCATTTGAGCCATTTGAGATTTAATTTAATAAAACCAGCTTGAGCAACAGATAGAAATCCTATTATACTGTTAAAAACCCTCTTGTTAAAAATCCACCTACTAAAATCTGTGGGAGGAGAAAAGTATCAACCACAACTTGATCCTGCCTAAATGTGGCACAATCCTGCGGCCACACAGTTAAAAGGAATTGTTTGTGTGGGTGCGTTACCATCTTTTCAACCTAAGACTTGAAGGTACATCCTCCGAAACTTCCATCAAATACTTTGCATGCTAAAAAAAAATACAGTAAAATTTTTAAAATTAACCGGTTTTAGGAAATGTCTATAAATTTAGATTGTAAATCCACCACATATCTTAAGTTCAATGATTCAACTTCTACTAATTATTTTAACTTTTTTTTAAGGAAGGAATTTTACCTGTCATCTTCAACATAAAGATAATAAATCTCTTTTCAAAGACACATAAGATACATATCTGAGCAGTTTCAATCCTAACCTTCTTAAGACAGAGAGAATAGCAGAATGATAGCAGTGTTCCAATATCTCAGGGGTTGCCACAAAGAAGAGGGAGTCTATTCTACAAAGCAACTAAAGGCAGGAAAAGAAGCAATTGGTGGTAACTAATCAAGGAAAGAAACAACTTTCATGCCCTCATCACTCGAGGCTCGACTACTGTAACGCTCTCTACATGGGGCTACCTTTGAAAAGTGTTCGGAAACTTCAGATCATGCAGAATGCAGCTGCGAGAGCAATTAAGGGCTTCTCTAAGTATGCCCATATTACTCCAACACTCCGCAGTCTGCATTGGTTGGCGATCAGTTTCCAGTCACAATTCAAAGTGTTGGTTATGACCTATAAAGCCCTTCATGGCACCAGACCAGAATATCTTCGGGACCGCCTTCTGCCGCACGAATCCCAGTGACCGGTTAGGTCCCACAGAGTTGGCCTTCTTCGGGTCCCGTCGACTAAACAATGTCGTCTGGTGGGACCGAGGGGAAGAACCTTCTCTGTGGTGGCTCCGACCCTCTGGAACCAGCTCCCCCCTGAGATTAGGATTGCCCCCACCCTCCTTGCCTTTCGTAAACTCCTTAAAACCCACATCTGCCGTCAGGCATGGGGGAACTAAAACATCTCCCCCTTGCCCATGTTGTTTTGGTGTTTGATTGATTGTGTGCTTGTTCTTTATATATATTGGGGTTGTTTTATAAATTTCTTAACCTAAAACTGTAATTGGATTGGTGGGTATTGGATTTTTCACTATGTACTTTTTCTGCCATTGTTGTGAGCCGCCCCGGGTCTGCGGAGAGGGGCGGCATATAAATCCAATAAATCTAATCTAATCTAATCTAATTTAGAACTGAGAAGAAATTTCTTGACAGTTAGAACAATTAATCAGTGGAACAACTTGCCTCCAGAACTTGTGAATACTCCAACACTGGAAGTTTTTAAGAAGATGTTGGACTACCATCTGTCTGAAATTGTTTAGAGTTTCCTGCCTAAGCAGAGGGTTGGACTAGAAGACCTCCAAGGTCCCTTTCAACTCTGTTATTCTATTCTAAGACATTTTTATAGATGCTGGACAAGCTTTTCAAGTATAACCAAGACAAGGTATGGGATCCTGCTGCTATCTCTTTCGATCACACCTTTAGAGGAAAATCTTAATACAGGTAGTCCTGGATTACCTGTAACATAGATTGCTAATAACCAAAGCAATTTTTCATTTTTATTTTATTTTTTTATGAGGAATGAGAAATACGATTCATGTTGTAAGTGCCAGGTACTGCTAACTGCTTCTTTGCGCAATGGTGGCATTTTTGCAGCTCTCTGCACATCTTTAAGCAATACTACACACACACACACAAACACACACACACATCAGTGCCACTTTGTATAAGATGAGTGAAAACAGAGAACCATAACCTGGAAATAGGTGTCAGCAGAACTTTCAGTCATCACGATCCATCTTTTCCACATGGTTTTAGTTGCCTCTCAAGAATTTAAAAACAGTTAGGAATAATTTAATAAGGATCAGCAGGCACCTGCCAAATGCTTGCCTCCAGCTGCAGGGAATCAAATTCAAGAAGAAGAAAAAAACGGAGGAGGAGGAGGAGAAGAAGGAGGGTGACCCATCTGGGTGCATTCTCCACACATCATTTCAAACCCACAGCAAAGGGAATGCATTAATGCCCTTTTTGGCACGAAGGGTGCAGGCCTCTGGAGGATAAAAAAAGCATCTCATATGAATGTTTGCTTAAGGAACTTACAGTGTTTGCTTTCAAATGATCTGATGGAGTGGGGATAATGTTATATTTGTGTAGAAAAATGGGGGCATTCACGTTACAAGTGGAGAGCTGAGAAGCAATATCCACAGAGCTGCAACCACCCACTTCTGCATTTCAGAGAGGAAAACCAGTAGCCTTCCAAGATGCAGTGGAATCATAATTCCCAGCAGCTTCTTCACTGGTCATGTTGGCCAGTACTGCTGGAAGTTGTACTTATTTATTTATTTATTTATTAGTTGGACTTGTATGCCGCCCCTCTCCGAAGACTCGGGGCGGCTCACAACAAGTAAAACAGTCACAACAATCCAATTAATTAAAATATTTAACGATTTAAGAAAACCCCATGTAATAGCAAACACACACACAAACATACCATATATAAATTTAACGTGCCCAGGGGAGATGTTTAGTTTCCCCATGCCATGTACTTCATTTCTTCTTCTTTTTCCAATTCTTCATATTCTCCTTACTGAGTCGTGATGAGTGCAGTGACTTTTAACATCCAGGGAATTAGACAAGGATTGAATTAGGTTTATTTCTTTTTCTCCTTGACCTTTTTCCTGAGTCATAGTCATTACCTGCAATGCTCTCTACACGGGGCTACCTTTGAAAAGTGTTCGGAAACTTCAGATCATGCAGAATACTGCTGCGAGAGCAGTCATGGGCTTCCCCAAATATGCCCATGTTACACCAACACTCCGCAGCCTGCATTGGTTGCCGATCAGTTTCCAGTCACAATTCAAAGTGTTGGTTATGACCTATAAAGCCCTTCATGGCATCGGACCAGATTATCTCAGGGACCGCCTTCTGCACGAATCCCAGCGACCAGTTAGGTCAAAAAGAGTTGGCCTTCTACGGGTCCCGTCGACTAAACAATGTCGTCTAGCGGGAGCCAGGGGAAGAGCCTTCTCTGTGGCAGCCCCGGCCCTTTGGAACCAATTCCCCCCAGAGATTAGAATTGCCCCCACCCTCCTCGCCTTTCGTAAACTTCTTAAAACCCACCTCTGCCGTCAGGCATGGGGGAACTGAGATATTATTTCCCCCTAGGCCTTTACAATTTACGCATAGTATGTCTGTATGTATGTTTGGTTTTTGTAATAAGGTTTTTTTTTAGTTATTTTAGTATTGGATTGGATTGTTACATGCTGTTTTTATCATTGTTGTTAGCCGCCCCGAGTCTACAGAGAGGGGCGGCATACAAATCCAATCAATCAATCAACCTCTTCCACAACATTTGCTTTGTGTAACCAGCAGAGGTGGGGCTTATGGGCAAGGCCGGCGACCCCAAAACATTGGCTTGATTAAGCTGGCCTGGCCCCGTGTCAAAACACTAAAATTCCATTGGGGCCCAGATCAGAGAGTTGGTGTGTGTGTGGCAAAATGTATACTTCTTCTTGGTGGGGGGGGCATAATAGAAAATAATTGTGAAGCACTTCTCTATGGTCACTTTCAGTTGGTGTTTCTATGAAACAAAAGGTTTCCTCTTTTGTAGGGGTTGGTACTGTCTCCATTTCTGTTTAACGTCTATATGAAGCTGCTGGGTGAGATCATCACAGGCTGAGATATCATCTATATGATGATGTCCCCCATGCCTTGTCCCATGGGGAGCTAAGCAATGCCTTGACATCCCTCTTGCAGTGCTTGGAAGCTTTAAGGGCTGAATGAGGAGCAACAGTCTGAAACGGAACACAGCAAAACATAATGGTTTGGTGGTTCTTTGGTCCATAGACAATTGCCATCTTTGGTCCTGGATGAGATGGAACTGCCCCAGATGGATCATGTGCATATTCTGGTTTTTTTTTTTTCTAGATTCAAAACTCCTGCTCGAGGAACTAGTGGCAGCAATGGCCGGAAGAGCCTTTAAAGAACTGCAGGTTATGCCCTTTCTTGAGCCAACAATCCATACTCACTCATGCTCTAGTCATCTTCCATTTTGATTGTTGCAATGTTCTCTACTTTGGATTGCCCTTGAAAAGTATCTGGAAGCTTCAATTGGTTCAGAATGTGGCAAACCATTATTTTGTGCAGACTGAGATATGCACATGTGTCATCTCTTTTGTGGGAACTGAATTGGGTAATGATTCTGGATCCAATTAAAGGTGCTAGTTGTCTCTTTTAAGGCCTGCATGGCTGGGGAATAATTTATTTGAAGGACCTTCTTTTCCTGGTCAACTCTATCCAACCCAGCAGAGTGGAGAGTCAGGAAATGCTATAAGTTCCTCCACTAAGGAAGTCCATCTGGTAGGACCAAGAAGAAAGTCTTCTCTGTGATGGCTCCTTCCCTGTGGAGCATCATTCCATGGATAAGATTGGTCCCCACTTTGCCATTCTTTCACAAGGTCCATATCTGGTTTTGCCAATGGACCTGGGGACCCTGGAGTGGGATGGTCCATCTGATGGCTCACTTAGCTGCTGTCACTAAGGAGATGGGGAATTATTGCTTTTTTATTATTTCCATATTGTATGCCACCTGGTTTAATTTCTTTCTTTCTTTCTTTCTTTCATTCGTTCATTCGTTCATTCATTCCTTTGTTCCTTCGTCCTTTGTTTGTTTGTTAATAAATAAATAAATAATAAATAAATAAATAAATAAATTTATTTGTAAAATTTATTTATTTGTAAAGTTTATATGCTGCCCAACTCCAGAATGGCTTCTATAAATAAATAATCCAGACTTCATCACAAGTCATGATTTGTGATGGGAGCAAGCACAAAGTTTCTTTAGTCTCTTTAACTTTCCCTCAAAACAAAGATGACATTTTTTAAATGGACTTTGAATTCAGTCAAAAAAATAGCGCAGGAAAAGTGCAAAAAAAAAATTGTAGAAATGATGGAAACTCATCACGAGGAAACAGCTGGAATATGAGAATATAAGTTTCAAGTGCAGATCACTCTTAATCTCAATGGACCTAGAATAATATGTAAAAATAATAAAACAGGTACAATCTATTGAAGGAGGATTTATTGACTTTACTGTAGGTTGGTTGAAATCAATGTATGTTAATTTGATTAATAGGAAGGTAGGTCCAAAGCACTGTTAGATCAGGGCCTCATGAAATGAAGCAAAACAGTACCAGCACTAGAGTTGAAATAGCTCCCTTCTTCCCAGTGATATAAGCAGTGAAGGGCTACCAAAATTTTTACTACCACACTGTGGGCGTGGCTTAAGCAGGACACCCTGCATTTTCTTTCAACATCAACACAATTGAGAGAGTCCAGAAATATTTCACAAGAAGAGTCCTTCATTCCTCTTCTCACAACAAAATACCTTACTCCGCCAGACTTGAAATTCTTGGTTTAGACAACTTACAACTCTGTCGTCTCTGTTCTGACTTAATTATAGTTCATAAAATCATATACCAAAATGTCCTCCCTGTTAATGACTACTTCACCTTCAACCGCAACAACACACAAGCATGAAATCAATTTAAACTGTCAACCGCTCCAAACTTGACTGCAAAAAATACGACTTCAGCAACAGAGTAATCAATGCCTGGAATGCACTACCTGATTCTGTGGTTTCTACTCCTAACCCCAGAACCTTTAACCTTAGACTATCTACAATTGACCTCTCCTCCTTTCTAAGAGGTCTGTAAGGGGCGTGCATAAGCGCACTATTGTGTCTACCGTCCTTGTTCTATTGTCTACTTTTGTTACTTTTTATCATTACTTATCTAATGTTTAATATGTACAAATTATCACCCTATAATTGTTTGACAAATAGATAGATAGATAGATAGATAGATAGATAGATAGATAGATAGATAGATAAATAAATCTTTCAGTGCAAATTGGGTGGACCTCCATTTTCGCTACCCCACTGCGTTCCTCCCTGTCCGGGCAGTAGCCCATCCCTGGATACAAGTATAAGGTAGAATAAAGGTAAGAGGGAGGGAGGGAGGGAAGGAAGGTAGTGGTAGCAGCTCAATTAAAGTGAAAAAAAAATCATATAATCCTATTTTAGTTGCCATATCTGAGGAAGGGATATATCCCTTTTCCTTCCTGGATATATTATTCTACAAATATTATAATTCAGTTGTCCTATTCTCCAAAAAAGTTCTGCTTTCATAAATATATGCAATATAAAAACACAATAATAGAATCTATGTGGATGAGACCAATACTGCTGGACTGCTACATAGAAGTTCACAAGCACAATCTGAATCTAATGATATGCCTTTATACTTGTCCCTCAGCAAGTATTAACGGAAAGCAAATTACTTTACTGAATGAATAATGAAGCCATTATTACCAGGTATCCTTCATCGCCTGATCATCAAATGATTTGGCCAGCTTCTTATCATCTTAGGTCTTGGTCATCATTTCCAACCTGTAATCATGATGCAGAACATATGACAGCAATTTTCACATTTTAACTAAGTGTTACATAAAGGAGTTTTTATTCTCTAATTATCTTCTACAACACGGATGTCAAACTCATCATGTCACGTTGCCGTTTTCTCCCTTCGCGGAGCTGGGGAGGGGGCATGGCCTGTGTGTGAGACGCATTCCGCCCGCATGCTGTCAGTCTTATACCCCTGTTTTACAGCAAATATTTTTTTGCCCCTAATGTCCAATCATTTGATGGAAAGAGAATCTAAATATGACAAAGATACCAATCAATGTAATATATACATATACATATACATATACATATACATATACATATACATATACATATACATATACATATACATATACATATACATATACATATACATATACATATACATATACATATACATATACATATACATATACATATACATATACATATACATATACATATACATATACATATACATATACATATACATATACATATACATATACATATACATATACATATACATATACATTACATACACACATACACATACATATACATATACATATACACCTTCCCCAGGCTTTTATATTTTATGTTTGGGATGTGTTCTGCTGGGCTCTCTGATAGGAGCCTCCCGAAAATTCAAGGGTACAAATTTCAGACACAACCGGGTAGTCTGTACAATTTCCCTTAAGCAATCATTAAGCAATCATTAAGTACTTAGCTAGCAGCTGTGAAGAAACTTCACATCCCTTCTTCTTCCAATGAAGTGAGACACACACACACATTGCTCTACTTTGGTTTCAAAGGTGTGAAAAAGCAACAAAGTCAAGCAACACAAGATTCCTGACGAACTCCGATCAGATATTCTTCCACAATGGCCAAACCCACATGCTGCTATTTATAGCAGCAGCCCTAATTACTGGAACCCCACCCAAACACAGGTGGCCTCCCTTATTTCCTGTAAGGTCTCTTCTACGCATAATTCTGTGCTTGCGTGGGTCCAAAATGTCATCATCTGAATCAACAGAAGATAAGGGAGATTGACTGCTTGGGCTGTGTGCCAAGCCTTCCTCTGCCAAGTCACTCCCACCTTCTTCTTCATCCGAGGAAACTAAACTCTGAACTGATTCTGTCGGCAATAACACAGGCCTGTGACATGGTGAATTTCCCCCTGCATCCACCTCCCCATTCCCTGGGGCACGAGCTGGGCCAGAGCCAACCACAACAGTATGTATGTGTTGTATGGTTTTAATTGTTGGGGTTTTATATATCTTTTCTTTAATATTAGATTTGTTTACTGTTATATTGTTTTTATTATTGTTGTGAGCTGCCCCGAGTCTTCGGAGAGGGGCAGCATACAAATCTAATAAATTGAATTGAATTGAATATACATATGTGTATGGATGTGATTGTATGTATGCATGATGCAGAAGTAGGCTTCCCATAATTTAACAACAGGTTCATGCAGAATCAAAAATGTGAGCATACGCGTGCCTTGTGCACATGAGCCCTGCATCAAACAATACCAGCAACTCAATCATGCATGCTGTCTGCACATGCGTACAGCATGAACTAACACAGCAATATTGGACAGGATTACACCTGGGCGAGTGAGCAGACCCCTCCCACCAAGTTGCAACTACTGGTTCACCTGAACTGGTCCGAACTGGCTGAATCCCAACCTTGGTAGGTATGTATGTGTTGCGGTTTCAGGCTAATTCAGATAATAATTGTAATAAATGATTGCTAAAGACATATATTTGTAAAAAAACCACAACATCTTCTTTATTTCTCCTTCTTCTCCCATTTATACATCTTCTCACACAGTACTTTTCTTTCTTATATCTCTCTTTTGTAGTTAAGCTAATTATCTCAGAAATAACATCAAAATATTCACAAGTCATTCTGAAATTTATGGGCTAATCGATGCTAGCCAGGAGCCATAAAAGCAGGTCATAAATCACACATTTGTTAGCTTAGTTTCCGGAGTGTGTCCAACTTACTCTCCGGAGTATGTCCAACAAGATTGAATGGAATCAGCTTCTTCTTCCATTCACACCTGGATGTGAGGCAATTGATTAATTAATTCCTCACTCTCTAACTCTAATATCTCCTCCCTCTTTCTTCTAATCGCCTCTGATAACGTCTAAAACAGGGATCAATCCATCTGCTATCTCCCCCATTTGATTCATCCAAACTCATGTCTATGTCATTAGCTCCGTGGTCATCACTAACATCATCTAAATCAGGTAAATTTATAATCTCTAAATCACCTCCCTCCAAATCTGAACATTCCCTCAGGCTGCAAGGGAGTATACACAACAGTATGTATGTGTATACTGTATTACACTGATTGGTAACTTTGTCATATTTAGATTCTCTTTCCATCAAATGTAGACATACACACATTTATACATAGATAAACACATATACATAGGTATACATTTATGTATCCGTGGTGTGTATGTGTGTGTGTAATAAATATCATATATAAGGCTATTGTATCTGGGGTGCAAATTACAGTAGCCTTAATTTATAGCCACCCTTTTCTGTAGACTGCGGTGTTCAGTGTCTGGAGGGACAACAACATTTGTACACAGAGACATCTAAACTTAAACTATCATGTTTCTTCCCATTATACTTTTCATTCTTGAAAGGGCTGGGTGTTAATTTGTGACTATAGAGAAGGTGTGTCCAAATCTCCAGAATTCTAAAAATGTAGACTGACTCCAGCCAGGGTGGATTACAATCTTTCATTCCACAACAAGCATTTTTTGTTATCTGTGCCTGATGCTCTCTATCTTTACTCTGCCTTCTGTGGTGGGTGGTCAGGTAAGCATTTATTTGTCCACTTACACAATGATGAATCAGCTCATAAAAACAGAATTGGAGGCCTACATTCCAGGCTGATGCCAGCAGCCTCTACTGCTTGCATTTCAGAAATGGGATTTCATCAATGGATATTTAAAAATTCAAATTCCTCTTGTTGGTTTCTTTGGGTCCTGAACTCCTTTTCTCATTTAGGATGAAATAATTTATTTACCACAAGTCTTTAAAAGTCTCTCAATGTGGCTGCTTTTGGAACGGAATTTTTTTTATTTTTCATGTTGCCATTATCACTGAAATATAAGACAAATAGGCTAACTTTACAGAACATTTTTTAAAATTCCGCTTAATGATTTGCCCATACTGATGTTTAATTTACTTGTTCATTGCTTTTTGATGGTCAGCAAGTCTGTCTATATATCTTTTGAAAGCCAAGAGATAAGGATCTACAGATCTGCTTCTATGTGGGTTGTAGTGCCTCTGTTTTTCCTTGATTTATTGTACCAGGTTCAATAGGACATACCATTATTCTTGTGGCAGTCTTCCTAGCTTTTTTCTTAATTTAGGTATTAGATCAAGAGAGTCTCCTTCCCTCCTTCTGCTTCTCCTCCCTCCTCCCTCCGTCCCTCCCTCCTCCTCCTCCTCCTTTTCCACCCCAGCAACACCAGTGCAGTTACAGTGGGAAAAAAGCTAGATGCATAGCAGATGCTTTTAAAAAAAAATCTATGGTACCTTTGCTTATGGAAAAAGCATGTTTTTTAGCTGAAAAGCCTGATTCCCTGCCATGATTCTTGGTTTCTAGATCATATATGGCAACCTGCAGCAGTGTGAGAGATGTAGAAGATAGGGCGAAGCTGAGACTTTAAGAGATGCAGGCATGTCAACACTAATAATAAAATTCAGAGGGCAAAGCCCTAATACAAGCAAGATGCTCCACGATGTTTGGAAATGTAACCCAAAACATCAGAACAGTACAGATGTCCTAGGATGCTGGCTTTATTTCGGAAGTCAAACCAGATGTTTTCATCACAAAGAGAAACAAGTAAGATACATAACTAAATAGAAAACCAAACTGTTCCGTCAAATTGGATAAATATTACAGAAGAAGACATAAGTAGCCTGTCCACCTTGTGATTAATGTCTGATGTCTCATATGAATTGATTTGTCTGTTTTGTTCTTTTGTGAGTTCACTAAACCCTCAATCAGGATGCTCCTAAACTCTAGTTTAACTATCATAATTGCTACACTTACATCAAAGCATATGTACTTTGACACAGCTTCCAGTTCTCTTAGGTTGTTTAGATCAGGGGTTTTCAAACTTCCTCAGACTATAGTTCTTGTTAGTTAAAAACAATGAAAACAACAACAGAATCCCTGATCAAGAGGCAAAGCTGTAGTCATTAAAAAATGCCTCATTTCTATGGTTTCTGTTATGTTATGTTTTGTTTTTGCCTTTAACTTCTTACAAAACCTATAAATTCTCTTGAAGGGCTCTGTGGAACGCAATTTGAAAAAGAAAACTTTAGATCATTTCCTCTGCTGTCGCAGATACCTATTCCTACTATATATTAATAAGCAGTGGAAAAATCAGTATATATAGTACAAAGAAATAATGTCAACATTCTTATATGCATTGTTTATACAATTGTATGCATTATTTTACATTTGTATACAAACATTGACACTTTGGGCCCCATTTGGATGTACTCAATTTTGTTGCCAGCAGTTGAGACATTAATGGATGTTTGTTGCGTTATTTACACTGTTATACAACTGTGTACTCACTACTTTACATTGTAGCCAAGTATCATTGCAGAAGAGACGGAGTAACGACACGGACACAAGAGCTGGATTTAAACTGGGTCATTTTTATTAATAATAAATTAGCATAATTTATTTAATTAAATTAGCATAAATTAACATACTCAACTATGACCCGGCAATGGACCTGCAGGGTCAAACAAATACTTCCGGGGCGGAAATGACGTCAGAACAAACTTCCTGGGCAACTTATGGGCGTAGCTCAATGCTAGTCCAGGTGAGGGACCCCTCCATCACCTGAGACCATGCCATGCACTTGCATGAGGGGGGTCCCGCCGGCTAACCCCTAACAGGGGACTTAAAGGTGCGGGACCCAAAGACAGGTTCCCCCCAACTGCTCAGGTAGCCCCCACCACGAGCTTGGAGAGAACCTGTCAATCATCCCCAAAGATGCCCAAGGGAGAACGTGCAGTTGCTAAACCACCACCCAGTTTTCCGCCCCTAACCTGCCTACCCAATGACCAAAGGTAAGCCAATTAGCCTAACAGGTGCAAGCACCCCCTAACCGCACATCCATCTCCCCAGTGAGGAATGGGTGAAAAAACGGCCCGGCTAAAAGGCAAGGCCACAAAAAATTCCCATTCGGCCCCCCTAGGGGCGACCCAAAATAGCCCATTGCAAAATAGGGAGGGCGGGTGGGTGTCTGCTCGTGGCCAATGGTCCGGGCGAAAAGGCTGAGCCTGGGCCTGCACGCCCTTAAATAGGGCCGGCAAGCCCCGCCTGGACCAATCAGCAGTCAGGCCTCGTTGGCCTGACTCTCGGGCGAAGTCTCGTCTCGCGAGACTTCGCCCGAGACCCAAGATGGCGACCGCCAGGAGCCCGGTGTCTTCCCGGCCCTCCTGCAAACGCTGCCGGCGGGTAAGTCCGCCGGCGCTATTTCTTCAGTGTTGTCACATGAGAAGATCTACTTAAATATTTACAAAATGTGAGGGGGTGTACTCACTTCTGTGACATACTGTATATATTTTCCCCTATTTTCAGTATATACCTACATATTTTCAGTATCTCCCTATTTTGAGAACTGCAGTTTTCATTTTCCCACCATTCTTGCAGAAGCTGTTGCAGTTCTCTCCATTGAGCTGGAATGATCACATTGTAAGTACAGTGAAGACTTGGATTAAACTCATAAAGATTTAGATAAACTTTAGTAAACAAATAATGGAATGTTCTTGGATTTTAGCTTAAAAAAAAAAGAAGATTCTTCTTTCCATAAAACTCCACCAATTCACTACATTCCCACCTATCGTTTATACTTGTTATTTGTTCTCCATTAGTACTCGTGTTACAATTATACTTAATACCTTGATCCAACTTTTTTTTAAAAGCACTCAACATTTTTTCTAGTCTACTTCGTGCCATTTGGTTTAAAAAAGGAATGATTGCAAAATACCTTAAGATTCTTCTTTGCTAATGGGCATCCTGGAAAAAGATTACAACCATTGTTTAAATAATTGAGAAAACACCATGTTAATTGTTATATAATATATAAAAAATGAGAGAGCCATTTAATTGGAAAATGGCAGAGGTGGACTGAAAACATCTTCAGAACCCAGTACTTTGCCATTTCCTTTAGTTCAGGAAAAATGAAGGAAATTCAAATTTGCAAAAGTTATAAAACTGGATGGAATAACTAATACTTTCAGAAGACCAAACCAACATTAAAAATAATCTCATTATATTATTTATGATAGTCAAAATGAAATTGCACCCAAATGAAACTGCATCAAATATGAATTTCCTGGCACTTAGAAAAACCATGGAAGAAGATTAGACAAATTAATACTAATAATATCAATGACCACTAAGCCTAATTATTTCCCTTTTTTCAAGTTCAAAATGCCAGCTGCTGGAGGGCAACAATACAAGAAGCTTGTATGGAAGAGAGTGGATATTATGTAGAATCAACTCGAGAATTCTCAGCCAACATTGCCTGCAGTTAAACTACCAGAGAAATTGAAGGTCCAGCATTTTTGGTGACCACCAGAGTGTACAAGACTGCATCCAATTCACATTTGGTCTTAGCCACCCATTTCTTTCTTTTATTGTCCTAGGGCAAGGTAGAGTTTATCTTCAGAATTCAATGACAGTATAGGCTGGGGAGTTTTCCACCAAGCCTATATTTCTCATTCTGCACTTCCCCACCCCGCCCCTTCTCCTTAAAGCTTCTCACAAATGTTTTTTGCCAAGGATGACATGGTCATACATTATTGCTTTCTATTAACCCCATCCTCTATGTTACCTACTGCTTCTCTAAAAACAGTTCCTGAAACTGAAATAAATGAGAGGGGAAGGGAAGAGGAAGGAAAAATTAGGAAGATAGAAAAGTTTGGGCTTACTTATTATTTTTTTATACCCTATGGAATGAGAAGTACAGTTGTATGCTAAAACTGAATTCAGAATATTGTCATTCACAGGGTTCATTACTCTTTTTTCAAAAGTCAATGCTCCCATGATTTTCAATGGGATAAAGTTTTAGTTAATTTGGATTAGATGCTGAGTCCTTCTAATCTAAGGAGGAAACACACAATATGAATTCTCCCCTCCTCTCTCTGTGTGTGATATCTATATTTATACCTATAATCTCTTTCTCTCTCACTCGCTATCTATCTATCTTTCAAAGATAGTATTTATTGATATATAAACTTTAAAAATACAAAGAAGAAAATGCAAACAAAATAGACATTATACAAAAACAAACCAAAAAAACCCACAAACAAAACATACATACATTTATATATATATAAATGGCTGTAAGTAATGGACAGAAAAATGGAAACACTTTGAAAAATCATCAAAATATCTTTTAATATGGTGTTGGTCCACCTTTTGTGGCAAATACAGCCTTAATTCTCTGAGGTATTGATTCATACAAATTGTGAATTGTTTCCAAAGGAATTTTAGCCCACTCTTCAGTTAAAGCACCCTCCAGTTCTTTTACAGACGATGGTGGTGGAAATCGTCTTCTTACTTGAATCTCTAAAATCGACCATAAATGCTCAATAATGTTGAGGTCTGGTGATTGTGGTGGCAAGATGAGATGCTGAACTTCATTAGAATGTTCCTCGTGCCATTCTTTAACAATTCTTGCTCTATGGATTGGTGCATTATCATCTTGAAAGATGACATCCCCCTCTAGAAACAATTTTTGAACCATAGGATGAATTTGGTCAGCCAAAATTCCTAAATAGTGATGGTTGTTAATTCTTCCACGAAGGGAAATCATTGGCCCAGCGGATTTCCAAGAAATAGCACCCCAGATCATCACTGAACCCACCCCATGGTTGGGAGAAGGCAGTCTGGATGAAATTATTCGTTTGGCTGTCTCCAAACATAAACATGGCTGGAGGTTGGAAAAAGGGTAAGCGATGATTCGTCAGAGAAAATCACATTTTGCCACTGCTCGAGGGACCATTTCTGGTGGTTTCTACACCACTCTAAATGCTTTGAAACATTTGTCTTTGACAGTAGAGGTTTTCTAATTGCAGCTCTTCCATGGAATCCAGATTTGTGAAGCTCCCTTCGAACAGTTTTTGGGGAAACTGGGTTCTGTATGTGTCTATTGAGCTCTGCAGTGATTTTAGGAGCTGTGGTCTTGCAATCCGCTCTAACAGTTCACTTTAGGGTCTGATGGTCTCTTTCAGACAACTTCAACTTTCGACCAGACCTGTGCTTGGCTGAGGACGTTTTCCCTTCTCTTTCAAAAGCAGTCATTACTTTTGAGACATTACCTATCGAAACGCCAAACATTCGGGCACTTTCTGTTACACTAGCGCCCGCCATTCAAGCACCAACAATTTGGCTTCTTTGAAAGTCTGAGAGGTCTGCCATTTCTAGAAGGTTAAATTTCCCTTAAATTTTGTAAAAAAAAAGAGGTAGTTTAAAAAAACATATCAAATAACAGAATTTTAAAAAAACATTAAAATATGTCAAGTTTTCATTGATTTGAACATGTTCAAACATTATGATGCCAAAAAGTCAACTCTTTCCATTTTTGTCTATACCCTGTATCTACCTACCTACCTGCCTGCCTGCCTGCCTACCTACCTACCTACCTATCCATTCCTACCTCCTTCCCTCCCTCCCTCTCTCTCCCTCTTACTCCCTCTCTCCCCTCCTTCCTCACACACACACACACACACGCACACACACACACACATACACGGACGTCCTATGGGACAGTTCCGGAAATAGTTGTGTGTGTGTGTATTTTCTAAATTTGAATATTTTTGGGGTTCTGTAAAACTGTATCTCTTGATCTTTGAAAGACAAAATAACAAAACATGATTTACAGGCTGTGACCCCCCTCTGCCACCGAAAGAAAATAAAGACTAGATTGTGATTTACAGTCTGTGCTTCATTTCAGTGGGGCCCCTACATTGACTTTGTCAGTTGCTAACATGATAACATGAACCAGTGGTTGAGCAAAGGTAGCATTGTAAATTTCCTGGTGTACAACATTGGGTGAAGGATTATAGTAAATACACAACCATTAAGTAATGCCTTATGGAGAAACCCTTATAGCTTTCATTTGAGGCTTTGGTGACAAATAAAGTGAGCTGAGGCCATTCCTGTACCATAAAAGCTTTCTGTTGTCTGGAAGCAGCTTCTTTTGTCTGTTTGTGTCTATGAAGCAGCACATCAGCATAACGTCCTTTGTTCTCCATTGTGAGACACATAAATTAACAAGCCATATGGTGTTGTTTGCTATTTAGCAAATGCTCTCAGGCCTTTGAAGTGCACAGACTCCCATGCAGCAAGAGTGCAGAGCTAAACAAATCTTTAGGCCGGCTGAAACAGAATGGGTGGTAACTGCCGCCTACTTGAAGAATTGCGCAAGTCTTCGTGGAAGTTACAATTTAAAAGAGCATTTGTTGTCCAACTAAATACAGTATGAATCTTCCTGTTTGATTCTACTTCAATTAGATACCTACTTTAGCAAAATTACAATTGGAACTGCAACAATTTCTGTTTATGTTCCATTATTGTCAGTGTTTAAATGACTACTACTGTTTCTTCTCCTCCTCTTCCTCCTGCTTTCTCCCAGAGAAAGAGTTTTTGTTAAAAGAAAATGACAAAACATTAAATGAAGTACATTAGTGTAGCCATAATAAGACCAATAGCACTTAGCATTTAGACTTATACAGTGTTCCCTCGATTTTCGCGGGTTCAAACTTAAAGAAAAGTCGATACCACGTGTTTTCAAAAATATTAATTAAAAAAATACTTTGCGTTTTTCCCCCCTATACCACAGTTTTTCCCGCCTGATGACATCATATGTCATCACCAAACTTTCGTCCACCTTTAATAAATATTTTTTTAATAAACTTTAATAAAGAAACATGGTGAATAATAATCTAAATGGTTGCTAAGGGAATGGGAAATTGCAATGTAGGGGTTTAAAGTGTTAAGGGAAGGCTTGTGATACTTTTCATAGTGAAAAATAGTGTATTTACTTCCGCATCTCTACTTCGCGGAAATTCAACTTTCGCGGGCGGTCTCGGAACGCATCCCCCGCGAAAATCGAGGGAACACTGTATTAGCACTTAGCATTTAGACTTCACAGTGCTTTATAGCCCTCTCTAAGCAGTTTTCAGAGAATAAACATATTGCCCCCAACAATCTGTGTCCTCATTTTACTGACCTTGGAAGGATGGAAGGTTGAGTCAACCTTGAGCCTATTGAGATTCGATCTGCCAAACTGCTGGCAGCCAATGATCAGCAGAAGTAGCTTGCAGTACTGTACTCTAACCACTGCACCACTCTTAAATAAATGGATATGGCAATGAAAAATAGTGAATACATTGAAGACTTAAAAAGGAAAAATGCTGGTGTTTTACATCTATTCCTTTCTGGCAAGAAATGAGTTTGACGTGTTACTGCATTGGGAAAATCATAATATTAGGCAGAATGGAATGGTTGCCTTTTTAAGTCCGTGGGCTGAAGCAGTATATTTGTATAAACAAAGAAACAATGTATCATAATTTGATTGATTCATGTACAATTGTTAGTCAATGAAGCAAGGTGAGTTTGGGAATTTCTGCCTCAGAGTCTAAAACAATGAAAGAGGGCGGCACCTGCCATTTGACTTTCAATAGGGGGAAAAAATGTCTTCATTCCAATAGAAAAGTGAAATTCATTTTAGAAAGAGGAAACAAACCACCTACACAATCCTTACAACAAAGTTATCAAAAGGTACCGGACCACAAAACCTGCTATGGCACACCCGGGAATTTCCCATACATCAAAAAAACATCTTAGAAATTACCAACAAAGTACTGTATTTTTTGGAATATAAGAAGCACTGGTCCCATCCCCCCCCCCAAAAAAAGAGGCTGAAAATTTGGGTGCGTCTTATACTCTGAATGTAGCACTTTCAAAGCTCCCCCCCCCCCGTCCTAATGAGGTGCTAATGATCTTCATGGCTTTTTCATTGCTACTCCGAAATTTTTTCTTAGCCCTAAGTCTTTGCAGGCTTGTTTTCATTGCTCTCAAAATGCCCCCCCCCCACCCAAACAGAGGATAAAATGATGTGCTGAAGCTGACCAGACTAAGGATGCTAGCCAGATGAATACCTGATAGTAGATTTTTTTTCTCCTATTTTCCTCCACCAAAAGTAAGGTGCATCTTATACTCGGGTGTGTCTTATACTCCAAAAAATATGGAACATGAAATCACTGCATCAGACAGACCTACTGAAGCCTGCACATGTCTTAAGCAAGGCAAAAGAACCAATCGCCCAAGAGGGGGTGGGGGTGGGAATACCTGGAGCCATTTACAATATACAATTCAAGGCCTATAACAGTGTTCAGGACAAACAGGCAGAAGAAGCATTCATTTGTGAACACTAACAAGCAACTAGAAGATATAATGATAGAAACATAGAAACATAAAAGACTGACGGCAGAAAAAGACCTCATGGTCCATCTAGTCTGCCCTTATACTATTTCCTGTATTTTATCTTACAATGGATATATGTTTATCCCAGGCATGTTTAAATTCAGTTACTGTGGATTTACCAACCTGTATTTTATCTTACAATGGATATATGTTTATCCCAGGCATGTTTAAATTCAGTTACTGTGGATTTACCAACCACGTCTGCTGGAAATTTGTTCCAAGGATCTACTACTCTTTCAGTGAAATAATATTTTCTCATGTTGCTTTTGATCTTTCCCCCAACTAACTTCAGATTGTGTCCCCTTGTTCTTGCGTTCACTTTCCTATTAAAAACACTTTCCTCCTGAACCTTATTTAACCCTTTAACATATTTAAATGTTTTGATCATGTCCCCCCTTTTCCTTCTGTCCTCCAGACTATACAGATTGAGTTCATTAAGTCTTTCCTGAGGCTTAAGACCTTCCACCATTCTTGTAGCCCGTCTTTGGACCCGTTCAATTTTGTCAATATCTTTTTGTAGGTGAGGTCTCCCGAACTGAACACAGTACTCCAAATGTGGTCTCACCAGCGCTCTATATAAGGGGATCACAATCTCCCTCTTCCTGCTTGTTATACCTCTAGCTATGCAGCCAAGCATCCTACTTGCTTTTCCTACCGCCCGACCACCCTGCTCACCCATTTTGAGACTGTCAGAAATCACTACCCCTAAATCCTTCTCTTCTGAAGTTTTTGCTAACACAGAACTGCCAATGCAATACTCAGATTGAGGATTCCTTTCCCCCAACATCTTAATCTCACAACATGTAGACAGACACAACCACAGTTCCAAATGGGAAAGTATTAGCACCTTGGAGAAATCCAGATCTTAAAATGCTAGGGTATTCCTGTCATTCAGACAAATCAGCCATCCACGCACACATAAAGATAAAGCATGTTACCTAGGAGAAAACAAAAACTAGATGTTTTAATCAAGGAAGCACCAAAGAGGAAACCATACCCCCCCACCAAAACTGGCAGCTACTATATAACAACACCTCACACTCACTTGCACAAATGCTGTTACCTAGCTGGAGAGTGAAACATTTGCGAGCGAACAACTAAGCTCAGAAAACATCAATAACTCCTCAATATCTTTCAAAATTCTTTTTGTCATTTATTCCCCATCATTAAAGAAACAAATTGTGAAGGTAACCAGCTTAACCTCCTACTTCTCAGTACAGTGGAACCCCGACATAAGAGCTGCTCTACTTAAGAGCAACTCGAGATAAGAGCTGGGAGGGGAGAGATATTTTTGTTCTACTTACAAGCCCAAATTCGAGATACGAGCGCCAAGGAGCTGTCTCCTGAAGCCAAACGCGTTCGGCTTCAGGAGACAGCTGCGAAGCGGCGCGCGTGTTTTAAAAGGTTGCAGCCGGCCTGGGGGGCTCGGGGGGGGGGGGGTGCTTGCAGCTTTCTTTCTTGCTCTTTTTCTTTCTCTCTTTTACCTTCCCTTCCTCTATTTCTTCTTTTCTTTCTCCTTCCCACCTTCTTCCCTCCCTCCCTCCCTTCACTCATTCCTCTCTTACTCTCCCCTTTCATAAGTTTCCTTGCTTCCTTCCTCTGTTCCTGTCCCTTCCCCCTTTCTTTCTTTCTTTCTTTCTTTCTTTCTTTCTTTCTTGCTTTCTTTCTTTCTTGCTCTTTTTCTTTCTCTCTTTTACCTTCCCTTCCTCTATTTCTTCTTTTCTTTCTCCTTCCCACCTTCTTCCCTCCCTCCCTCCCTTCACTCATTCCTCTCTTACTCTCCCCTTTCATAAGTTTCCTTGCTTCCTTCCTCTGTTCCTGTTCCTGTCCCTTCCCTCTTTCCTTCCTTCCTTTCCACCCTCCGTCCATTCATTGACCCATTCCTCTCTTGATCGCTTAAAGCCGGTCCCTGGTGCAAAAAGGGTTGGGGACCTCTGTCCTACAGGATTGGGTGGCAGAGAAGTTGAACATATGTAAATTTAAAAGTTTAAGAAAGTTTACAAGTTAAGTGAAAGAAACTTCATTATTCATTTATATGTACATGTACATTTCTTCATTAAAAACATGTCTTTCTGCATAATTTAGACTAACTTTGTGAGTTTTTTGAGGGCTGGAACCAATTAAAATTATTTACATTAATTCCTATGGGGAAAAGTCGTTCGAGATAAGAGCTGCTCGACTTAAGAGCCCAGGTCCAGAACGAATTAAACTCGTATCTCGAGGTACCACTGTATCGTGTGGTATCATGTGATAAGTGATACTGGGTGAACCTGCCCCTTAGTACAGATACTTACTTGTAGTTCCTTTGGCCTACTTTTCTAGGATACCCTTTCATACAACATTCCAAATGGGAGGATCAGTGAGAGAAAATAGTGAAGAATTATATTTTGCCATCAACACCAGGTTACAGTTTTAATTATAGGAAGGTATGATTCCTCCACAAATGATGTGTTGAGTTACTGAAAGATATTTGGATGTCTTATAGGTTCATTTATTCATCATTTGCTTGAGAAAAGATACTGGCGTTCCCTACTGCTAAATAAGTAAAAACTCAATGTGTCGGTGCACTCATCTGGAAAGACCTTTAAAGTGACTTTTCCATAATTCAGATGTTTCCGAAAATAACTGTTTAAATCAGCATTGTCATCATCAACCTCCTCATCGTGGGGAGGAGAAGTCATCTGAGAAAACTTGCAACAACTATATATATAATTCTGTACCTGTTCACTTGGCTTTGCCAACAAAGTTATTAGCAGATGAGAGACAAAGTTCCAGATGCTGTATTTGCACCTTGGATCAGCAACAGGTATGGTAGCAAATAGTTGGGTTTTTTTATGGACATACACACATATACATACACACACATCCATAAAACTTCATAATTGAGTTTACTAATGATGAATCATCACATGTGTGTTTGCTTCTTGGGGACAATTTGTTAGGCAGAGCTAGTAGTAATTATTAACAGTGCTAGGGGAAAACCAGACTAATTTACTAGAAAAGAAATGAAGCCACAATGCTTGAGCAATCACAAAAACTTTTCCAAACTCTTATTGAAGAATGGACAGTTTGTAGGCAAAAAAAAAAAAGACTCAGATTTTTAATCTCTATCTCTTAAACGAGAAAATTCATTAACTTATTCATGTGATACTTTTGTGTCTGGATTTTAATGTAATGTACAGCAGCAGGTTCTAGATTCTTTTGTTCAAATCGTATTGGTAATATTATTGAAGACTGGGTCATCTATAAGTACTTGTTTGCCTGCAGTAATGGAGAGGGGCGGCATAAAAATCAATCAATCAATCAATCAATCAATCAAACAAACAAACAAACAAGCAAGCAAGCAAGCAAGCAAGCAAGCAAGCAAGCAAGCAAGCAAGCAAGCAAGCAAGCAAGCAAGCAAACAAACAAACAAACAAACAAACAAACAAACAAATGGTTTGATATAATTTCTCCTAGTAGTGCCATGACTGTCTTGCTGTCCTTTGAAGCTCTGTGCGATTGATGGGAATGAAATTTCCAGTCAACGAAGCAGTGGAAGTGATGTGTCGGTGCCTGGAGGCTGTTGGGGCCTGGATGGGTGTCAACAAACTCAAACTCAACCCAGACAAGACAGAGTGGCTGTGGGTCTTGCCTCCCAAGGACAATTCCATCTGTCCGTCCATTACCCTGGGGGGAGAATCATTGACCCCCTCAGAGAGGGTTCGCAACTTGGGCGTCCTCCTTGATCCACAGCTCACATTAGAGAAACATCTTTCAGCTGTGGCGAGGGGGCGTTCGCCCAGGTTCGCCTGGTGCACCAGTTACAACCCTATTTGGATCGGGAGTCACTGCTCACAGTCACTCATGCCCTCATCACCTCGAGGCTCGACTACTGTAACGCTCTCTACATGGGGCTACCTTTGAAAAGTATTCGGAAACTTCAGATCGTGCAGAATGCAGCTGTGAGAGCAATCATGGGCTTTTCCAAATATGCCCACGTTACACCAACACTCCGCAGTCTGCATTGGTTGCCGATCAGTTTCCGGACACAATTCAAAGTGTTGGTTATGACCTATAAAGCCCTTCATGGCACCGGACCAGATTATCTCCGGGACCGCCTTCTGCTGCACAAATCCCAGGGACCAGTTAGGTCCCACAGAGTGGGTCTTTTCCGGGTCCCATCAACTAAACAATGCCGTTTAGTTGATCGGACCAGGGGAAGAGCCTCCTCTGTGTCGACCACGGCCCTCTGGAACCAACTCCCCCCAGAGATTAGAACTGCCCCCACCCTCCTTGCCTTTCGTAAGCTACTTAAAACCCACCTCTGCTGCCAGGCATGGGGGAATTGAGATACCCTTTCCCCCTAGGCCTTTACAATTTTATGCATGGTATGTCTGTATGTCTGTTTGGTTTTTATTATAATGGGTTTTTAATTGTTTTTAGTATTGGATTATTATTATATGCTGTCTTATTATTGCTGTTAGCTGCCCCGAGTCTCCGGAGAGGGGCAGCATACAAATCCAATAAATAAATAAATAAATACATTTCATGGAATCTTTTGCAATTTTAAATCTATTTTTAAGCTATGGTATAATACTCCATACATTAATTTTTAAAAATTTTCAGTTTAATTTTATCTTATTATGAAAAATAAAAAATAATGTATTTTTTAAAATTATTGTTTTCTATCCCAGGTATTTTAGTATAATTTGTTAACATTATAATCTTCCAAGAATCTTTTGATTGTGGTGAATTGAAATCAATTCAATAAATAACAAATAAAAGAATAAGAAAAAAAATCCCTGAAATATTCTAGATTCAGCACAACCAATGTAAGGCTGCAAATTTTTTCACTACCATACTGTGGCCGTGGCTTATTTTGTGGGTGTGGTTTGCTGGCTATGTGACCAGGTAGGAGTGGCTTGATCATGTGACTGGGGGGCTTAAAGGCCATGTGACTGGTTTAAAGGTGAAATCTCTCACATCAAGAGTTTGGATTAGGGTTAGGGTGCCTGGCCTCTCATCGTCTCAAAGAGATACAATTTCCTTACCATTACTGAACATCCAAAATATACTATTTAATTCTATGTATATATGCCATATGTGTACATACATATTACACACAGGCACACAAAAATATACATTATCTACTATATAAAGTGTATGTACACCCATGCAGACACAGCTCTTCTAAACTTATACATATTCAACCTCATTTACCGTGATAGGAAAAACATACCCAGAGCCCAGAAGACAAGAAAAAAAATCAAAGTTTTTCTACTGGTTGTGCGTACCTGACTATACCATAGGAGCCCATCACTGAGCACAACCTAGTTTGTGCAATCACTATCAAAACTGATCTATTTCAAAATTTATCTTACAGGACGTAAGCGTTTAATCTCGCATGGAATAGGAATATTGAGTTGCTAACATGAGTTAAATGATCAGTTGACCATTTTAAATAGAAATGATATGTATTGAACAGTGAGTCTATTACATGGAAATTGTTCTGTCGGGCTCTCTGGTAGACTCCTCCCAACAATTCACAGGTACAAATTTCACACACACACACGTTTGAAAATTCAAAACAACGTTCTTTATAATGAAAATTCACATAAACTAAGCCCTCTTTTGGTATAGCAAAGAGCACTGGTCTCCAAACAAACTGGTAATTTGTACAAGTCCCCTATCAGTTCTGAGATACTTAGATTGCAGCTGTGAGGCAATTCACAGTCCTTCTTCTTTCACAAAGTGAAACACACTTTGCTCTGGTTTAGTTTCAAAGCGGAGAAAAATCAGCACACAAAAGGTCAAAGTCAGTAAAGCAGTCACGAAACACAACGATCAGATAATCCTCCACAATGGCCAAACCCACAGACTGCTATTTATAGCAGCCTCACTAATTACCACAGCTCCACCCAACCACAGGTGGCCTCATTTTCTTTGATAATAATCTCTCAGTTGTTGTTGCCTATGCATCGCTCTCGGCATGCATGGCTGTATCATTAACTCTTGTTCTGAATCCAAGGAGGAGCTAGATAATTGATCTTCTTCTGAGCTGTCTGCCACACTCTCCTCCTCCCTGTCACTCATGTCTTTTTGGTCAGAGGAGCCTTCATCAGCAGATTCCACCGGGGTGGGGTGGGCAAAACAGGCCTGCAACATGTGGATGTCTCCCCCACATCCACAGTCCTTGGGGCAGGAGCTGGGCCAGAGCTAACCACAACAGAAATGATATGTTCTCTCACCCATCCTTCATTTGTTCAGAATCTGGTTCCCATTTTTCATAGCTGCATTGAAAAATCCCAAATAACTATAGCAACCATGAAATAGAAATTCAATTATTATCAATTATCTTCAGTCATGCACTTTCTGTGGCACTTTCTTGACCATCACTATTTCAAGTTGTTTTGCTTTCTTTGATGGCTGTACTGGTGAAATTGCATTTCTCAAGAGTTATAACCTGTCATAAAGGCGTCTGCCTTCCAACAGTATCTATCTTAAGTAAAAAAAACGAGAAGCCAGTTTTGCAGTGAAATATGTATTAAGAATGTACTGTAACAGCCCATCTCTTTAACAAAGCTGCTAAATTTAGAAGAATTGTTAACATTACTAGTAAACTTTTATCTGCAGCGAAATATCTTCCCTGGGTGGTCGGTGATTTTCTCTTGCTTTATCTCATCGACAGAAAAAGTTATTGCTTCAGTTTTACATGCGCTGGCACCAACTTTTCTGTTCACAACACGGAGGAGGGGAAGAATTAAGCACCATGTCATAGTTTATTTACCCAGAAATGAAACAGGTAAGAGCTGACCATGTAGGGTGAGGATGAGGGAGTGAACTGAGGTGTTTGTTTTAATATGAGTTTAACACTAAAAGCAACAATCCAATATGGAGCTCTCTCTCCTTATACGGTGTTGTGGTTAGCTCTGGCCCTGCTCCTGCCCCAAGGACTGTGGATGTGGGGGAGACATCCACATGCTGCAGGCCTGTTTTGCCCCCGGTGGAATCTGCTGATGAAGGCTCCTCTGACCAAGAAGACATGAGTGATAGGGAGGAGGAGAGTGTGGCAAACAGCTCAGAAGAAGATCAATTATCTAGCTCCTCCTTGGATTCAGAACAAGAGTTAATGATACAGCCACGCATGCGGAGAGCGATGCATAGGCAACAACAACTGAGAGATTATTATCAAAGAAAATGAGGCCACCTGTGGTTGGGTGGGGCTGTGGTAATTAGTGAGGCTGCTATAACTAGCAGCCTGTGGGTTTGGCCATTGTGGAGGATTATCTGATCGTTGTGTTTCGTGACTGCTTTACTGACTTTGACTTTTTGTGTGCTGATTTTTCCCCGCTTTGAAACTAAACCAGAGCAAAGTGTGTTTCACTTTGTGAAAGAAGAAGGACTGTGAATTGCCTCACAGCTGCAAGCTAAATATCACAGAACTGATAAGGGACTTGTACAAATTACCAGTTTGTTTGGAGATGAGTGCTCTTTGCTATACCAAAAGAGGGCTTAGGTTAAGTGAATTTTCATTAAAAGAACATTGTTTTGAATTTTCAAACGTGTGTGTGTCTGAAATTTGTACCTGTGAATTTTTGGGAGGAGTCTACCAGAGAGCCCGACAGAACACTAATATGGAGCTCTTTCTCCTTATACTGTTATATTTAGTTAGTTAATATCCCAATGTGTTACATTTGGAATTTCAGAATTTCCAGTCATCACACTTAGAACTCTGAATCATATGATCCCAATCCATGTAAATGATTTCTTGGTTAGACTTTCTAAATGTCAGCTTTCCAGGTAAGCCAGGTCAAAAAGGACTATGGAAACCATAGTTTATTGTCATGGTATATAATAATATCTAGAACTTAACAGAGTTTCTGCCTTCCTTTTCTTACGCACATCATTCTCACTATCCTCTCATTCAGTTGACATAGTGTGACTACATACATACCCTATGACAATCATTAAGTGTTGTACCTCATGATTTTTGAAAAAATGTATCTTGTCTTTTATGTATACTGAGAGCATACGCATCAAAGACAGATTCCTTGTGTGTCCAATCACACTTAACCAATAAAGAAGTCTATTCTATAAGGTGGTAGTCACGTAACTGCCCTTGCATTCCTTTGTCAACAGTCCTGTAACAACTATTCTTAGGTAAATGTTTTGTCATTAAAGCTACACATTGCTTCATTGGGAAGCTAATCTCAGATGGAGGGGCTTTCTTTCTGTAGCAGCATATAAAATAGAGTACTAAAATTTTAAACTATACAAAATAATTAGAGACCAACATAAAATGCATTGGACTTATGCCTGTTGTGTGTGGCAAGAGTAGAGAACATGAGGTCTGAGAGCTTTATGTGGTCCCCAGCCTCATCTTCTACCTTTTCCTCTTTCTAAGGAATCACGGTGGCATAGTGGTTAGAATGCATTATTGCAGGCTAATTCTGCTAACTGTCAGCAGTTCGATCTTGACTGGCTCAAGGTTGACTCAGTCTTTGATCCTTCTGAGGTTGGTAAAATGAGGACCCAGATTGTTGGTGGCAATATGCCAACTCTGCTAAACAACTTAGAGAGTGCTGCATAGTATTGTGAAGCAATATATAAGGTTGAATGCTATTGCTATGGCTAAGAGCCTTCTATAATTACTGCAAACCATTAATGATTTAATTAATTTAAATCATTAATTAATTTAATTAATTTAAATCATTAATTAATGCGTGCATAAATGCACCAGCATAAGTGCATAAGTGCACCAGCATGCCAACCGTCCCTTGTCTTAATGTTTCTTTCTTACTAGTACCATGTATATAAACATTGTTATATCTTTGTATACTATCAATATGCAGTATACAAAGTATACTACATATTTGTTGATTGTATACTAGTATACAATCAACAAAACAAACAAACAAACAAAGCCGCCTTGAGTCTTCAGAGAAGGGGCGGCATACAAATCTAATAAATGAATAAAATAAAATAAACAAACAAACAAACAAGCAAACAAATAAACAAATAAACACAATGTTGCGGCTCAGGTTTTTTTGCTTTTTTTTAATGTGACAAACACTTCAAAACTATAGAGCTGGTCCTAAAACAAACTTAGCATGGATTAAAAAGCAAAGAACAAACCTCAAACTCGGTGGTGCAGTGGTTAGAATGCAGTACTGCAAGCTACTTCTTCTGATGACAGGCTGCCAGGAGTTTGGCAGATCGAATCTCAGTAGGCTCAAGGTTGACTCAGCCTTCCATCCTTCCAAGGTCAGTAAAATGAGGATCCAGATTGTTGGGGGCAATATGCTGACTCTTTGTAAACCACTTAGAGAGGGCTGTAAAGCATTGTGAAGTGGTACAATGGAGTGAAGTGGTACAGTGAAGTGATACATTTACATCCTCATCATCAATAATCTTCTTCAACAACAACCTTAGACTATTCTCCATCAATTAATTAATTTATTAATTTATTTATTAATTTATTAATTAATTAATTTATTTATTTATTTATTTATTTATTTATTTATTTATTTACTTACTTACTTACTTACTTACTTACTTACTTACTTACTTACTTACTTACTTATTTATTTATTTATTTATATGCCACCCCTCTCCATAGACTCGGGGCGGCTCACAGCATACAATTAAACAATTCATGACAAATCTAATAAATTTAAAAAACATTTTAAAACCCCATTAGTCAACCAGACATACACACAGACATACCATACATAAATAGTATAGGCCCGGGGGAGGGGGGGGAATGCCTCAATTCCCCCATGCCTGATGGCAGAGGTGAGTTTTAAGGAGTTTACGGAAGGCAAGGAGGGTGAGGGCAGTTCTAATCTCTGGGGGGAACTGGTTCCAGAGAGTCAGGGCCACCACAGAGAAGGCTCTTCCCCTGGGACCCGCCAGACGACATTGTTTAGTTGACAGGACCCGGAGAAGGCCAACTCTGTGGGACCTAATCGGTCGCTGGGATTCATGCGGCAAAGGGCTTTTCTCTACGTAGTATGCTAATTAAACCACATGTGCCTGTAAATGAAACAGCATCCAGACCTCAACACAACCTAATCCTGAAAACAACAGAACAGTTTTCTTAAATATTTAAATATAATTTCTTTCAAAAGTTTTTCTTTCACAGCTAGCCAGCCCATATGCTGGTCTTTATATGACACCTTTGCAGAAGGCTTCCATTTTGAAACTCACCAGACACATTTGACTTAAGGCAGGGCTCTAATCCATGGCCTTTCTTCTGAGCAAAAATGAGATTTATCTTACTTTGCAGATTGATACTCCCAAATGACCTTTGAACTGATGCTAACCCCTAGAGCCTAAAAATTAGAATTGAGCCTTCATGGGCCCACAATTTGACAGATGATCTGTTATTTTTATCTTAAGCTGAAGCAAAGGACTATAGGCAAGATGGCATTGGAAAGCTAATAATTCTTGCACTCTGTTTGTGTGTGTCTACAATTTACTGGTAGCACTTACCCTTGTCTCTATCCTCTGCATTGTTTCATTGTTCCATCTATAAAACATTCCCATCATTGTCTATAATTCTCTCCAAAATTTAATCTCTAGTTCGCATATTTGAGTAAAATGTAGATAGATGACTTGTAATTTCATAATGGTGAGGAAGAGGAAGATTGTGTCAACTTGTGCTGTCCAGTCTAATATTAACTGTTGAATAACTTCAAGGTCTACCTTGGCTTTTCTTATTGATCTTTGTTTTCACAACAGAGTTCACAATCCTTCAACTAAATTAGATATCCTTCTAATAGATCATCATCATCATCATCATCATCATCATCATCATCATTTATTAGATTTGTATGCTACCCCTCTCTGAGGACTCGGAGTGGTTTACAACAAATAAAACATCATATACAAACCCAATGTTAAAACAGTTTTAAAAAACCCCTATTAAAAACAGTCATACAACCCAAGCATACCATACATAAAGTCAAAGCAGCTAAGGATATATCAGTTCCTCCATGCCTGGCGACATAGATGAGTTTTCAAAAGTTTGCGAGAGGCAAGGAGGGTGGGGGCAGTCCTAATCTCCGGGGGGAGCTGATTCCAGAGGGCCGGGGCCACCACAGAGAAGGCTCTTCCCAAGGGTCCCACCAGACGGCATTGTTTTGTCGATGGGACCCAGAGAACGCCAACTCTGTGGGACCTAATCGGTCGCTGGGATTCGTGTGGCAGAAGGCGGTCCCGGAGATATTGTGGTCCGATGCCATGAAGGGCTTTATAGGTCATAACCAACACTGAATTGTGACCGGAAACTGATCGGCAACCAATGCAGACTGCGGAGTGTTGGTGTAACATGGGCATACCTAGGGAAGCCCATGATTGCTCTCACAGCTGCATTCTGCATGATCTGAAGTTTCCGAACACTCTTCAGAGGTAGCCCCATGTAGAGAGCATTACAGTAGTCAAACCTCGAGGTGATGAGGGCATGAGTGACTGTGAGCAGTGACTCCCGGTCCAGGTAGGGCCGCAACTGGTGCACCAGGCAAACCTGGGCAAACGCCCCCCTCACCACAGCTGAAAGATGGTTCTCTAATGTGAGCTGTGGATTGAGGAGGACGCCCAAGTTGCAGATCCTCTCTGAGGGGGGAAAAAAATTCCCTCGGGAAAAAATATTAAAATATATTTTAATATTATGACCTACAGTTTGTAAGAGCTCTGAATATTGTGGACTTATCATCCTTTGGAAATACACTTAGTAGCAGGTGATCAATATTTTCCTGCTGTTAGGTATATTTCCTTAAGGATACAACTTGCGCAAATAAATGTGTTAGGATTCCAACTTTTTTAAAAATGAGACATGTAATCTGAATTGCTAATCCAAGTTACTAGAAGTAAATCCTATTAATCCGAATTGCATGCCCGAATCAACAAATGAGGGGCTCGGTTGGATGTGTTTCAAATGCTGTCACTGCATTTTGCCTGTGGGCTGACACTGGCTTCTTGAAAAATGTTGCATTCAGTGTAGATTCTCGGTAGTCCTTTATATGAACTCCCTGCCTATATAGTGCACACTGTAGCCAAAACAAAACAGTATACAACAGGATAAGATAGGTTGGTTTCCCCGGAGCTATTTAGGATTTATGCGCCAATGTGCTAAGATAAACTATGCCTCGAATGAGTAAGAATAGGATTTGAAAATACAGCAACAATTCACTTTAAAGAAATGTGCTGCTAAAATAATCATGAATATAAAATACTTGGCAGGCAATAATCACTTTGGAATAGTGTATAATCCCATAAACTGCTTTTTGTTAATCTTCCTGGATCAGTAGTTGGATGGAGGAATCTTCATTGAAACCCCCTACCCCAAGGGATGTTACTGTAGAAACATCTCTCTTCCTGGTTCAAGCAGCTAAAACACCCAGGAGAAACCTTGATTCAAAGGAAACAGTAGTAAATGGTTAGCTTTGTTTTCTGTAGTTTACAGTAGTTGGAAGTAATAAAAAAAACCATAATAAATGTTTATTTTACAGCTAACATTCCTGTTGTTCTCTCAGCATATTACTAGAGGGCATGCAGAATTTGAAGCTCAATATTTATTGGCACAATATCTGAGAGAAATACAATTGACACGCCAAGGAGAAACAGGGGGAAAAAAGTCCTTTCTTGAATAAACTTCCAACCCAGAAATGCTAATAAGTACAGGTAGCCCTTGGTGGCACAGTGGTTAGAGTGCTGTACTGCAAGCTGCTTCTGCTGACTGCTGGCTGAAGTTCACCAATTCAAATCTCACCAGGCTCAAGGTTGACTCAGTTGACTCATCATTCTGAGTTTGGCAAAGTGAGGACCAAGATTGTTGAGGGCAACATGCTTACTCTCTGTAAACTGCTTGGAGAAGGCTGTAAAGCACTGTGAAGCAGTATATAAATCTAAGTGCTATTGATAGGTGCTTTTGCCCACACCCTACAACCACAAATGAATTAATATTGCTAAGTGAGGAATTTGTTAAGTGTGTTTTGCCCAATTTTATGACTTTTCTTGACACATTTGTTAAGTGAATCACGGTTGTTGTAGCACGGTTGTTAAGTAAATCTGGTTTTCTCATTGATTTTGCTTGTTTGGGGGTGGGGTCACAAAAGGTGATCACATGACCCTGGGACACTGCAGTTATCATAAATATGAACCTGTTATCAAGCTTCTGAATATAAATCACATGACCATGGGGATGATGCGGTCATGAGTGTGACAAATGGTCATAAGCCACTTTCTTCAGTGCTGTTGTAACTCTTATCAGTCGCTAAATGAACTGTTGTAAGTTATTGACTACCTATACTTAGGAAAAGAAAAGCAGTCTGAGTTAAAATAAAAAAATGAATAAAGAGATTGATATCAATCTACTTTGCATTTATATAAATTTCCATAAAAGTCTCTCATTATTTTTTCCAGTTCAATATTACTACGTTTTATTGCTCCATCCTTATCCTTTAAAGCAGGGATATGGGATTTCTCCTTTCTTTTTTTTCAAATAATGTACCGTTTGTTTCATTGATTTGTTCCCCCATCCCATAATTCTCTGTTTTACAATCATCTTCATTTTATTCCATTTCTCCTCCTCAAGATATTGTAGTTTCTTTTTCTTAAGTAGTAATAATGTATTCCAGCCTCTATTTCTTGTGATTCTCAAACTCTCTTGGATTAGGTCTATCTCTTTAATTATTCTTTCTCTTTCTACCTCCCAAGATTTTTTAATAAACGTTTCAGTACTAATGCAATTACCTCTCGTAAAAGCCTTGTGTGTACTTTGCATCTTTCTTAGCCACCATATCAATACATAGAAGTCTGAAAGGCAGATATAATAATTGCCTTGGCATCCCTGAAATAGAAATGTGTGGGTGCTTTTTAACACAGATCTGTTTTCTATGTTAGCACAGTGATTAAAGTGTTGGGCTAGAACAGAGATGGGGAACCATGGGCCCTTTATGACTTGTGGAAGCTGAAGTCCACAAGTCATAAAAGGGCCATTGTTCCCCACCCCAGGCTTGAAATAGGAAGATCCAAGCTTAAGACCATCTTCACTTTCACCAATCAGACTCACTTAGGCCAACCTATTTCACAAGATTGTTGTAATGAACAATAAATGAGAAATGAGCTCTATATCAGGATGTCAAACTCATGACCAGTGGGCTGGATAGGTCATGTGCTGGCCAAGTCTATGTCTAAAAGGGGGAAAAGTCACGATACATTGTGATGATGCTAAGACAACGCGGGTTTGACACACCTGCTCTACATCTAAGCTTCTGATGGAAAGGTAAATCAGTGACGTAATCCTAAGAGGTAAAACAGTGCTGGTATATTGCCTAAAGACTGGCTTCTCAGTTATGTCTCTGTTAAGTAGAAACTTGCATGAATATTGCAAGAAAGGCCTTCCATAGCTGAAGGAAGATTGTTGTTAATGTTATCAATGTAGTTTAAAAGAATTGTTTATTTAAGACTCAGGCCAACTCCCAGTGGTTTAGTTCAGGAACATTTGCTGTCCCACTTTTCCATCAGTGATTACCTGCAGCTGTACATCCTTGGTATCTTTGAGTTTATTCTTCTACATGGTCTATTGTCTCCCTGTTCTTCTACCTCTATTATTACCATGCAGTATGTAATCTTCTGCTTTCTTTTCATCCCTTCAAAAAAATAGCACTCTTTATTTAGACCAGGATTTATAGATTGGTTCTACTTGCAGATTTAATCACTACCAATCTGTAATTCAAACCTATTTTATTGCTCTTTCTCAGTGACAACTTTCACAGCTGAAAATTAACTGGTAAAATATTTAAATGGTGCTGATCTGTGTGGTCAGAAATATTATTGTAATTAAATCTTTTACTGACTTCCCTTCTTCAATTTTCCAATTTATTGTCCCTCTTTATTTTTTAGAGAAAATAGAAAAAAAAACCATCTACCATCTTTATTTCTTTACTCTCAGTTGTAACTTTAGAATCCTGGTTGATCTTATCTTTTAATATTTAATATTAAGCTGGATTTTTCACCATGTTTTACTTTTGTGATTTATTATTGGTCGATTGTGCTTATATACATATCACTAAATCACTAAAGACTTCTGGTGATTTACAGTAATAAAAACAACCACATACAACTATACAAACAGAGAATCCCTAAAATCACCTGAAACAATAGAACACTCAATAAGAAACAACAATAGGTATTTACACAAATGGAATTCCACAAAGTCCCTATAAAAGAGTTCAGTTTTAATGGCTTTCTAGAAAACCACCAGGGAAGATATAATCTAACACCAGGAAAAGGGAATTCCACTGTGTGGCTTCCATTACAGAAAGCATTGCCTCTGAGCTCTTACCCGTCTCACCTAATATAAACTTGGAAATGAAATCTTTGCATTACGGATGAATGCAGAAGAGAACTCCTGCAGATACTTAATTCTTGTATGTCTTCTTTAACTTCAGCTGGCGTTATATTCATAATTCAAACTCTCAATGTTATCCACTTTTGATTAATAATAATAATAATAATAATAATAATAATAATAATAATAATTTATTAGATTTGTATGCCGTCCCTCTCGGAAGACTCGGAGCAGCTCACAACAAACAATATACAGTTTACAAATCCAATGTTTAAAAAGCAGTTTTTAAAAAACCCTTATAATAAAAAGCAAACATACAACACAAACAAACCATACATAAATTATAATCGCTGATGGGTATATCAATTTCCCCATGCCTGGCGACATAGGTGGGTTTTCAGGAGCTTATGAAAGGCAAGGAGGGTGGGGGAAGTCCTGATCTCCAGGGGGAGTTGATTCCAGAGGGCCGGGGCCGCCACAGAGAAGGCTCTTCCCCTGGATCCCACCAGATGGCATTGCTTAGTTGACGGGACCCGGAGAAGGCCAACTCTATGGGACCTAATCGGTCGCTGGGATTCGTGCAGCAGAAGGCGGTCCTGAAGGTATTCTGGTCCGATGCCATGTAGGGCTTTATTGGTCATAACCAACACTTTGAATTGTGGCTGGAAATTGATCGGCTGCCAGTGCAGGCCGCGGAGTGTTGATGAGACATGGGCGAATCTGGGAAGCCCCACGATAGCTCTCGCGGCCACATTCTGCACGATCTGAAGTTTCCGAACACTCTTCAGAGGTAGCCCCATGTAGAGAGCGTTGCAGTAGTCGAACCTCGAGGTGATGAGGGCATGAGTGACTATGAGCCGTGACTACCTGTCCAAATAGAACCGCAACTGGTGCACCAGGTGAACCTGGGCAAATATTTGTCTTATTCCCATCTCTGGCTCCAACCCTATGGAATCAACTGCCCCCAGCGATTCGCATTATCTCGTCTTTACCGTTTTTCTGGAAAGCTGTTAAAACTTGGCTTTGCCAGCAGGCCTGGAATTAAGATTCATTGTTAGTATGTATGGTTTTTTACTATATACAAGATTTTAGTGATGTTTTTACTGTTTTTTGCCTGTATTGTATTTATAACCGTTGTTAGCTGCTCAGAGTCCGTTTTGGAGTTAGCGGCATATAAATGCAATAAATAAATAAAATAAATCTCTAGTCTCAATTATTCTGCTTCTCCAAACTCAGTTCTTGTTCATTGTGTAAACCAGTGTTTCTCAATCTTGGTAACTTTAAGATGTCGGGACCAACTCCTACAGTTATCCAGCCAAGAGCCTGGCTGGAGAATTCTGATAGTTGAAATGTGCAGATCTTAAAGTTGCCAAGGTTGGAAAACACTGGTACAAACTATTTAGAAAAATAATCAGGGACTCTGACTACTGTCTCCATTATTGTAATTGGCTTAAGTATTGGGCAATTACATTATTGTAATTCTATTGTAATGTTGCTTCTGCTGCACGAATCCCAGTGACCAATTAGGTCCCATAGAGTGGGCCTTCTCCAGGTCCCGTCAATTAAACAATGTCGTTTGGTGGGGCCCAGGGGAAGAGCCTTCTCTGTGGCAGCCCCGGCTCTCTGGAACCAGCTCCCCCCGGAGATTAGAATTGCCCCCACCCTCCTCGCCTTTTGTAAGCTCCTTAAAATCCACCTCTGCCGTCAGGCATGGGGGAACTGAGATACTCTTCCCCCCTAGGCCTTTACGATTTATGCATGGTATGTTTGTTTGTATGTATGATCGGTTTTAAAATAAGGGTTTTTTAGTTGTTTTAGTATTGGATTTACATGCTGTTTTTTTTTAATTGTTGTTAGATGCCCCGAGTCTACGGAGAGGGGCGGCATACAAATCCAATAAATAAACAGATAGATAGATAGACAGACAGACAGACAGACAGACAGACAGACAAACAAACACATTAGGAGGAAGACAGGAGGAAGAGTCACAACCTAGATAACTGACAAGATCTAACCCCAAAGTTGAAGAAGTGAGGAAGACTAAATTTTGAACAGTTATTTGAAATAATCAGCTAAGTATATTTCTGAATACCTATACGCTCATCACTTGTGAGAAATGCCATCTGTGCATTCTAAGATCATGACTTCCTGTGGATATGCATGTTGAAAAACAACATTAGTGGTTAGGAAGACTTCTGTCAGACTTCTATGCTATAATCTGATGACTTGTTGGTACTGAAATACCCTTGGATATCCAAGTCAAACCAACAGAAAAATACCAGCAATTCCCAAAATAACTTCAGCCATATGCAGAACCTTTCACAACCTGGTACCCTGCACTGCGTTATGGTACAATCTGTCAGTTGGTCAATCAGTCTGAGAATGTTGGGAATTTGAAGGACACCAGTTAGAAAACTATAAGGCTTAAAAGTTTAGAAACAGAGATTTAAAAAAAGATCTGTTCCTTCCCATAAAACCATCTGAGCAGATTCCTTGCCTGTACCTGTCAGATGTTAAAAGTATAGATAAGGACTGGAATAGTTAGGATGTCAACTTGGGGATGATAAAAGGAATGAGAGCAGAAAAGAAAAGAAAGCTCCTGAACAACCCAGAAAATTAAATTTCATGTATCAAGATATAATATTAATATATTTGTCATTTATTTATTTATATTTCCGATTTCTTAACTGCTCATCTCAGAAAAGGTATCTGGTGGTGTACAATTTAATCAATATATAAACAACAGTCTATAAAGTTAGTACTCATCGTTCAACATCATTTTAGCCATTGTCTATCCACCACAAGATGAAGATTTCTTCCTCATGTTTCAACCAATATGGTCCGGAGGATTCTTTTGCCAGTTGGGCCCCAAATACTTGCTGATGTCATTAATCCATCTTGTTTTAGAGACCTAAAAGTTAATATTAATATAAAGATTATTTGTTTAAAACAATTATAAAATATAACATTATACTTTAAAAAAATAAATAAATTCCAAGATCAGTACAGTGGTACCTCATCTTACGAACGCCTCTTCTAACGAACTTTTCAAGATACGAACCCGGTGTTTAAGATTTTTTTGCCTCTTCTTCCGAACTATTTGCACCTTACGAACCCAAGCAGCTGTTGCTGGGATGAAGGGGTTTCTTTTTCTCCCCTTTTTTGAAGAAAGAAAAGGGAGGGGCTGCTTGGAGTAGGAAACATTTTGCAGAGAACAACGTGCTTGCAAAGGAACTGAAAGGGTGTCTTTTTAAGAAAGAAAAGGGAGGAGGGAGGGGCAGCTTGGGGGAGGAAATTTTTTGCAGAGAACAACGTGCTTGCAAAGGAACTGAAAGGGTGTCTTTTGAAGAAAGAAAAGGGAGGGGCGCCCCCATTGCCTTTCTTCCTTCCCACTCAACCTTTAGCCTAGCCTTGCTTCTTCCACCCGCCCCCTTTAGCTGTTCCTCCCTGCCCTCTGTTCGCCTCCCTTCTAAAGTTTGGGATTTTCCTGAAGGATTTGCACGCATTATTTGCTTTTACATTGATTCCTATGGGAAACATTGTTTCATCTTACGAACTTTTCACCTTACGAACCTCCTCCTGGAAACAATTAAGTTCGTATGATAAGGTACCACTGTATTTAGCAATTGTTATAATATATTGGGACATTGTCATGGGTCCACACAACCAGCCCCATGGTTGTGTGATCCATTGTGCCCCATTGCAAAGCTGAAGATCTTAGTTTTAATCCCATTGTGTAAGGCAGGAGAGTGGGGGCCCACCTCACCTCTGGAGACAAGACATTCCATAATGCATGGGCAACAGCAAAGAGGACTGTCTTCCTAGACCCCGTCAGCTGAAATTCTTTGATATGCTTTTCAAATGAAATTACGGGTATATGTATGTAAATTTTGGTGTGTTCAGTCATTTCCCCGTCCTGCGAATTTCGCAGCAGCACAAAGCCCAAATCATCAGCCTGAAGATGACAAGTATGATCTCATTGAAACGTTGCAAAAACACTCTCGATCTTACACAGGAAAAAACAAACCAAGATTTACACACATGCATACACACACACTATTGCTGCTTCCAAATTAGAGTCATTTTGCTTATACCAATTCTGAAAGTTAAATAGTAGTTACATAAATCACACTAAAAATCCCTTCACACACACAAACACATATTCAGATCTCAAAGAGATCACAGACTGATAGATTAGAAGTAAATAAAAAGAGCAATATGAGTCATATTAATGATAATATATAACTGTGGTGCTATCCAAAACCCATGGTCTTTAATAAGGCAGGCTAGAACAAAAACATTGTATTAGGACTGTGCCAAATTAGGAAGTGGTGCTTTGCTTTAAAAAAAGCTGTGATGTAATCACTTTTTTTGAAGCTACCTCCTGAAGCCGCCTGTCCCCTCTCTTCTTAGAAGTAATGCTGCCACTTATTGTCACATTAAGCCTCTCATTTGGCAGTACTGGAGCTACCAGACAAAGCTCTGGGCAAGATGAAGCATCTCATCAAGAAAAGTCATGTCACTACCGCAATGGAAACAGTCTCATGAAAGCTTAAAATAACTCCTCACAAATACAGTGGTAAGTTGGACTAGTTCTGAGGAAAAAATATCTTGAATGAGCAGCCCGTACATTTTAAATCATGGGAGAAGGTAATAATTTGTTGATAGAATTAAGGTTTGCAGGGGAATTTTTTTAAAATAAAAAATGTCATATTCTTTTTTCTTTGAAAAAAAATAACAACCCTGCAATAATATAAAACAATAAGATAAAGTAAAATATATAGCCCTTCATGGCATCGGACCAGAATATCTCTGGGACCGCCTTCTGCCGCACGAATCCCAGTGACCGGTTAGGTCCCACAGAGTTGGCCTTCTCCGGGTCCTGTCGACTAAGCAATGTCATTTGGCGGGACCCAGGAGAGGAGCCTTCTCTGTGGCGGCCCCAACCCTCTGGAACCAGTTCCCCCCAGATATCAGAGTTGCCCCCACCCTCCTTGCCTTTTGCAAGCTCCTCTGTCGTCAGGCATGGGGGAATTGAAATTTCTCTTCCCCCTAGGCTTATAGAATTTATACATAGTATGCTTGTATGTATGAGTGGTTTTTTTTTAATTGGGGTTTTTTAGATTATTTTTTAATATTAGATTTGTTTACATTGTCTTTTTATATTGTTGTTAGCCGCCCCGAGTCTTCGGAGAGGGGCGGCATACAAATCTAATTAATAATAATAATAATAATAATAATAATAATAATAATAATAATAAAATAAAAAAAATACCTCTTTGACCAAAAAAACCCCCAGTCATCTTTCTGCAGTTTAGATTTGAGATTATCAATGGAGATTGAAAAATGGCCCTGTTTGTTTTTAGCCTTTAATGGAAAAGTGGTCCATAGAAATAAATGGGATACATTTTTAAGAGCATGGAGATAAACATTATCTTCTGCTAATTGTCACAGTTAAAGACAAGGCAATATTACCCAGAAATCAGCCCAGCTTTGAGGAGACCAGACATATTTATCTGCTGCAGAAAAGAAGATTACTTCAGTGCCTTTGTTTTGTTTTATCTCTGTTGGCAACGTGTAGAAGATAATTAAGAGCAAAGTTGTTTCTATCCCGTATTCATCTATTTCAAAACAATTCTGTATAACACACATTGTAGTGAGAGAGAAAGAATTGTCCCCAGAAGCTCTTCATTTCAATTCTGATAATTAAAAGGCTACATTTATCAACATTTGGTTTATCTCAGTAGGTACAGTAATAGGAAAGTCATGTTATTTACAGGTGTATATGCTAATCTTTAAAAAATAACTTTACATTGGTAGGCGCTTTGTCATCTGTAATTATTCCAATCTAAAAAGCTTTGAGTAAATGTAAATTTGCATAAATCAGGGTTGGACTGATATTTACATAAATCAGAATTGGACCACCTGCCTACACTATCAGTAAGTGTAATCTTTAAAACCTAAGGTATAAGTGCTTAGGATAGCAGATGACAAAACCCGTAATTGTTAGATGGGAAGGGAGGTCACAGATATTACAGGATTGTGATCAAAATCATTCGAGGAGAAAATTGTAGCAGACGTTGATAAGGTAGAATGTGTAGCCATTCAAGTTTCCTTATAAACCTTTCAAGAGAAGATTGAATAATGTAGTTTTCCTTTCTTCATTCTATAATATACCAATACAGGGTCTATCCCTCTCTTAAGTCCCAGAAATTGTGTGACATTTCTCAAACTATCCCAAGGAGCAAATTTTATATCTTTGGTATGAACCTTTGTAGCTCTTGAACTGATTCATTTTGGGCCCCACCAGCATTTTTTTCCTGCTGTTTGACTGCTTCTAACTTAATTTAATGACATCTGCCCTCAGCTCTAGCTGTTCAACAAACATCACCATTTTTCTATCACCCTTTGTATGTTTTATCTTTCTTACAGTCTTCAAAGTGGGAATTTTTCTTCCCACAACACATTCAAATATATTTGGAGAACTAGTGCCCAGGCCTTAGAGACATTTCTGTTGATTTGGTAAGCAGTAAAATTTTCTGATTCTTAGTCAGATATTTCTGCTACCTGCATTAATGTTGCTCATAGGTAGTAAACTCAATAGATTACATGGCATGTTCAATAGTGAAAAACACAAATTTAACATTTGGATGTGCAGGGCAGCCATGATAAACATGAATGGGATTTTGTCTCTCCAACAGTCTTCCACTTTAGGCATAAAATATTTGATGTTTTATTCTTTTGAACTGGTTTTCAAAAAGCCCCACTGTGATTTAAATGTTTCCATTTGAAAGGAAATGCACAGGAAGGACATATTTTTTGATGCAAATAGGTCTAGGGGGTTTCTGAATGATAACCAGGTAGCGGTTTCAGCCTGTAATGTTTTGTTTCATGCAACATCATAAAGCTCTCTAGTGTAGCCTTAAAACTACACTAGATAGTGTTATGATTGTCTTTTCCTTTGAAAATATACATTCTTTCTCATATTTTCTTCCAGAATAACTGTGTCTCTTTGGTCTATGTATTAAATAATTGTAATCACCTTCACCAATGTATTTTTTAACAAATCAGGATACATGCCTGTTGCTTTCATATCAGCATAAAAGCCTGACCACTCCCTTTCACCTTCTGAAAAGTAGAACTTCATCTTAAATCTATTACATCAGCCGCTATTAGCCATAAAGTTGATATTACAGTTACTGTACTTCCTGTTTATATATTTGTAAAAATGTCTAGCCTTAGCTTGTATTGCAAGTAGGCTCATTGGAATGTGGTGTTGACTTCTGTCCAAAATGTTAGTAAATTTTCCATTGCAAAGAGTGGAATATTAAATTATTGTTATTAATTTTTAAAATATCAAATTTATCACATGTTCTTTTATTGTTTTTAATATCATAATCAGTGCCACAATAATGAGTGACGACACTTCCTGTTGAAAAGAGGAAAGGTGTGTTGTCCTCTTTCATTCGTTATTATTGTTATGTTCTGCAAGTTGGTCCTACATTCTTGATTGCTTTTCATTTGTTATTACAGTGCAATTTACATATAAAGTAACACAAGCATTGCAGGATAAAGTAAATAGCAATGCATGATCCAGAGAGGAATATATCCATGCACAGACTATTTTGTGTTATATAATAATGCAATTTTTATGCAACATTTTAGATATGTTTTATGAAAACATTCACAAGAAATTATAATGATAACAATTACAGATAGACATAAGATGTTTAAAACCAACAAGGAAGAAATTTAAATAGTTCAAGAATTTAACTTCCTTGGAACAAAAAATGTTCAAGATGGCAATTCTACACCTGATATCAAATAATTTTAGACCACATTGCAATAGTTAACAGAATAAGGTCTGGAAAAGCAGAGATACAAAAAGCAGGCTACTTAGAGCAATAGTCTTCCCTATAATGATGTATGAGTATGAGAGCTGGACACTAAGAATGAGTGATCAAAGAAGAGTGGACTCCTTTGATCTGTGGAACTGGCATAAATTATTGAATGTACCATAGACAGCCAGAACAACCAACAGAAAGGTGCTGAATCATATAAAACCAGAAACATCACTGGAAGCCAGATCATAGCACTTCATCTTGTTTACTTTGGCCATGTCATGCATACAAACTCATTGGACAAGTTATTGCTGCTGCTAGGAATGGGTTAGTGCACTGATGGCGAACCTATGGCAGGGGTGCCATAGGTGGCACACAGAGCCATATCTGCTGGCACACGAGCTGTTGCCCTAGCTCAGCTCCAACGTGCATGTTTGTGCTGTCTACCTGATTTTTAGCTCTGGGAGGGCATTTTTTGCTTCCAGAGAGCCTCCAGGGGGGATGGGGGAGGGTGTTTTTACCCTTCCCTGGTTACGGGAAAGCCTTTGGAGCCTGTGCAGGGTAAAACATGAGCCCACTGGGCCCACCAGGAGTTGGGAAACAGGCTGTTTCCAGCCTCCAGAGGGCCTCCGGGGGGTGGGGGAAGCTGTTTTTATCCTCCCCAGGCATTGAATTATAGATGTGGGCACTCATGCAAGTGATATAGCGCGTGCACATGCTCTTTTAGCACCCGAGGGAAAAAAGGCTCACCATCACTGGGTTAGTGGATCAAGAAGGGGGCAAGCAAATAACTCATTGGCTTGATACCATTTAAGCTGATATACAGATGGACATCGAACATCTGAAAGAAGCTGTGCTTGACAAGGTAGCATGGAGATTGCTTGTCTACAAAGTCACCAAGAGCTAGATCCAGCCAAATGGTTAAAACTAATTAACTATTATATCATACATAACCCAGACATTGGCTTTATTCTTTATGGGAATATATTGTTTGCTTATATTCTTATGGCAGTATTTAAGAGTTACACATTAAAAATATACTTATAGCTGTTGAACATTCTTTTTAATGCTTTAACTGTGCATGTTGGATATGCACCTAAAAGTGCAACAGGGAATGATGGGATGATATCCCATCTTTCCCAGTATGAATGCACAAACAAACATAATTCTTCTAATGGATTTATAGAGATAGCCATGTTTCCATATACATTATCTCTGGAAGTACTCTCTGTGGAAGCTGCATGCAGAATTGTACATTTATTGCAGACTGTAAGGGTATCTGTTAGACCTAGCCTTTTTATGTATAGAATTTTGAATTGGTAGATTTCATTTATTTAAAATATTTATAGCCTTCATCACTATCCAGAGCATTGACATAGGGTTGATATTCCTGGAGGCGTCTGTAATATGGTAAATGATTTAGCTTTACTAGATAAATGGTCAAAGCAATGGAAACTGCAGTTTAATGTTTCCAAATGTAAAATAATGCACTTGGGGAAAAGGAATCCTCAATCTGAGTATTGTATTGGCAGTTCTGTGTTAGCAAAAACTTCAGAAGAAAAGGATTTAGGGGTAGTGATTTCGGACAGTCTCAAAATGGGTGAACAGTGCAGTCAAGCGGTAGGGAAAGCAAGTAGGATGCTTGGCTGCATAGCTAGAGGTATAACAAGCAGGAAGAGGGAGATTATGATCCCGCTATATAGAATGCTGGTGAGACCACATTTGGAATACTGTGTTCAGTTCTGGAGGCCTCACCTGCAAAAAGATATTGACAAAATTGAATGGGTCCAAAGACAAGCTACAAGAATGGTGGAAGGTCTTAAGCATAAAACGTATCAGGAAAGACTTAATGAACTCAATCTATATAGTCTGGAGGAAAGAAGGAAAAGGGGGGACATGATCGAGACATTTAAATATGTCAAAGGGTTAAATAAGGTCCAGGAGGGAAGTGTTTTTAATAGGAAAGTGAACACAAGAACAAGGGGACACAATCTGAAGTTAGTTGGGGGAAAGATCAAAAGCAACATGAGACAATATTATTTTACTGAAAGAGTAGTAGATCCTTGGAACAAACTTCCAGCAGACGTGGTAGATAAATCCACAGTAACTGAATTTAAACATGCCTGGGATACACATATATCCATCCTAAGATAAAATACAGAAAATAGTATAAGGGCAGACTAGATGGACCATGAGGTCTTTTTCTGCCGTCAGACTTCTATGTTTCTATGTTTCTATCCCACCCACTATCTAGAGGATTTAAAATATTTATAGCCTACCCACCATGCAGAGAACTAAACTGCAGATATCTGTAATGCTTGCCTCTACTAAACACATTTTGCAAATGAAAGTTCAGTACATAATGCAAATGTTTCGGCTACAATATTTCTTCCCTAACTTTTATTTTTCTGATACTTAATAAATATTATTTCTTACGTGGGGAAGCCGATTAAAAGTGCTTTAATTGGCATGTGGTATAAAGTGGCAGAGTTTATTCAATCATATTACCAGTTTATCATCTCATATCAAGCCAACTGTAGACCCATGGTTTGGCCCAGGAGCTTGAATATTTATGCACAAAGAAGAGACACTATAAGAAAGCTTCATCCAAAGGAAACAACACTTTGTATTGTCTCTGGAATTAGAATTAATAACACTAGTGGATATTTTCATTTGCAATTTATCATTTACAAATACTGCCTGAATCTTTTTATAGGCTAAAAATAGGATATTATCATGATATGTTTCCAGTGTAACTGCCACTCCTTCCTATAAAAGTTTTTATAATTAAGTAACTCAGTCTTTGCTAATAGATGACAGACTCTGAATACAAGTACCCAACTTTTTTTTTCATTTAAGAATCATTTTCCCGGTTAATATAGAAGGTGACTTTTATAGTGGTCCTGTTGATTCCTTCCCTATGGTTATCTTTGCTCAGAGTGTCTATTTTTGACATAAACCTGGAAAGCACTTCAAAGCTGCATTGTGTAAACACAAATCCATCCCTTTTGTCCTTTGGAAATAGGTAATGTAGCAGTTGAGAGGTGAAGGGTACTGAAGCTCTTGTTTATTTCACCAGGAGTCAAGAGATGGGAAACATCTGCCACTTACACGCTATGTAAGTCTTGAAAACAAAGAAGTCTCAACTGTAGCCCGGCTGAATAAGCACTGGCATAAAAGCTAACGACAGGCTGCTTATTTAAAAATATCATAATACAGAACAGTCATGTAGGGAAGCCAAGAGGACCTGAAAATGGGGTGGAAGGGAGGAGGGAGGAGGAGGGAGGAGCCAGGATTGTATTTCATGATTTCTTGCGAGAGGTCAAATCTGATATCACTTATGCCGATGTGGATTTTTCATGCAATGTTCCCCAGGAGCCATACCAGGGAGCAGCTTCAACACCCATAGGATTCATCACAGTCTTTTGTTTTTAGTATTGCCTTGATGTTCAGAAGATCAGTTTAGATAAAGTCAAATATTTTCAGCTGAATATTTATGACTACAAGAACATGCAAACATAAAATGTGTGGCCTCGAAATTCGTATGACGAGGTCAGTTTGAAAAATATGTAGCGTATTTGTTTCCTTCACCACAAGGCCAAATTCAAAATGTGAAGTGAAAAACTCTTTTTAAAAAAAATATCACTTTAGTTTACTCTGAGCCTTACTTTTTTAGTTTTGTGAAGTTTATTTCTGCTAAATATCAAGCTCATAAGCTTCTTACAAGAACCAATAATTTAAAGAAAGAGACTATGAGTTCCTCCCTTATCATCTCTATTTTTCTGATAGGGTCTAAAGCAGCATTTCTCAACCTGGGAAATTTTAAGTTGTGTGGACTTAATTATTGGGCATTATTAATAATTCCCAGCATATAATTTAAAAAGTTTACACATCTCAAAGTTGCTGACCTAAGTAATACTGGCCTAAGTTATAGTCTATCTGTGTTTGTATATATGTGAGAGAGATTGAGAGACAGGGAGTGAGACAGAAATAGATAAGGCAATTGGTTGTTTGAAGGATCCAGTGATAAATAGTAGTCTGAAAAAGAGCAACCTATAAATCTAATGCAGGAATGCCACTTCTTTTAGGAGAGTTTTTAGTATATACTTCTTCTTTGCGAAAAGATTTATAACAAAGACATATCCAAAGGAAATAAAGTTTTAAAACTTACAGCAAATTAGGAGCTATAGCTGGACTTCTTCTCATGTATGAAAATGGAGAGCATCTAATCATTTTCTTTTTTCAAAAATTTTGCAGAGAGAAAAGACACTTGAGAACTTTATTTGGAATCATGCTCAAAGCTTAAACCCTGATAAGCTTGGATTTGAAGGACCTAATTTTGCAGTTTTTGCCTGTTTATCTGGTATTCTAAACAATTTATACAGAGAAAGTACTGGTACTTGGCCTTCAAACATGAAATTAAGAACCGTTGCAAATAAACCTTTGGGTTATACTATACCAGTGATGGTGAACCTATGAGATGGGTGCCACAGGTGGTACATGGAGTCTTATCTGCTGGCACATAGTTCAGTTCAAACATGTATGTGTGTGCTGTGCAGCTGATTTTTGGTTTGCACAGAGACTCTGGGCGGGCATTTTTGGCTTCCAGAGAGCATCTGGGGGGATGGGAGAGGGTGTTTTTATCCTCCTCTAGCTCCAGGGAAGTTTTTGGAGCCTGTGGAAGGCAAAGCACAATCCTACTGGGCCCACCAGAAATTGGGAAACAGTCCGTTTTCGACTTCCAGAGGGGTGGGGGAAGCTGTTTTTCCCCCTCCCCAGGCATTGAATTATAGGTGTTGGCATTCGTGCATATGCGATAGCACGCTCCTTTGTCTCCCAAGGAGAAAAAGGTTTGCCATCACTGTACTATACAGTCTACGGAGAGGGGCAGCATACAAATCTAAATAATAATAATAATAATAATAATAATAATAATAATAATAATAATAATACATTTAAATAAAATCATAACATTGGGCATTTTCTCTATCTGACAGAGTGAAAATTGAGGGTTAATGTAAACACAGTGCAATTGGCACATATAACTCATACAGACATTATTATTGGTGCTTATTGAAATGGATGTACAAGTGCCACTTCTATGATGGTTGAAGCAGGCAGGATTCCCTTGATTACCATTTATTGGGAGCCAAGGGAAAGGGAGGGTTTTTCCTTCTTTTTCTACTCAAGATCCCCATGTACAATTGGTGGGCCACTGTGTGCCACGGAATGCTGGACCCGGTGGGCTTTGGCCCGATTCAGCATGGCTCTTCTTATATTCTTATGTTTACTAAGTCCTAACTTTTTAAATTGAGGGGTATGTTTACAACAATCCTAGAAAGGTTGTGGGAAGAAAGGTTATTAGGAATCTAGAGCATGGATATTTGATAAAAAAAAGAATGTTATTATTGTCTGCTATGCAAAAAAAGGGGGGGGGGTACAATTGATCTTCACATAGCCATTTCACAATTCACCTGAAGTTTTTCCTATTTAAATCCTGCTTGTTTGGGGCAATTAGGTCATCTTTTTTTATTTAAACATACAAAAATATAATATGCATTCATATACCATATTATCGAAAAAATCTATAGTAATTTATTTGTATCCAAAATGTCATTTGAATGAGTCCAAGTTCAAGTTGCATTTTAAAATGCCAATCACAATATTATTAAAACTACCTGTCTTTTAAGCCTGAGGTCAGTTCTGGTAAAGGGAAACCGTTTGGCCAAATGCTATACAATTGGCCTTGCTATCTAAAAACATATTGGAATTTTATGTTGCTGAGAAATTCAGAAAGGACAAAATAGACTGGAGAAAAATACTCCTTCCTGAAATGTAGCCATTTACCTTTGTACTTAAAAAAAAATGCTATTGGGAACCGTGCTATTTATCTACTTGTCTTCTTGCAAAAATAGACCCTTCCCTTGCTGCATTGTGCCCCATTTTTGATAGTTCTCATCTAGGAATGGCCCTGGTGAAGAACAAGGAGCTTAAGTAGGAGAGAAGAGGTTACGAAACTCAGTTTTCCAGTTATAGAAGTGTATTTTCCAATTGTAGATATAAACCAGACACACACAAAAGCCAGCCTACATGACCTGAATCCAGACAACTTTGCTACTGTGAAATAACAAATAGTTTCAGTTGGGTTGTGCTTATATTGTGTCAGAACACTGTTACCATCCTAACTCTAATGAGCCTTGGTGGCGCAGTGGTTAGAGTGCAGTACTGCAAGCTGCTTCTGCTGATTGCTGGCTGTAGTTCAACAGTTCAAATCTCACCAGGCTCAAGGTTGACTCAGCCTTCCATCCTTCCGAGGTGGGTAATATGAGGAGTGTTGGGGATGATATGCGGGCTGTGTAAACCGCTTAGAGAGGGCTGTAAAGCACTGTGAAGCGGTATATAAGTCTAAGTGCTATTGCTATTGCTAACTCAAAAGTTGCAGTCAATAATATATTGGATTGCAAGGCTCTTCTAGCTTGCATAGAATGGCATTGGAATGTTTGGGTAAAACTATGTTTTGATTGTACTTATGGCCAATGATCCAGAATTGTTCACTTATCCCTACCAGGAAATATTGCATGTAGTATTATGAACATGATTTAGGCTAGTAACCTAGTCTACACCTGGTCTGTGTCATTAGAAAAAATAATGTGAAATTTTTGATTGACTAAAACCATAATTGGCATCATACTTCAGCATTTATTGAAATTGATATATAATTTTTATGTCTGTGAAAGAAAGTGTAATGTAATGTAATAGATGCGAATGAAAATAGCCTATTCTTGGATAACTGTGTTGATGGATAGGTGCAGGGAAGTAAAGAGGTAGGTTTAATTATGAAAGAGGTATAATGTATAATCCATCAAACTTGCATTCATCATCACATCAGCTTTAAAATATGGCCTATGTGTCTGTGCCTATGTTTCATGTCCAAATGATGTTCCCATGGCAATAGAATAAATCTAAAAGTATGTTTCTTTTGATTCCTTAAGATGAAATATTGAAAGACTTAATGAGGATGATAAAAATATTTTTGGACACTGACAGAATGGGCTTTGGAGAATAAACATGGAAGAAAAGGAATGAATGAAATGCTAATGATAATAGAAAGCAAATAGCACGTCCTGTATAAAAATATTAAAAGACTGATTAATATCACTGGAGAATAAAAAGTATAATTGAACAGAATAAAAGCATTGTTATTGTTATGTATCAACTGCCTACATGGTGGCACCTAGGTCCAATGTTTGAGTGGGAGAAGGCTCAAACACTAATGATTGATGCATCTGACAGCTCCCTATAAAAGGGCTAGCTGTCGGACTGTAAATTGCTGGTAGTACAGAGAAGTTGCAAAGTGAAGAAGTTCCTTTTGAAGTCGGTCTCCTGTCGCTGTTATTGTTATTGTTATTCCCACAGTAGTTATCCAGTTTGCCACAGAAGTATACGGAGTTACACTAATACGAAAGTTTAAACGATGGATAGCAAAAATGAACATAAAAATAAGAAAAAAAGGAGGATGAAAGATATTGCATAATATTGCAGACCGAGAGGAAAGCAGTTGTAAAAATTAGAGTAGTTAAAAAGATGAAAAATGTAGAACTATTGTAATATAATTAAACACTTATTTTGTAAAAGATTGAAGAAATGTATACAAAAAGTCTCACAAAGTGAAAGAAATGCAGAATAAAAGAACAGAATTGCTCCAAGATGAAACTAAACTAAACTAATGCTAGAAAGATGTATTTTAGAGATTTGGAGGGTCAATATGGGAACGAGAGATAGAGAAGTTGAAATGAATACTATAAAAACTAATACACAATGAAAAATATCAGAAATCCTGTGAGAATGTTGAAAAACAAATTGAAGACTATAAGTGCAGAAAGTATTATGCAAAATTAAAATATGGAAGTGTTTGCTTAGAGCTCTTCATATTGTTAAATGTGTCAGTGCCTGATGATTAAAAAGATGCTGTTCCAGTTTCACTATACAAATGATATATAGCGAAAGTAAAAACCAAAAAATACATGTTTCTTAAAAGTGCCTGGCAGAAGTCTAATATAAAAGGTTAGAGAAGTGAAAGTAAGCATAATTTGTCACCTGCAATGATGGTTTATGCCAGGCAGGAGTATGTGAGAACAGATTGTTTTTTAAACTGAAAAATGGCTTTCAAATATGAGAAAATTTATTGTATCCTTTGTTAATTTAAGGAAATCATAAAATAAATAATCTTGAACTAAGGAATGTTTCGCATGTAGTTGAAGCAGGGTTGCAGAATTTTAAAAAAGTGGTATAGGATGAAAGAAAAGGTGGGTTCCACTTAACCTTTGCCACCAGTTCACATCATGACAGAACATGAGGAGCTGCTCAGCTGTGCTTCAGGTGAAGAAATAAAGGTCAATATTAATCCGCGGGCAGGTGGGAGGGCTTTTTTCACAGCAAAGGACAAGGAAAAGCCATCCAAACACCAAAAAAATCACCCAAAATCCGCACGAATCCCAGCGACCGATAATGTCCCACAGAGTTGGCCTTCTCCGGGTCCCGTCGACTAAACAATGTCGTTTGGCGGGCCCCAGGGGAAGAGCCTTATCTGTGGTGGCCCTAGCTCTCTGGAATCAACTCCTCCCAGAGATTAGAACAGCCCCCACCCTCCTTGTCTTTCGCAAATTGCTCAAGACCCACCTATATCGCCAGGCATGGGAGAACTGAGACACCTCCCCCAGGCTTTTATATTTTATGTTTGGTATGTGTGTGCTGTATGGTTTTAATTGTTGGGGTTTTATATATCTTTTCTTTTAATATTAGATTTGTTTAGTGTTATATTGTTTTTATTATTGTTGTGAGTTGCTCCGAGTCTTCGGAGAGAGGCGGCATACAAATCTAATAAATTGAATTGAATTGAAAAAAAGGATGGAGGCACACACAGACTGATACAGACAGAACCCGATCTGTGACACCATCTTCCCATCACCAGCGGGTCACTAACTGTTCGGGCGATCTGGTCCAAACCAAGAGGAACCCACCCCTGGATGGAAACAAATTATAAATACTAACTTAACTCTCAGATAAGATAAGGGTGTATGAGATCCCTGTGATTGTTGAATGTATTTATAGATAAAGGTATGCGGAATTTGACTGGAAAGATTAAAGGTATGTTGGCAGGATTGTGAATAAAACGGTACTTTTGTGCACTGATAATTTTTGTCTTGGCTAAGAACCAGAATGATTTGTAGCAAAAATTATGTAGTGTGAAGCTAGAAGTTTGGATCTGAAAATTAATGCATCAAAAAATGTAATAGCTGTGTTTAATAGATTAAAATGGATTGCAATAAAAACAGATGAAATATCTGAATTTTATACTTTAGTAGTGTTTTCTAAAAATGAGAGAATAATGGAAAAAAAATAAGAATATCGAATACTGGTATAAAAGTAGTAGGTAGTATTGTGCTCTGTGAGGAGAAAAAAATAATTGCTAAATAATTGAAAAATGGGTATAAATGAAGATGGGTAAATTATGGGAATAAGTTACTTATGAAATGTTTGTGGTAAAAGGAGAAGGGATAGAATTAAGAAAGAATAGCTATGGCATGAATGTGAATTGAAAACAAACATGACTGACCACTTCAAATGCAGTATATTATGTGGTCTCATCATGTAGAAAGAATAAAGGTAGATCAAATTGCAACATGAATAAGTGAGGAAAAAGGACGAGAAGTGCAGGAAGATTGGAAAAATATATGGATGTGGTGTTGTTGATAGAACCCTTGAAAAGAGAGAGAAAAGAGAAAGGCAATCTATTGGATCTATTTGATCTATTGAATCTATTTTGGCCCCAAATGCGTTGTTGTGTTAAATCTGGAACACTCTTTTTTTTTAATGAGCTGGGGAAAAAAACCTGCTCAAAATTTCTTATTTTGAAGATATACAGTATGTACTTTAAATGCAAACTCTTTCCAGATCAGCAAAAGTCAATTGACATTGCATGTCAAACACTTACCCATGTGGGTGCAAAAATCAACAGTGGTTTCAGCACTGAACGATATATACCTATTTCCTCAAAATCAGTAAACTATGTCATTCACAATAAGGTGTTTCAGTGAAGAGTATACTATTTGCAACAATTCACACATGATTTACAAGTGATGCTGGAGGTTTAAGTAGTTTTAATTCATGGTTTCAGAGTTTTAGGGGGAGAATAAAACTTGAGAGGACATTAATTTTATACTGAAATTACCAATTACATCATGCGTGGGTGTTTGAATATACTTCCCCTGGGTGTTGGCTATCCATTTAGGACATATTTTAACTTTACTACTCAAAATTAAATTTATGAAACAAGAACGACAATTTAGAAAATATTTTTTTAAAGCCATAAATATTTTGATGCAATATTTTTCAGTACCTATGATCTATGACCTATCGTTTTGTTGTACACTGTGTGTGTACACTGAGAGCTTATGCACCAGAGACAAATTCCACATGTGTCTAATCACACTTGGCCAATAAAAAATTATGTTCGGTTCTGCATTACTCTGTTCCATTCCATTCCACTCCATTCCATTCTATTCAGCTCTGAAATAATCAAACGTATCCCCTAGTTGTATTAAATTTAAATGCCTTATTGAACTTGGCCTTCTCACATCTTGGCTTTTTAGCTAATAATAAAGGTAGTGTGTTAAACTTGTATTGCACATTCATAACTATATTTTTGTATGGATAGGTTCAAGGTAGCATTATCAGCTATGATGACTTTTGTTCCATCCTGTGCGTCAGTCGCAGATACTGGTTGACCTGTTTCTTCCTTTGCCTGAAAGACAAATGGTGAGAACACATCAGATGTTATCTCCTGTGAATATTCTTAGTAGAAAAGAATAGAAAATCTTGAACTGGAAATGAACTATGATTTCTTCTTAGGTATCACAACCCTTTCCTTGAAACCTCCCTTTCAAAGGAAAATAAATAACTTGTTTTCAAGATATTTGGGAGTATGTTATTAACCAAAACAAACCATTCCACTTTGTATGATTGACAAAAATAATTATATAACTGTTGTAATTAATTTAACTGATAATTAATCTAAACTAAATTAATTATGCCTAATATAAGAAACGTTGGTATAGGCTTGGGTATGGAATATATATTGGGATGTACCCAAGCCCATTGTTATGGGCTTGGGTAGTGCGAGATGTAATCCAGCAGTGTGGAGGCTAAGCCTGGTCAGGATAGCTTGAGCTCACGGGTTCGAGGCTACAGTCCACACTAAAACCAGGCACTAATTTCGACATCAATCTCGGGAACTGTCAGTCAATAAGGCGCTAAGGGCCAGCAGAAACAGTTGTTTGAAATATTTCACCAAATTAAGTGGATTCTTATCTTGTACTGAAATGGTTAGAAAGGTAGAAAAAGACAAAAAGTTGCTGTGCTTTCATAAATATCTATTTATTTGAACATATCGTACTTCCACTAAGACCCTTAATTTGGTACAAATTATAATTTCAAGGTCCATATATATTGCAGGTGCTGAGTCTATTGATGGTACTCAGGAGATGTCTCCAATTAAAATAAATCTTACTTTTTGCACTGGTTTTTAAAAATGTACAGTGGTACCTCTACTTACGAACTTAATTCATTCTGTGACCAGGTTCTTAAGTAGAAAAGTTTGTAAGAAGCAATTTTTCCCATAGGAATCGATGTAAAAGCAAATAATGCATGCGATTGGGGAAACCACAGGGAGGATGGAGGCCCTGTTTCTTCCCAGGGGATTTCTAGAAGAGGTCACATGGAGGCTTCTCCCCCCTTTTCTTGCCCTGTTTCCTCCCAGGAGATTCCTAGAGAGGCCCCACAGAGGCTTCTCCCTGCCTTTTACAGTTACAGTTTTGGAGGCTCGGGTTTGTAAGTAGAAAATAGGTCTTGAGAAGAGACCAAAAAAAAATCTTGAACACCCAGTTCTTATCTAGAAAAGTTCGTAAGTAGAGGCGTTCTTAGATAGAAGTACCGCTGTATATATGTACCATACACTTTAGTTAAGATCAATGTGTGTTAGCTGTGCCAAAGCTAATAAATTTTAGGTCTTTTGAAGGAATTTACACTCCTAGAGATGGACTATCTCACATTATTCTCAATTGTGATTGATCAGATGTTTCTCTAACTATCTATAAACAAAGATACAATACAGTGGTCCTATTATTACCAAATAAGAAATATTGATAAGTTCTATTTTAAATGCCATTGCTAAATCAAAATTCATTTCAAGTGATAAACAGAATAGACTTATTTGACTTATTACCATTTTTTGAATGATATCAAATGTTAACCATACAACAGTTGGATTCCATGCTGTTGAAAGACCTTTATGTAATCGAAATCTGGAGCTAATTGCTAGCAGGATGAAGAGGGTGGGGACATTCTTAAGCAGATGCTACACACAGTAAGCTCTAGTTTCTATTTCCAAAAAATCCTTACATTTTATTTTTCCAGAGAGGCAAGTTCAAGTACAGATTTTGTATTTAAAGGGATGAGATTGGAGGGAATTACTATGCTTTCTTTTCATTCTAATGCATCATCGATTTGAAATATCACAGTATCCTGAAGAAAGTGGGGAATATGCCCGCTTCCTCCACGAAATGCTTAGCATCCCATGAGCCCATGCAGCAGAAAGGTATGACAGCATTCCATGATATCATCAGTCAATTTTCAAAATCAGTCAAAATGCAAACTGGAAGGGTGGAGGAACCCAAGTATAGTTTAAACTGCTGATAAAACCTTCAACAATATTAAAGTAACAGGCTACCATTCTTTGCATGTGCAAAGAAGAAGGACCAATCAATTTAATAGTTGTCAAAACCAATTGTAACTAATTATTTTGCATTATTAATATAGATGGTATTAATCAAGTTGAATAATATAATATTCTCAATGACAAGTCCTCTTTTTGTTTCAGGAAAAACATAACATGAGCCATTTTGAATTATTGTTTCATAATTCAAGTGTCAAACTCAAGGACCTGTGGGGTGTTTAGATCCACCTCAAGCCTTTCTGGAAACAGTGTAGGACTGGCCAAGGTGCCTCTGCCAGCAAAATCGGAGCTTGGGAGGGTCACATATGGTCTGCCCAAGCTCCATTTTTGCTGGATGAGGGTTGCAGGAGGCTGTTGCAGATGAAAATGGAGCTTAGGAGCTTGTTATTTTTAGCAGAGCAGTCAGGCCATCACAGGTGCCTCCAACACAAGTGACATCGAGCTGGCTATGCCTCCCCTGGCCACGCCCACTCTGGTCCTCCCTCAAGGTCAAACACAACCCTCATGCAGGCTATCAATGAATTAAGTTGGACACCCTGGTATAATGATACAGAGCAGCTGTTTCAATTTAGTTCCATTCATGACCAGTGGGCTTTATCATGTCTTGAAGTTTGCCGCCTTAAATGGTTATTATAATATGTATGTTAATGATAGAGTATAACAGGATAGCAGGTCTGGGAAGGTGACCCCAGATCTTCTCCACTGCCAGGCTTATCTAATACCCAGAGAAGGGTACCAAAATTTTTACTACCATACTGATTCCTTGTTCCAGACCCATGAGGTCAACCGGGGCACTGGGGACTGGTAATCTGGGCCCTGGGCTCAAGCTGCTGCTAATCAATGCCAGGAACCAACTCCCCACGGAGATTAGGACCCCCCCCCCACCCTCCTTGCCTTTCGTAAACTTCTAAAAACTCATCTATGTCGCCAGGCATGGGGAAATTAATATACCCCTTAGCTATTATAATTTATGTATGGTCTGTTTGAACTGCATGACTATTTTATAAGGGTTTTTAAAATTGTTTTTAACTATTAGAATTGTACAGCTTTACATCTCCACCCCATGCCCAGTCAACGAAGCGGCGGAAGTGATGTGCCGGTGCCTGGAGGCTGTTGGGGCCTGGATGGGTGTCAACAGACTCAAGCTCAACCCGGATAAGACGGAGTGGCTGTGGGTTTTGCCTCCCAAGGACAATCCCATCTGTCCGTCCATCACCCTGGGGGGGAATTATTGACCCCCTCAGAGAGGGTCCGCAACTTGGGCGTCCTCCTCGATCCACAGCTCACATTAGAAAAACATCTCTCAGCTGTGGCGAGGGGGGCGTTTGCCCAGGTTCGCCTGGTGCACCAGTTGCGGCCCTATCTGGACCGGGACTCATTACTCACAGTCACTCATGCCCTCATCACCTCGAGGTTCGACTACTGTAATGCTCTCTACATGGGGCTACCTCTGAAAAGTGTTCGGAAACTTCAGATCGTGCAGAATGCAGCTGCGAGAGCAGTCACGGGCTTACCTAGGTATGCCCATGTTTCACCATCACTCCGCAGTCTGCATTGGCTGCCGATCAGTTTCCGGTCACAATTCAAAGTGTTGGTTATGACCTTTAAAGCCCTTCATGGCACTGGACCAGAATATCTCCGAGATTGCCTGCTGCCGCACGAATCCCAGCGACCGATTAGGTCCCACAGAGTGGGCCTTCTCCGGGTCCCGTCAACTAAACAATGTCGGTTGGCGGGCCCCAGGGGAAGAGCCTTCTCTGTGGCGGCACCGGCCCTCTGGAACCAACTCCCCCCGGAGATTAGGACTGCCCCTACTCTTCCTGCCTTCTGAAAACTCCTTAAAACCCACTTTTGCCGTCAGGCATGGGGGAACTGAAACAACTTCCCCTGGGTATGTTTAATTTATATATGGTATGCCTGAGTGTATGTCTGTTAGTATATGGGGTCTTTTTAAATCGTTAAATATTTTAAATCTGTTTGGATTATTTATGATTTGTTTCCACGTGTTGTGAGCCGCCCCGAGTCTTCGGAGAGGGGCGGCATACAAATCTAAGTAATAAAATAATAAAATAAAAATAAATTGTCTGGTTGTGAGCCGCCCCAAGTCTTCGGAGAGGTGTGGCATTCAAATCTATTATTATTATTATTATTATTATTATTATTATTATTATTATTATTATTGTCAATACAACACAGCAAACGAGATCACTATGCTGGATTTCATATTTCATCATCAGTCGGGCACTTCCCTAGCACCTAGGACTGCATGATGTAGCGTCGAATTATGTGTGCCGATCCCAGTAAAGAGGCCTTTTGCAATTGACAGATGGAGATTTTGTCAATTCCGATGGTTTTCAAGTGTCTGCTGAGATCCTTTGGCACTGCGCCCAGTGTGCCAAGTACCACTGGGACCACTTTCACTGACTTATGACAGAGTCATTGCAGCTCGATTTTTAGATCTTCGTATTTCACTAATTTCTCTAGCTGCTTCTCCTCAATTCTGCTATCCCCTGGGATTGTGATGTCGATGATCCATACTTGCTTTTTCTCCACAATCAGGATGTCTGGTGTGTTATGCTTCAGAATTCGGTCAGTCTGAAGTCGGAAGTCCCACAGTAGTTTTGCTTGCTCATTTCCAACCACTTTTTCGGGCTTATGATCCCACCAGTTCTTTGCCACTGGGAAATGATAGTTCCGGCACAAGTTCCAGTGGGTCATCTGTGCCACAGCATCATGTCTATGCTTGTAGTCAGTCTGTGCGATCTTTTTGCAGCAGCTGAGTATGTGATCGATTGTTTCATCTGTTTCTTTACAGAGTCTGCACTTTGGATCGTCTGTTGATTTTTCAATTCTGGATTTGACAGCATTTGTTCTAATGGCCTGTTCTTGTGCCGCCAGTATTAGTCCTTCTGTCTCCTTTTTGAGTGTTTCACTTGTAAGCCATGACCAGGAGGTCTTTTCTTTATCCACTTTGCCTTCAATCTTCTCCAAGAACTGGCCATGCAATACTTTGTTCCGCCAACTGTCCATACGACATTGAGTTACATTTTTTTTGTACTGGTCCTTAGTTTGCTTCACCTTGAGAAGCTTCCTATTGTCGACCTCCATCAACGCTGACTCTTTGCCCCACTACCACAACAAGGCGTACCCATCAGTGGGGATTATTATTATTATTATTATTTATTATACAGGATGCCCTGCATTTTCTTTCAACATCTTTCAGTGCAAATTGGGTACTCTGGGTTGGAGCTCCATTTTGGCTACCCCACTGCAGTAACCCACTCTAATCCATATGCTGGAAGAACCAAGAAAAAAATAGAAAATTCCTTATTTGCTATTTGTGCTGCCATTGAGCAAAGGAAAGTGGCGGTTGCTGGGGTAAGGAAAGATTAGTACAGTAAAGAGAACTTCTGGGCACCGGTGTAGGGACATATTTTTCTCCCCCAAAATCAATGATTTCTAGTAAGAAATCTAGTAAGACTACTAAGCACATTCAGATTTCTGTTAATACTTAAAAATACACAACAAATTTGAATATTATTATAGTTTAAACATCACCAGTTAGTCAGATTTATAACTTATAGAATTCCAATGTAATAATTATATAATTCATATAAAGGGAGAATCTGAAAAGATTCATGGAGTGTTCAGCCTAATCAGGGATTGGTTCTACTTACCTTCCCTGCCAGTTCGCATTGCAATGGAAGTGCATCCCGGTAATGACTCTCTGAGTATGCATAGAGGGTTTTTTGGAAATGTGCGGCGACTGGAGGACTGGTTTGGGAGAGTGGACTGCCAGTCATCACTGCAATCCACTTCTGAGGCTAATTTAGTTCCACTGAATTCTGACTAAGACACACTGGCGTAATATAGTATTGCAATTCGTTGTAAGCCCCCCATAATCTGCGGAGAAGGGCGCTCTAGAAATAAATAATAAATAAATAAATTCCTGTTATTGTAATAATAATTGCGTAGACAAAAGCTGAGTCACTCCGAGAAGGGCGGCTTAAAAGTCTAATTAGAAGATAGATAGATAGATAGATAGATAGATAGATAGATAGATAGATAGATTGATAGATAGATAGATAGATAGATAGATAGATAGATAGATAAAAAATAAAATAAAATAAAATAATTCTAAACTATGCTAGCCTCCTGTGCTCTGAAACAGACTCTTTCATTTAAAAAAAGAAAACAAAAATTTCAGTCATTAACATTTTGTATGTTTCTCAAGATGATCAGGAGCATTGTATGTTACGGGTATTAAAATTACTATTAAAATTTAATATATAAGTGCTCTTCCAATATAAACCAATATATATCATGCAGGGTACTAAGAGCTGGTTGATGTAATAATATCAATTTCCTCCCTCACCCAAGTCACACCATCTCTTTTTGTCTTCAAAGCAAAAAAAACAAACAAAACAAAACTCACCACCATCACAAGAACAATGTGATATTCCAGTTGAAAGGCAGACGTTGTACACTAGTATTATCTGAAAATGTATCTGCTTGCATACATTAAAAAATGCTTATATATTTTACTAACTAACAAATGCCACTACTATTTCTTTTTTGACTAGACTGGAATAGGTTTGCCTTCTAAATTGAATTCCATTGTTTCCAACAAATTGCGAAATGTACTGGCTGTAACTAAAAGCTATTTACTTTATGAAGTGTGAAAAATAAATAAATAAAAAGTCTTAAACTTCTCCCTCCCTGATTTTAATCCCCTTGAAAAACAAGCTTTTTCAGTTCCAAGAAAGAAATTCATAAATGGATGAGACAAGTTATTTAGAAATATTTTCATGCAATCATAGCTTAACTTTATGACTAGGGGAAAAAAATCCAGCACAAGTTCTTTTCTGATCAATGGCACATTAAAAATTTCAGTCTGGGAATTATAGCCTGAATTATAGGACTTGTAATTCAATGCGTATGAAAAGCTGAAGTAATGATTATAGGAATACTTATTTATTTCTGTGGTAACCCCTTGCAATCCCAACAATTCCCATTGCATAATTAAATTTTAAAAACTTCATATTTTGCAGCTATCACAAGAAAGATCACACTTTTGCACCAAGAATGATGTGCATAAACAATGAGCTCAGTGGAATGTTTAATACAATCAAGACAATTCTAGATCAATTATCATCATCTAAGTAACCTTGTCTTTTGCTTAAACCTCAGTATGAAAATTGAGTAGCTTTTGCTTCTACGTGAAAAGGTGAAACTAAAGAGAATGACTGATTTTCATTTAGCTGAATCAAACTACAAAAATCAGCTATGATTTTTAAAGAGATTAGACATATTGATTCATAATTCAACACACCATGACCTGTGGCTTATTCAAAATCATACTGAAATAGAATATGCAATATTCAGAATATTTTAATTCATACTGATATCAAGCCATGACTATCTTAATTTTTACTATATTAGAGATTAGGTACAGTGGTACCTCTGCTTAAGAACTTAATTCATTCTGTGACCAGGTTCTTAAGTAGAAAAGCTTGTAAGTAGAAGTAATTTTTCCCATAGGAATCAATGTAAAAGCAAATAATGTGTGCAAACCCATTAGGAAAGAAATAAAAGCTCGGAATTTGGGTGGGAGGAGGTGGAGGAAAAAGAGGAGGAGGACAGTCTCTGCTGAAGGAAGAAGGTGAGGTGAGGGAAATAAAAAAAAATCCAAAAATTTAAGGCTTAAAATAAAGAGAGGGATTCTGAGGCGGCAAGGAGGAGCAAGTGCCTCCCATACACCCGGTGTGAGGCTGCCTCCCATACACTGTGCCAGAGAGAGAAACCTAGGCAGGCGAGAGGGGGGAACCTCCAGCTCCTTTGATCGAAAGGTGGCGGTTGCTGCTGCTGCTACCTGCTTCCTCTTCCTTCCCATGCTGAAGGCTCCCCTCTCCTCTCGCTCACTCGCTTTGTAGCCGGCACCTTTCCTTCACTGTGGTGACTCCTCAGTTTGGCTGAAGCCGAGTTGATACGGCTGGGGTGAAGCGCCCCCTTTTGCCTTTCCACATCCAGATGCTCTGGGAGGCAACCTCACGCTGGGTGTATAGGAGGCAGTGCAAGGGAATCACCATAGCAGTTTATTCCCTCTCCAAGTGAGAAAGGAAAACCCGCCGTTCACTCTAGGCTGCCCAGAGTGAAGGGAGCGTTTCTTTTCTCTGGGCACTGGCAGAGGTTTCTGCTTCGTTTGCTCTGGACTGCCAAAGCCTCCTTAAGTGCCACCAAAAGGCTCCTGTGGCAGCCCAGAAAAGCCCAAGATGCCCAGGATTAAAGGGGGAATGGCAGGAAATTGGCCGGGACTTTGTGCTGCTCTCAAATTTCCTGGGAATTTTTTCCGGGCTCGGGTTCTTAAGTAGAAAATGGTTCTTAAGCAGAGACAAAAAAATCTTGAACACCCGGTTCTTATCTAGAAAAGTTCTTAAGTAGAGGCGTTCTTAAGTAGAGGTACCACTGTATAATGACAGCCCATAGTTCACGTAACCCAAACAGAATTAATGCTTGGGATGTTTTATCATTCTGAAATTGTGTTTATGATATAACAAATACATTACAATTAAAAGTGCCTTTGCTCAGCCACTTTATAAATATTTTGCAAACAGCCATTTAATGCTATTATGCAAGCCTAGAGATTGAATTTTATTTCTATGAGTTGCCCCGAGTTCTTTTTAACATTGGCAGCCATGCACAACAGTTTTGTTGTGTTTTGCTTTGCTTTTCCATACCAGGATATTGTAACCTGCTGAAATGTGATAAAACATCAAAGTTAATGATGGTAGTGCAAAAATGATAAGCCAGTCTTCCAGTATGCTGCCATTAAATCAGTAAGGTGGACAGGGAAATAGGAATGAATGAGTTCACTGTGGTCACACAGAAGTGTTTTCAAAAGGAACTTTCATAGCTAATCTTTGAATGGGCTGGAATGCTAGAAAGAACTAAGATCAATTGGGGGATTTGCTAACTCTGCAACTGACAGAAATAAATTGGCAAGGATTTAGAGAGCCATGAAGAATGGGAAGGAGAAAATATGGGAACATTTTAATTCACCCAATGCCCTCCAGGAAAGGAAAGTGTTTTAGATTATTTGGATATTTTCACTAAAGAAAACACATGCAACAGTGAAATTTTAATCATGAGTTGGCATCATTTAGGTGTCATGCTATGTGAATGGCATGCAAAGTTAGGGTTAAATAAACACTCAATTTATTTATATATTTACTGCTGTGACTTACTTTTTGGGAAGGGCTACTTTGCTGTTCTAAGAGCAAAAGCAAGTTTATCACATCTGAAAAAAATATTGCAGAAGAGACGGAGTAACGACTCGGACACCAGAGCTGGATTTAAAATTGGGTCATTTTTATTATAATAAATTTGCATAATTTATTAATCAAATTAGCATGAATTAGCATAAATTTGCATAAATCAACATACTCAACTATGACCCGGAAACAGTGGACCTGCAGGGTCAAACAAACACTTCCGGGGCGGAAATGACGTAAAAGGTCAACATTCCTGGGCAACTAAGGGCGTAGTCGATGCTGGTCCAGGTGAGGGACCTCTCCCTCACCTGAGACCCTGCCATGCACTCGCATGAGGGGGGTCCCGCCGGCTCACCCCTACCCTGGGACTTCAATAGCGGGACCCAAAGACAGGTTCCCCCCAAGTGCGCAGGTAGCACCCACCATGGGCTTGGAGAGAACCTGTCAATCATCCCCAAAGATGCCCAAGGGAGAACGCGCAGTTGCTGAACCACCACCCAGATTTCCGCCCCTAACCTGCCACGGAGCGGGGGTCAGATCTCTATCTTGGCCCCCCGACTCCCCCCTCTATCTGCGCCAGCTCACGCAGAGACCGCTGCAGGTCCTGTAAGAAAATGGCGTTCCCCTGTTCTGACAGGTGAACGCCATCGGCCCGGTAAAGCCACGGCCGATCTACGGTGATGAGGGGATGGGCCACTACAACCCCACCTAATTCTTTGACTGTTTTTCCCACGGCCTTATTCACCCTACGCCTGACCCGGTGTATGGCCCTAAGGGAAATGGCGTCCCTCCACACGATCCTTGGGAGGATCTCTGACCACACCACTTGCGTGGTGGGCCATACCGTGCGAAGCCACCGCAGGTCTTCGCGCGCCTGGACGATCAACGGTAGACCGCCAAGCAGGCACAGGTCATTGCCACCGAGGTGCAAGACCAGCCATCTGGGTGCGGCTATGGGTTGCCGACCACCCAGTCCCATCTGGGCGCGACCCTGGGTAGCCGCCCGCCCAGCAGCGCCGGGTACCGCCCTGAGATGCTGAGTACCCAGCAACGTCGGTAGGAGCCCCTCCCACCGCATACCCCTCCGGCCCAACCACACAACATTGACCCACCGTCCCAACGACAGCTGGGTCCCGATGGCGCTTCTGGCTGCCGAGCGGCCGGCCCAGAAGACCATGCTGTGGCCACACAGCAGCGCCGTCGGTTTCTGCCTGGACTGGGAACCTGGAAGAGGACACACACAGAGAGGTAACCTAGCCTAAACCCTGCCCAGAATCCTCAGCGGGCCTAACATAACCCAAATATGCCGCTGACCGCCAGCGGCCGATCTCCTGAATCTGTTGGGCCGGGAAACCAGAAAGTGCCGCGCTAGTGGCGGCGCCGATACGGAACGAATGCGTTCCGTAGCCGGCGGGATCCAAGCCTATCTGAGACATTGCCTTAGACACTATCGCCCAGAATTGATACCGGGTCAGGGGGGTGCCATCCTGGTGTACAAAAAGGTACCCACGCCCTGACCCCCGCAAGCCACAAAAACCCCGCAAAGCAGCCACCGGACAAACAGACTGATCGGTGGCTGCGCTAAGTTCAAGTCTAACCCCTCTGTGTAACTGATCTGTCTTAGAGTGTCTCACCAAAAGGGAGACACCCCCCTGTCTAAAGGTCAGATCAGCGAGCTGGAAAGCGCGGAGCGACAAGTCAGACTGCGAGGAGGCCATTGCCTCGCTGACCCTGAGGGCCCCAAAAAACATAACACACGTCGCTGCCCTAAAAAGACGGGCCTCGTACAGAGAGGCACACAGACTGTCAAATGTTTGATTAATCAAAGACAGCTGCTGAACCGTCAGGGCCTGACGAGTGTCAGGAGGGAACCCCTGTCGCTCCCGCACCCAGCCTTCCAACATCCTCCGGATGCGAAAATCACCCGAAGAATCACCAAACCCCCCCGCCTTGGACAGAAAGGCGAGGCCGGCTAACCTAGACCTGATAGTCCTGACTGAAAGGCCACGCCCCTTCAGCAGGACACAGAATTCAGCTAGGTGCTCAACCGGGACAGGCCAGCTATGGGGGTAACCCCTACCCCGCCTGAAATCCCCAAACTCCTTACCTGCACGCTGGTAAGCCCGCAGGGTGCCAGGAGCTACAGATAAGGCGATCGCCCGGGAGGCCTCGTCTCTCCAGCTCTCGGGAGCCCGCCCAGGCTCCACAGGTGGGCTGGAAACACCTCCGGCGACTCTCGGGCCCACGGGGCCAGGGTCCGAAACCTGGACAACTGACCACGGGACAAGGCGTCAGCCACCCCGTTATCTAGCCCCGGGACGTGCCTAGCCAAAAACAAGGCGTTCAGAGACAAGGACCTGTGCACAAAATGGCGGACAAGCCACATGACCCTGTCACTCCTTGAGGACAGGGCGTTCACAACATGGACAACCGCTAGATTGTCACACCAAAAATGCACAGTCTTGTCCCTAAACTGCTCTCCCCAGAGCTCTAAGGCCACTACCAAGGGGAAAAGCTCCAAAAAGGTCAAGTCCTTAACCAATGAACAGGCACTCCATTCCGGAGGCCATGCCGACCAGCACCACTGGTCACCTAACACTACCCCAAAACCGCAAGTCCCTGCGGCGTCGGAACACAACTGCAGCTCCGCTTCCAAAAGAAGCTCCTGCCGCCAGAAAGACAACCCGTTAAAACGTTCCAAAAACTCCCGCCACACGCCGAGGTCAGCCCTGACCCCAGCGCATAAGCGGGTACGATGGTGGGGCAAACGTAGCCCCTTCATCGCATCATACAACCGGCGAGAAAAAGCCCTACCAGGCACCACTACCCGACAGGCGAAATTAAGGATCCCGGCCAACTCCTGGAGCTGCCGAAGAGTAACCTTCCTGCAGCCCAAGACTGCATCAAGCTTAGTCCTAATTTTTATCAACTTGTCCAGGGGCAATCTGGAAGATTGCTCCTCTGAATCCAATTCAATACCGAGAAAGGTAATCCTGGTGGCAGGGCCTTCGGTCTTCTCGGGGGCTAAAGGCACCCCCAATTGAGCACAAAGGGCTTCGAAGTCCCGCATCAAAGCAAAGCATTGCTCCGATTGCGCAGGCCCGGCCATCAAGAAATCATCAAGGTAATGAACGACCGACCCCAGGCCACTACGCCTCCTGAGCACCCACTCCAGGAAGGTACTAAAGCTCTCAAACAGGGAGCAGGAAACAGAACAGCCCATAGGCAATGCCCTGTCCACATAAAACCCACCTTCGAAATGGAAGCCCAGAAGCTCGAAGTCGCCTGGGTGAATGGGGAGGAGCCGGAATGCCGACTTAATGTCACATTTACCCATAAGGGCTCCCACCCCACACTCCCTAACCATGGCCACGGCCGCATCAAAGGATGCGTACCGGACTGAACAAAGCTCGTCAGGAATGAAGTCATTCACTGACTCCCCTTTTGGGAAAGACAAATGGTGAATCAACCGAAATTCACCACTCGCCTTTTTGGGGACCACCCCCAGGGGGGACACTCTAAGATTCGAAAAGGGCGGCTCCGGGAAAGGCCCAAGGACCCTGCCCTCGGCAACCTCCTTTCGAATCTTAGCCCGAACGATGTCCTCATGTCCGACAACCGACCTGAGGTTGTCCGACATGAAAGCCTTCCTAACACCCACATACGGGATCCTAAATCCCTCGGAGAAGCCCCTCAAGAGCAGCTCGGCTCTCAGGCGAGGGTGGTAGTCGACCAACCAACCCTCGAGCACAGACACATTAATTGGTCTGGGCCCCTTTTCCCCCAGCTGGTGGGGGAGGCTTTCCTGGACCCCCGCCCTTCTTCTCCGCCCCTTTCTTGGGGCGGGGACAGACTGAAGCTGCATGGGACCCCCCACAATTCCCGCAGGCATGCTTGTATTTACAAAAGGGACGAAAACACGCCCCTTTTGCAGCAAACTCATGACAAGCGGGCGAGGCCCCCTTGCCAGCCACACCAGGAGTCGCCTTGGCTGGTGAAGCCGCGCCAGGCTCCTCCTCCATGAAGTGCCCACTATCCGTACGCTCACACCCCTCCTTTCCAGACATATGCGTGGCCCGGAACCACAGGTCCGGAACCACCATATCCCATGGCAAGTTAGGCTCTACCGCCATCCGCATACGGAAACCCTTATCATAATGGCGCCATATGGTGCCCTTGTATTCGAAGTGGGCCCTAGCAATCAAATCTATATACTTAAACATGGCAGAGGCCATAGCCGGCTGCCTTTGAATCACCACAGACCCATAAGTAAGAAAAGCATACAGCCAAGAGCTGAAGCATTTCGTTACTTTGGTCTTTTTTGTTTTCTCCCCCGGGACAATCTCTTTCTCCTGCTTAGGAACCTCTCGGTTCAAAAGCGAAAAAAGATCCACGTATTCCCCCCGCCATATAGCCTCCTTAACCGAAGGGTGAAGGTGGCACCCTAAAGGGGTGGACGGCAACCCGCACGGGATAGCCCCCGCCTTAATGCAAGCGAACGGGTCCCATACAGAGTTGGCCGCCACACCAAAAAAACCCCGCACCGTGGGGGTAGGGCAAGACGGGGAGCGGGGGCATAACAGCAGGGGCCGGGGGAACCCACCCCCCTGCCCCAGGCACCGCAGGTATCCCCGTAGGACCTGTCCCGGGCAGCGGAGCAGGGCCGGTCGCCGGCGGCCCCGACGGAGGAACCGGCTGCGCCCAGACCTGCCCGCAGGTGCCCGTGGAGGACCCACTCCCAACCCCCGCCGGGGGGAAACCCGGGGCGGGGGAAGGAAGAAAGGAAAGTGGAGTAGTGTGTGGTGCAGCCTCACCTGCCCCGTACGGGGTTGATGTCATCCACGGGGGGCCCATTGTTGCAGGGCCCGGGAAAGCCGCCATCGGCCCCGCCGGGGCCTGTCGTCCAACCGGAGCCATCTGCCCAGCCTGGGCCGCCGCAGGATCTCTCCCCAACGCCGCAGGAACTTGATCGAGGGACCCACCGGAGCCCGCACCGCTTCTCCACTGCTCGAGCTCGTCGAGCCTCTCCAACACCCTGGCCCAAGACATGGCAGGAGAAAGAACAGGTTGAGGGGCAGGAGGCAACGAAACCGCCCCCCCTTGCTCAGGGACCACCCCTGTAGGCCCCTCCCTACTGGCCCGAGCCCGGGCAGAAGGCCTAAGGGCCCTCCTGGGACGCACGGCCGGCGGAGCCGTAGGGGCAGTGGCAGGCCTCTTCTTTGGGGCCATCCCAACTACTAATTCCAGTATACAGGTAGCAACCTACATCACTGCCTGGGATTGAACTCCCCCCTGACCGGGTAGCAAGCAAAGGTCCCCCACCACTGGGCCCAACTGATCCAAATACTGTAAGGGGAGAAGCCCTTGATAACCCTTAGGCCCCTTACCCTTAGGCGCCACAGAGAAAGCCTCCCCCCACAGGTAGGCCTGAAAGGCCTGAAATCCAGCCTCCACAAACCGCCCCCCACCGCGCCCTCCTCCCGTCCGGGAGGAGGTTACCAGTCCCCTTCGGGCCCGAGGGGGATCCACTGGAAGGAAGCTCCACGAATCCTGAGGCTTGGGGCCTCACTCAGCAGGTTCGGTGAAGACCGAGAAAGGCTCTTTTCGCTCCCTCGGGCGGCCACAAAATGGCGGCCGCAACACGAGGGCAACCTAAAATGGCGTCGGAGCAGCACCAGCCGAGTGTCTGCTCTTCTGCACAGGTCCGGGCGAAAAGGCTTTCTTCCCGGCCTGCTGTCCCTTAAATAGGGCCAGCAGGCCCCGCCCGGACCCGACGTCATGCCCAGCCACGTGGGCTGGGCATTCTCGGCCGAAATCTCGCCTCGCAAGATTTCGGCCGAAAACAAGATGGCGGCCGCCATCCGAAGGGTCCGAGCCTGCCCGGCCCTTCAGCAACAGCGCCGTGGGGCCGGTAAGTCAGCCGGCGATATTTCATGAATCAGGCGTTAGCTGGAGAATGGAATATTGTATTCAAGTATATTCAGTAGGAGAATAAGGAAGCACCAGAGCAAGAATGAGCCTACATAGCAATAGTACTTAATATTTAGACTTATATACCACTTCACAGTGCTTTACAGCCTGCTCTGAGTAGTTTACAAAGTTAGCATATTGCCCCCAACAATCTGAGTTCTCATTTTGCTGACCTTGGAAGGATGGAAGGCTGAATCCATGGTGAGCTGGTGAGAATTTTTCACTCAGCCTTCTACAGTGGAATTATTGAGTCTGTCATCTACACCTCTCTAACTCTCTGGTTCAGTTCTGCAATGCAACAAGAGAGACACAGACTTCACGGGATAATCAGAACTGCAGAAAAAACAATTATTGCCAACCTGCCTTCCAATGAGGACCTTTATACTGCACGAGTCAAAAAGAGGGCTGTGAAAATATTTACAGACACCACACATCCTGAGCAGAAACTGTTTCAACTCCTACCCTCAAAACGATGCTACATAGCACTGCAACAAAAACGAGACACAAGAACAGGTTTTCCCCAGAATACCATCATTCTGCTGAACAAATAATTCCCTCAATACTGTCACACTATTTATTTATTTATTTATTTGTTTGTTTGTTTGTTTGTTTGTTTGTTTGTTTGTTTGTTTGTTGATTGATTGATTGATTGATTGATTGGATTTGTATGCCGCCCCTCTCCGGAGACTCTATATTATTAAATCTATATTACTATTAATCTTCTCATTGTTCCCATCACATATCTCCTCCCCCAAATGACTATATGACTGTAACTTTATTGCTTGTATCCTTACAATTTATATTCACCAGTTCCTAATATGATTTGATTGCTGATTTGTACCCAGACTATCATTGAGTGTTGTACCTTATGATTTTTGACAAACTTCTTTCCTTTTATGTACACTGAGAACATATACACCAAGGCAAATTCCTTGTGAGACCAATCACACTTGGCCAATAAAAATTCTATTCTATTCTTTGTAGCATGATCATGTGATCAAAATTCAGATGCTTGGCATCAGGTTCATACTTACGACCCCGTCCCAAGGTCATGTGATCACCTTTTGCAACCTTTTGACAAGCAAAATCGATGGGGAAGCCAGATTCATTTAACAACTGTGTTTCACAACGTGGGGAAAAAATCACTTAACAAATGACTCACTTAACATACATTTTGAGTTCATTTGTGGTCATAAGTCAAGGACTACCAGTAGTTGTCAGTCCTTCGAGGCAGACAAATTTGAACAGCCGAGTCATGATGACTAAACATTCTTTTATTACAGAGTTAGAATAACAGACCATGAAGCTCTGAAAATGCCTCCTCCCTTCCCTGTGTTTATCCTAAAGAAGACTTCACTAGAGAGTCAAGTCTTCTCAGAGAGAAGTCACTACGAAATGCCTCTGTGGAAAATATCTCTTTTGAAAGTGTTTCCATGCTCACACATGCACTTGAATACCAGGGGAGATCCTGCTTATAAAAGTCTTCAGCACAATCCCCTAACATTAAGCAGCAAGAGAAGTGCACCACGTTGTTTTTTAAATAGGATTTAAAGATGTTTTTAGTCCAGAGTCAAATCACTATACCAGACGGAACTATACCAGAAAATTGTATTTCAGTGTTTTATTTGTGTAAAGCAATTTGGATAATAATCACATAATAAAATAGTTTCCTGTTCACAGCCAAAGGTGACTTTTTTAAAATTTATTTTGCCCGTTTTAAGGAGAAGTTGAGAAAAAAAATCCTTTCAGCCCCAATCAGGATACAGGCATTGCTTTGAGACCAAGTTTATTATTATTTTTTTAAAAAGACCACCTTGTATATGAGATTGATAGTCTAGGTGAGGGGTCTCCAAGCTTGGCAACTTTAAACCTGGCAGATTTTTAACTCCCAGAATTCCCCAGCCAGCTGGCTAGGGAATTCTGGGAGTAGAAGTCCGCTAGGTTAAAAGTTGCCATGCTTGGAGACCCTTGGTCTAGGTTTCAAACACAAAACAGCTAAGAGAGGCTATTTCTACACCTACACTTATTTTCTTTGTAGGAAGACAAATTATCATACATGTAATGTTAATCAGTGCATGTCTTAAACTAATCATTCTCTAGATAGCATTAAATTAATTACCTCAGAAGATATTAAAAGTAAATAAAATCATGTTGCACAGCCGTCCTATCTTAGAAAGAAACTTGTTTTACTTGTGCAATTTATTATTGCTGCCCAGGCTTACTTAACTTTTATGTTTATATATACTCTTTTATATTAATTGACAATGTTTATTAGTTGGGAATTGGAATATCATATGCATTTAATTTATTTCAATGTTAAATGGGAGACGAAGAAAGTAAACTCTGGTTCATGTTTCTTTCAAAATAATACACAATCAGTTAAGCAAAACTCAGATGGTCCAGTGGCCGATCTTATCAACACTGCCCACAGGATTCAAAAATCTCCAAAGAAATTTAAGAGAATATAAACAACCGGGGAGGGGGAGGAATCCCATAAATCTATTTTCTATCCTTAACTCTCAATTTGTCAACATAGTTTATTAAATATTGTGTTTCAAAGCTGTATATTTTCAGGTGTGGATTCCTATGTTCCTTCAACATTAATCTCCTTAAAATAATGAGAACATTCAAAGATTTCAAACTCAAAATGATCAGGTTTTCAGAAAATAATTCTTTTGGGGGGAAAAAATAGACCACATACTTAAATATGACATGACAGTAAATTAAAACGTACCTTAAGGAATGCATTTCTCATTCCTTAACTGGCTCACAGGGATTTATAGGAAACTGACTTTCAATGGAGTGAATGAGAAAAAAATATTCTTACCATTCTATTTAAAACCAGGCACATGGGTAATAATGCATGGCAACCATGAACAATATATAAAACAAACTTTTGATAAACTTGGCTTTAGTGTTCAATTTTCTCCACGTCTTAATTTAACTTTATAAGTACAAAACTGATCATTACAGTTATAACTAAAGTATTTTTCCCCTTCAAACTGACCTATTTCTTATCCACACCATAGAAAGCATTCGGTGTTATTATAAAGTTAGTCATATTTATCTTCATAAATTATAGTAACTGGATTCTACATAATTGGAGAGATGACTTGTACACAGCATGTTATACTAGCTATTTTGTTAGCCATCTAGACTCCATTTGTTGTTGCAGCAAAATAGAAATTTACTGAACAAATAAATAATGTCTTGACACAGCAAAGATAAAATATGTCCTTGTGCAAAGAATCAAATGGTAGACTTTATAGTTAGTGTGACTTGATTAATTAATTAAGCTAAGTAGGGAAAAGATTCAAAGCACAACTTTTAGAAATCTTTCCTATTTCTTAATATCAGTTTCTTTCTGGCTCAGATGATTGAGAAGATGGAAAAGGGCAGGGACTAATATTTATAAAATATTATTATTATTTATATTATTATAAATATAATGAGCCGGGGTGGCGCAGCAGGTAGAGTGCTGTACTGCAGGCCACTGAAGCTGACTGTAGATCAGCGGTTCAGATCTCATCACCGGCTCAAGGTTGACTCAGCCTTCCATCCTTCCGAGGTGGGTAAAATGAGGACCCGGATTGTGGGGGCAATAGCCTTGCTCTGTTAAAAAGTGCTATTGCTAACATGTTGTAAGCCGCCCTGAGTCTAAGGAGAAGGGCGGCATAAAAATCAAATAAATAAATGAATGAATGAATGAATGAATAAATAAATAAATAAATAAATAAATAAACAATAAAAGCAATAATTTAATGTAATAGTAAGAAGGTCTTGGTATATTTGGCCAGTGAGATCTTCAGGCATACCAAGGGTGAAATGCTTCCAGTTCGCTCGTGCCTGTTGGTCGTCGGATGGCCGTCACAAAGGCAGCGTGAAGCTCCACCCACCTGCTTGGATGCTGCCATTTGGTTTATTTTACCCAAGAATGCATAGGATATTTTGTGTATGCGCAGAGGGTAAAAAAATCCAAATGGCAGCATCCAAGTAGGTGGTCAGAGACTTGCACTGCCTTCGTGACTGGCTTTCTGATGACCGAGTGAACCAGGAGCATTTCACCCCTGCGGCATGCTCAAGAACATCTCAGAAGATGTTTTTGCAGTTGTATAACAGGTACAATCTATTCCAGAGGCAATGGGATATCGCTTGCATTTGAGATTCTAAGCAAACCTTCTTCAGTTAGACATTCTAACTGAGATTCTAAGCAAACCTTCTTCAGTTAGACAGACAGGTTGAACTCATAGAAAGAAGTCTTGGAGATAGCTGGATGCCAAAACAGTCCAAAGCTGACTGGCATATGTGCCTCAAATTTGATATCAGTGGCTCTCAGAAAATGTATTACATTCATTCAAAGTTTTATCAATGTCTTGAAATTTGAAAGTTTTATTTTTTTAGCTTGAATATGTTATTGGAGTTGATTTAAAAGTAAAGTGTTGCAGTCATTTAGAGGGTTGTACTAGAAACATAAAATGCATTTCCTTTTGATCTCAGAACAAAGCATCTACATTACCAAACTAAGTTCTCCCAATGGAATGAAATTTTAAAAAACCATTTTAAAAAACCAAGGACAAAAATAGGGATGTTGAGAAAAAGCAAGGCAATGCTAACTACTATCAGAGACCCAAGTTGCATAAAAAATTGTAAATACAGTGATCCCCCGATTATTGCGAGGGTTCCGTTCCAGGACCCCTCGCAATGAGCGGGTTTTCGCGAAGTAGCGCTGCGGAAGTAAAAACACCATCTGTGCATGTGCGCCCTTTTTTCATGGCTGCACATGCGCAGATGGTGGGGTTTGCGTGTGGGCGGCGGGGAAGACCCCAGGAAGGTTCCTTCTGCCGCCGAGCAGCTGATCTGCTCGGTAGCGCAGCAGCAGCAAGGAGCGGAAGATGGGGTTTCCCAAAGGCGAACTTCACCCGGGGGTGGAAAGCAGACGTCGGCCTCTTCCTGATTTTTCCTTTCCCCCACACCCCGGGCTTTGGGAGAGGGAGGGGCGGGGTGGGAGGGAAGGAAGGCGCCCCCCCACCTCAACTTCGCCAGAAGAAGCCGGGCGACGGGGATAAACCGGGGGGAGACACCCCCCTCAGGCGAGAGAGAGATCACGATCTCTCGGGGTGAGCCCTTGAAAAAAAGAAGGAGAAGGTGCAAACGGGGAGGGAGGGAGGGAATGGAGGGGGGGTCCTTCTAGCCTGCCCCCTCCCCCGCCGGCTTCCTCGCTGCCGCCTCTCCCTTCAGCTCATGATTAAAAAGAAGCTTGGGAAGGGGGCTGGCGGGGCGGGGTGGGGAGCGCAGAGAAAGGCGAGGCGAGCTCCGGACGGGCTCCCTTAACACGCCCAGCCTGACTGAAAGTTCCCTGGATTGTTGTTGTTTTTCATTTTCTCTCTCTCCACCACGCTTTTTTTCGCCTTCCTAGCAGCCTCCCTTCCTCCCATGTCCACCCCCCAAAGTAGCACAAAATCCAAAGGAGCCGAGCCGGGGGAAAGGGAGAGAAGGGGAAATCCGCGGCAGCGTGTGCGCCCCGGTGCCAGCCACTGAATCGGGGCGCTCCTCCCCTCCCCCGCTTTTGGTTCCTTCGTTGGTTGGGGTTGCAAGTCCGGGGAAATTTTCGTTCCCATGAAGAGGGGGGAGGATGCGGCATCCCCCCACCCTCCCTGGCCGAAGCGGCATTTTAAGGAACCGCTTTGCGGAGGCAAGAAACTCGGGAAAGGGAGAAAAAGAACGGGCGGCGCATTCTTGTCCAAGGAATCCCGGGCCGGGCCGGCGAGCTTTTCGGCTTTCTTCCCCAGGGGAAAAGGGGTGTGTGTGTGTCCAGCCTCTAGCCAGCCCCATTCCCAAGCTTCTTTTTATTCATGAGCTGAAGGGAGAGGCGGCAGCGAGGAAGCCGGCGGGGGAGGGGGCAGGCTAGAGGGTTGCCCTGCCCCCCCCACTCACTTCTTTGCCGCTCCGCCTCGAGAAAGGGACCAAAAAACCCCACACCAAAACTCCGGCGCTTCCTTCGCTTCTTCTCCGCCGCCACCGACAGGCTTTGAGTTTTTGGCTGTGGGGGGAGAAGTAGGACTTTCCTAACTCCCTCGCCCCGCAGCCAAAACTCAAAGCCTGTCTCCTGCTGCCCGGTTTAGCCAGGACACGAGCGGCGAAATGACTTGGAGGAATGTGAAGCTGAAACCGCCCGGTTTCAGCTTCACATTCCTCCAAGTCATTTCGCCGCTCGTGTCCTGGCTAAACCGGGCAGCAGGAGACAGGCTTTGAGTTTTGGCTGCGGGGCAAGGGAGTTAGGAAAGTCCTACTTCTCCCCCCGCAGTCAAAAACTCAAAGCCTGTCTCCTGCTGCCCGGTTTAGCCAGGACACGAGCGGCGAAATGACTTGGAGGAATGTGAAGCTGAAACCGCCCGGTTTCAGCTTCACATTCCTCCAAGTCATTTCGCCGCTCGTGTCCTGGCTAAACCGGGCAGCAGGAGACAGGCGGTGGGCTGGGAGCCGCAGGCGAAAGGAGCTCGGGCATTGTTCTCCGGACCCCGCCCGCAGCCTGGAGAGGGAAAGGGCCGCCGCGGGGCTGAGCGGGCGGTGTCCGGAGAACAATGCCTGGCGCCGCGCTCCGATGCCCGAGCTCCTTTCGCCTGCGGCTCCCAGCCCACCGCCTCGCTGGTTGGTTTCTCCTCCTGCTCAGCCTCGCCTCGGCCTTTGTGCGCGGCTTGTCCCGACAGCCCCCCCACCCCAGCACTTTGAATCCAGCAGCTTCTGCTGGATACGGGCGGTGGGTGGGACGAGCGGCGCGGAAGCCAGGGGCTGTGGCAGCTCGCCCCCCCATCGCCCGTATCCAGCAGAAGCGGCGGGATTCAAAGTGCTGGGGTGGGGGGTGTCCCGACAGCCCCCACCCCAGCACTTTGAATCCAGCAGCTTCTGCTGGATACGGGCGGTGGGTGGGACGAGCGGCGCGGAAGCCAGGGGCTGTGGCAGCTCACCCCCCCATCGCCCGTATCCAGCAGAAGCGGCGGGATTCAAAGTGCTGGGGTGGGGGGTGTCCCGACAGCCCCCCACCCCAGCACTTTGAATCCAGCAGCTTCTGCTGGATACGGGCGGTGGGTGGGACGAGCGGCGCGGAAGCCAGGGGCTGTGGCAGCTCGCCCCCCCATCGCCCGTATCCAGCAGAAGCGGCGGGATTCAAAGTGCTGGGGTGGGGGGTGTCCCGACAGCCCCCCACCCCAGCACTTTGAATCCAGCAGCTTCTGCTGGATACGGGCGGTGGGTGGGACGAGCGGCACGGAAGCCAGGGGCTGTGGCAGCTCGCCCCGCCCATCGCCCGTATCCAGCAGAAGCGGCGGGATTCAAAGGGATTCAAGGCTAACTTCTGCGCTTGGCTTGAGGACTCAGCTGGGAAGCGGCACGGGTGTTTTAAAAGGTCTCGGGGTGCTAAGAAGCCCCCCATGCCGGCGGAGACCTTTTAAAACACCCGTGCTGCTTCCCAACTGAGTCCCGAAGCGAAACGAACCCGGGTGGCCGGGCGAGCAGCGAGCAAATGGCAGGTGGCTGGGCGAAGGGCGGGCGAAGGGCGGGCGAGCGGGTGCTGGGGGGGGCTTCTCGCCCTCCCGCCAGCAAGAGGGGAAGACCCAGGGAAGCCGCCCAGCAGCTGATCTGCCCGGCGGGGAACACCATCTACGCATGCGTGGCCATAGGAAAAGGGCGCACATGCGCAGATGGTGTTTTTTACTTCCGGGTTGAAAAATCGCGATGTAGCCCGTTCGCAATGGTCAGGGACGCAATAACCGGGGGATCACTGTAGTTTGTTTTTGAATTTTTTTTTAATACAATAAAGCACCCCTTAGGATAAAACCAAATCAATGATTGACAGGATTCCCACTTTTTCAGTTTTTAAATACGATCAAGAAATCTCCTGATGCATTTAGCCAATTACAGAAATAGCTAATCTCTTGCTGACATTTTTTAAGCCCCAACTATAGTAATAATACTAGCTCAGATGTATCATACCTTAATAGCTTTTCTTGGAGAGATCAGTTTATGAATCTATACTATTACTGCTATGGTATATTTTTTTTTAAACCTTCTAAAAATGGTTAAAATTACCACATTGGCACCATAGTCAAATATATTATTTTTCTGTAACTTTTGTGCTACTGGCAAAGGATTAATAGTCTTTATAATTTCCCAGGGTCAACTGGCAAGCAAAATTCATTCTGAAAAATTCATAAATCACCAAGAGCAAAGAAGAAGAAACACATTCACACACCCAAAGTCAACCAAAGCTCAAGCCAGTATTAAATTAAACAAATAAATAAATAGAAGCTCATCAGCATAGGATAATCCCAAAGCATCATGGAGTCCTCAGCATAACTCTAGTATAGGGATAGGCAAAGTTGGCTCTTCTATGACTTGTGGACTTCAACTCCCAGAATTCCTGAACCAATCATGGTAGCTCAGGAATTCTGGGAGTTGAAGTCCACATGTTATAGAAGAGCCAGCTTTGCCTACCCCTGCTCTAGTAGATGCATTCTAGAAACTCCACAGCAATGTGTACCTTAAGTGTGCATAAGAAACCATCCCAAACATCTGAAGGTAACAATGTTGCTATTTGCAATCTCAGCACAGCATTAGAAACACTGAATGAAGTATAACAATAGGTATAAACTTCTAACAAACCTCCATTATGTAAATCCTGCTAGCTTGAACAAATGAAGCAAACCACACAGCAAAGCTAGGCAACTATAGTCCCTTTACAACCTGTGGACTTCAACTCCCAGAATTCCAAAGGTCATAATGGGGCCATATTTGTGTATCCCTATCACATAACCTATTGCATCATGACCAATGGACACAAATTACATAACTCTGGCATCTGTATGATGATGTCATGATGTGCGTGATGATAGTATGGCTTCTACTGGAGTACACTAATAATGGGGACACATAAACACAAATGCCAGGTTTTTTTAAAAAAAGGTTCAGCAGCATCTTATCAAGCAAATAATGGCTTGAAACTGCAAAGGTGCTTCTCCTGTCTGAGTTGGGACAGAAGTTGAACTGTGCTATGCAACCTCTCCATCTCTCCATCCAGCCAAGTAGTCATAGCAAAGTAAGGTGGGAGAGGAGGAGAGACAGATGCCCATTTAGACCTGGGGTCAAAACTTAAGAGTTAGTTATGTCTCCTTTTCTTTTCATATGCTGACATGGTTACATTTTATTAAATCCAGAGGATTTCAAACTTAGAAATGTCCCAAGTTTTTCTATCACTCTGAGAGGGCCTGAGCACCGGAAATATGAAAATAAATTATATTCAGTGGGTGCAGTTGGAAGGTAAACAATCGGTGATCACAGAACATGGGTTCCTAAGAAGAAAATAGCGCCGGTGGTACTTACCCACCGGCGCCGTTTGCAGGAGGGCTAGGGAGACCGGACACATGGCGTAGCCGCCATCTTGAAAATCGGCCGAAATCTCGCGAGATTTTGCGAGATTTCGGCCGATAATCAGGCCAGGGTGGCCTGGTTGGTGATGTGGCCGGGCGGGGCCTGCCTGCCCTATAAAAGGGTGGGCAGGCCCGAAGTTCCTCCTTTCGCCCGGACTCGTCGCTGAAGCAGACACCCACCCGCCCTCCCTATTTTTCAGTGTGCTATTTTGGGCCGCCCTAGGGGGACGAATAGGAATTTTTGGCGGTCAACCCCTTTTCTATTGACAGGTTTTTCGCCTATTCCACACTGAGGAGACGGATAAAGCGGTTAGGGGGTGCTTGCAGCTTTTTTTTTAGGTTGATTGGCATACCTTTGGTCATTTGGGTAGGCAGGTTAGGGGCGGAAAACTGGGTGGTGGTTTAGCAACTGCGTGTTCTCCGTTGGGCATCTTTGGGGATGATTGACAGGTTCTCTCCAAAGGCTTGTGGTGCAAGCGACCTGAGCAATTGGGGGAACCTGTCTTTGCGTCCCGCCCATTTAATTCCCCTTCTAGGGGTTAGCCGGCGGGACCTCCCACATGCAAGTGCATGGCAAAGTCTCAGGTGAGGGAGTGGTCCCTCACCTGGATTAGCATGGAGCTACGCCCATACGTTGCCCCGGAAGTTTATTCTACGTCATTTTCCACCCCGGAAGTAATTGTTTGACCCTGCGGGTCCGTGTTAGGGTCATAGTTAATGTCATTAATTATGCTAATTTAATTAAATAAATTATGCAAATTTATTTTAATAAAAATGACCCAGTTTCAAATCCAGCTCTGGTGTCCGTGTCGTTACTCCGCCTCTCCGGCAAATGTATATATATCCTGTTATTTTGCACCCTGGCAGTAGATTCCATCCCAGACCAAACCTGAAATTGAGATGAAACTTTCCTCAACATTAGGCAAGTGCTGCCTGTTTTGTTTCTTTTTAAAAAAGACAGGCATACATAAAAGAATTTATAAAACCCCTCACAAGATACTCAAAAGAGGCTGTCATCCCAAAGAGGTTTGTTTATTGACATGAATCCATTCCCCACTCCTCCTCCAAGCAGCTGGTTAAAGCAAAATGTCCAGGCCTTGTGAACTGCCAGGAACACGTGTGAGGCCTAATGCTATACTTAGAAATTTAACTTCCCCCAATGATGGATGGCTGAAATAAAGAATGGGAAGTTTGTCCTTTGAAGAATTCATTTATCTTGGTACTTGAGAATAAGACCCCAATGACAGGGCTGGAAGATAGACACAGAACATTCTTTCTGGAGTTTTAAAACAACAATGGCATTGACAAGCAAAGCATTCCTACATGTTAGAAACACCTTTTATAGCACATTCTATTTTTTGTGGAAATATTTAAACATTTTTCCATGAAAACATTATTATGAATATTATTATTGCACGTTAAATCAAACTCAAAACCAATTTTTCCAGAGATCCTCAACTACTTTGCTGTCCAATAGTTTTATTTTTTTCTTATTAGTTGCCTGAATATTTGGCTTATTTGACTTTTGAGAAAAAAGTAGAAAAAGGTATAGACACATCGAATAAAGATGTTTTCACATACACATAATTATTTTCATTTCATTTGTAAACATTGTGTCTTATCCTATTTGTCTATATGAGTTCTGCTAACTTTGCTGTTTGGCTTTTGTGTATGATGAAGTGATCTATAATACAAATCTATGTATGTTGTGATTATATTTTTAGTCTTTAGGGTGATATGCGATTTATATTTTGCAATAGTTTTTATTTCTAATATTATTAGTATCACAACTGTGCTGAGCACTAAAATCCAAATCAATGTGTTTATTGTTGATCAAGATTAAACTAACCCCAGGTGATAGCCATTTTCTCCATGTGAAATACCTGTTAGACTATTCTATTTTTTGTATGCATTTTTTTCTTTCTGATACTGAACTACCTGTTTAAAAGCCAATGAGAGTTGTTTGAACATGAAATAAATAAATGGAAGATAACATGTAAGCTAAATGAAAGAATGAATGAATTTCAATTGTTAATTTAGAATTTATAATAAAGTTATAAACTATTAATATAAATTATAATATAATAATATATCATATCATATCATATCATATAATAATATAATATAATAATATAATATAATTATTATTTATTAAATTTGTATGCCGCCTCTCTCCGTAGACTAGGGGCAGCTCACAGCAGTAAGAAAAAACAATGTACAATACAAATCTAAGATTTAATGTTTAAAAACTAAAAGCCCATAATTTAAAAAACATACACACAACATACCATAAACTATAGAGGCCTGCGGTTTTAAGAAGTTTACGAAAAGCAAGGAGGGTGGGGGCAATCCTAAGAGGTATATATCATACTGTATTGGTTGATTGGTTTGAGAACCTGAAATTAAAATATTGGATTCCAATTAAACCTAAACCAGTAAACTAGTCTCACAGAAAACAAGTTGTATCAACTTGTTGATTCATATAAACAGCATATAAATAAATAAATAAATAAATAAATAAATAAATAAATAAATAAATAAATAATAGCCATAATTAGCATGTTAGAATTCCACTGATGTCCATGAAATTTCTTATCCATTCATGTAAACAATGATTTCTTAATATACAGTAACCTGTAAATGTACATTATAGGATGATTGTAAATACAGTATAAGATAAAGATGTACTAATCTAATGCTTACAATAATATTTAGCATAGGAATATCAGCAAACATTGACCAAATTTGTTGAAAAAGTAGCTATCTTTACTACAATCCAGTTATAAATTCTAAGAACATACCAATTATTAAGAAATTAATCATTGCCTTATAACTTGATTGGATGAACATAAGCCCTACAATAATTCAATTCATCAAATGGGATAACCTAGGAAAATTAAAATAAGTTTTAAAAGCAGTCTGTCTATCTATCTGTCTGCCCTTCCATCCATGTCCTTCCATCCATCCATTCATCCATCTATCTCCCTATCTCGCTAGCTATCATCGACTGGTAACTATAACAGCTAGACCTTTTCTTTTTGTATCTTTTTTGTATCTTTTCTTTTATGTACACTGAGAGCATACACAGCAAGACAAGTTCCTTGTGTATCCAATCACAAGTACAATTAAAAAAAATCTATTCTATTCTATTCTGTTCTATTCTACTCTATCTTGCTTTTTAAATCTTTACAAGGGGCTCCATTTATTAAACCGTGTAGCTTATTGAAAATTGCAAACCAAAAACATCAAACAAAACCAGCTTACGTGCAGCTAGAAACTCTTATTTTTCTTTTCCAGAGTATAGAAGACTCACAGGAGGCAGACTTGGGCAGTGCAATCTTAACAGCAGCTGTGCAAATATTATAATATTGTGTGCTATTATTGTGTTAGGTTGCAATCATAGACATTATGATATCTGGGCTTGTTTAACTAGAGCCAAAGGCAAGATAAGCAAAGGAAATAGAGATATTGAAACCCTGGATAATATAACTGGGAACAGATTTAGTTTCCTCCATCCCATTTTCAATGGGAACAAAAAATTAAAACAAACTAAAATAAAGCAGGTTTTGTGTCAACGGTCATTATGCAAGGGAAAGACTGGCATAGGTGATGCTTTCCATTTGGAAATGAGTACCATTTCTTTTTTTCCCCTGGGAATTAGTGGACATCAGGTTCATGCTCTGTAAGTAAATGGGCACAAATATTAAGCTGCATCCTTATCCTGACTGCGTTCTTTCAATTATACTCACAGCAGCTGCACCATCTGAACAAAGTTGCTAAAAAGAATAATCAAAGTACTGTACACATGCCTAGCGCTCTGTAGCGCATGCAATGAATTGTGCCTTTCTTGTTTGAACGATTCTTACAATTAAGTCCCTTGCCACCTGTTGGTTTCCACATGAATGTGCTTTCAATAATCAACCGCAGCAATAGCTTACAGAAAGAGGTTGAAGTCCAGAGAATGAAGGGAAGATGACAATCTAATTGCAGGCATTTTGAAGAACATTAGTAATGGCATAAACAAGAGTTAAATTTTGTCCCATCCTATTTTGTTCTGCAATGGTTTTACATTCTTTCCAACCCAATGAAATGTGAAAATAAAATACATTAAGTGGGCCAGAAAGGGGTGTCTGCCTATCTCTTGTCCATCTGCTGGATAACTCTTCCAAGACTGAAAAGAACTGGATCGTATTTGGTATGGTGTGAGAAGCCAGTGAAAGAAAGACTGAGAGATTAAAAATGAGAATATTCCAGAAAACGTCTTCCAACACATAACTCGGAGCATAGCATATAAAGACCGGTTTGTGCAGTTTTCTACTGCTTACTGGAATATCATGCAAACAATAGTAGACGGTGATCGTATCTTTCAATTGTAGCATCTTTTCTCTTTAGCATTTCAAATGACCATCGTTGGGATTAGTATTCAACACTTTAGTCCAAGTACTCTATCTTTTCCCTGGAGTTTGAGTTCCGTCGCCTTCTTCTTTCAGAGCGAGTTCATTGATGCTAACTTAAACCAGAACAAAGAAGCTGCAGCAACTTGAAAAAGAAGGATTTGAGAAAGGGAAACAAAAGTAGCATTATATCATTGATAGTGTCCATAAAAGCCATGGAGTTAAAGGCTGCTTTCGAGAGGAAGTGGCTTCATATAAAAGGAGACTCGACTTCTATATAATTCTCTCCAGGTTTTTGGAGTGAGACAGTGTATTTGCAGCTGCACTACAACTACACTGAGGAGTCCCTGTGCTGCACATAGTCTCTCCTTTGAGGTTACTCACTTAGCTTTCTCAATGATGTCTATTGTAAGATTCTTGGTCTCCATTACCCCTGATGCGCTGATTTCCTAAGGTTTGACAATCTCATAGATGATGGTTATGTAAAGAAAAAAAAAGCAATGTGATGGAAACTTCCTAATCGTTGATTTATTTCTTTTCCTGACTTCTCATGGCAGGTTTCCAAATGAGAAATTACAAAACACCATTTCTCATTCTGAACTGATCAGCCAACTGCATCCATAGATTGCCTTTTCTCTCCAGTTGTCTTCAATGGTCAAGGAGTGTTGGGTACATGTTTCCAAAGACAGCTGCTATTTGTTTTCACTTACATATTATTCAGTTTTCCTTCTACTTAATGCAATATGTAAATGAATGTCCAAAGGAAGAACTGTACATTCCAATTTCAATTCCTTGTGATGTATCTAATGATGAACTGTGTTTAGGACAAACAGCTATACAGTAGTCCCTCACCTATCGCTGGTGTTACGTTCCAGACCTGGCCGCGATAGGTGAAATCCGCGATGGGGAATTTATCGACTGATAGTACTTATTTAAGTATTTATATTGTAATTGTTTGGTAAGTTTTCATTGTTTTAAGTGTTTATAAACCCTTCCCACACAGTATTTATTTTAGATACAGTATTTAAATACAGTATTTACAATTTTAGATTTTTTTTTTTAAAAAAAATCTGCCGATCGAGTTCGGCGGGCTGTTTAAATCTGCCGATCGACTTCCTCAGAAACCCGCGATGAAGTGAAGCCGCAGTAGGTGAAGCGCGGTATAGCGAGGGACTACTGTACTTTCTCTTTGAAATTTAGACATCTAAATGCACAGCACTTGTCAGTATCCTATATTATTTTATTTGTGTTCTAAGGCTGTTGAAAAAGATCTTTTCCAGATGTGTCAGACATCTCCAAATTGTCCTTTATTTCTCTTTCTCACTGCATTTGCAGTTTGCTATGAATTTCATTTAGGAAAAGAGCATCAGTGGGTACCATTTTGTTTTCCAGAAAACTCTTTTCTGATGTGTTATTGCGATTACACAAAATTCAAAATGGCTACATTGTGAGAAATATCTGCTTCCACTGTCACTCACAGTCACTTTTACAGCTTGGCAATTGAATATTTTAGAAAAATGCTCAATGGTATAAGCTAAATGGATCATTTATATGATATTATTCTTTAAATTATATTTTTGATTTATAGTTTAATTATTTATTATTCTCGGACCTGGTATTTTGGCATTTTTCTTGTTTTCTTGCGAAAACACTTTAACAGGAAATAGCATAATTTGGTAAATGAGATTTTCTTGGAAAAGAAATAATAAAACTATTTTGAACTTTGAGAAGAATTAAGTCATTTCCATGGAAATGGAAGGAAATTTTGTTAATGATTCCAGAGTTTTAAGAAAATAGAAAATAGAATAGAATTTACCAAGCAAATAAGAATTTGAAAATGTAGTATTTACCTGAAATTGATATGTTCATCATTGTATTTTTCTTCAGAAATAGTGTGTACTATTTTTAAGAATAAGTATTTAAAATACCATTTCTTCCAGTTTTCACATTGCTGATTTACTTTACTTATTTATTTTTTTGCAATTTATTTCCAATTCTTTACATTCCTAAATTCATGGTTAGTTTTTCTTTATTCAAGCAAGTGGCTTTTCTTTTGATCAAGCCAGTAGTTTTTTTATTCTTGTTGTTAGGCTTAAGGTGGTTAAATAAGCAATTTTTGAAAGTCATTAGGAAGTGAAGTTAGTAAAACCAGACACTTCTATGGTTAAAATCATGATGGCTAATCTCTTCATCTCACAGCAATTAAACCCAAAAGAGGCTACTATCTGTGTTGCTCTTATGAGGAGCAGTACATGAGTGGTTGATCTTCTGTCCTCTCCTTATATGGAAAGGTTCTGAAGAGTGGTCTACTTGCTTGGTACTTCAGTTTTTGATGTGGTTATTTTTCTCTGCTGTTTTGGAGACTTGCTTGGTTCTTCATGCTTCCTTTAGAAATCTTCTAAATATGGACAGTTTTTTGTTCATCCCTTAACTTGAAATGTGTTTCTCTGGATTGTTTGCAAAAAGAAGCTTTTGAGGCTCCTTTTTCTGGACAGGATAGTTTCAACTGCCATGTGCTTAAAGATTTATGGCTGCAATAAACATTTTAAATTTGTAGCCAAAGCAGGCTGCATGACTGGCAGCATAGATTGGGTTTTAAATAAGGGGCTCGTAGCAAGTAAGCATGTGCTGTCTGTAGAACAATGGCTGGTGCAAATGGACTGAATGTAGCTGCATCTTATCAGACGATGCTTCAGTCTGAATGTGCACTTGAATATGCAAGCCTAAAAATGTGTAACCATTCTCAAATTTACTCATGAATCCCCTTCTGAATGACCCACAGTTTAAATCCATCCATTTCAGTTATCACTTGAAAACAGAGTCAAAATGGAAATGACAAAGTGATATCGGAGTACATATAACTCTGGATGTTCTCATCTCTCTGTTCTCATATATATGGGTTATTTAAATAAATAAAAAGTTGCAGTGAGGGCTGTTAGTGGTGACTGCCCAACACACATGATAACAGAAGAAATATAGCTATTATTAATCAATATGAAGTCTGTTCTTTGCCATCTTTGCAATTTCTCTGTGATTTTCATTATTTAAACACGTTAGGTTGCAATTAGAGGAGAAAAGATAATGGTCTTATGGTACCTGGTGAGCCAATGCCCACTGTACAATTGTTTTCACATGGACCTGTAATATTTCACAATTTGAACTGGATATTGAAGAGAAGCTATTTAAATATATGGTACACAGAAAAGTAAATTTATCTGCTACTATGTTTCCCTGAAAATAAGACCCTGTCTTATATATATTGAATAAGTGCTTGGCCTTATTACCATGCACTCAAAAGCCCAATTGGGTTTATTATCGGAGATGTCTAATTTTGGGGAAAACAGAGTAACATTGAAGTAATCAATAAGCTTTAGTTACATTAAATTAAAAAGCCTATCAATAAAGGAGAATATCTGTAGCTGGGGTTGAAATGAGAGACAGTGGTTGTTTTCTTGAAGACGTTTCATCATCTAACTAGATAATGTCATCAGTGCTAGATGCTGATGAGTAAAACTGATAAAGTTACTTATTTGGGTGATGAAACATCCACCAGAAAACACTCAAGCTCAGAAACCACCAAGCTTTGTGCACCTTTTAATTTGATGTGATAATTTACAACTGTGTGTCAGTTTTGAGCAACAAATTTCATTTATAGTCTTTATAAATTATAAATAATTTATGAAACAGACTGCTTGTTGAACTGGGAAATACTTTCCTTGCCATATATCTTCCTTGCAGCAATTTCTACAAGAATTCTCACAGAATTGCAGTACAACATTGCAGAAGAGACGGAGTAACGACACGGACACCAGAGCTGGATTTAAACTTGGGTCATTTTTATCATAATAAATTTGCATAATTTATTAATTAAATTAGCATGAATTAGCATAAATTTGCATAAATCAACATATTCAACTATGACCCGGAAACAGTGGACCTGCAGGGTCAAACAAACACTTCCGGGGTGGAAATGACGTAAAAGGTCAACATTCCTGGGCAACTAAGGGCGTAGTCGATGCTGGTCCAGGTGAGGGACCTCTCCCTCACCTGAGACCCTGCCATGCACTCGCATGAGGGGGGTCCCGCCGGCTCACCCCTACCCTGGGACTTCAATAGCGGGACCCAAAGACAGGTTCCCCCCAAGTGTGCAGGTAGCACCCACCATGAGCTTGGAGAGAACCTGTCAATCATCCCCAAAGATGCCCAAGGGAGAACGCGCAGTTGCTGAACCACCACCCAGATTTCCGCCCCTAACCTGCCACGGAGCGGGGGTCAGATCTCTATCTTGGCCCCCCGACTCCCCCCTCTATCTGCGCCAGCTCACGCAGAGACCGCTGCAGGTCCTGTAAGAAAATGGCATTCCCCTGCTCTGACAGGTGAACGCCATCGGCCCGGTAAAGCCACGGCCGATCTACGGTGATGAGGGGATGGGCCACTACAACCCCACCTAATTCCCTGACTGTTTTTCCCAAGGCCTTATTCACCCTACGCCTGACCCGGTGTATGACCCTAAGGGAAATGGCGTCCCTCCAAACGATCCTTGGGAGGATCTCTGACCACACCACTTGCGTGGTGGGCCACACCGTGCGAAGCCACCGCAGGTCTTCGCGCGCCTGGATGATCAACGGTAGACCACCAAGCAGGCATAGGTCATTGCCACCGAGGTGCAAGACCAGCCATCTGGGTGCGGCTATGGGTTGCCGACCACCCAGTCCCAACTGGGCGCGACCCTGGGTAGCCGCCCGCCCAGCAGCGCCGGGTACCGCCCTGAGATGCTGATCACCCAGCAACGTCGGTAGGAGCCCCTCCCACCGCATACCTCTCCGGCCCATCCAAACAACATTGACCCACCGTCCCAGTGACAGCTGAGTCCCAATGGCGCTCCTGGCTGCTGAGCGGCCGGCCCAAAAGACCATGCTGTGGCCACACAGCAGCGCCGTCGGTTTCTGCCTGGACTGGGAACCTGGAAGAGGACACACACAGAGAGGTTACCTAGCCTAAACCCTGCCCCGGATCCTCAGCGGGCCTAACATAACCCAAATATGCCGCTGACCGCCAGCAGCCGATCTCCTGAATCCGTTGGGCCGGGAAACCAGAAAGTGCCGCGCTAGTGGCGGCGCCGATACGGAACGAATGCGTTCCGTAACCGGCGGGATCCATGCCTACCTGAGCCATTGCCTTTGACACTAACGCCCAGAATTGATACCGGGTCAGGGGGGTGCCATCCTGATGTTTAAGAAGGTACCCACGCCCTGACCCCCACAAGTCGCAAAATTGCCGCAAAGCAGCCACCGGGCACACAGACTGATCGGTGGCTGCGCTAAGCTCAATTCTAACCCCTCTGTGCAACTGATCTGTCTTGGAATGTCTCACCAAAAGGGAGACACCCCCCTGCTTAAAGGTCAGATCAGTAAGCTGGAAAGCACGGAGCGACAAGTCAGACTGCGAGGAGGCCACTGCCTCGCTGACCCTGAGGGCCCCAAAAAACATAACACAAGTCGCTGCCCTAAAAAGACGGGCCTCGTACATAGAGGCACACAGACTGTCAAATGCCTGATTAATCAAAGACAGCTGCTGAACCGTCAGGGCCTGACGAGTGTCAGAAGGGAACCCCTGTCGCTCCCTCACCCAGCCTTCCAGCATCCTCCGGATGCGAAAATCACCCGAAAAATAACTAACCCCCCCCCCGCCTTGGACAGAAAGGCGAGGCCGGCTAACCTAGACCTGATAGTCCTGACTGAAAGGCCACGCCACTTCAGCAGGACACAAAATTCAGCTAGGTGCTCAACCGGGGCAGGCCAGCTATGGGGGTAACCCTTACCCTGCCTGAAATCCCCAAACTCCTTACCTGCACGCTGGTAAGCTCGCAGGGTGCCAGGTGCTACTGACAAGGCGATCGCCCTGGAGGCCTCGTCTCTCCAGCTCTCGGGAGCCCGCCCAGGCTCCACAGGTGGGCTGGAAACACCTCTGGCGACTCTCGGGCCCACGGGGCCAGGGTCCGAAACCTGGACAACTGACCACGGGACAAGGCGTCAGCCACCCCGTTATCTAGCCCTGGGACGTGCCTAGCCAAAAACAATGCGTTTAGAGACAAGGACCTGTGCACAAAATGGCGGACAAGCCGCATTACCCTGTCACTCTTAGAGGACAGGGCGTTCACAACATGGACAACCGCTAGGTTGTCACACCAAAAATGCACAGTCTTGTCCCTAAACTGCTCTCCCCAGAGCTCTAAGGCCACTATCAAGGGGAAAAGCTCCAAAAAGGTCAAATCCTTAACCAATGAACAGGCACTCCATTCCGGAGGCCATGCCGACCAGCACCACTGGTCACCTAACACTACCCCAAAACCACAAGTCCCCGCGGCATCGGAGCAAAGCTGCAACTCCGCTTCTAAAAGAAGCTCCTGCCTCCAAAAAGACAAGCCATTAAAGTGCTCCAAAAACTCCCGCCACATGCAGAGGTCAGCCCTGACCCCAGCACATAAGCGGGTACGATGGTGGGGCAAACGTAGCCCTTTCATCGCATCATACAACCGACGAGAAAACGCCCTGCCTGGCACCACTACCCGACAGGCAAAATTAAGGATCCCGGCCAATTCCTGGAGCTGCCGAAGAGTAACCTTCCTGCAGCCCAAGACCGCCTCGAGCTTGCTCCTGATTTTAATCAACTTATCCAGGGGCAATCTGGAAGATTGCTCCTCTGAGTCCAATTCAATACCGAGGAAGGTAATCCTGGTGGCAGGGCCTTCGGTCTTCTCAGGGGCTAGAGGCACCCCCAATTGAGCACAAAGGGCTTCGAAGTCCCGCATCAAAGCAAAGCATTGCTCCGAGTGCGCCGGCCCGGCCATCAAGAAATCATCAAGGTAATGAATGACCGAACCCAGGCCACTACGCCTCCTGAGCGCCCACTCCAGGAAGGTACTAAAGCTCTCGAAAAGGGAGCAGGAAACAGAGCAGCCCATAGGCAATGCCCTGTCCACATAAAACCCGCCCTCAAAATGGAAGCCCAGAAGCTCGAAGTCGCCTGGGTGAATGGGGAGGAGCCGAAATGCCGACTTAATGTCGCATTTACCCATAAAGGCTCCCACCCCACACTCCCTAACCATGGCCACGGCCGCATCAAAGGATGCGTACCGGACTGAACAAAGTTCGTCAGGAATGAAATCATTCACTGACTCTCCTTTTGGAAAAGACAAATGGTGAATCAACCGAAATTCACCACTCGCCTTTTTGGGGACCACCCCCAGGGGGGACACTCTAAGATTCGAAAAGGGGGGCTCCGGGAAAGGCCCGAGGACCCTGCCCTCAGCAACCTCCTTTCGAATCTTAGTCCGAACAATGTCCTCATGTCCGACAACTGACCTGAGGTTGTCGGACATGAAAGCCTTCCTAACGCCCACGTAAGGGATCCTAAATCCCTCGGAGAAACCCCTCAAGAGCAACTCGGCTCTCGGGCGAGGGTGGTAGTCCACCAACCAACCCTCGAGCACAGAAACATTAATTGGACTGGGCCCCTTTTCCCCCAGCTGGTGGAGGAGGTTTTCCTGGACCCCCGCCCTTCTTCTCCGCCCCCTTCTTGGGGTGGGGACAGACTGAAGCTGCATGGGACCCCCCACAATTCCCGCAGGCGTGCTTGTACTTACAAAAGGGACGAAAACACGCCCCTTTTGCAGCAAACTCGTGACAAGCGGGCGAGGCCCCCTTCCCAGCCACACCAGGAGTCACTTTGGCCGGCGAAGCCGCGCCAGGCTCCTCCTCCATGAAGTGCCCACTATCCGTACGCTCACACCCTTCTTTTCCAGACATATGCGTGGCCCGGAACCAAAGGTCCGGAACCACCATATCCCAAGGCAAGTTAGGCTCTACCGCCATCCTCATGCGAAAGCCCTTATCATAATGGCGCCATATGGTGCCCTTATACTCGAAGTGGGCCCTGGCAATCAAATCTATATATTTAAACATGGCAGAGGCCATAGCCGGCTGCCTCTGAATCACCACAGACCCATAAGTAAGAAAAGCATACAGCCAGGAGCTGAAGCATTTCATTACTTTGGTTTTCTTCGCTTTCTCCCCCGGGACAATCTCTTTTTCCTGCTTAGGAACCTCCCGGTTCAAAAGCGAAAAAAGGTCCACATATTCACCCCGCCATATAGCCTCCTTCACCGAAGGGTGAAGGTGGCATCCAAGAGGGGTGGAAGGCAACCCGCACGGGATGGCACCTGCTTTAATGCAAGCGAACGGGTCCCATACCGAGTTGGCCGCAACCCCGAACACTCCCGCACCCTGGGGGTAGGGCAAGACAGGGAGCGGGGGCATAACAGCAGGGGCTGGAGGGACCCACCCCCCTACCCCGGGTGCCGCAGGTACCCCCGTGGAACCTGGCCCAGGCAGCGGAGCAGGGCCAGCCGCCAGCGGCCCCGAAGGAGGAACCGGCTGTGCCCAGACCTGCCCGCAGGTGCCCGTGGAAGACCCCAAAAAACTGGACCCACTCCCAACCCCCGACGGGGGAAAACCCGAGGAGGGTGAAGGAAGAAAGGACAGTGGTGTAGTGTGTGGTGCAGCCTCACCTGCCCCGTACGGGGTTGATGACATCCACGGGGCCCCCATTGTTGCGGGGCCCGGGAAAGCCGCCATCGGCCCTACCGGGGCCAGTCGTCCACCAGGAGCCATCTGCCCAGCCTGGGCCGCCACAAAATCTCTTCCTAGCGCCGCAGGAACCTGCTCGAGGGACCCTCCGGGGCCCGAGCCACTTCTCCACTGCTCGAGCTCGTCGAGCCTCTCCAGAACCCTGGCCCAAGACATGGCAGGAGAAGGATCAGGTTGAGGGGCAGGAGGCAACGAAACCACCCCCCCCTTGCACAGGAACCACCCCCGTAGGCCCTTCCCTACTGGCCCGAGCCCGGGCAGAAGGCCTAAGGGCCCTCCTGGGTCGCGTAGCCGGCGGAGCCATAGGGGCCGTGGCAGGCCTCTTCTTTGGAGCCATACCTAAACCACAAACTAATACCAAGGGAGGAGTCCGTCCAAACCCCCCAGACCCCTTTCACCAAGGCCCAGAAAGAATAAGCTCCCCCCCACGTGCAGGCCGAGTAAGGCCCTAAAGCTGGCCCCCAAGCACACCCCGAGACCGGGTACCCTCCCAGAGGCCAAGCAGCCCCACCCCAAGTTCAGGTGGGGCCCAACCACGCCTTCCTCCCAGCCGGGAGCAAGGTTACCAGTCCCCCTCGGGCCCGAGGGGGATCTCCACAAGATGTAGCAGCTCCAGACGAGTCCTCCGACACTCCGACAGCCTTTTCGCCCACGCTGCTGACCACAAAATGGCGGCCGCGACACGAGGCCACCCAAAATGGCGACAGGAGCAGCTCTCAGCCGAGTGTCTGCTCCTGTGCTGGGTCCGGGCGAAAAGGCTTGCCTCGAGGCCTGCCGCCCTTAAATAGGGCCAGCAAGCCCTGCCCGGTCCCCACGTCATGCCCAGCCACGTGGGCAAGGCTTTCCCGGCCGAAATCTCGTCTCGCGAGATTTCGGCCGAAAACAAAATGGCGGCCGCCATAGAAGGGTCCGAGTCTGCCCGGCCCTTCTGCAAAAGCGCCGTGGGCCGGTAAGTCGAGCCGGCGATAATCTACCATAGGTTTTGACAAAATTTGAAACCCCCCCCCCCCGGGGAACTTTATAGAAATAAATGCATATAGCTTATCTACTTATTTATTATCTAGTTAGATATACAATTCAGTGCAGTATAAGGTTTCTGTGTGGAACTCAACTCTTGGTGGCTACATGAGCACATCCATACACAAGGTTGCTTTTGACTTACAACAGTTCATTTAGTGACCATTCAAAGTTACAACATCACTGAAAAAAATGATGACCATTTTTTACTTACAACCGTTGAAGTATCCACATGGTCACATGATCAAAATTCAGACTGTTGAAAACTGTCACACATTTATGACAGTTGTAGCGGGATCATGTGAATTTCCAATAAGCAAAGTCAATAGATAAACCAAATTAACTTAACAACCGTGTTACTAACTTAACGACTGCAATTATTCACTTAACAACTGTGAGAAGAAAGGTTGTAAAATGTAGTAAAACTCACTTAACAAATGTCTCACTTAGCAATATAAATTTTGGGCTCAACTGTGGTCATAAGTCAAGGACTATCTGTATTTTTTTTTGGCAACTGTAGATTTAGTTTGAATATGATTTTTCCCCCCATTTCCCATTTTAGCTTATAGACCTGGTATTTCTTAGTGGGTTTTCCTCCAGCTGATCCATTCCTTAGCTTACCTGTTGCTGTTTTTAGCATGCCAAATTTCCTAGATCTGCCACTGACTGCAACTCTTGAATGAAATATGATGCATTAATACAAATAAAGTCATATTCACAATTAATCTTCAGAACACCTGGCACATCTTACTGATTACAGGAACATGATTACATGGTTTGAGCAGAGAAGTGCCTTGTTCATTCTTTGGCATTTCCAGCTATCTCTAGGAATGAACATTTTATAGGTCAAGGATTGTATTCACCTTTGTGTATCAAGTCGAGGGCTACACAAGGTCAGGAAAGAATTGGGAGGGCTCAGTGGAAAATGCAGTTGGAACTCTAAGCAAGCAGAAAAAGGAACAAATTGATATTTTGCTTCTGGCAGCAGTCAACGTGTTGCTTCCAACATCTTTAGAAGGGTGAGATATTCTTATATCTTTGTTTCCATCATTTAAAATGGAATTTTTGAAAAAGTTCAAAGGGTTCCTTTTAAAATATATAAACCAAATTCCAAAAACTTAGAACTAAATAGAAATGTCCTGACAGTTAGAAGAATTAATCCGTGGAACAGCTTGCCTCCAGAAGTTGTGAATGCTCCAACACTGAAAGTTTTAAAGAAGATGTTGGATAGCTATTTGTTTGAAGTGGTGTAAGGTTTCCTTCCTAAGCATGGGGTTGGACTAGAGGACCTCCAAGGTCCCTTCCAACTCTGTTGCTGTTGCTGTTGTGGTTGTTGTTATTATTGTTATTATTGTTATTATTGTTATTATTATTGTTATTATTGTTATTGTTATTATTGTTATTGTTATTATTGTTGTTGTGTTGTTGTTGTTGTTGTTGTTGTTGTTATTATTATTATTATTATTATTATTATTATTATTATTATTATTATTATTATTCTATCTGCCAAATGTCCTACTTGTCAATGAGTACTTCAGCTTCAACTGCAACAATAGATGCACACAATAGATACAAACCTAATGTAAACCGCTCCAAACTCGATTGCAAGATATACAACTTTAGTCACAGAGTGATCAATGCCTGGAATGCGCTACTTGACTCCGGTTCCTTCCCCAAAGCCCCAAAACTTTAACCTTAGACTGCCTACTGTCAACCATTGTGCCTACCACCCCTTTCTTTCTGTCCTATTGTCCTAATTTAGCTGTACTTAGTCTGTTTATGTTTATACCTATACCTGCTATCTTGTACATGTTTGACAACAATTAATATAAAAATTAATGCAGTGTGTCACAAGGCAACTGACACTGACAGGTTTGTATATTCAGCATCAAAGCAAAAAAAATCATGTCAAAATATGTACTAAATTCAATGAATTTTCAAAGCAGTTGAGTACCAAGGTACCACTATATATCTTGTGTATGCTCATGATTAATAGTTGAAAACTTAAGTTAGATTATTTAGAGAGAAAAATCACACCATTTCTATTATTCATCACAATATTTCTATTAATTTTTTTAATTAAGTATGAAAATTACCAACGATGGAACATTTCAAGGAGTGTTACAGTGCCAATTGTGTCAATGGAAAAAGAAGAATATAAAAGCCATATTGAACACATGGTCAGAATTACAAGGGTTGGTTTTCTCATTCACTGAGGCACAATATATCCTAATTAATAATTATAACACATGCATAAAAAGATGTTTATGTATTCCAAACTTTTCATATTTTCACAAATTTTCACATTACAATTTTGGGAGGGGAGAAAGCCGAATTTGGTATTGTCCCTCTCAATGTCTTTGAGAGATTGTACAAAAAATAGTTTCAGCGTATAATACAGTCTATCATTTCTCCATTATAACTCGATCTTTTCTTAAGCTTGCTTTTATTTTATTTTTTAAATTTCATTTGAATACATATTAACATATGGTTGTAATTAAGCCCTCTATATAAAAAACTATAGGTTCTTCATACATTATTTTTAGTGATATTTCTAGTTTTTTCTTCAACAGATACAAGAGACTGCTTAATATATAAAAGGCAAGGAATAATGGCATTTTGTAAGGATCTGTAAATTTAGTTTTTAATGCAACAGACAAAGAAGGAAAGTTAATATGCTGTTAACAAGGAGTAAAGCTAAGATTTGAAAAATGTTAAATTAAAAAGAAATCCAGCTTGAACTATTTTAAATTAAAAATAGAGATGATGAGGTACTTAAAATCATGCTGAAAAATTGAAGTGTTAGTTGAACAATCATGCCAAAATCTTAATCAAGCATATAAAAGTATTTGTGTTGTACAGAATGCCTTTGTAGCATCCTTCCTCAGCCAAAAAACAAACTAGCAAATTGTCAGAGTGTTTCCAAGACTTGCATTTTACTCTTATTCTGCTATTTATGTGTCTGCCAAGCATTTCATTTTCATGGCTCTCTTGTACAGCAAAATCTCTATTGATTTTCTTAAGGTCAGATACCATATCTTTTGTTATTTTCAGCCAAGGATGCTGTGCCAGTATAAATGAGAGAAGATCTGGTCTTTAATAGCTCCAAATGTCTGCATTATGGAATGGACTGAACGTTCCCAGAAAGTACAAGTCTGTGCTTCAATCGGACTCAGCTATGGAAGATTTTATTCATTGTATTTGTCCGCATCTAATTATTTACTGACATAATGGATTAAAATAAAAGAGCGCAATGTTTCTTTTCCATGAGAAAAAACATTTTGAGCCATAAGATATATTAGCAAGGGAAATTGGTGTGGGGAAAATACAGGAATTAAAGGCCCATTAGTTGCCAATAGTGTGTACACTTAAGAAATTCCTAAATGGTCCCCAGTTTGTTCATTACTCAACCACATGGAGGAAGCCTAGAATAAAGGATGGGGCATACAAGAGATGGTAACATTTGGGGCCTATCACATAAGTTTGCATACATGTAAGCATGTACATGTGAATGCACTTGCAAACATTTTTCTAAGCAGTATATAGTATTTCTTTTTCTGTTTCTCATTGCTGCTTTTAAACAGCAACAAACTGGAAAGAAAGTGGCAGCTATGACAATACATCTCCCCCCCCCCCCCAATTTCCTTTCCTTTCCTTTTTAACAAACCTGTATTATATCATTTTGCATGGAGTTTTGTCCAATTACAGGCTGTTCCAGAAAGGAATAGAGTTTCTTTCTTTCTTTTTTCTTGTGGAACTTTTGAATACAGATAGATTGCCATTTGGAACCCAACATCCCAGATATCATGGTTGTTGAGGGCCAGAGAGTACAGTTTATTGATACTGCTGTACCAGGAGATGCCAAAGCCAAAGAAAAAGAACTGGAAAAAATTCAAAATATTGTGACCTGGCCATTGAAACTACACAACTATGGATGAAACATGTAACAGTGACACCCAACAGTGACACATCAAGGCACTTGGTACCATGTCCAAGAATTTCACCAAATGCATCAAGAACTTGCAGCTTCTGGGCAATAACACCAGCAGAAATGCAGAAAACTGTGCTACTCATAACATCATATATTTTAAGAAGATACTTGGTTAATACCTATGATGCTGGCAGCAACCCGTATCAACCATTAGCGCCAATCACTGGCATTTGTGACACTTTTTAATATATTCAGTTGACTGAGTTTCATGGTTTAATGAATAAAAGAGATGATGATGATAATAATAATAATAATAATAATAATAATAATAATAATAATAAAAATAAAGAAATGCATGTCTAATTTAAAATGAGAAACTTTATTTGAGAATCTCAACGGTTTCATGCTTTATTTTTTATTTAAAAACAATAGAAAAAATTAACATTGCCAGTTTTGATTTTGATTATGAAAGCTATAGTAGTGGAAGAGAAAGGACTGGAAAGCAATAATAAGGGAAACATGGGTTAATATATAAGAATGTACAGTCAGAATTATTTTAAGCCAATTTTTTATGAAAAGAGATAATTCTGAGTAGTCATTGCATGGATAAAAAGCATGTTTCCATTTTGTTATAAAGCTGTATTCCAGGCTAATGACAAGTGGGAGTTTATAGTGCTGATGAACCTTTATAGAATTAATTTTAAAAGTATATTGTCAGAATAGACACACACTCCATGCTCTCTTTAAACAGTGTAAACATCAGGCAGGGGGGGAAATGAACAATGAAGTACTTTTTTCCTGATTTATGTGGTTGACATAAGATATTTTTTATGAATTTCCTTGGGAACATTTACAAATTCATACCTTGAAACACCACCTGATAATGAATTACACATTTGGTGTACATTGGAAGCATATTCCTTTTGGCTGAGCAGGTGCAATTTTTTGAAAGGTATTTGTTGGCAGTACAGATTTTTACAATGAATCATTCCTCTTTTGCATGCTACAGACAATGAGAGTATGGAAATGATCAATTTAAGGCTAAAAACGCCAAAGAATAAAGTAACTATTTGTTGTCTGACCAAAAGTCACTGAAGCTGCTAGAAGACTGGATTGAAAATTATAAACTTCTTATACAAGATGAAATTAAATGGAAGGGGGAAAGCAGATATAGTGGAAATAACTTGTTTCATACAGAAAAGAGCCTCACTTTAATGCCAGAATTCTTCAGATTAGCAATCACTGACAAAAACCTGGGAAGAGATGCTACTAAGAGGTGAACAAATGGTCCAGTTCCACTCTGGACAATATCATATGACCCCAATGCACTTTCATTCCAAAGCAGAGAAACTGAATTTTCAGGATGGTGTCCCCTAAATAATAATGTACTTAGAAATACTTTTGTTTTTACCTTTATCAAGGTTTCCTATCCCAACATCTTACATTTCAAAAAAAGTTTGACATAGAATAGCTGTGAAGGTATACAGTGATCCCTTGAGTTTCGCGATCTCGATCTTCGCGAAACGCTATATCGCGATTTTTCCACCGATGACGTCACTCTCTTCCTTCCTTTCTCATCTTTCTTTCTCTCTCTCTTTCTCTATCTTGCTTCTTCCTCTCTCACACTCTCTTCCTCCCTCTCTCATCTCTTTCTTTCCTTCTCTCTCTTTCTCTATCTCTCCCCCTCTTGCTGGCGGGCGGCGGGCGGGCGAGCGGGGGCATCAGCGAGGAGCCGGGGTTTCCCCTTTGCGTGGGCGGCTGGGAAACCCCGATCTTCGTCTGCTCACTGCTGCTGCGCCGAGCAGATCAGCTGCTGGGCGGCCGAAGGAACCTTCCCTGGGTCTTCCCCCTCTTGCTGGCGGGCGGGCGAGCAGCGGGCATCAGCGAGGAGCCGGGGTTTCCCCTTTGCGTGGACGGCCGGGAAGACCCAGGGAAGGTTCCTTCAGCCGCCCAGCAGCTGATCTGCTCAGTAGCGCAGCAGCAGCGAGGAGCCGAATCGGGTTTCCCCTTTGCGTGGGCGGCGGGGAACGCAAACTCCACCATCTATGCATGTGCGGCCATAGAAAAAAAGGGCGCGCATGCGCAGATGGTGTTTTTACTTCCGCAACCCTACATCGCGAAAAATCGATTATCGCGAGGGGTCTTGGAACGGAACCCTCGCGATAATAGAGGGATCACTGTAATGCTACAAAGAAAGAACCAGCCTCTAACATCATTCTGATTGTACAAATGTGCCTGAGCCCCAATAGGTTCCATAAGCTTGAAGGGTAACTCAAAGGTGCTTTTTCAAGAGGAAACTGGACTTTCTTGTTTTTCTTTGAAGACATTTTGCTTCTTCAGCTCTCTCTTGAAAAACCATCTTTGGGACAACAATGACCTAGGTGACAGTAGACCTGAAAGGTAACCATAGTATAATCTGCAGAGTAAATTAGAAATGTACAGACTTTTTCACAAGATGATTGAAAAGTAATCTGAGAACCACAGCAGATATGCCCTCACATGCAAAAATATTTCCGAATTCTAGACTTTTAGGCAGGGGTGGGCTACTGCCCGGATGCAGTGGGGTAGCGAAAATGGAGCTCCACCCCAGAGCACCCAATTTGCACTGAAAGATGTTGAAAGATTATGCAGGGCGTCCTGCATAAGCCACGCCCACAGTGTGGAGGTAAAAATTTTGGTAGCCCTTCACTGCTTTTAAGGGAAGGAAAAATAGGACGTCTGACATTTCTATAAAATCACATTCCACCTTGAAATTCTGGGTGGAATTTCTAAGCTCTATCACATTCATAGGCTGAAATAACACACTTGCAGATTTCTCTTATTGACTCAACTAGGTCATGAGACTCAAATTACATTCTGAGCCCTATAAGATGTTCACAAAGTTTTCCAGTGCTCACAGCTTAGGCTCATTTTAAAGCTTCTCTTTGTAGATTTGAATGAAGATATGACTACCTGTCTGGAAAAAAAAATAAAAGTAGGAAAAGGTTGGAAGAGTTTGGTAAATACGTTCTTTTTAACTATGATGTCTCTTGTGGATATATTTTAATTCAAAGTCCCACAAGCATCTTGGGATATTTTTAGTCATTGTAACTAAAGCTCCCGTTTTATTATTGTCTTGCTGACTTGGGTGAATGAGAATTGAAACCTAAAATATGTACATAGAGTCAACCAGCCTGGCCTGCCCCATCCTAGAAATCTCATCCAGTTAGGATATTTCTAGTAACTGCCCTCACTGCCCTCACTGACACAGTTCATCATTTGCAGACAGAATGTTTGCCGTGGTGACACGACACTCAAAGTATTTTAAATGCACGAAGGTGGGCTTTGTGTACTCGCCCAATGTTTACATATCAAACACCACTACTAGCTGCTGTGCAACTTCCATTGGCACTTCCTCTGTAAACTCCGTCAGGAATTCTTGGTACATCTCTCACAAGACTGTCAAACTCTTGTCTCATTCTTTTCGTCAAGAGAAATATTTACCGAAAAGAAGCTAAGATCTGTTTGCCCAGAGCACAAATTACTCTTGTACAGCATCATCAAGCACAGATACGTGCACTTTTCACACAGCTTCTGACCCTGATGTCCCTTTAGGGTCAGAAATTCATAATGATTGAAGCAATCTCATACTTCATGCCAGTTGTCTGAAGAACACCTGCCGCCCTGACATACGCAACATAAAACCTTGATTTAACCATTATTTAAGCTTATTAAAGCATTACAGCTTGTACTTATGTGTGACTTTTCCCATGGAAAAAAAAACCTTTGTGGGCACATTTGATTTTAGTGTGGTGAGCATATGCATAAAAAGAGAAGGGTGTGTGAAATATTTTATGAATCAACCATAAAAAACACAGTGTTTTGTTTTGCTGTGTGAAATCAATTGCTTCCAGAAGTCCAGCAATCTTGTTCCACTGCTGTTTCTCTCTCTACTACCTCTTGCAGTTTTACAATCACGATTTTAGTTTCTAGCACCCTAACTTTATATTTACACATACATACAGTACATAGGCTCACATATACATGCAGCCAAATGTGAAGTGTAAAGGTTTAATATTTGGAGACCTATCCTGAGGAACAGAAGAACTATTCACAATAGCCTACCTTTCTAAAGAAGAAGAACCTCAATATTTAATAACTTGGTAGATTTACAGATGGACTTTCCTTCAAGATGTTAAGGTAGCACTTGCAGTACTTTTCCCATAGCAATAACCCTGGTTGAGCTTCCATAGTGGAGGATGGACTTGAACCTGGGCCTCTCTACTCCTCATCCAACACTTATACATAGTAAAACAGACATTTATGTAGGTTACAGAATAACAGAGTTGCAAGGGATCTTGGTGCTAGCCTAGCCTGGCGCAAGCAAGAAACCCTATATCATTTCAGAAAATGTTTGTCCAATCTGTTCTTGGACAAATGGTTGGAATACCTACAACTTCTGGAGGCAAGTCATTCCACTGATTAATCGTTCTAACTGTTTGGATTTTTTAAGTTCTAGGTTGGTTCTCTCTTTGTTTAGTTTCCATTCCATTATTCTGCCTTCAGATGTTTTGGATAATAGGTTGGGCACCTCTTCTTTGGGGCAGCCTCTTAAATATTGGAACTCTGCTATTATGTGACCGCCTTGTCCTTCTTTCCATTAAACTAGAAATGTCCAATTTTGCTTCCTATATTAACTATGAAAGAAGGACAATACTTAACAGCACTATCAAAGCAAATGGGCTAATATAGGGTAGTCATCAAAGTGGTGATTCAGAACCAGCTTAAAGTGGGGCAGCAATTAAAGTTTTTTAAATTATTATTTATTTTTAATTTTCATACTTTTCACCTTTAACCCGCCCCCTCCCTTCCCTCAGTTCTTTCTTATTCATAGGCCCATCCAGGTCAGAGTTCTAGACAATTTCTTCTTTATGTCTTCATTGGCCTTATCCCTTTCCACCCAGGCAAAATAAAGTTTCCATTTTTTTCTTATCCTTTCAGCTTTTCCATCCCATAAACAGTTCAGTGAGATAATATGAGTTATTTCCATTTGTACTTGTTCAAGTATATAATTGTTCCATTGTTTTAGTGTCCATTTACTTTTATTCTTCCATCCATATACGATAGTTGCATGAGCAGCTTTTATCATAATCCTTAATACTTCTTGTTCTTCTGTCTTCATTCCTTGAGTTTCATTAATACCTCCTTCTGTTATGTCCCATGCTACCTGCAATTCATTTTTAACTATTCCATTTATATCTTTCAGTATTAAAGTCCAGAACTTTTGAATCTCCTCACAATCCCACCAAAGATGTGTGTACCATCCCACTGCAAGACCAGAGTGCCAGCACTTAGGGCTTAGTCCTGCAATCATATATGCCAGCTGGGCAGCAATTAAAGTTGAGGATGAGGATCTTAGGACTTAGCATTTAGAACTGAGAAGTCGTCCAAGTCACAATACACATCAGTTGATCTTTAATCAACCATATGCCTACTCAGGTACTTCATAGAGTTAGAAAGTTTAAAGAGGGATATAATGATTTACATTTCCTTAGGATCCTTGTGAGAAATCCAGAACGAAACATACAAAACATAGTATTAATGATTACTATTTGTACAGCTGTGGACGTGAAGTCCTAGTTCTGCTTTTATGCTTCTGGTTGGGGAAAAAAAACATGGTGGCCTCACACTCAGAATTTGCTCATAGAAACACACACATGCTTTGCTAAGCACATTTGGAGGTCACAGTCTCATAACTTCATCTGCATCTCACCCAGGTCTGATGCTGAAGCAGTCTGAAGCCATCTGCCAGTATTTTAATTTGAAAGTATGTTCTCCCCCCCCCCCCCCTTTTATTCTGAGACAAAACACATTGATGGATAATCCACCAAACATGGAGAAGAGCCTTGGGATAACATACTCGGGCTCAGTGATGCTTGGCTGTGGAATCAGTCTAGTTGCTTGGCAGTGGAACCATTCCTTCCCATGTGGTCATCAGACATGGAGCTTCTCTTTCTCTTTTGCTGTGGCAGAGGATAAAAAGGAAGGCTAACATATTTCTTATCCAAGAGATTAATGTTTCAGTTAGTAAAAGTTGAACCTAAAAGGTATTCCAATGGTGGGATTCAAATTTTTTTACTACTGGTTCTGTGGGCGTGGCTTGGTCAGGGTAGCGTGGCGTGGTGGGCCTGGCTTTGTGGGCATAGCAGGGGGGAAATACTGTAAAATCTCAATTCCTACCCCATCCCAGGAGAAGAATACTGTAAAAACTCCATTCTCTTGACACTCCAGGGCAGACCTGGGCAAAATGCGGCCCGGGGTCTGGATGCCGCCCCCGCCCCCCACGCTGTCTGTGACCAGCCCATGGAGGTAGGAAGGAAGGAAGGAAGGAAGGAAGGAGGGAGGGAGAAATGAAGGAAGGAAGGAGAAATGGAGGGAGGGAGGAAGGAGAAATTCTCTTTCCATGCAAAAGTCCAATAAATGCTCATTTTTAAATTGTTCATTGGTTTCATTGGCCTTTCCAAGAAATTAAAGCAAACCCACCACTCCACCTCTGGGGGGGGGGAAGGGAGGAGGAGGAAGAAAAGGAATCTAAAGCTACTTTCAGGCAAAGCCTCCACTATGTTTTCTCAACTGACAATGTAGGTCAGTTGAAGAGAGGCACCTGAAAGGAATGTTTTGAAAGAGAAGTAAAGAACTGCCCAAAAGCAGAAATAAAAGGCAGAGAAAATCAGAGAGACAGAAGCTTCTCTCCATCTGGAGAAGGAAGGAAGGAGAAATGGAGGGACCAAGGAAGGAAGGAAGGAAGGAAGGAAGGAAGGAAGGAAGGAAGGAAGGAAGGAAGGAAGGGGTGGGCAATTAATTTATAATTATAATATAATTAACTCAGTTCTACCCAATAATATACAGTATTGGGTAGAACTGAGTTAATTATATTAATCCGGCCCTCTAAAACCATCCCAATTTCTCATGCGGCCCCATGGCAAAATTAATTGCTCACCCCTGCTCCAGGGGAAGGTTTGTTTGTTTGTTTGTTTATTTGCCTTCTATGCCATCCAATCCTGTAGGACTCAGAGTGGCTTACAATAATACAAGTATAATGCAGTAATAAAAGAAGTCAAATATTAATAATAAACTATAAAAATCCCATTATAAAATCCATATATTAAAATTGTAACCCCCCCCCCTTTGTAAAACCCATAAATCCAACCTATCAAACAACATACATACTAATCAAACATGACTCGGCTGTGCCAGATATTAAGATTTATGACCCTCAGGCCTGCCGGCAAAGCCAGGTCTTGACAGCCTATCAGAAGGCCAGTAGAATTAGAGCAGTATGGACATCATGGGGGAGTTGGTTCCATAGAGTTGGGGAAGCTACAGAGAAGGCCCTCCCCAATGGTCTCGCCAAACTACACTGCTTAGTTGACGGAACCTGGAGAAGGTCGATTCTGATCTTATTGGTCTTTAGGAGGTAAGTGGCAGGAGACAGTCCCGTAAGGTTACTGCAAAATCCCCATTTCCTCCTGATCAGCTGGGACTCAGGAGGCAGAGAATAGATGGGGGTGGTACCAGTCCATGATGATATTTACTGGTTCCCCAAACTACTCAAAATTTCCGCTATTGGTTCTCTGGAACTGGTCAGAACCTGCTGAATCCCACCTCTGTATTTACGCCTTAAAAGATTTTGGAGTACCCTATTCCCATGGCATTTATCTGTCATTCACTTAACTATAATTTAGAAGCATTTTTAAAGTTTGAACTGGGAGGTGCTGTCAGGATGAAACTTTAAGACAGAAATTCAAAGTTCACCTCCGCCTGGGTGGAAACAGAAACATAGCTACCGATGAAGCAGATTGAAAAATGGAGCTCATGTGTTCTATGGATAATCTACTGCTAGATTCACAACCTAAGACTGAAGAAAACTTAATAATTCAATTCCTAACCAAGGACCTAAAAATTATTAATGTGGTGTCTAAGATTATGGTTTGTGGCATAGTCAGCAAATATTTATACGCATTGGCATTTTTTATTTACCTAATTAATCCTTCCCAAGGACCTGGGATAGGTAGATGTTGTTAAGGGTGTTAAAGGTATCATCACAAAGGGCAAGCTGTTCCAAATAAAATTCAATTAGGAATTTTAAAAGGCAGAGAAATGACTGTGCAATAATGTAATTTATGGGAATCAGTAAGTGATTCCCACAAATTGCAAGCTCGGTGTTTATTCATTTAATAGGAATTAGTAAATGTTTATGTCCACATAACTGAGAATTTATAATAAAAAGGGTTGTATAAAATGCTGTGCCCTGACAATAAATGAGCACTCAGAGAAGTAACAACCTAACTGAAAAGCAGTTGACAGGCAAACAGGACCAGTAAAGCTTTGAGAGTTAGGAAAGCATCCAAATAGAACAGCTCAAGGAGTCATCACATACTAATGCCCTCATCTTGAGGGATAGGAAATTGGTATGTCATTATGCAATATACTTTGTTGGCTTCTGATGAGCCGTTTTTAAGGACTGTGGGTTTTGTCACAATATCCTTAAGTTTACGCATCAGTCCCCAAAGCCAAAATGACAAGTATTCTCTCTCAGAAGTAAAAACAAATTAAAAAGCTGCTTGAAAGCTGCTTTATCTGATGACACAGATAAATCTCCAGGTGGCCTTAATGATTGGCTAAATGAATGCAGTGGTCTGCAAGGCCTATAAATCCTTCCATTTCCCACCATTCAGTCAGAACTGAAGAAGCTTCTTTAGATGAGAAGTGAAACATCTTCAAAGAAAAAACAGAAAGTCCAGTTGCCTCTTGAAAAAGCATCTTTTGGACAACCATGACCTGGATGGTTGATAATCTCCATAAACATAAAGCTGCTTGAAAATATTCCCAAGACATAAGAATAGAGCTGAAAAGATAAGTAAAGTGAGAGAAATAGATGGTGTAACTTTAAGAATTAAAAACTCCGATTTTCACTCTCAAGTACTTCCCTTGAAACAATATATATACCTCTCTTCCAGATGCCTTTAATGATTCCAGGCACTCATGTTATAACCCCTTGCTGCAGTAGAAAATGAACAAGCAAATAAAAACTCTCTGCAGATTCAAGATTTACTGTTCACAATGGGAAAAGGCCAACCAGATGACATCATTTTCCTTCAGATTTGAGTTTCTGCCAAGTTTAGTAATGTAAAAATGGAGAAATCAATCTTTCTCTTTAAAAGGAGAAAAAACCCCACCCAGAACTCTTGGATTTAAGTTATTTATGTAGGTGTCAATATTTAAATAAAGTCAGCTTTGCATAATGCTTAAAGGTCAAATAACTTATTTTGTTTGCAGAAATCTGTTCAATCAGACATTAGGTACCAGGCCTTGCAAGTGAAGGGTTAAACCCCAAGGAATATTTTCATTAGTCATAAAAAAGAATAAACTGTGATCTGTAAGATTATTTTAAAAATCAAATTTTAAATATTTATTCAACCCACTAAAACTTCATTGTCTGCTTTTTTTCTTAGCCTCTGCAGCAGAATGGGGAAAGAATGGGGTACCCAGCATTTACAAAGATCTCCTATATAGGAGCAGATTTCAGAGTAGTTAGAAAATAAATATTTAATTAAATATTTAATTAAATATTTACAAAAATGGTGAAAGGTCTTAACCATAAAATTTATCAGGAAAGACTTAATGAACTCAATCTGTATAGTCTGGAGGACAGAAGGGAAAGGGGGGACATGATCAAAACATTTAAATATGTTAAAGGGTTAATAAGATTCAGGAGAGAAATGTTTTTAAAAGAAAAGTGAACACAAGAACAAGGGGGCACAATCTGAGGTCAGTTGGGGGAAAGATTAGAAGTAACGTGAGAAAATATTATTTTACTGAAAGAGCAATAGATGCTTGGAACAAACTTCCAGCAGACGTGGTTGGTAAATCTACAGTAACTGAATTTAAACATGCCTGGGATAAACATATATCCATCCTAAGATAAAATACAGGAAATAGTATAAGGGCAGACTAGATGGACCATGAGATCTTTTTCTGCCATCAATCTTCTATGTTTCTATGCAGCTTTTTCAAGCTCAGTTCATGTATTGCTACATTACCATCTATAAATTGCAGATGATGGTCGCATAGAAATTCAAGCAGAACCAGTGTGTGTGTGGGGGGAGATTAGTAGTTTTCCTTTCATCTTTTCAGTTCTTTCCCATTTTTATTTATTTATTGATTTATTTTATTTATTTGTTTTGTCCAATACACAATAATATACAATGAGGGTTATAGTGGATATAATCAAGTAGAATGTATTGAAGGGGGAATGGAGGAGAAAATAAAGGAGTGAAATATAACTATGAGAGAATAGCAGAAAAAGATATAGGTATAGAAGAGAGGATATATGAGATATAGGAGAGACAATAGGACAGGGGACGATAGGCACTCTGGTGTACTTATGTACGCCCCTTACTGACCTCTTAGGAACTTGGTGAGGTCAACCGTGGTTAGTCTCGGGGTAAAGTGTTGGGGGTTAGGGGATAATACTATGGAGTCCGGTAGTAAATTCCATGCTTCGACAACTCGATTACTAAAGTTGTATTTTTTACAGTCAAGTTTGGAGCAGTTAATATTAAGCTTGTATCTGTTGTGGGCTCTTGTGTTGTTGTGGTTGAAGCTGAAGTAGTCTTTGACAGGCAGGACGTTGCAGCATATGATCTTATGGGCAATACTTAGATAATGTTTGAGGTGGCTTAGTTCTAAGCTTTCTAGACCCAGGATTGTAAGTCTAGTTTCGTAGGGTGTTCTTTTATGCGTAGAGGAGTGAAGAGCTCTTCTGGTGAAGTATTTCTGGACATTTTCAAGGGTATTAATGTCAGAAATGCGGTATGGATTCCAAACAGATGAGCTATATTCTAAGATGGGTCTGGCAAAAGTTTTGTAAGCTCTGGTAAATAGTGTGAGATTGCCAGAGCGGAAGCTACGTAGGATTAGATTAACAACTTTTAAAGCCTTCTTGGCGATGGTGTTGCAATGGGCTTTGGCACTTAAGTCTTTAGTTATTAGTACTCCGAGGTCCTTGACTGAGTGGGGATTATCTGTGATAATTTGTTGATTCAGTTTGTATTTGGAGTTTTGATTCTTTTTGCCGATGTGAAGGACAGAGCATTTTCTGGTTGAGATTTGGAGTTGCCATGTGTTAGACCAATCAGAAACAGAGTCTAGGTCTTTTTGGAGAGAAGTTGTGTTATCAGTGGTGTTGAAGAGCTTTTCATTCTCTGAAAAGAGAACACAGTTGCTTGTGATGAGATCACAAAGGTCATTTATATAGAGAATGAAGAGCATTGGTCCCAGAACACTACCTTGGGGCACACCGCTTTTAACAGGGACAGGGGTGGATATTTGGATTTTTCTCCAAAGCTTTTAGATAAAAAATGTCAGGAAAATACTTACCGGTACATGCTAACCAGAGGTGGGTTGCACCTGGTTTAGAATGTTTCTATGGAACTGGTAGTAACTTGGCGGCCCAGGTCACTGGAACCAGCAGTGACCCTTGCCAGCCATGCCCCAGAACTGGCTCTCTCAGGGGCACCGTAGATACCGCCATTTTGTTTTTTGCTTCTGCACACACTCAAGTATTTTTTACTTCTGCGCATGCACAGAAGCTGAGTTATTAGCACTGCACATGTGTGCGCCCCTACACGGCATGTCAGAAAGCAAACCAGCAGCAAGGTAAACTAGAACCCACCTCTGCTGCTAATCATTAAAGAACAATTAAGTCTGGAAATACTTAAATCTTCTCCATAGGCTTTTTTGGAAAGTAACCATTAGGCCTGAGCAGGGAAGTTCAGAAACTCAAGCAGACTGATTAGTGGGGACATAATATTTATCCAGGCCATTCTTCAATGAAGGGGAAGATGTCATTTTATGTTCCTTTTTCCCCTTAATGGCAACCTCTGCTATATTTCATTGAACTGAAAAGTTCCTCTGAGGCAGGAAAATGGGAAATAGCCTAAAATCAGGAAGCTAGTAATCACAGGAAAACTAGACCACACGCCTTAGAAGTGTAAATAGGAAGGGAAGAAATATTTCTGTGAAAGGAACATTAGGAGAATTATGGACATCCTTTGAGTTCTTTACATTTTCAGCCTGAGCAGGGATTTAAATACATAAAGCCATGTATATCTGCCCCACCATTCCTGGCTCTAGTTTCACTGATGGGTAACAAAACTGAAGGAAGGGGTCTCTTTTTACATTTCCCTTAATGTGAATAAAAGTCTCTGTGGAAATGGAGCCCCTATTTTTGGCGGAGGGGGGACTTTTATTCAAAATAACATGAATAGGACCCCACTCAGAGCTATGAAAGAGAGTTGGGGAGCAGGCCCTATGCCCCTTAACCATGTTCAAATAAATACTCTATTCAAGCTGAACACAGACATTTATGTTCCCCTTCATAATGAACTGTGACCTTGGATTCCTGCAGCTGCTTTGTATGATGGTTAAAATAAAAAAATTGCCAGCTAGCTGAATTGCTGGCAATTCTGATACACTATACCTGAGAATTCTAATGTTGCCAGTGAAGAAGACTAAGGCAGTCAGTTCTTTTAAATTCTTTATTTGGCTCAGAAAGATCTTTTCGGAAAGTGACTTCAGCTCAGAACGTGACTGACTGTAACAGTGTCAGAGGGCTCCTTATATACTTTCACTTTCCCGCCTAAACTCAACTGTCATTGTTTCAACCAATCAGAATGCTCAATCCACATTCAACTTATTTACATTGTGTTGTGGTTAGCTCTGTCCCAGTTCCTGCCCCAAGGACTGTGGATGTGGGGGAGACATCCACATGCTGCAGGCCTGTTCCCCCCCCCGTGGAATTTGCTGATGAAGGCTCCTCTGACCAAGAAGACATGAGTGACAGGGAGGAGGAGAGTGTGGCAGACAGCTCAGAAGGAGATCAATTATCTAGCTCCTCCTTGGATTCAGAACAAGAGTTAATGATACAGCCACGCATGCGGAGAGCGATGCATAGGCAACAACAACTGAGAGATTATTATCAAAGAAAATGAGGCCACCTGTGGTTGGGTGGGGCTGTGGTAATTAGTGAGGCTGCTATAAATAGCAGCCTGTGGGTTTGGCCATTGTGGAGGATTATCTGATCATTGTGTTTCATGACTGCTTTACTAACTTTGACCTTTTGTGTGCTGATTTCCCCCCCTCTCTTTGAAACTAAACCAGAGCAAAGTGTGTTTCACTTTGTGAAAGAAGAAGGACTGTGAATTGCAAGCTAAGTATCACAGAACTGATAAGGGACTTGTACAAATTACCAGTTTGTTTGGAGATGAGTGCTCTTTGCTATACTTTTCATTATAAAGAACATTGTTTTGAATTTTCAAATGTGTGTGTCTGAAATTTGTACCTGTGAATTTTTGGGAGGAGTGTACCAGAGAGCCCGACAGAACACATTGCTTCAATGCATATTTAACAGCCAGATTCTAGAAATCAGAGATGCAAATATCAAATGTTTCTTAACAGCCAAAGCCAAATCTCTTCACTTTCAAAGGATATTTTCTTTGTTCAGAACAATAGCGTTAATATGCTGGCATAGTATGCTCTTTCCTCTTAACACCTGTTTCAAGGCAATAATGAACAGCCCCTTGCCTCACTAAATTGGTCCTGTGGTTAAAAGTGAAGAGCTGATATATTTGGTTTATCAGCAGTGAAGAGACCTGCTACAATCAGCTGGAGCAATGAAAATCAGTTCTTCATTCACTAAACTGCCTAAGAGGGAAATTAACACTAGAAAAATCTCAGGTTTTGCTGTAGTTCTGATCAGGTAATTACATGTCTTTACCCAGAAATAATAAGAGCAAGGACAAGATCTCCTAATATTTTGATCACTTTTTAATTTAAATGGATTAGCTTTCTGAGTTTTGAATTGTTTAACAATTATCCTTCCATTGCATTTTAAAAAGACTGTAATTATTAAGCAACAACAACTGCAAAAAGTAGTGAAGCAGTTGAAAGACTGGAAAATATTCGTGCTCTCTAAAATAGCTCATTATTTTTATGCCCCCTCCCCTTTTTTTTGGCAATTATAACTCTACAAAATATCCAAATGTGCTACCCAGATATTGATATATTTGTTAGGGGACGGTTGGTGTGAGAAGAGTTCAAATTGCTTGTAAATTTCTTTTTACAGTATTAGAACAGAGCTATAGGATCTCCCTTGGATTTTAACTTTTAATGACTTTGAGTCAATTCAACCTTCAGTCACAGGAGAAAAGATATGTATACATACATATAGCTACGTAAACACAGAAATAGAAATGTTACATATAGACACCTATAGAAAAGACAGGTATATTCATTCATTGAGAAAAGTTAATGTTTGGACACCAGGTTTCTTAACTAAGAAAGAAGCAACTGAGCTAACATACCAATTGCCCAATAGTTTTCTCTTATGCTAAACCTGCTGCATAAGTTTCCAGAAATTATACATTTATTCTTGATTGTGGAAACTGTTTTGTTTGTTTATGATAGATAGATAGATAGATAGATAGATAGATAGATAGATAGATAGATGGATGGATGGATGGATGGATGGATGGATGGATGGATGGATGGATGGATGATACGTAGGTAGGTAGATAATAGATACGTAGATACAGAAATAAATAAAGATATATACTGTATATAACTAGCCACAAAATAACATGTAGTTTCAAGAGTTTAACGTTCAAGTAAAGTATAGGTTATATTGTGTTTAGCTAATGAAAAAAATTATCAACAGCACAAAAACTCTAGGTATTATCCACTCCTCCACACCATTGCTATTTACTACAGAGTACATGCAGGTGTCCACAGAATGGGTGAGGGGGGCATATAGCAATACATGTATGAAATCGTTTTGCAAATGCCCTAGGTTATAGACTCACATCAGATTAGTGTAGTATGTAAAGACAGTATGTAAAGGCAGCATTTGCATAATTTGCTGTGGATCTTAAAAGTGTTTTGGTGCAACTCGTTAAGGTACTTTAAATTACAAAAATAACTCTGCAAGACAGACATGCTACACAATTTCCAGAACTGCAATAGGTGGAAGGGACTTTTATGTATGTACAACTCATGAGCATAAGCTTCTTCCAACTATCATAAATGTCTGTAGACGCAGGTATAGTGGAGCAGGTGTAGTGAAATATTCGCTCAAATATATGAACAGCATAAATTATTTTAGAAAAGAAACTGATGTAATATTATTTGAATAAACACAATTAATTAGCAGGCACCACAAAGTAGGATTATAATATAACTTTATGATCCTACATTTGAATTTAGTTTTAGAATTCACTTGCCACTTGTAGTAAATTTGTGCATTTAAGTGACAATGGGTTGGATAACTAAATTCATGAAGTCTGTCTGTCTGTCTATCATCTATCTATCTATCTATCTATCTATCTATCTATCTATCTATCTATCCATCCATCCATCCATCCATCCATCCATCCATCCATCCATCCATCTATCTATCTATCAGCATATGGCAAGTGTTTCTGTTTTATTTATTTTGACTTAATAAAAGGAAATATCTTTGTTGGTAAATATAACATGGCAGATTCCATTCACTAAACAACTGCACAGGGCCACAGAGCTGGAGTCCTATGCCTGATATAGTATACCTAAGAGTATGCATAGTCTTATAGTCAAGAGGCATAGTCTGAAATAGTATACTTAACAGTATGAGACAATTAATCAGAAACAAATCAAGAGTAGAGGTTGGAAGGTGTAAATATGGCTGGTTGACAGTGGAGGCACTTTTCGGAATCATGATATTTTTGCTAAAAAATTCTATGCCAAAGTTATTTAAATGCCCTGATGTGGCAACAAAACATATTTGCTCCTCCTATTCCAATTATAAAAATTAATTTGATTTCTTTTATTTCAGATAGCTTTAGGTCAAGGGTTACAACTCTTGGAGAAAAACAGGCAATGTTGTTTCCTCTACAGCCAGATTTGCAACACAAGCTCTGCAGCCTGAGTAACTAGGTGGCTCAAAGAGGGTTTTATGTGCTAATTCTCAAGATATAAAAATCTATATATTCCCTGAGATTCTGGTCTGAAGGAGAAAATGGTGGTGACGATTCTAAATCGGGATTAAAAATTATTGTTACAATTGATGTACCATATTCTCTTGCCCTTGCTTGAACTTTCATGGCTAACTACTTGGCTCTGCAAGGATCCAACTAAAACATGTAATGTGGTCATAAATATGTTTTGCCTAGTTAACAAAAATGATGAAGAGGAACTTCAGGAATGTTCTCAACTATGTTTTTCTGATTGAAAGACTGGAAATGCGTAAAAGAATCAATGTGATTGCTGTGCTAGTGTATATGTTTTGGCCTCATTGGCTGGCTTTTATAAATATTTGAAATCTAGTAAATGGTCCATTAGCCAGCAGTGTTCCTTTATTATGAATCATTCCTGGATACAATTCAATGATTTCTGCTATCCAAGCCTAATGACCATGAACATAATTTGCCAGGGTGTCCCCTTATACAAACACACTGAAATGAATGGAAGAACCATAGTGATCCCCATAATTGTGCGGCTTGTTTCTGAGAAAATCCAAAGCTATTGAATAGAATATGCTTTGAATAGAAGAAGGGTCTAATTTGGACCAGTTCCTTCTTGAAAGCATATTGAGAAACCAGAGCCCATCAAGAGAAAGGCGGCGAAGATGAAAAGGAAAAAAAAATCTAGAACATAAAACATCTAGGCAGAAAGACAAAGTCTTGTGTCTGAGAGTTATCTTGGCAAAGATGAGGCAGAGTTGTTCAGAATTGTTCTGGAAGACAGATAATGAAAAGGGGATATAAATTACAAAGAATTAGATTTCAGTGAAAAGGAGGTGTTATGCTCAGTGGTTAAAGATGCTGAGCCTGTTGGTACCACTTTGGTGAGAAGGTAATAGCATTACATGCATCTTGGTGTATAATCATACTGGTAGATTGTTTAAATAAAGGATGAGTGACCATCTTTTGGGGTTAATGTAGCAGGGATTCCTTCATGGTTGGTATAATGTACAGTGGTACCTCTACCTAAGAACGCCTCTACTTACGAACCTTTCTAGATAAGAATCGGGCGTTAATGATTTTTTTGCCTCTTCTCAAGAACCATTTTCCACTTACAAAACTGAGCCTCCAAAACTGTAACCGGAAAAGGCAGGGAAAAGCCTCCATGGGGCCTCTCTAGGGATCTCCTGGGAGGAAACAGGGCCTCTACCCTTCCTGTGGTTTATCCAATTGCACACATTATTTGCTTTTATATTGATTCCTATGGGAAAAATTGCTTCTTCTTACAAACTTTTCTACTTAAGAACCTTTTCACGAATTAAGTTCGTACGTAGAGGTACCACTGTATAATGAATTTTTGCACAACTTTCCCAGATGGTCCAGCATCAGCCTACATAAAGCAAGGTTAAACCTGTAGCTTATTTCAAATGTCCATTACAAAATATAAAAATAAAACATGAAGTCAATTTTTGTCGATTAAGTTTGCCTCTTTTAATTCCTTTTCTTGTTAAAAAAAACCTCTTACAACAGATTTGGACATTATTTTTTAAAAAAACAATCTGGTTGCTGGTATTATTTAAATCATTTTTCAATTTTTATTTTAAAATCACCAGTCATGTGTCACTCTTATTCTAACACTCCGCAGCATACCTCAAACTGTCCATGCTACTTTTCGTTTAAGTGAATAGTTGCCTTTTAATACTTAGTATTTTTTTCCAAGGTTAATGCTGACCTAAATTGGAGAATTATATCCCTTTAGGCCTATCTTATCCTTTTGCTACTTGTAAACAACTTTTAATACCTTTAATAACATCTTCATTTTTATCTCTTGTTTTGCTTCATTTTTGCTGGGGCGGTAGGAAAAGAAAAGAAATAAAATGTTCTTGTAATTATCTTTAATCTTAAACTGCTTCTATTTTTCACTGCCTGCTGGAGTTCCAGTCTCAGTTCATACTGACCTGATCTGTTTCAAAGACATGTACTTGACTAGAATGCTTAATAATTTTTAATTTGGAGACTCTGCAGGTTTTATAAACAAGAATATTTAACTGAAGATAAAGGATGGTTTGTGGGGAAGGAAAACTGAAAAACTGGAGAGCAGCATTCTGCTCATATGGCCAAGACGTTTAGTCTGTGATAGAGGATGAATATCAAGATACCTTAGGAGAATGCTGAACAAAAATGACCAGAGAAGTTTGGAATTTACATTCATTGAATGGAAGCTTTTTAAAAGAGAGGCAAAGGGAAAGGAAAGAGGGAAGCAGATGTCAAGGGTGGTTTTAGTATAAGATTATTTCCTGTCTCTGGGAAGATTATAAGAGGTGTTTCCTGTGGTTCTGTCATTCTAAGAGGTACAGACAGCTTCAGATAGATATATGTATTTTACTCATTTTAAGACTGCCCTAAGTATATAGCAAGGAAAAGCTAGGCTGCAAACATATGGTAAACTTAATAAACATTAATCTCTCCAAATGTATGCTGGGATTTATCCAAACTGTGTTGAATATACTGTACCTACTGAGGTCAAAGGGGGAAAAAATAAGCCCTATTCAATTCTTTTACCATCTTCTTTCTTTAACCCTCCCAGATCCCACTTTCACTTTGATTTCAAATTGTTGAGACTATTCATATGTTTTGTGCCAGTATGACAGCATTCAGCTGGATCCCATTACTCATAGATTCTTAACAAGTTCTACGCCAGGGGACCCCTAAAGGTGCAACATTATTTGTATTCGCTCCAATTAACTCCTTCATAACTATTGTCAGCCTCACTGTGTTTCATCCTTCAACTGCGCTTCAGCTGTCATAAGAAACAAGGGAGGGTGGGTTGTAGGTGTTGGGATTTGCTGGAGGGGCCCAAGTAATAATTTAATAATAATAATTTATTAGATTTGTATGCCGCCTCCCCTCCGCAGATTTGGGGCGGCTCACAGCAATAATAATAACAATATACAATGTAACAAATCTAATATTAAAAGAAAATATCTAAAAACCCGTCATTTAAAAAACATACAACACAAGCTCTATGAGCCTGGGGAGATGTCTCAATTCCCCCATGCCTGGCGATATAGGTGGGTCTTAAGCAATTTATGAAAGGCAAGGAGGGTGGGGGCAGTTCTGATCTCTGGGGGGAGTTGATTCCAGAGAGTCGGGGCCGCCACAAAGAAGGCTCTTCCCCTGGGGACCGCCAGATGACATTGTTTAGTCAACAGGACCAGGAGAAGGCCAACTCTGTGGGACCTTATCGGCCGCTGGGATTCGTGCGGCAGAAGACGGTCTCGGAGATGATTAAGTTTAAGTTTCGTTTCTTCTGGTGAAGGCCAGGGGAGTTTTGTTTCTCCTGAGAAGAGGTGATAAGGGGTACATTAGTGGCGTGCATTCCAAAAGCATGACATGACGGTGAAGATGCGTCCACCTGACAAAGATGGACAATGGGGATTGGTTGTCTTGCCAAGGGGGGGGGAATTGGGTTTACTTTGATATGGGCAACTATTGCAACTTTTTTCTCAGACTTTGCTTTGTTTTTGATGCATTCACTTCTGATTTAGTAAAGTTTACTTTTGAAGTTCAAAATGGGCTCTGAGTTTTACTTTTCTTAAATTTTGAGCAGAGCCATACCGACAAGTATCTTTTTATGTCTTTTACACTTTAAAGCAGGGCTCTCCAACCTTGGCAACTTTAAGACTTGTGGAGTTCCTCAGCCAGTTTTGCTGGGAGTTGAAGTCCACAAGTCTTAAAATTGCCAAGGTTGGAGACCCCTTCTTTAAACAACACCAGTGAATGAGAGGAGTACAGATAGGAGTATGATGCTTCTGTTATTAGAATACTTCTTCAGATTAGAAAGGATAATATTTAGGAAACTTGAACCCTTTTCAGAAACAAGATACATTTGCCTCTACACAAAACTCAGGCATGTTGTCTTTTGTCAAATACAGTAGGTTTATTGGAAGTTCTGCATCTGTTCATGTTATGCTTTTCATCTGACATTCTGAAGTCAATGTTGTTCATGAACAAAACTGTGATCTCATTCTTCAGGCTATAGTGACAGGTTAGTTGGTGATCTGCCATTAGCTTGGTTTCAATTGTTATGACATTTCTAGTTAATTACTAGTTGTTTGTAGATTGATGAACTTTATTCTATGCAAACGTCTGAACTGTGAGATTCTATTCTATTTTATGTACATCCTTTTATTTATTTATTTATTTATTTATTTATTTATTTGTTTGTTTATTTATTTGTTTGTTTGTTTATTTGTTTATCTATCTATCTATCTATCTATCTATCTATCTATCTATCTATCTATCTATCTATCTATCTATCTATCTATCTATCTATTATTAGAGTTGAAAGGGGCCTTGCAGGTCATCTAGTCCAAACCTCTGCTCAAGCAGGAGACCCTACACTACCGCAGTCAAATGCCAGTCCAATCTCTTCTGGAATGTATTGAGTGTTGGGGCATTGACAACTTCCGCTGGCAAGCTGTTCCACTGGTTGATCCTTCTCATCATCAGAAAGTTCTTCCTTATTTCCAGGTTGAAGCTCTCCTTGGTCAGTTTCCATCTATTGCTCCTGGTTTGGCCCTCTGGTGTCCTGGAAAATAGTGTGTCCCCTTCCTCTCTGTCGGAATTCCTCAAATATCTGTATACTGCTATCATGTCCCCTCTGCCCCTCCTTTTTGCTAAACTATGCATGTCCAGTTCCAGCAACCTCTCTTTGTATGCCTTGGTTTCCAGTCCCTTTATCATTCTGGTTGCTCTCTTCTGTTCTTTTTCTAGAGTTTAAATGTCCTTTTTATAGTGAGGTGGCCAAATTGAATGCAGTACTCTAGGTGTGGTCTGACTAGGGTATTATAGAGTGTATAATGTATAATATATAGTGTTTAGTGTATGTATATTATATAGTGTATGATATAACTATGTTATTACTAGAGCTTGCAACTTACATTTTCTGAATATCTGGAGAATTCTGCCATTGACTAGGGGAGACATCATAATAATAATAATAATTTATTAGATTTTTATGCCGCCCCTCTCCGAAGACTCGGAGCAGTGCACAACAATAATAATAACAGTGTTACAGTGTAAACACATTTAATATTAAAAAACATCTAAACCCCCCCCACCATTTAAAAATCATGCAACACGCATACCATACATAAAAATATAAAAGCCTGGGGGAGGTGTCTCAGTCCCCCCATGCCTGGCGATACAGGTGGGTCTTAAGTAATTTGCGAAAGACAAGGAGGGTGGGGGCAGTTCTAATCTCTGGGGGGAGTTGATTCCAGATGGCCAGGGCCGCCACAGAGAAGGCTCTTTCCCTTGGGCCCGCCAAACAACATTGTTTAGTCGATAGGACCCAGAGTAGGCCAACTCTGTGGGACCTTATTGGCCGCTGGGATTCGTGCGGTAGAAGGCAGTTCCGGAGGTATTCTGGTCCGATGCCATGTAGGGCTTTAAAGGTCATTACCAATCCTTTGAATTGTGATTGGAAACTGATTGTCAGCTAGTGCAAGCCATGGAGTGTTGGAGGAACGTGAGTGAATCTAGGAAGCCCCACGATAGCTCTCGTGGCCGCATTCTGCACGATCTGAAGTTTCTAAACACTTTTCAAAGGTAGCCCCATGTAAAGAGCGTTGCACTAGTCGAACCTTGACATGATGAGGGCATGAGCGACTGTGAGCAATGACTCCCTCTCCAAATAGGGCCGCAACTGGTGCACCAGGCGAACCTGGGCAAACGCCCTCCTTGCTACAACGGAAAGATGATATTGCAGACATGATAGCAGTGTTCCAATATCTCAGGGGTTGCCACAAAGAAGAGGGAGTCAACCTATTCTCCAAAGCACCTGATGGTAGAACAAGAAACAATGGGTGGAAACTAAAAAAGGAGAGAAGCAACTTAGAACTAAGGAGAAATTTCCCGACAGTTAGAACAATTAATCAGTGGAACACCTTGCCGCCACAAGTTGTGAATGCTCCAATACTGGAAGTTTTAAAGAAGATATCGGACAATCATTTCTCTGAAGTAGTGTAGGGTTTCCTGCCTAAGCAGGGAGTTGGACTAGAAGACCTCCAAGGTCCCTTCCAACTCTGTTGTTGTTGTTAATTTAGCCAAACAGGCAATTTATGCTTGCTCGGAGTCTCATTTGGACTATTGCAGAAGTACTTTGATTTGGGTCCAGGATAGCATAGTCCACATTGTCCTGGGCCTGTCCAAATTTAGTCCTATTTCTTCTTTCCACCAGCCTTTGTACTGGCAAGATCTTTTTGAGTGTTACCAATCCAAACTGCTGATGCTGACTTTCTGGGTCACACATTCAGGAACATTCTGTTATTTGAATAGTTCGATTGTAATTCACATTCCTGTTTGCTAAGCTCAGTCAGGATTGTTTTAGTTTTCCCCATCCCAGAATAGCAACCTCACATTAAAGAGCCTTCTTCAATCTAGCTCCTGTTTTCAAAATCAGCTCCCCTTTTAATTATATTGGGGACTCATTTGTGGTTTAAAAAGGCCCTTAAAACACTTCCTTTAAAAGTTTTTAATGAAATTGGAAGGGTTTTTTTAAAAAAAGAAAGAAATGCAGAACCTAATGCCAGTTTAAATTATGGCAGTACTGGGATTATAGATATATAAAATCTATAATTTTATATTACTTTATATTGTGCTATGATTTTATTCTTATGTTGTTGTATTTCTTTAGACAAATAAAAATGGCATAAGGTTTAGACAAAATATATTTAAATACTTAAATGTATTTTCCAAGATTGGAAAGCCATTTTTCCAGATGAAAGTTACTGGAGAGTTTTTGATGCATTGAACATATAACAAATTCAAAGTAGTTCCAAGGAATTTTTCTGAGAAACAATAAAAAAATACCCACCTAATATTATAGTGGCAATTCAAGCAGGGGGAAAATAGCATTTTCATGCAACGGGATTGAAAGCTTAATATAGTTGCTGATACTCAAGGAACACTTATGAAGATAGTTTGACCTTTAGGTATATTTTAATTGCAGTTTTGTTACATGCAATTACAACAGAGTCTTGTTTGGTCCTGAAAAAGTATATTTTAAGAATTATTCTCATAATTATTATATTTTTATATAAACATAATATATAATTCTTTATTGGCCAAGTGTGAATGCACACACAAGGAATTTGTCTTTGGTGCAGATGCTCTCAGTGTACATAAAAGAAAAAGATACATTTGTCAAGAATCATGAGGTACAACACTTAATTTTTGCCATAGGTGTCAAATAAGCAATGAAGAAACAATCAATATTAATAAAAATCTTAAGGATACAAGCAACAATTTACAGTCATACAGTGGGAGGAAATGGGTAATAGGAATGATGAGAAAATACTAGTAGTCATAGTAGTGCAGACAGTGTTGAAGGAATTATTTGTTTAGCAGAGTGATGGCATTCGGGGGGAAAACTGTTCTTGTGTCTAGTTGTTTTAGTATGCAGTGCTCTGCAGCGACATTTTGAGGGTAGGAGTTGAAACAGTTTATATCCAGGATGTGAGAGGTCAGTAAATATTTTCACTACCCTCTTTTTGACTTGTGCAGTATACAGGTCCTCAATGGAAAGCAGGTTGGCAGCAATTGTTTTTTCTGCAGTTCTGAAGTCTGTGTCTGTCTTGTTGGGTTGCAGAACCAAGCCAGACAGTTATAGAGGTGCAGATGACAGACTCATTGATTGCTCTGTAGAATATTATTATTATTATTATTATTATTATTATTATTATTATTATTATCAGTACAACACAGCAAACAAGACCACTATGCTGGATTTCGTATTTCATCATCAGTTGGGTGCTTCCCAAGCACCTAGGACTGCGTGATGTAGCGGCAAATTATGTGTGCCGATCCCAGTAAAGTGGCTTTTTGCAATTGACAGATGGAGATTTTGTCAATTCCAATGGTTTTCAAATGTCTGCTGAGATCCTTTGGCACTGCGGCCAGCGTGCCAAGTACCACTGGGGCCACTTCCACTGGCTTATGCCAGAGTCATTGCAGCTCGATTTTTATATTTTCATATTTGACTAATTTCTCTAGCTGCATCTCCACAATTCTGCTGTTTCCTGGGATTGCAATGTCGATGATCCATACTTTCTTTTTCTCCACAATCAGGATGTCTGGCATGTTATGCTTCAGAATTCAGTCATTCTGAAGTCGGAAGTCCCACAGTAGTTTTGCTTGCTCATTTTTGACTACTTTTTCGGGCTTATGATCCCACCAGTATTTTGCCACTGGTAGATCTGGCACATGTTCCAGTGGATCATCTGTGCCACAGCATCGTGTCTATGCTTGTTGTCAGTCTGTGCAATCTTTTTGCAGTAGCTGAGTATGTTTATTTTTATTATTATTATTATTATTATTATTATTATTATTATTATTATTATTATCATCATCAATGGGAAGCACCCAACTGGTGATGAAATCCAAAATCCAGCATAGTGATCTCGTTTGCTGTGTTGTATTGGCATAATAATAATAATAATAATAATAATAATAATAATAACAACAACAACAACAACAACAACAACAACATTAGAGAGTCAGTTTAATTTAGTGGTTAAGGCTAGAAACTGGGAGATTGTAAGTTCTATTTCCACTTTGTGCACAAAACCAACTGGATGAACTTGGGCCAGTCACTTTCTGTCAGTCTTAGGAAGAATGTAATGGCAAACCACATCTGAAAAATCTTGCCAAAAAGACTTCAGGGACTTTTCCAGGCAGTCTCCAGGAATTGAAATTGACTGAATGGGGGGCGGGGAGAGGTGGGGTACACCCATTATGTTATATACCATCTCACTTCTAATCATTTACCTATTCTTTTCAGAATTACATAATATTTCTCACCAACCCCGTCCCACATTCTTCATGAAAAGGAAGCGGGGCGGGGGTGGGGAATGGTTCCCGGAAACACAGTGTACAAATTGTGTTTATAAACAACAAACTATCTGCATAAACAACAGTTATTTGAACCCTTTATTTTGCATATACACATTTGTTTTATTTGGTTAGAAGATAAACAGCCTTATGTAGCCCAAGATTAGCATCTTGGGATGATGGGAAGTCATGTTTTGGTAAAGGCATAACTGGAGATTGACCAGTTTGAAAATGACACATTTTTTGACCAATGTTAATTTCTTTTTAAAACCCACTCTATATTTTTCACATTAGGGGAACAGACTAGTCAGATCAAACTTTATGCTTTGTAACTAGCTCTTTTCCAATATCAGTTCAGCAGCAAATGATCTTATTCAACAATTAGAAAATGAAACATTTTGAATCTTTATTACATTCTGCTTCAGGCATAAGTAGTGATTAAAGGAGTGCCTAATTTCTCTTGAAGTATCGTGCTCTTCTCAAGACTTGAATGTGTTGCGAGTACTATAAAGCTTATCTGCTACCCTAATAATCGTTGATGATTTATCATCTAATGGAATAGCTTATTTTTTCCAGTATATTTGCAATGCACTTAAACTGTGTTCTCTTTTTTCTATAGAGCAAATAGAGTTAACATCATTTTTGTTGCATAGTATTGTTTTTTTCCTGGATGGTTGAAAATTAAAATATCCAACTCATGGGTAAAATACACCTACCTCTCCTACCAGCTCACTATTGTCCAAGTGCCATAGTCTCAGTGATGGGCTCCTATGGGTACAGTGAGTTACGCAGAACCGGTAGAAATTTTTTTTTTCCCTTCTGGGCTCTGGGTATGTTTTTGCAGCGGAAGCGCAATAACAACGCGGACACAGAACTGGATTTAAACAGGGTCATTTTTATTAATGAAATAAAATTTATTTAATTCAAACTAACATGGACCCACAGAGGTCAACTGAAAACATCCGGGGCGGAAATGACGTAATAAAAACTTCCTGGGCAACTTGGGGTGTAGCTCCATGCTGATTCAGGTGAAGGGGCCATGCCCTCACCTGAATCCCAACCATGCCAGGCATGTGGGAAGTCTCGCCGTCCAATCCCTAAAAGGGAATTGAATTGGGCGAAATCCAGAGGCAAGTTCTCCCCAATTGCTCAGGCCAGTTTAAAAGCCACCATGAGCCCTTGGAGAGAGTCTGCCAATCATCCCCAAGGATGTCCAACGGAGAACACGCAGTTGCTAAACCCCTCCCAAATTCCGCCCCTAATTTGCAAACCCAAATGACCAAAAGTAAGCCAATTAGAACTAATTGGGGAACGAGCACCCCCTAACCATCCATCCCGCAGTGCAGTGTGAAATAGGCAAAAAAATGGTCGCAGAAAATGCTGAGATCGCCAAAAATTCTTATTCGACCCCCTAAGGGCGACCCTTGTAGCACACTGAAAGATAGGGAGGGCGGGCGGGTGTTCACCTGCTCGTTGCTGGGCTGAAAAGGAAGCCCCAAGCCAGCATGGCCCTTTATAAGGGCCGGCAGGCCACGCCCCCAGCAACGTCATCGGGCATGCTAATGACAAGCATGGCCGGGATCTCGCGGTCTTGCGAGATTCCGGCCATAATAAGATGGCGACTATGCCGGGAGCCATGTTTCCCCGGCCCCGCAGCAAATCCGGCCGGGGATAAAGTCCCTGGCAGGGCATTCCTAACACAGTAAATAAGGTTGAATGTATATAATTTTGGAAGAGCTGTATGTGTGAACATACACATACAGTTTATATAGTAGATAATGTATATTTTTGTGTACCTATGTGTAATATGTGTGTACTCATATGGCATATATACATAGAATTAAAGAGTATATTTTGGATGTTCAGTAATAGTAAATAGATAAGGAAATTGTATCTCTCTGAGGCGAGGAGAGGCCAGGCACCCTAACCCAAACGCTTGACGTGAGTGACGTCAGGTTGGCCACCTTTAAGCCAGTCATATGATATTTAAGCCACCATTCGGTCACATGATTGCCAAGCCACTCCCACATGGTCACATGGCTGGTAAGCCACACCCACAAAATAAGCCATGCACACAGTATGGTAGATTTTTTTTTCAGCCCTTCACTGCATAGTCTGCACAAGTCCACACTCCACTTGTGCGCACACCATTGTCTGAACATGCACAGAGCCTTCTACTCATGCGTAGAGAGTCAAAACTGGGATATGAAGACATCCCAGTTTGGGTGAGACACAGCTCCCACTACCAGCAGCACCACTGATTCTCCAAACTAACCTCAGCTGAATTTCACCCCGATCCAACTCCTTATCAAGAGACTACTTTATAATTTCCTACCATGTCAGGTCTGCAAGTCTGAAGGATCTGTCAGTCTACCGACTGAATCAGAAAAGAACAATGTGCTTCTGATGATTCAGCCTATGTGAGGTGCTGACTCCTGCTTCATCTTTAGCTAATAATCAATCAGATTCATTCCAAACTTTAAAGATCAATCTGTGATTCATTTTGCATCCAGGAAATGCAGATTGACTTTGGTATGGGATTGATTCCAAAATTCCTTTTCAGAAACCTCCCATTTTTTGACCCAAATTCCAACTGGATACCTCCCTTTTGGAAGAAAATGCATACTGATTTTAGTGAGAAGAGGAGGGTTGAAGGGATTGAAGAAATGGGGAAAAAAATTACTTGAGCCCTTTGATTTGTACGTGTCACTGTGCTTGTTATGCTGGTCTAGGTTAAATAAATTCTTAACTCTTGTCTAAGGAATTATGTATCTTGAAGAAAAGGCCATAAATATGTCCATGGATGCAGCAGATTGGTTATTTAATTCCAGCTATAAAATCCATCCATTTTAGACTTCCCTAACCTTGTTCCTTTCAGATATGTTGGACCACAAATCTCTGATTAGCACAGATAGCAACAGATTGGGGGGGAAAAACCGCAACAATTTCAACATATTCTCCATGTTCCATTTGTCTAATCATTTATCTCATGCTGGAGAACACGTAGCTTTTCATATACTGCTGAACAGCAGTTTTCAATAGTCATAATTGGCCAGTGGTGACAGATGTTTAGTCAACTGTTGGAGGCCACAGATTCTCCCCTGAGAAGAGAATATGCTCACACCCTTCTTCAAGCTTATCATCAGATTTTAAAGTGAAAAAGTGTGTAATATGAGCAAGACATTCCTAACTAATAGAGCTACGCAATCAGTGATGGGCTTGTATGGGTACGGTCAGGTAGGCAGAATCAGTAGAAAAGTTTTGGTCAAATATGCAGAACTGATAGAAAAATTTTGATTTTTGTTTTCTTTTTCTCCTTTCTGGGCTCTGGGTATGTTTTTCCTATCACAGTAAATGAGGTTGAATGTATATAAATTTAAAAGAGCTGTGTATGCATGTGGGTGTGTACATACGCATACAGTTTATATAGTAGATAATGTATATTTTTGTGTGCCTGTGTGTAATATGTATGTACACATATGGCATATATACATAGAATTAAAGATAATATTTGGGTTGTTCAGTAATAGTAAATAGATAGGGAAACTGTATCTCCTTGAGGCGAGGAGAGGCAAGGCACCCCAATCTTAACCCTAATCCAGGGTTGGGCTACTGCCCAGCCAGGGGGGAACACAGTGGGGTAGTGAAAATGGAGCTCCACCCCAGAGTAACCAATTTGCACTGAAAAATGTTGAAAGAAAAGGCATAAGCCACGCCCACAGTGTGGTAGTAAAACTTTTGGTAGCCCTTCACTGCCCTAATCCAGATCCTTGATGTGAGTGATGTTAAGTTGGCCACCTTTAAGCCAGTCACATGATCTTTAAGCCACGCCCCTATCACAAGATCATCAAGCCGCTCCCACCTGGCCACATGGCCAGCAAGCGACACCCACAAAATAAGCCACACCCACAGTGTGGTAGTAAAAATTTTAGTAGCCCTTCACTGCCCTAATCCAGATCCTTAATGTGAGTAATGTCAAGTTGGCCACCTTTAAGCCAGTCACATGATCATCAAGCCGCTCCCACCTGGCCACATGGCCAGCAAGCGACACCCACAAAATAAGCCACGCCCACAGTGTGGTATTAAATTTTTTTGCAGCCCTTTACTGTACGCAATGCTTTGAATAGGATTCCTAAAAGTATTTTGAAGTCTGTGGCATTCTGGACGTATCATCTGCTTCAACTCTTTCAAGCAGGATTGTCAAACTCGCGATGCACGGACCGCAAGTTTGACACTCCTGTTTTAAAGCAACCATGACATTTTCAAGGCTCATGAGATAACTGCAGAGGATCAGCTGCACAATCTAAAGAAATGATGCAGCTGCTTTAAAGAGTTTCAGGCAGATTCTATGTTCATGCTGATCTCTGAACAACTTTCTAAAATTATTTCCAAAACATTGTTTCTGAATTAATTATCCAGCCTTACAAAGACCTAATAACTACCAATAGCTCCCCTAAATGTGTTACATTGGAGATTCAGTTATTTCTGAACAATTCCTGCCATTACTCATACTGACTGGAGCTGCTGACAGTTGCATGGCAGAAGGGCTTTAGATTCTTTATATTATGGTGTAAAATGATAACAAATGTGAATCAAAGGAGGAGAAAAATGCCAATTTTAATAGAAACAGGGAAGTAATTTTCTAACCCAGATGATAATCAGAACTGTAGCACTGAAATAGCTCTGCCTGTGGAACCCACTATTTTACTGACCTGCCTAAAAGGCTAGATTTCCTTTCAATATTTAGATAAACTTTACTTCAACTTCTCTTCCAGCAGTTTAGAGCATAAATGTTTGGAAGCAGAACCAAGTAGAGTACCAAGAACATCTGAAAATAGATACCAAGCAAACAGGAATAATATAAAAAGCTTGATTTTTCAAAAGAGTGTGTGCAGTAATAATTCAGGGCTGCATTAAATTACAGAAATTGAGAAAAGCTGTGTCCTAGGGATTTTTTCTTTTTCTTTTTTTACTCCTCCACGAAACATTTTTTTTTTATTTCAAGGATCTTTTTCAAGGCCCTTCCACTGCTTTTTTTTTATAATAGAAAGCATGCATGTCTTATTGGTACATTTTCTTTAAAAACTCTTTGCAAAACTGTTTTGCTCCATTAACAAGATTGAAAGGATACTGAAATGCCATATAGTCATAAACACGGCCTTTCCAGAGACAGTGGGACTTAGGTGGAAAGGAGGGACAGATAAAATTTTAAAAAACAACAACTGAAAACTGTTTGGAATTATGTAAACCAGAAATATGTTTTTAAGAAAGAGAAAAAGAAATGAAGAAATGAAAAATAAGCTTGTTCAAATCTATCCTTGAAGTTTTTCTAATGAATAATTGACAAAAGATGTTAAATGTTTTCCAAACATAGTTGTGCATGTGAAATCCTGCAATTTAATATACCGCATTGAATCATTTTCTAAAGGTTTAATAAATCTTACTTTTATGCTAGCATATCTTCCAATTCTGTTTTTTTTAATTATATTGATTGTCTTTGACTGTAATAAAGGTCTATTTATTTATGCTAGCATATATGTTTGGGCAATATTTTATAATTTTTTATGGATTAAAAATAATTCTACAATAGTAAATTGCATGTTTGGGGACTGATGGGAAGAGAAACACTATCAAGATTAAGTCTAGATTGTGTTTATCTTTATCCTTATTGCCAACAAAAAGAAAATCCATGATAAGCAGGATAAATGTTTTACTTTCTAAAATGTACAAAATGACCAATGGGATTTATTCCAATCAATTTCTTTCAAAAATCCAGAAATATGGGTCTTCTCCAGTTTTCAAAAAAACCCAAAACCCTGGCAGTGACTTCTTCTGCAAAAAAATTGTTTTAAGGCTAAGATTTCTCATTGATCTTGCTTTCTTTAAAAGTAACTTATTATCTTGTTCCTTCTCAGCCCCAGTCTGCCAATCAACTTTGGCTTTTAATTAATTAAATAACTTTTTTAATGTCAGGGTTTTTTACAGGAATTCTAAAACTCCAATATAAAAAACCAATCCTTTACATTCATTCTATCATTCAGTCATAAACTGGAATGTTAAAATTTCAATGGCCCCAGGCCTGCTGGCAGAAGTGCGTTTTTAAGGCCTTACGAAAGACTGGGAGGGTGGGGGCAGTATGAATCTTCAGGGCTAGTTGATTCCAAAGGGCTGGGGCCACCACAAAGAAGGCTCTTCCCCTAGTCCCTGCCAGACGGCATTGCCTTGTTGACAAGACCTGGAGAAGGCCGACTCTGTGGGACCTGACTGGCCACTGGGATGCATTTGCTGGGACTTATAACTGTTAACCATTTAGTGACCACTCAAAGTTACAACAGCACTGAAAAAAAATGATTTATGACCATTTTTCACACTTATGACCATTGTAGCATCCCCATGGTCATGCGATTTACATTCAGATGCTTGGCAACTGACTCACATTTATGATGTTTGCAATGTCTCTGGGTCATGTCATGTGACCACCTCTTGCAAGCAAAGTCATTGGGGAACATGATTCATATAAAAACCATATCATTAATTTAACTATTGCAGTGATTCACTTAACAAATACCAGTGATGGTGAACCTATGGCATGGGTGCCACAGATGGCACGCAGAGCCATATCTGCTGGCACGAGAGCCACTGCCCTAGCTCAGCTCCAGCGTGCATGTGTGTGCCAGCCAGCTGATTTTTGGCTCACAGAGAGGCTCTGGGAAGGGGTTTTTGGCTCCCAGAGAGCCTGCAGGGCGATGGGGGAGGGTGTTTTTACCTCCCACAGCTCCAGAGAAGCCTTTGGAGCCTAGAGAGGGCTAAACACGAGCCTACTGGGCCCACCAGAAGTTGGGAAACAGGCCATTTCTGGCCTCCAGAGGGCCTCCGGGGGGGGGGGTGAGGAAAGCTGTTTTAGCTCTCCTCAGACATTGAATTATGGGTGTGGGCACTCGTGCATGGCCGATAGCGTGTGTGCACGCTCTCTTGGCACCCAAGAGAAAAAAGGTTCGCCATCACTGACTATACTATGCTTATCAGACCTCTGTTTATCCAAACTTGAAGTAATTTCCAAGAAAGAAATGTGACTTCCGCTCGCTGTTATCTGCCAGGTTGGTATTTCTTTAACAAGAGCTGTGCTATTGTTGTGTTTATTGCTGGTTGATCATGAGATTGTGGGAATGAATCGCTATCACTAGACCTCATGTATTTTAACTGAAGGATCCCCCCCCCCCCCAATTATAGTCTTTCTTTTTCTTTCCCACTGTCAGGACAATAAAAGACAATTTTAGTACAGACATCAAGAAGATTGTTATTTTAAGAATATAGTCTATTTGCTTCCCACAATAAACCAAACAACAGTCATTTGTCTTTTACATGTAGTCTGAAACTTACTAACATGTCTAAATAAAAAAGAAGACAGAACAGAGAACTTTTTTCTAATCCTATTTTGTTTTTGTTCCACTAGATCAGGGGATGGAAACCATTTTGGCAGCCAAGGCCCCACTCTATAATTATGCAGGGGCCAGGCCAAAAAGTGGCAAAAAACTCCCCAACAAATGGATATAAAAGCCCACAACCATCATTTCATTCTTCTCAGACTCATTTTATGTAAGTACCAAAATGTTGAACCATTTTGATGTTACATATCAAAGTTGGGGAAAAAATACATCCATCATTATATACAATGCTGATGATGTTATTTGATAGACTGCTCTTCTACAAAATTCTACAATACAGATCTATAATTTTATATAGAAAATCTTTTTGATGGTATATTGTATACAACAGTGGAACTGTTTGTGGATGATCCATATTTACAGTTTTTTAAGAAAGACGGTGGTTTAATTGATTATCCTGCAATTTTCAGGGATTTGACATTAAATTATCTTTCTGGTCCCTTCCAAATGTAGAGTTCTAAGACTGTAAATTATATCTTCCTCAGCTGAATTGGACAATGGTTTGCTATTGAAAATTGGTGGTAGCAAATTTCAATTATGCCCATATTTAATATGGCAGCTAATTCCTAACAGCAAAAAATATATTTTACCAAATTTTAGAATGGAAAGGGGATATGGTTGACTTATAAAGACTAATACTAAAAGAGCCGGGTTGGTGCAGCGGGTAGAGTGCTGTACTGCAGGCCACTGAAGCTGACTGTAGATCTGAAGGTCAGCGGTTCAAATCTCATCACCGGTTCAAGGTTGACTCAGCCTTCCATCCTTCCAAGGTGGGTAAAATGAGGACCCGGATTGTGGGGGCAATATGCTGTTAAAAAGTGTTATTGCTAACATGTTGTAAGCCGCCCTGAGTCTAAAGAGTAGGGCGGCATAAAAAATCAAATAAATTAAATAAAATAATACCTGTTTCCTTCATATTCCAATGAAAAAGCTTCAAGCATCCTGAGGAGTATAAATTCAAGTTACGTTGGATGAAGCAAACTGCAGTTCATGAAGGTTTATCTGTTTTATAAAATTTGTTATTTTGAAAAACTGCTATCATGAACCTGATATTATCACATGATGCCAAAATAATCTGAAGGAAGAGAAGCAACTAGGTAAGAACTAGTCCAGAATTGTAATTTCTTTAAGGGAAAGAGGTGCTTTTATCAACAAAAATGGAACTATTTAATAATATCTATGTTTTTCTTAGTGAAAAGGGAATTCTGATCATTCAGTATTTGGTATATAGATATTTTTATTTATTTATTTATTTATTTATTTATTTATTTATTTATTTTATTTATTGGATTTGTATGCCACCCCTCTCCATGGACTCGGGGCAGCTAACAACAGTGATAAAAACAATATGTAGCAATCCAATAATAAAACAACTAAAAAGCCCTTATTATGAAAACCAGACATACATACAGACATACCATGCATAAACTGTAGAGGCTCGGGGGGAAAGAATATCTCAATTCCCCCATGCCTGATGGCAGAGGTGGGTTTTAAGGAGCTTATGAAAGGCGAGGAGGGTGGGGGCAATTCTGATCTCTGGGGGGAGTTGGTTCCAGAGAGCCGGGGCCGCCACAGAGAAGGCTCTTCCCCTGGGTCCCACCAGACGACATTGTTTGGTTGACGGGACCCGGAGAAGGCGAACTCTGTGGGACCTAATCGGTCGCTGGGATTTGTGCGGCAGAAGGCGGTCCCGGAGATAATCTGGTCCGGTGCCATGAAGGGCTTTATAGGTCATAACCAACACTTTGAATTGTGTCCGGAAACTGATCGGCAACCAATGCAGACTGTGGAGTGTTGGTGTGACATGGGCATTTTGGGGAAACCCCATGATTGCTCTCGCAGCTGCATTCTGCACAATCTGAAGTTTCCGAACACTTTTCAAAGGTAGCCCCATGTAGAGAGCGTTACAGTAGTCGAGCCCCGAGGTGATGAGGGCGTGAGTGACTGTGAGGAGTGACTCCCGGTCCAGATAATGTATTATTATGCCCTTCTCAATATAAGATACAGCATTTGTGTACATATTGCAGAAAATTCTACTTTCTGTGTCATTGAATCTGGTAAAAGTGATGTAGAATGGATTCCATAAATGAATAATAAAGCTGTTCTCAAACAATAAGGTATTAAAACACAGAAAACTGACAAAAATCTTAAGGATTTAACATTCGTAAAAGTAATGCTCTCTACATGGGGCTACCTTTGAAAAGTGTTCGGAAACTTCAGATCGTGCAGAATGCAGCTGCGAGAGCAGTCATGGGCTTACCCAGGTATGCCCATGTTTCACCATCACTCCGCAGTCTGCATTGGCTGCCGATCAGTTTCCGGTCACAATTCAAAGTGTTGGTTATGACCTTTAAAGCCCTTCATGGCACTGGACCAGAATATCTCCGAGACCGCCTTCTGCCGCACGAATCCCAGCGACCGATTAGGTCCCACAGAGTGGGCCTCCTCCGGGTCCCGTCAACTAAACAATGCCGGTTGGCGGGCCCCAGGGGGAGAGCCTTCTCTGTGGCGGCACCGGCCCTCTGGAACCAACTCCCCCCGGAGATCAGAACTGCCCCTACTCTTCCTGCCTTCCGTAAACTCCTTAAAACCCACCTTTGCCGTCGGGCATGGGGAAACTAAACATCTCCCCCTGGGCACGTTGAAGTTATATATGGTATGCCTGTATGTGTGTATGTTAGTATTGGGGATTTTCTTAAACTTATAATATTTTAATTAATTGGATTGTATTGGATTGTTTTTCACTTGTTGTGAGCCGCCCCGAGTCTTCGGAGAGGGGCGGCATACAAATCCAAATAATAAATAAATAATAAATAATAAATAAATTAATAGCCATTATTGTGATTAAGGAAGTGAAATGTTGATATTAGAGCTTCACTTCTGTTGCTTGTACCATTTATTGATAGGAAATTAGGAACAGTTTGATCTTTGTAGGGTCAGGATGCTTTCTAAATTTTCAATGCATATAGTCCAGCGGAAAGAAAGCCCAAGAGAAGAAGGAGAGGTTACTTTTGTTTCTTTTTACAGATATGGTATAGTCCATTTATATAGTACATATGGATTTCATGACAATCAACTATAATTAAAAACAGATTTTTTTGAAATCTGACTCAAATACATTTAGTACAGTTTTCCATGGCAGTTAACAGGCAGAAATATGCCTCTATATGCATGGCTTCTGATCTTTTTATTGGCATTTGGGGGTTCCTAAAAGAAAAAAAACCCTATGAGAAAAATTGAAAAGAAGAGAAAAACAAACTATTATCCAAATCTGGCTGATACTACTATCCATGTCAAAAAAGATGTGTATAACTGTTCTTTTTTATTGAGTATACAGTAATTTGTTTTTCTTTTTAAGTCATTCATTTAGCAACAATTGCATGCTTATTATGTAGAGATTGTAATGTATAAAATATGTTTAACTGGAAAATGCATAACAAAGACATATAAAATTGATTTGTTGACGCAGAACACAGTTTCAAGATTTTTGCAACAGGGTATTGATTAGCATCTTCCTTATGAGATCAGAGTAAGATTCAAGGATGTTGATTATGATGTTGATAATGATAATGACAATTTATTAAATTTATTTTTTATTGTTTTTCATTTTTAAACATTACAATATTTTAACATAGAACCACACCTGTTTTCCTACATTATTATTATTTGATAGTATACAGTAATTCATATATTTATAAAATCCCATATCATCGTCCTTCGTCTCACACTGTCTCACAGTCTTTCCTTTTTTTCTTAGTCCAATTGTACCATTTAATCCATACTTCATAATATTCTGAATTATTTTGTTCTTTGAATTTAATTGTCAGCTTATCCATTTCGGCACACCTATATATTTTATCCTTTAGCACGTTTCCGGTGGAGTTTGATTATTCTTCCAATACTGTGCGTATGCTATTCTTCTCTCCATTATAATATATAATGTTAACTATTGCATATTTTTAGGGTACTGTTTCCTCAATAATCCCAACAAGAAAAATTCCATTATTCTATGATTTCTTCCAGCCATTTGTGAACCTTTTTCCAATAACCCTGGTTATTGACAATTTATTAAATTTATATGCTTCAAATCAGGTAGCAGTTTCTGAAATTGCGAAATCCTACATGTTTTTGAAAGCCCCCATGTAAGTACTTGGGGGTACTTGTGTGCATAACACACAGAAATATATAATTGGTCCACCTTAACAATGGAAATGACCTTAGTTCTGCTAGATTATATCTCCATTCTTTTTATAAATCCACTACATTTTGCATTTTATCTTTTTCTATTTCCTTTCTTGACTGCTATTGGAACCAGAGGGAAAAGAAATGTAATTAAAAAGAAGAAGGGGCTGGAACTTACCTGATAACGCCCTTTCTTGTAGGATGGAAATAGCCTCCGAGAATGGGAAAGACATCACCCTTAGGCAATCAGGACTGAGTCCAAAAGAGTATAAATAGCACAGTGATGGGCCATCATTCCCAGAGTCACCAGAACGGGGCTGGGAGGGTGGCACATGTGCATGCTTGGTGTGGAATTTGGAACTGTGCAGAAGCTGAATCTCGCACGAAGACATGTGATTTCCGGCTTTTTTTTTGCTTCCACGAATGTGCAGAAGTAAAAAAGCCGAAAACAGTGAAAATCAGGCAATTTACCCCAGCCATCTGCCCTGCCTGTTTACCTGCCTACCACCTGCCCTGCTGCAAGCAGCGGCTCCACTGCAAGTGGCCCAAGTGCTCCCCTACCCACTTCCTGTCCTACCACGAGCAGCCTGAGTGCTCACCTGCCTGCTACCTGTCTTGTGGCTCCAATGCAATTGGCCCGAGTGCTCCTGTGCGTGCCGCCTGCCTTACCTTTCTCTCCGATGCTTGTGTGATGCTTTCTCCCTTGCCACGCCAAAAAGATGGCATGCGCCGTGGGGATGGCCCCAACCTCCAGCCGCACGGAGTGTTCTGCTGCTCCCAACGGCCATGACTTGCTTGGGACACTATCACCATGCCGAAATATGCTATGGCGTGGGAGAGCAGAAACCTGTCCACCCGGCTGGAGGTCAGGAAGGCTGCTGTTGCTGCTGGCCCCATCTGCCGCTCTAGGCGCCGCAGTGAGATTCGGCTGCTGCGCATGTGCAGCAGCTGAAATTTCATGCAGACGTCCTTCTGACAGCAAGATTTGGGCAAGATAGTTGCAACCAGGCCTTCCATACCTTGGGCCATTTCTTCTGCAACCAGGCTTCCCACACCTCTGGCCATTTCCTAAAGAGCTCTGTAGCCTATAACAGAGTTCCAGATTGTTAGATCCTCGTCGCCAGATGTTAGATCTTTGCTTGAATGAAGGACTGCATTCATATGGTAAATAACTGTTCTTTATTAACGAGGAGTAACGGTTACAGAACTAAACAAAAGACAACATGGCCGTGCCTGGCAGCTATATATATGCCGGGCTGCCAACCAATCACATTATAGTATTTTCCACCCCAAGGAATATGGGGCAGGTACAAGGCTTAACTGTTCTCTGGACACAACACAGATAATCCAGAGCTCTGTTATCAGCTGCAGAAACCTTTCCTGAAGGCCTCTCTAGCTGATTACAAAGCTCCGGTTTGATCTGGAGCACTGTTATTGGCTTCAGAGGCCTTCAGAAAAGCTTTGCTGGCTGCAGAAGAAATGAGCCAAGGTGTGCATGGCCTGGCTACCACTATCCAAAGCCGAAGAAGTTCCTGAAGACCTTTGATAGCAAAAAAGAGGCCGGACATGAGCACACAGATGAATTTTTGGTTGGGTCGTTTTCACAGTTCTCAGGCTTTCCTGAAGCCTGGTTAGAGCAAAAACAGCAGAAAAGAAGGCCAAAAATCAGCTTGCCAGCCTGCACATGTGCTCTGGAGCTGACACAATGCATGTGTGCCCTCAGATATGGCTCTGCATGCCATCTATGGCACACGTGCCATAGGCTTGCCATTACTGACCTAGATAGAACTAGAATCCATATTTAGCAGATTCTATCTTTGCAGATCTTATATGTTTATGGCAAAAGAAGAAATCACTAGTTTCTGATCAACATTTTATCTGTTGCTTACAATATATTGCTCAGCTAGCTTGGCACATGATTTCTTTAAAAAGCTAATATTACAGTTTTGTTTTCCATGTTCCCTACTTACTCTGCACTATAAATATGTACAAAATTGAAGAAATACCACTAAGTGGGATTTCAAATTATTTAGGGGTGGTCTCTTGAGATGATTTCCAAAATCTACAAAACTCAACTATAACAAATTCCAGATTATCATAGGCATAGTTTCCCCTTCAGAGTTGTTTTTTTCTGTTCTCGCCCAATTTTGTAAAAACCTCAGCTATGTTTAATATATGAAATAGCAGGCGAATCACCCAACTTGAAATCCACTTGGGTGGATTTGTTTTCACCCTAACTTTTTAAATAGGAAATGGCCCATGAATGTTGCTAGGCTTTGCATAGAAACTAAATAAAGTGATGTGTAATCATTTTCTGAAGCAGTTTATAAGAAAGAATCTTCCATCTAGAAATCTCTGTTCATTTTGTATACAATAAAACCAGTCTGGGGTGTTTTCTATACTTGAAAATAAATTCCTACAGATGGATTTTCGCCCTTTACTACTACTCTGTCTGAAAATTTGGATAAGTAATGCATTGAGAAATAAATGAGTTTAAATAAGAATTTCTCATTCATACAACTTTGACCAGAAATTAGAAAAGGACAAAGTAAATGAATGTATAAATATATTATCACAGTACTTTTAATGTTCCAAAGAACTGCAAAGCTTCTTATCCTTTTCAGATTGAGGGCTGGGGGCTTTTGTGCAAAGAGGGGCCAAAATAAAAACTAAGTTTGGTGCAATTGAATCGCTATTATGTTAACATTTAGTTTAATTTAGTTTAATACAGTCATTCCCGGTGTAGAAGGACTGTCAAATGACTGCTTATGTCTCTGTAGTGCTATTCCCATGTGTTATTATATTTTATGCAAAATGGTAATGGATTTTTTAAAAAATGTATAAAGAAAAAAAATTGCTAGCTGGTCCAGATTCATATGCATGAGACCCCCCTAGTTGTGAATGGCGAAACTCAAAGGAATGTTTTATTTGCTTTTATAAAATGCATAATTATATTCTGGGGGGGAAAACTACATCCTCAGGTCATTCAAATGAACTCAAGAAACTGAACTGGTTGGAGGAGGGTGTCAGCCACAAACCTTTGGCAATGCTTTTGCTCTTTATCTCAAAAATATTCAGAGAATTCTAGTTACACAATGTGTCTCATAGATTTTTTTTTAAAAAAAAACTTGTGTTCTTTTTGCATCCTAATGTGAGTTGCAAAAACTACAGAGCCATTAAAAGTACACACATTTTATCACTTACATCTTCATTATATTTGTTTGTTTGTCTGTTTGTTGTGCCTATATGCCACCCAATTCCCAAAGGACTCTGGCCAGCTTCCAACTAGCAAAAACAATTTTTAAAACAATATAAAATACATTAATTGACCAATTCCTAAAATCGTTAATTAAAAATCCTTCTAAAACCCACACACTCTCACTATCATTCATCATTCATGGCCAGATCTAGGTCTCACTCAATCAACAGCCCTAGGCCTTTGTGGAAGGCCCATAAGATGGGGAGGAATCTCTGGAGGCAGTTGGTTCCATAGGGCTGGAGCCACCACAGAGAAGGCTCTTCCCTGGGGGTCTTTCAGTTGACATTGTTTGGCTGATGGGACCTGCAGAAAGCTGACTCTGTGGGTTCTTATTGGTTGCTGGGAAGTATGCAGTACAATGGGAATTTAGATCAGAATTTGTCAACCTCAGCAACTTTAAGATGTGTGAATTCCAACTCCCAGAATTGGAAGCAAGAATTATAATTGTAATGCCAATGCATTATACCTGCAACGCCCTGGTGAACCTGGCACCTTATGCTTGCTTGAACTTCACTGCTAGATGGTGATAGATTGCTATGAACTGGAGGGAGAGGGAACTGGCTGGAAAGGGGGAATGCACAGGAGGAAATGAAAGTAAAAGCTATGCCACCACAGGATGCTGGTCCAAGGTCACACAACTGGAAGAAAGAGGGAAATAATATGTTCGCTTCAAAGGGTAGGACTACAGTTCAAGTATATGGTATATTTTGTATGTTTGCAGAATCTTTATTTTTGATGAAAGGAATTCTTCATAAGGACTTATGGAACTGTATAATTTCTTATGAATCCAATGACCTGGGAATCAAAAACTATTTATTATATAACTGTGTAATTATTGTTTTGACACCTTGTCATGTTTTATTGTTGTTTGTAACAAGTTTATATTTAGTACTCTGATTCTTTTTACCAATGTGTAAGACAGAGCATTTAGTGGTGGAGATTTGAAGTTGCCAGGTTTTAGACCATTCTGCTATGTGGTCAAGGTCCTTTTGAAGGTGCATTCACAGTAGCAAAGTATCACCAAAATCTCATGCACACATGCATCCCTTCATGAGATTTTGCTTCCTGCGCATGCGCAGAAGTAAAAACTACGCTGGGAAACATGCACACACATGCAAGAGACCCGAAGCTGTGCACAAAGCACAGCAATCGCTACCAATCCTTTACCGTAACCAACTACTGATACCAACCTATGACCCAGACTGACCATTATGAAAACATCTTGCATGAACTGGATTAGCTGAAATGGGCAGCAAAAAGCAGATAAGGGGGTGGGGCTAAGGGTGGCTTCCATTTACCTCCGCCACTGATTTGCATTGCTCTGCTTGCGTGCACGTGCCACGTCTCCTCATGCAATTCTGCTTCTGTGCATGCTCAGTAGCTATTATCAGCCCGAAACACAGCTGAGGAGCTGATCAGCTGTGCTTTGGGTGAAGGAATAAAGGTAAGTAGAAAAAGGGAGGGCCCTTTTTCAAGCAGCAGCAGAGGAAAAAACTTCCAAATCGTAAAAAATAAAATGGAAAAAAATAATTAAAAATATGGCAGTGCCTACAGACTGGCACCGACCGAACTCGATCCATGACACCATTGTGAGGTTACCAGTGGATCACTACCAGTTCGGGCAATCCGGTGCAAACTGGAAGGAAGCCATCCCTGGGTGGGGGGGATTAGAATAGTTTTGGTGCTTACATTTATCTGTCTGTCTGTCTGTCTGTCTGTCTGTCTGTCTGTCTGTCTGTCTGTCTGTCTGTCTGTCTGTCTGTCTATCTGCTTATTTATTTATTATTTGTTCGTTCATTCATTCATTTGTTTGTTTGGTTATCCATCCATCCATCCCAGTTCTGTTTTTTCATTACTTGATACACTTGATTTTTAATAAAACTATACCTTTCTCAACAAATGGAGCCAAAGATTGTTTTTACTTGGAGGTTTAAGCTGTGGAAGGTGTAACACAAACTTTATTAGGGGGAAAAAAAATCTCTTTTTCATTTTTCACATGTTTTCATTCAGAGCAAGTTACCAAGATTGTAATAATTTTCTATCCCTTCAGGATGGCTCCTGAACTAGTGACAAGGCAAAAAGAAGCTCGCAAGACCAGAGCAACATTAATATTCAGTCCGTTGCTGAGAGAGAAAAAAAGTGACTCATATCATTAGGCCATTTGTCATATCGGCTCATACAGTTTGGCTCTATTCCAGATGTTTGCCATAGCTGTTTGTAGATCGCTTTACCTGATTATTGATTAAACAGTGACAACTGAATGACCTGCAGAAGTAGATCCTTGACAGTAAACCTCAGTGTAAGCAATGCAAAATAAAGAGAGAAAAAGAAAGAAGGAAAAAGCTACCAGAAACAGAAGGATCAGCATAAACTGAGATAGGATTCAAGGATTCAATCTCAAAAGGAACAGAATAAAGTTTAAAAAATTAGGTTTGCTAGAAAAGGTTATGAACAGCGTGCATAAGAGAGAAACTGAAATTCCATTTTCAAATTTAAAAATGAAATTTTACAAACTTTTGCAATACATCCAGAATTGTATACAGTGTTCCCTCGATTTTCGCGGGTTTGAACTTTGCGAATAGTCTATACCACAGTTTTTCAAAAAATATTAGTTAAAGAATACTTCACGGGGTTTTTCCTATACCACGGTTTTTCCCGCCCGATGACATCATACGTCATCACCAAACTAATAATTTTTGCAAATAAATAACAAAAAAAATTAACTATTGTTAATAAATAATTATGTTTATAAATATCAGGATCACTAAGTGTCTTATTCAATGGTGAGTACCAGTAATAATGGTGAGTAAATGGTTGTTAAGGGAATTGGAAATGGTAATTTAGGGGTTTGAAGTGTTAAGGGATGGCTTGTGATACTGTCCATAGCCAAAAATGGTGTATTTACTTCTGCATCTCTACTTCGCAGAAATCCGACTTTCGTGGACGGTTTCGGAATGCATCCCCCGTGAAAATCGAGGGAACATTGTACTCCTGTTTTACTCAGGCCTAGAGTAGAAGTGATGCAAAAATCTTATCCGCTCCTTCCTTTTGTCCAGTTTTCCAACTTTCAGTCTTAGACTATGACTAACTATTACTTCATTTGCCAATAGAAAGATCACCTATCTGGCCAGAATTTAAACTCTTTGTTTGAAACATTCATCATATCTTTCTTGACTAATATTATGTCCTTTTCCACACAGATTAAGTAATGTCAAGGGCAATTCTGACAAATGTAGGCAATAGCAATATTTTATTTTAAAAATTGACTAATAATGAGTAAAAACGAGCCATGATATATTGCCTCAAAGTTAGGGAACTGCTGAACTGGAACATTTAAACTTAAATCAAATCGAATCAAGGCAAAACAGCATAGAGGCCAGAAGGGTGTTTGTGAAACAGCAGCTGGAGACATGAATCAGCTGCATTGACAAATGACGGAAAAGAAAAGAGATTATCAGCCAAGAATGGAGATGAGCAAGATCCAATTTAAGCATGGTATAAAAGGATACTGGGCATGACTTTGATCCTGATGAATCATTCACAGGGTCAAATCTTATAGACGAACTGCAGACCTGAAGACAGGGATGAGCAGCAGGCAGGATGGGATGGAACGCAGTTCCACCGGTGGAAATGAAGATGCGTACGCAACTCCAGCTGATCGGCGGCTGTCACTTCCTGGATTACTAGTCTGGGTTCAGCTTTCCTTTTTTCCCCCTGCTGCTACATCTGTGCTCCTTGCTTTTTTCCTCTTTCTTCCTTCCTGGACTCGCATGAGTTTCCCTCTCTCCTGCCCGGCTCCCCTCCAGCATCACGCGGCCACCTCCCACCTGAGGTGCAAGCAGAAGGCGTGGGTGGAAGCAGCGCTGGCAGCATTTATGCTTCTGGCAGCACGGATTTGCCTAGCTACCCAGCCTGAGGCAGGGGGGGTGACCTAGGAAGGAGAGTGCAGGACACGTGAAGCAAATTGTTACCCCAGCGAGCAACACTGGTAAGGTTGTAAGTCAAGGACTTAACAGTTCACTTGAATGATGATGATCATTCAAGCCACTCCTACCCAGTCACATGACCATTAAGCCACACCCACAAAATACGCCATGCCCACAGTGGGGCAGTAAAAATTTTGGCTGCCCATTACTGCCTGAAGAATAAGGTTTCCTGAGAATAAAGAGCTCCATACTCTGAAAGACCATTGGATGGGACGATATAGAGGTTTTTTGGGCTCTTTGCTTCCAGTGGTTTGGATTTTGTCGGCAAGATGTGACATCACATACTTGGAAGTCCTGGGGCCACATACTTTCTCAAGAGTCATAACTTTTATTGATGGGTTTGATGGCTGGCAGGTGGACAGCAGATGGAATCCCACTGGCTCCAATTCACACTTCAATTATGACTTACATAAATAACCTACAGTAATTGTGAAGTGCTAAGTAAGTCAGAAAACATCTGTGTCTTTAGTGACCACCTGAGAAAGAAGGATAGGTTTTGACAATTGAACAGCCCCTGCAGTCGTATTGCTGTTCAAAGATGAAAAAGCCCTTTTGCTTTCCATTTCAAGAGAGGATCTCCTCAGATAGTGTATAGAAATCAGAGACTGAAAAGAGGAACTCATGCAATGGAAGAGTGTTCTGCATCTTCTGAGGCTGTGGGTAGTTAGTAGATTGGCATAAGTGACTTGGTCTTCTACAAGAAAGACAGATCTGGTTTCTGAAAGAGCAATGATTAGTTACTAGTACAGGGTCCCCCAAACTTGGCAAATTTAAGTCTTATGGACTTCAACTTCATTCATTTTTTTTTTCATTTTATTGGATTTGTATGCCGCCCCTCTCCGTAGACTCGGGGCGGCTAACAACAGTAATAAAAACAACGTGCGACAATACTAAAGAATCTAAAAAATCTTATTTTAAAACCAATCATACATACAAACGTACCATACATAAATTGTGGAAGCCTAGGGGGAAAGAATATCTTAATTCCTCCATGCCTGACGACAAAGGTGGGTTTTAATAAGCTTGCGAAAGGCAAGAAGGGTGGGGGCTATTCTAATCTCTGGGGGGAGTTGGTTCCAGAGGGCCGGGGCCACCACAGAGAAGGCTCTTCCCCTGGGCCCCACCAAACGACATTGTTTAGTTGACGGGACCCGGAGAAGGCCAACTCTGTGGGACCTAATTGGTCGCTGGGATTCGTGCGGCAGAAGGCGGTCCCAGAGATAACCTGGCCCGATGCCCAGAAGTCCACAAAGGTGCCAAGAAGAATTCTGGGAGTTCAAAGTCCACAAATCTTAATGTTGCCAAATGTAAAGATCTCTGTACTAGTATATATTCATAGGTTTAAGGCATGTCTGCCTTCATAGTGAGATATGTACATCTCTTGTATAGTTACAATGGGTCAATCTTGGTTGCTCAACCAAAAGTCCTGTTTCCTGTTCTTTTTCCTTTTAATTATTATTAATATTATATTGATGGTCTTTGACCTTAAATAAAATTTATATATTGATTATTTCTTCAATTACTAATATATTAATCACTAGTTATTGCTAGTCATTAATGGTGAATTTTACACTGTGCTATGTTTTATTTAGTTGCTAGATTGAACTACTTTCTTTCCAGAAGATCGCGACTGACTTCATGATGATCTTTCAGCTGATTTTTAATCCATGATGCTCCTGTGAGACAGGTTGGTCTGAAAGAGTTACTGGAGCTATATAATACAGTGAGTTTTACAACTAGGGCTAGATTTGGATCTGAATCTCCCTATTCTGAGTCCAATCTTAATCATTAAACCAACTAATTTAGCATGTCTACCACACAAATTTAGCATGTCTACCACACGCCTTCTACCGCACGAATCCCAGCAGCCGATAAGGTCCCACAGAGTTGGCCTTCTCCAGGTCCCGTCGACCAAACAATGTTGTTTAGCGGGCCCCAGGGGAAGAGCCTTCTCTGTGGCGGTCCCGGCCCTCTGGAATCAACTCCCCCCAGAGATTAGAACGGCCCCCACCCTCCTTGTCTTTCGCAAATTACTCAAGACCCACCTTTATCGCCAGGCATGGGGGTACTGAGACATCCTCCCCCAGGCTTTTATATTTTATGTTTGGTATGTATGTGTTGTATGGTTTTAAATTGTTGGGGTTTTAGATGTTTTATTTTAATATTAGATTTGTCTCACTGTTATATTGTTTTTGTATTACTGTTGTGAGCCACCCTGAGTCTTCGGAGAGGGGCAGCATACAAATCTAATTAATAATAATAATAATAATAATAATAATAATAATAATAATAATAATAATAATGTCTGTTTGGGGAATTCTGAGAACTGAAGTCCACAATTCTTAAAGTTTCCAAGATTGGACACTCTTGCATTATACCATACTGTATGCCCTACATCAGAAGCTTTACTATATTCTGGTGCTTTCCAGAATTTAACTGGTTGGAATGGAAGCCACGATATTTCCTATTGGGACAACCATCTTATGGAATTCCTTTTCTAGAAGTATATAGAGGGATTTCTGGAGGGAAAAAAGAATAAGAAGAAATCATTGCTGAGCTTTTGATGTTGCTTGCTTTATTATTTATCTCTCATTATCCATATTTAATAAAATTTTGGGTTTTTTAAACAAAATGTTGCTAGAACCATGAATATAATTTTGAAACTATTCATAAAGACACATCTTGAAATTCTGTTTTTTCTATATTTATGCCATCATCATCTAGAGTCTTAATTAAATTGTGTAAAAAAAAAGGTGGGATAACTGCACAATAAAAGCTTTGTCTGAAAGCAGCATAGATTGAATGTCTGTTCACTTCTAATAGTGGAGTTGAAAACCTTGAATAAACATTGCTGTAAAATAACATGTTTGTTATTTGTCTGCTTGTTTCTTTTAAAAAAAAATGTACTGAACTTGAACTTGAACTGGAACTCGACCTCCCTAATGACAATTGGCTGAATGTGATTTTACAAGAAATACACTGCTGAGAATAGTTCAATGCCACAGGAATTTGTTGCAACATCTTGCCAAAGCGTTTTGTCCGTTACTTTGATTTTTAGCTTGATTTATTTCTACTCTACATTGGGCAGATCATCTTCAATTTGATATATCTATGTTTCTCTTGCACAGAACGTTTCTTTATACTGAGTCATGTCCTCCAGAATAATTTGTATAGGTAGCAAACTGGACCCATTCTGAAAATATGCTTAAACTAGCTCAGTCACCAATTTTATACTTTGGCTAAAGTGACCCAAAAATATTAGTTGCCTATAGTAGCCATTCTCACTAAATAAATATGAAAAGCTCTCCACTTCAATTATTATGATGTTCATCCGGTGGTGGGCAGCAGGCAGGATGGGGTGGAATGCAGTTCCACTGGTGGGAATGAAACTGCATGCACAGCTCCAGTGGCAGTAACTTCCTGGATTACCGGTCTCAGCTCGGCTCTCCTTTTTTTTTCCTGCTACTGCTGCTGTGTGCTCCTTGCTTTTTTCTTCTTTCCTCCTTCCTGGCCTCGGACGAGCTACCCTCTCTCCTGCCCGGCTCCCCTCCAGCCTCACGCGGCCACCTCCCAAGGCCAGGAGGGCCACGCCGAAGCAGTCTGGGTCTTTTTCTCCTTGCAAAGCCCTTGCTCTGCCCACAGCTGAGATAAAAAGGCATCGTGCAGCAATAACAGTTCACTTGAACGATGATGATAGTTCAAGCCACTCCCACTTGGTCACATGGCTGACTAGCCACTCCTACCAGTCATGTGACCATCAAGCCACATCCACAAAATAAGTCATACACACTGTGTGGCAGTAAAAAGTTTGGCTGCCCATTACTGTGTTCATCCATCGTGTTTGAAGAGGACCTTGACTTCTAATGGGTTGTGGGCTGTACACGATGTGTTTGTAGGTGGCTGGTAAGGCCTATACAGGCACGAAATGTTTTGTCACATGTTGGGCAGACATGTGTGGGCACCATTGTCACAGCATTTGCAGTTCTGGCTTTGCAGAGTGATCGCTTCTCTTCTGCAATGAATGTTTTTCTGGCCTCAGATGTCTGGAAGCCCTTGGTGGATCAGCATGCACCATGTTGGTTGATCTTGTGCCACCAGGAGGTGGTGTCAATATCAAGGGTACTTTTCAATGTGTCTTTGTATCGCTTCCTTGTCTGCCCCCCCCCCCCCCCAATTAATTCAAAATGTATGCCAATGTGATCATTTTCCTATAGCATCAGCTCCACCATAGAGAGCTGTTCTCAGGACTGTAGCATGGTCTGGCATCCTAGCACATGCCTGCCCAGCATGTCTGAGCTTTCACCAGCAGAATTGATGGCAGGTCTACTCTGGAGAGGACCTCAATGTCAGGCACCTTATCCTGCTACCGGATCCTCACAGTCCAATGTCAAAATTTGGGTGCCTGATAAATTCATCCTAATGGTACGTCAATTTTACAATGGTATGATGGCCCATGTGCTGGACAATGGAGTAGCTTCAGAAGCCTTTTCCATCACAAACAGCGTCAAACTGAGTGACAGGTGAGGACCAAAGGTGAAGGAGCTGCCGTAAAACGAGCTGCCATAAAAGGACATGGCCAGTAGTGGGTTGCAACCGGTAAGGATGGGATTGGCAATCCATTAGCAGAAATGGAGATGCATGTTCGACAAATAAATAAATAAAAATAAATAAAAAACCACAAAATTTAACCTGAGGATAGAGATGGACAATTGATTTTTTCCCTCTACACTTTGCTGCATCTTCATGTAGGAATCAATCCAAAATACAAGGAAGGACAACTATTTTCTCTCTTTCTAATAGGCTCCCCTTTTTCTTGTATGCTGATTTCCCCCTCTCATTCTGATCCTCTCATTATGTTCCTTCTCGTGTAACAGGCGGCCTTTCTGCCAGAATTCTGCCTTTGACCAGAAGTTTGATTTTTTTTTGTGTCAGTGGCTTTTCAAATTAGGTTGAAAGACAAATTAGGTTGTCCAAGTTCTGTTGGCAAGCTTGGGCGAGAGAGTTATTCCCACGTTCTTAGTCTCATTTACTTTTAAAAAATCATTTATTTGAACTGATCCTTTAAGCACAGGCCTTTTAAGAAACACTATACAACAAAGATGGTTGATGATGCTAGAACTTCTTTGTGCAAAACAAAACTAAAAAAACCTCCCATCTAATTGCAGTTACTGGTAATAGAGACAGCAGCCAAGGTAGATTGGGGATCAAATGTTGAATAAATCTCTTTGAATGAGAGAGAAATAGTTTGAGCAAATCCAGGAAAAGATTAATTCGGGGGTGGGAGAGCAGCTGAAGGCTGGGAGGCTACACAAATATTTAGAAAGTTATTCAACATGTGGAGGTTAGCTCAACACTTGCTTTTATTTAAGAACTGAATAAACATGTACAAACATGTCCCTGCACATGTTTGCAACATCTGACTTCTTGTAACACCAAGGGCAACTGCCTACTGCAGCTGCATTCCCTTTCTTAAAAACACTATTGTGTTTCTTTTCAAGACGGCACAATTGTTCAGTGTGCAGGAACATGTTCGAATTTTGGAGAGAGGGAGAACAATGTGACTTTATAGATGAATACCTGCAGTTAGAGCTGCCTAATGTAAATTAAAGGGATCTGAATTGTGGGCAAGAACAGACTTGAGTTGGGATCTTGAATGCATTTTGGTGATGCTCAGGGACAATTGTCCAGTAACAACAATGTCCGTGTTGGAAAGCAAACGTTTGGGAGCAATTGTTAAAATACATTTTACATTGTTAGGTGCCATCAGATTGCACATGACTGCTTGTGATTAGAAACATAGAAACGTAGAAGATTGACGGCAGGAAAAGACCTCATGGTCCATCTAGTCTGCCCTTATACTATTTCCTGTATTTTATCTTCAGGTGGATATATGTTTATCCCAGGCATGTTTAAATTCAGTGACTGTGGATTTGCCAACCATATCTGCTGGAAGTTTGTTCCAAGCATCTACTACTCTTTCAGCAAAATAAAATTTTCTCACATTGCTTCTGATCTTTCCCCCAACTAACCTCAGATTGTGCCCCTTTGTTCTTGTGTTCACTTTCCTATTAAGGCCAGGAGAATCCTGAACTTTATTTAACCCTTTAACATATTTAAATGTTTTGATCGTGTCCCCCATTTCCCTTCTGTCCTCCAGACTATACAGATTGAGTTCATGAAGTCTTTCCTGATATGTTTTATGCTTAAGACCTTCCATAATTTTTATAGCCCGACTTTGGACCCGTTCAATTTTATCAATATCTTTTTGTAGGTGAGGTCTCCAGAACTGAACATGGTATTCCAAATGTGCTCTCACTAGCGCTCTATACAGTGGGATCACAATCTGTGCTGCAAATGTACTCCATCTTAACACATTTCCAGGGCCAATTTGCAGATCTTTCAACGAGCTTTCCACTCACCTGCCTAATTTGTTGCCTTCCTTTACTTTGATTAACTTTGTCAACACTAGTGGGTTCCTTACTGGCATGTACCACTCTGTGCGAAAACCGGGATGCGTGCATAGCTCTGGGTGACTGGCGGGAAGGCACATTCATCCTGGTGAGATTTTGCTCCTGTGCATGTACAGGAAACAAAATCTCGTGAGATGACACAGGCGTGAGAGAGATTTTGGTGATTTTTGCTGATTTTTTGCTTCCGCACATGTGCAGAAGCAAAATTTCACTCCGACATGTGCATGTGCCTGGCGGGTGTGCATGCACACATGCCAATCACCCAGAGCTGTGCATGCAACCGCACTGGTAGTGGCAATAAGTCGGAACCCCCGCCTGCTTGTTAAACTGTAATTATTTCTTGTAGTCATCTTGTAGTCATGTTTTTGTAACACATGCCCAATGTTTTTGAGGTTCTATTTATTAATCATCTTCTCAAAAGAGCATTTATTTAATTCAAGAGATTGTAATCTATTATAACCACCTATGATTTCATACTCTCCAAAGCAGTAGTGGGTTCTAAAACTCTTTGTTGCTGGTTTGTGTGTGTGTTTGTGGCATTTGCGACACTTCTGGGCTGCTGCCAGTTCTTAAAACCAGGCCCAACTGAGAGCAACCCACTGCTGCTCCAAAGGGCAAACAATAACAATAACAATAACATATATATATAATATAATAATAATATATATAATATAATATAATATAATATAATATAATATAATATAATATAATATAATATAATATAATATAATATAATATAATATAATATAATATAATATAATATAATATAATATAATATAATATAATATAATATAATATAATATAATATAATATAATATAATATAATATAATATAATATAATATAATATAATATAATATAATATAATATAATATAATATAATATAATATAATATAATATAATATAATATAATATAATATAATATAATATAATATAATATAATATAATATAATATAATATAATATAATATAATATAATAATTATAATAATAATAATAATAATAATAATAATTATTATTATTATTATTTAGATTTTTATGCTGCCCCTCTCTGAGGACTCGGAGTGGCTCACAACAAGAAAAAAACCAAAACAAAACAATACAATGAATACAAATCCAATATTTAAAAACAGTTTAAAAACCCTTACAAAAAAGCAATCATACAAGCCAAACAAACCACGCATAAACGTCAATAGCTAAGGGGTGTGCTAATTTCCCCATGCCTGGCGGGTCATGTGCTAATTTCCCCGTGCCTGGCGGGTCAATGTCTTCAGGTCATGACTCAAAGATGCTTTTTCAAAATGCAATTTGACTTTCTTCGTTTTTCCTTGAGGATGTTTCGCTTCTCATCCAAGATGATTCTTCAGTTTGAAGAAGCTAATTGGATGAACAGTAAAATATCCTCAAGGAAAAACAGAGGAAGTCCAGTTGCCTTTTGAAAAAGCACCTTTGGGATTTCAAAGGCATTTTTTTTTCTCCCCGTCCCTTTTTCTCAGTACCTAGTTTTCACAATCAGTCACCACTATTGGAGAAAAAAATATTGCTTTAACTCTTTTGACCTATGTTGTTAAAGAAATATCCCCATGGTTTCTGAGCTTATGTATATTTGTCATTGTCCTCTTCCATAAGATTAATGTCATGTTTATTTCTCCATCTTTATCTATCCTCAAGCTCAAGAAAGCAAACCTAGCACCTTCGTTTCTCAATCATCACCTGTCAATTCACTAAGTATTTATGTCAATATTATACTTTTCTTCTTTCTTTCATTCTTTCTTTCATTCTTTCTTTCATTCTTTCTTTCTTTCTTTCTTTACCTTCAATCCCAATTTTTCACTTTCTATTTTTACTTTCGTAATGAGCTCTCCTAAATCTTTACTTTCTGTTAACAAAATAATGTTGTTTGCTTATCTCAATTTATAACTCTTTCATCTTCCAGTTTGTATTTCAGCTGTCATTTCTCTAAAAGCTGTCTTTCTTATAATAGATGCACTGCACATATTATACAGCTTTGAAAACAACGTGAATCTTCTCTTTTCTCTTCATTATTCTGCCTTATTGTTCACAGTTCTTACAGTTGCTTTTTGTTCATTGCAAAGATACGATCTACCCCTTCAAAGGACTTGCCAAATTAATAATGCAAAAGAAAATCTGTTTTTGCATGATGTTCATCTCTCCATTAACTATTTTACATTAGCTGTCTAATTTCCTGAATTATATAATGATCAATGAACAGGGAGTTTTTAAACAGGGAATTGAAATTTTCCTGCAATTTTTTCAATTAACATTAGTAGCACTTTTAGATGAAGCTTTGAAGCATTAGACAAGAATTTTACAAGTAATTAAACAAGATAATGGCACTTTATGTTGATAACCATTATATATCCTGACTATTTCTTTCAATATTCCTGAAGGGGAAAAAGAACATTATCTGTATGGTCGCTTCTAGTAGATACTGTTTTGATAGCGCATATTCAAATAAAACCTTCCAATTTACTTTTTACTTGATCTCCCCAAATAAAAAGGGGGGAAATATTCACAATGCCTTAATTGGTGAGTAGAATGTGAAGGGTGCATGGATAACATGAACAACTACAGTGGGCATTTAGATATATTATTTTATTTTATTTTTGGCACTAAATTCAATCTGTTAAAATATAAGCCATGGGATAGTTTTCAGATTTCGGATTTCTCCTTGTGCTCTGATTGTTGGCTACTTTTTTTTAATGGAGAGAAAGAAAATTACATTGACCTAGGACGTAATAGTGGAACAAATAGTGGAATAAATGAGCAGAGCAGGACAAATAGACATTCTGCTCCCTGCTTCAAGAGTCTAAAACAGACTCTTTTTTTTTTTTTAAATAAATTTATTAAATATATACAATAAAAACCAAATACAGAAAGACAAAAGAGATATGCATATTGTACATTTTTTACACTCTACTTATGTAGTAATTGGGGAGTGGGAGAAGGGGGTTGTGAAGGGAGGGAAGTAGATATAGAAGGAAGGGGGATAGGGAAAAGAAGGAGGGGGGATAGAGAAGCGAAAACCAGCGTTAGAGCTGGGTCTTTCATGATTTGCGGCCTGTAGTTTGAGCTCGTAGTTGGTGTGTTTTACCCTAAGGCTTTATCGATATGTTTTGAATGTAGTTTTTAGTGCCAATATATATAATTCATTTAGGGGTTTATTTTCTTTGTAAAGTTGGAGTTCGTGTCGATCGATGTTTACAGTTTGTTCTTTCAGTTTGATGTTATGATTTGTGATGTAAATTGCTATTTTTTCAAGTTGTTTTTGTTGGATATTTTTCTTGATGAGTAATTTTTAGATAATTCCTTTTTTTTAACCAGAGGTACCATTTATCCCAAGCTTTGTAGAAATCTGTCTCATCCTTGTTTTGCAGTTCCATTGTTAGTTTGGACATTTCTGCGCATTCCATTATTTTAATCAAGAGTGATAGAGTAGTTGGGGTTTTTTCTTGCTTCCAAAATTGTGCATATAAAATCTGTGCGGCTGTAATAATATGGATTATAATATATCTGTTTTCTTTACTAAAATTTTGTCTTGTGATTCCTAGTAGAAATAGTTCGGGTTTCGCATGGATAGTCTGAGAAGTAATTTGTTCTAGTATAGTTTTAATTTTTCCCCAATATTTTTGGGTTCAATCTGTTAAAATATAAGCCATGGGATAGTTTTCAGATTTCGGATTTCTCCTTGTGCTCTGATTGTTGGCTACTGTTTTTAATGGAGAGAAAGAAAATTACATTGACCTAGGACGTAATAGTGGAACAAATAGTGGAATAAATGAGCAGAGCAGGACAAATAGACATTTTGCTCCCTGCTTCAAGAGTCTAAAACAGACTCTTAAATTATCCTTAATTGAAGAAAGCATTGGATCACTGCCACCTGCCCTTAGTCTTTTCTATGCTATGTCTTATACATGGGTTCTACAGAATGTTAATGTTTTTGTTGAGTTATGAAACTGAAGAGACAGGAGACTGGTGGAATGACTTCCAACAGCAGTATACAAAAGGCAGGGGGTTTAAATAGGGAGCCAATCTGGCAGGGAACCAATCAGGATTTTCCTACTTTACCTCCCTGTCGGACTGGAGTGAAAACTTCCCAACCTCTTCAGGACATAACAGTTTTAGTGCAGAGGTCCTCAAACTTGGCAACTTTAAGGCTCGTGGACTTCAACTCCCAGAATTCTCCAGCCTGCCATGCTATAAGGAATGCTACTAATTGTTCTGCCAGTGTGTTTCAACCGCCCGTAATTACAAGGTAATTAGTCCTGGAAGACACACACCACACGATAAAAGGGAAAACCCAAAAGTTTTTATAAACAAAAAAACAGAAACAGCTCCCTTTTTAAATGTCAAAGGGATTTTCTGGTACACACAAGGCACAGGTTAAATTCAATCCAATTGCTCACCCAATAACTGGGAAATTGAGTCCAATTCTAAAGTCCAGAGAGTCCACACACAATCTTGAACAGCACAAAAACCACGATCTTGACGAAACAATGAATCAGATAAACTGCCACAAGGTTAAACCAGCATGCTGTTCTTTTTATCTGTAGCACTAATTACAGCAGCCCCATCCAACCACAGGTGGCCTCATTTTCTCTTGTAATAATCCTTCAGTTGTTGTCTCCTATGCATCACTCTGGATGTGTCATTAATTTTTGTTCAGAATCCAAGGATGATACAGATGATTGATCTCCTCCTGGGTTGTCTGCCAAACTCCCCTCTTCCTTGTCACTCATGCTTCCTTGGTCAGAGGAGGCTTCGTCGGCAAATTCCATCGGGAGCAAAACAGGGCTGCAGCATGTGGATGTTTCCCCCACATCCACCTGCACATTCCTTGGGCAGGAGCTGGGCCAGGGCTAAGCACAACACTAATGGGAAGGGGTTGTCACATGCCTGAAGTAGAAATTAATACTATTACTAGGACTTGCATACTGTCACCTCTTCCTGGTTTCAGTGTGGTAAATTGTACATAGCAACATACGTGCTATCTTCTGCTATATCCTACTTTCTTTACTTTTTCACTGGCCCATTCAAGATTGCGGCTAGAGGAAGAGAAAGCCAACCCTAAGGGTGAAATATTTCTACTATGTTGAGAATCTGTGTAGGAGAAAAACAGCAAAGGGAAAAGCAAGAGGGGGAAAATGCTTCTATAATTTCCCCTCAAATGTGCATATTCAGCTCATTCTCTTCATAATGGAATAGGTTAATAAAAAGCAGATTAAAGTGCAGCCACTGGTTTCAGGGAAACTCAAGTGGGTGAATAGCTCTGAAGGCTTTTGTTTGTACTGAAACAACTGGGAAATATGTGAATTTCCTTTACACACTCTAAAGCAGGAGTGTAAAACTCATGTCATCGCTGCGGCAATACGTGACATATCATGACTTTTTTCCCATTCGCTGAACCGGGCATGGCTGTGGCGAGTGTGTGATGCATCTGACCCATGGGCCATGAGTTTGACAGCCCTGCTCTAATGTAATAATTATCAACTTACTACCACAGCCAAATTGAATTTGAATGTGCCTACCGCACGAATCCCAGCGACCGATAAGGTCCCACAGAGTTGGCCTTCTCTGGGTCCCATCGACTAAACAATGTCGTTTGGCGGGCCCCAGGGGAAGAGCCTTCTCTGTGGCGGCCCCGGCCCTCTGGAACCAACTCCCCCCGGAGATTAGAACTGCCCCCACCCTCCCTGTCTTTCATAAACTACTCAAGACTCACTTATACCGCCAGGCATGGGGGAGTTGAGACACCTTTCCCCCAGGCTTTTTTCTATTTTGTTTTATGTTTGGTATGAATCTGCTGTTTGGTTTTTAAGAAAAATAATGATAGGGTTTTATATGTTTTATATGTTTCTACTACTATATTGTTTTTATTATTGTTGTGAGCTACCCTGAGTCTTCGGAGAGGGGCGGCATACAAATCTAATAAATAATAAAATAATAATAATAAAATAACTGTTGGTTGTGTTGCACAGATCTGACAGCAAAAAAACCCAAAAACTTCAGAGTAATGAGACCATCAACAACATGACATCCATTAGCTAGATGAACAACTGGCCAGAGCCTGGCCTACAAAAATACAGACAACCAACAGATGGCAGGAACACGCTAAACAAAATTCTTTGACTGTTGTGAGTGCTCCTTGTCCATCTCAGGTCATGTCAGATGAGCCAGGCCCCTCTGGATACTCTGGGCCGGGGGGGGGGGTTGCCAGTTGATGCAGAGAGAGGGAGAGGGAGGGAGAAAGTGAGTGAACCTGAGGAACCACTAGAGGGAGCTGATATGATAGTGGAGGAGTGGTCCCAGTCGGAGGATGAGGAAGACATTAGAGTGGAAAGTCAGTGGATAGACCCTCACTATAGAAGATTGCTGAGAAGGTGAGAGGAGTTGCAGAGGAAAAGGTGTTAGTTTACAGCCTTAACCTCTTTGGGATATGATGTCATTTCCAGGCAGTATAAAGGCAAAGGATTTGGGGTAATTGGGTGTGGGGTTTCAACATCATTCAATGGAAGAGATGTTAGACTGGGGATGTGATTGAACAAGACTTTAAAATCATGATTTCTGCCTCAATAAAAGACATTCTCTGCTGGATGATTTTTGCGCGGGACTTCGGTGAGCAAATTCATATGCTTAAATGATAAATGGACTTAGATGATCAGTATCTAAGGAATACTAATTAAGCCGAGTTTGGCACCTTTCCTGGACATAGTTGATGTTTAGCTTAGAAGAGAAAAATAACTCCTTTTTCCTTGCCATTTAAAATAAAGGATTTTTGAGTCGGTGGGTTTGCTCCAAGGGCTGTGCACAGAACACTGACAGCTAATTGTCATCTGAAATTTTGCAGTGTAGAACTTCTTATCTCATTTGATTATCCAAGTGATGAAGGTCAGATCACCCTTTTCCCACTGTTAGTAATCCTTAATGAACTAAGTTGAGTGTAACCCAAGTGGCAAAAGTTGGTTTTCTGTTACAAGTAGATGTTATTGTTGTTGTTGTTGTTGTTTTAAAAAAAACCAAACCAGTAACTGTTGGATGAAGGGAAGAACATCTCTTATAACCATAAATCTATGTGATTTATGGTTATAAGAGATGTTCTTCACTTCATCCAGCAGAGTCTGTTCATAGCAGAACTGTGCTTCTATGTTATATTGGGTACAAATACAATGACTCCAATATAAAACTTATGGTTTTATTTCTTCTTTTATCATTGAACCGGTTTCATATTTACACAAATGAACAACTTGACAGTATAACTATATTTCTGTATTCATCTGCTCTCTATGATGCAGATTCACCAACAGTCAGCATACGAATTCCGGGAAATTCTAATCTTCCAACTGCCACAACTGACCACATGACAGTATGCAAATTAGCTCTCTCTCAACATTCCATCTCCCTTTTCCATGCTATATGCTAACAGTAACCTTGAATAATATCACTGGAAATGAGCAAGGGCAGTATTTTTCTTAGCAACATTCCTTCAAGAAGATGGGTAGAAGCCAGTGATCTGCAAGATGTTTAATGGAAGAGGGATGTGTTGTCCTTTTTCTCTTCCTTCTAGCATTCCTGCTGGAAATTAGTGGGAAGGAAATAAAATAGAAGCATCTGCAAGTTTCTCAATATGTAACTTATGTACAATAGACAGTAGTGCTTATGAAAGTCTGTAATATATGTGTGCAGATGTGCAGCAAATTTGGCAATATGGGTGGGCTCCCAATGCTGAAATTGTGGCTCATTCATACTTTAGGAGATCATTTTATATCTGCTCTGGAATTGTTTTCAATGTTGAAAAAGAGGGACGGAAACTTTTATAAATAAAATATACAAGTTGATGCGTAAAGGCATAAACAACCTAAATGTACTGCACTGTGAACATATTTTTCCTGAGGTAGAGAGAACTTTTCAGATACTAACTTTACAAGAAAAATAATAATTTTCCTGGTTTGTAATCTCAAATACGAATAAATAATTGCATCCATATGAATCTACATCCTATTCTCCCATCTGCACATGTAGACACTCTCATTGTGAGTTATTTTATTTGCTTGTACTTAAGAGATGTGGCAAGACAGTGATAATATTGTGATAATATTGTTAGACATCCTGAATTAAGGGCAGGTTGATACTTTAAGGTAGCCTTTTCCAACCTCCTGTTCTCCAGATGTTTTGGATAAAACTCCCATCATTCCTAGTCAAAATTCCTATTGGATGGGAGTGGATTAGAGTCTATTCCACAAAACAGAGAAAAAGCCTGCAGAACTAAGGAAAATAGTAGATCTTTAGGTCTTGATGAGAAAATTGAAGTCCATTTTGGACATCCAGTTATTTCAACCAAAGTAGACCTAAAAACCAAAACCCCAGAATCTCAGATCCTATAATAAAAATTGAGACTGTTGTTGCTGAACTTCAATTCTACCTTATATCCCCCAGGAGTGTCTTATTGGTAATACTGTGAATCCATAAAGCACAGAAAAAGTCCCTAAGTTAAAAATGTTAAAATAATCTTTATGCCTGCACATATAAGAAAGCACATTAATCCTTTTATAAAGTTCAGCCTCCAGGCAGATGATACAGGGTTTTCTTGCTTGCTATTCTAGCTTCAAAACACTCTTCCAGAAATTAATTTGTTCCCCTTTCAACCTCCTCCAAAACACATATGCTTTCACTTCATTGCAGTAATATTCAGATGTTGTTGAGAACTGGAGACTTTTCCCTCTTTTTTTCAAAAAAAAATTCATTATTTAGTCTGAAAACTAAGCTTTGTGGCTATGATGCAGACACATTATTTCTCCAACAGTACTGAAGGAAGTGCCATTATTGCTTTGAGGAAGATAGTTTGTCAGGATCCACTACCAGGGATGTCAAATTGACAGCATGTGAGCCTGATGTGTTACAAGCAGGCCATACACACCCCAGCTCCCAAAAGAGGAAAAACATTGCAATACGTCAGGTGATGGCAAAGTACAGGCAAGTTTTATACCTGTGCACTAGATCAGTGTTTCCCAACCTTTTTTGAGCCGCAGCACATTATTCACATTTTCAAAATCCTGGGGAACATTGAGGGGGGGGGGGGCTAAAAAAAGGTTTGGACAAAAAAAAATCTCTCTTCCTCCCTTTCGCTCTATTTCTTTCTCTCTCCCTCTCTCCTTTCCTTCTTCTTTCTTTCTCTCTCTCTCCATCCCTCTTCCTTCCTTCCTTCCTTCCTCTCTTTTTTGCTCTTTCTCTCTCCCTCCTTGCCTCCCTCTATGTCTTTCTCTCTCTCTCTCTTTCTCTGTCTCTCTTGCTTTCTCTCTCTCTCTGTCTCTTTTGATATTTTTTGCCGCCCCCGCCAGGGAAGCTCCAGCTTGGCAGAGCGCTGCCGGTGCCTCCACCCTGGAGCTCTTGCTCGCCGCCACCATCCCCCAGTTACTGCCCAGTGCTGCTGCTGCCGGCGCCCTCCCGCTCCTGCTGCCCTCCTGCCAGGCCCAAAAAGATACTTGTTGCCACCTTCACCAGGGAAGCTCCAGCTGGGTGGGGCGCTGCCAGTGCTGGTGCCTCCAACCTGGAGCTCCAGCTCGCAGCCACTGCCCCTGGCTACTGTCCAATGCCGCTGCTGCCGGCACTGTCCTGCTGGGCCCCAAAGCTCATCTGCTGTGAAGAAGGAAGGCACGAAAAAGGAGGCACGAAGAATGAAGCTCAGCTTCCAATCTTGGAAGATGAGCTTCGCGGCACACCTGACCATGTCTCGCGGCACACTGGTTGAAAAACACTGCACTAGATGATCTGCAATTTCTTTTAAAACTGACTTTGGGTCAAAGTAGAAGCAAAATCTATGATCTTGTAGAAAAAAGTAGGATAGTTTTTAAAGGAGTCCTTTAAAACAGGATCTCCAATCTTGGCAACTTTAAGACTTATGGACTTCAACTCCCAGAATTCTCTGGCCAGCAATGTCCAAAAATTTGGATTTCACCACTGGATCATATCCCTTGTACCAGATAGCTCTTGATTAGCTAGTCAGAGGTGAGCTGCTAAGGTGGAACGGTGACGTGTGCTTGCCCCCGTGGCTTTGAGTGATAGAGGAGTCCAGCACAATTCTGCTACTGCAGCTGTGCAGGTAGCAGAATCGTGCGTGGAGATGCAGATGCGCCCATGTTTCAGCGCGGTTTTTTGCTTTCTCTGGCCAGTGATGTGTAGCAGTTTGCCCTGGTTATAATATTGAAGAAGGCATTTAAAAATCATCTATTTGAAGTGGCTTTTATCTTTTAAAAAAAATATTTTTATTAATTTTTAACAATTTTAATACACACAACATAAAACAGTATATAGTGAAAAGTACCCCGACAAACACACATATCCCACCACCAAATCGGGGGTGTTTGTTGAATAGACCATTTTAACCCAAAAGCAATATATCTATTTTAACCCAAAAGCAATATATCTATTTACATATTATAGAGTGATTCAAATTTATTCCTTATAGCTTGGTCTCGGATTCTACTCGTCATATATCATCTTACCTTGTCCCACCATCCCATCAGTTGTCTCAAGTCAGTTTCATTATCCAAATTTATCCTTTTGTCCATGATTTCAAATTGAATATGGTCCACCATGTACCTATACCAGAAGTGGCTTTTATCTAACACGTTTTTACACTGCCTGCTCCTCTTTTATTATCTTTTGGAAATGGCTTGATCCCTGACTAAATTATTTTGTAAATATTATCTGTGTAAAATACTCTGGCTTGCCCTAACCTTTTATTGAAATTGCTTGTACTCACTGATGAAACTGGGCAATCAGATTAGGTCATGTGATATTCGGATAGAGACAGCCCTAAACCCAAGGAGGACACAGTGTGATCCAATTGAATCCAGTTCTTTATTTGCTTACACTTAATAGAATTTTGTCAGACCAAAGCTATGACCTTCTAAACTAATAGATATTATGCCCTATGGTGTGGCTATCCTGAAACGGTTTCTTCCATCCCTAATACAGCTCAGGACTGTGCAGTCTCTTATTTTGTACTTCTGCCTGGAAGGAGTTTCCTGCCTCCACCCCGAGAAGCCAAGGTGATACCGCCGACATTCCTCCCATTCCTTCAGCTGCACATTCCATCACAGATCATATCAGGGGTGAAATCCAACAGGTTGTGGAGAACCAGTAGTGAAAATTCTGAGTAGTTCAGAGAATCAGTAAGAATCAGTAGTAGATCCTTGGAACAAACTTCCAGCAGACGTGATTGGTAAATCCACAGTAACTGAATTTAAACATGCCTGGGATAAACATATATCAATTGTAAGATAAAATACAGGAAATAGTATAAAGGCAGACTAGATGGACCATGAGGTCTTTTTCTGCCGTCAGTCTTCTATGTTTCTATGTTTCTATGCTACCTCTAGCTTGCCCCAGAGTGGGGTGGGAATAGGGATTTTGTAGTGTCCTTCCCTTTGAGTGGGGTAGGATCAGGGGTGGGCTGCTGCCCGGACAGTGGGGGGGGGGACACAGAGCGGTAGTGAAAATGGAGCTCCACCCCAGAGCACCCAATTTGCACTGAAAGTTGTTGAAAGAAAATGCAGGGTGTGCTAGTAAAAACTTTGGTAGCTCTTCACTAGGTAGGATGGAGATTTTGCAGTATCCTTTCCCTGACATGCCCACCAAGCCACACCCACACCCCTGCCCATCAAGAAGATGAGGGTAGCCACTCCCACCACTCCCGGTGCGCTCTCCGCACAGCTACACGTCTCTGGTGCGCACACATCTGCATGTCTGAGTGAGATTTTGCTTCTGTGCATGAGCAGGGGTGGCACAGCAGGTAGAGTGCTGTACTGCAGGCCACTGAAGCTCACTGCTAGAACTGTAGGTCAGCGGTTCAAATCTAATCACCGGCTCCAGGTTGACTCAGCCTTCCATCCTTCCGAGGTGGGTAAAATGAGGACCCGGATTGTGGGGGCAATAGGCTGGCTCTGTTAAAAAGTGCTATTGCTAACACGTTGTAAGCCGCCCTGAGTCTAAGGAGAAGGGCAGCATAAAAATTAAACAAAAAAATAAATGAATGAATAATAAATGATAAATGATAAATGATAAATGATAAATGATAAATGATAAATGATAAATGATAAATGATAAATGATAAATGATAAATGATAAATAATAAATAAATAATAAATAATAAATAATAAATAATAAATAATAAATAATAAATAATAAATAAATAAATAAATAAATAAATAAATAATAAATAATAAATAATAAATAATAAATAATAAATAATAAATAATAAATAATAAATAATAAATAATAAATAATAAATAATAAATAATAAATAATAAATAATAAATAATAAATAATAAATAATAAATAATAAATAATAAATAATAAATAATAAATAATAAATAATAAATAATAAATAATAAATAATAAATAATAAATAATAACGAGTCTTCGGAGAGGGGCGGCATACAAATCTAATAAATAATAATAAAATAATAAATAATAAATAAATAAATAAATAAATATCTCACGAGGGAACACTTCCGCAAGAGAAATTTCAGTGATTTTTTGCTTCTGCACATGCGTGTTCCCTGGTGGGATTTTGCTTTCCACTTCTGCCACCAAGCCACACCCACAGTAGTAAAAAAAATTGGATTTCACCATTGGATCATATCCCTTGTACCTATGAGGAATCAACCCTATGATTCATTTTTGAGGTAAGAAAAATTTGTACCCAAGAAAAGCAATAATGTTGATCTTTTAAAAAATGATAGGTGAATAGATAGATTGATAGATGATTGTGTGTTGATATATATAGAATTACACATAGAATCTCTCTGCTGGCTAAAGCAACTTGAAATTTTTCAGGCTTTAACATGAGCTCTAGTTTCCAGAATCAGCAAAAAGAAAAATTTAATAGCTGTGGAGATACACAGGCACTCCTCGACTTACAACAGTTCATTTAGTGACTATTCAACATTACAACAGTACAGTGATACCTTGTCTTACGAACTTAATTGGTTCCAGGACAAGGTTTGTAAGGTGAAAAGTTCGTAAGATGAAACAATGTTTCCCATAGGAATCAATGTAAAAGCAAATAATGCGTGCAAATCCTTCAGGAAAATCCCAAACTAAAGCAGATAAAGGGGATGGGTGGAAGAAGCAAGGCTAGGCTAAAGGGTGAGTGAGAAGGAAGAAAGGCAAGGGGGGCGCCCCTCCCTTTTCTTTCTTCAAAAGACACCCTTTGGGTGCCTGTGCAAGCACGCTGTTCTCCTACTTTTTAAAATGCAAACTCTTTCCCCCTCCAAGCCGCCCCTCCCTTTTCTTTCTTCAAAAAAGGGGAAAAAAAGAAACCCCTTCATCCCAGCAGCAGTGGCTTGGGTTCGTAAGGTGAAAATACTTCAGAAGAAGAGGCAAAAAAATCTTAAACACCGGGTTCGTATCTTGAAAAGTTCGTTAGAAGAGGCGTTCGTAAGACGAGGTACCACTGTACTGAAAAAAGCATCCCCATGGAATCAAAACTTAGATGCTTGGCAGCTGGTTCATACTTATGACCATTGCTGTGTCCCACACAAAGTCAATGAGGAAGCTAGGTTCACTTAACAACCAGGTTACTAACTTATTAACCTCAGTGATTCACTGAACATCTGTAGCAAGAGAGGTCATAAAATGGGGCAAAATTCACTTAACAAATTTCTCACTTAAGAACAGAAATTTTGGGCTCAATTGTGTTTGTAAGTCAAGAACTACATGTGTTAGCATGACTTGAAATATATTGTGTGCATTTTTAACCTAAAGAATGGAATAGTGAGGGGTCCTCAACTTATGACCGCAATTAAGACCAACATTTCTGTTGCTAAGTGACACATTTGTTAAGTGACATTTGCCTAGCTTCCCCGTTGACTTTGCTTGAAAAAAGGTGATCACATGACCTTGGTACATAGTAATGGTATTAACCATTGAGTATGAACCAGTTGTCAAGCATCTGGATTTTGACCACATGATCATGAGGATGCTGGAAATGTCAGTGGGAAATGCTCATAAGTCACTTTTTTCAGTGCCATTGTAACTTTGAACAGTCACTAGGTGTTGTGGTTGGCTCTGGCCCAGCTCCTGCCCCAGGGAATGTGGAGGTAGATGCAGGGGAAACATCAACATGTCATAGGCCTGTTTTATTGCCGACAGAATCAGGTAGTTCAGTTTCCTCGGACGAAGAAGGTGGGAGCGACTTGGAAGAGGGGGGCTTGGCACACAGCCCAGTAAGTCAATCTCCATTATCTTTGGTCGATTCGGATGCGGAAGTCTTGGACCCACGCAGGCGCAGATTTATGCGTAGAAGAGACAAATTGAGGACATATTATAGGAGATAAGAGAGGCCACCTGTGTTTGGGTGGGGCTCCAGTAATTAGTGCTGCTGATATAAATAGCAGCGTGTGGGTTTGGCCATTGTGGAAGATTATCTGATCGTTCTTCTTCAGGACCGTGCCTTGCTGTTTCCGGACTTTGTTGATTTTTCACGACTTTGAAACCAAAGCAGAGCAAAGTGTGTGTGTGTTTCACCATTGGAAAAAGGAGGGCTGTGATGTTTCTTCACCGCTGCAAGCTAAGTACTTAAGGACTGATCAAGGTAATTGTACAGACTACCAGGTTGTTTTGTGACGAGTGCTCTTTGCAATACAAAAAGAGTGCTTAGTTTATTTTGAATTTTGTATAAATAACTTTTTTTTTAATTTTCAAATGTGTGTGTGTATCTGAAATTTGTACCCTTGAATTTTCGGGAGGCTCATACCAGAGAGCCCGGCAGAACACTAAGTCAAGGACCAGAGGTGGCTTCCTCATGGCTCAGACTGGTTTGCCTCAACTGGTAGCAACCCGGTGGTGATGTCATGATGATGTCATGGAAATGGTTTGGTTGATGCCAGTATGTGGGCACTGCCATATTTTTTTTTTAAAAAAAAATTTTTTCCCTCTAAGCATGTGCAGAAGCCAGGTTTCCGACACTTTTCTATGCAGTAGCCATTTTGTTTTCGGCTTTGGGGGGCATTTTGGGGGACTTTTTTGGCATGCGCCCATGTGGTGAATTTTTGGGGGGAGGAATGTTTTTTAATTGTGTACAATACATATCGGTAGTATACATAGCAATGTCCATCTCACTATTTAAGTGACTCTGGGCATTTTACATAAACATTAGAACTGACTCCCTATCTACTGAGATGGTTGTCTTTCAAATCTACCGATGAGCTTTTTATTTTTTATTTTTATTTATTTTGTCAAGTACGTATTGGTAGTATACAAAGAAATAACACTGTTTATATAGATGAGATTGGTACTAATAAGAGGGAAACATTAGGAGCGGGATGGTAGGCACGCTGGTGCACTTACGCACGCCCCTTATTGACCTCTTAGGAATCAGGTGAGGTTAACAGTGGATAGTCTAAGGGTAAAGTTTTGGGAGGGTTGGCGTTAAAACTCCAGAGTCAGGCAGTGAGTTCCAGGCATTAACTACTCAGTTGCTGAAGTTGTATTTTCTACAATCAAGTTTGGAGCGGTTTACTTTGAATTTGAATCTGTTCTGCGCTTGTGTATTTTTGTGGTTGAAGCTGAAGTAGTCGTTGACAGGAAGGACATTGTAGCAGATGATTTTATGGGCTATGCTTAGGTCGTGTTTAAGGAGACGAAGCTCCAAGCTTTCTAAGTCTGGTTGCTTATATTATACTGTTGTGAGTAGAGGAGTGGAGGGCTCTTCTCGTAAAAGATCTATGGACACTTTTTCTAGAGATACTTTATGAGTTTACAGGTCTTTTTCTTCTGAGCATGTGCAGAAGCCAAGGTTCTGGCACTGCACATGTGTCGCCATCTTGGTTTTGCCTTTTTTAAAAAAAACTTTTTAATTTTTTTGGCACTGTGGATGCATGCGAAGAGTATGAGTGTCCATGAGGTGTACCCATGAGGACTGGCCACATGGTGTTGGCGGAAGCGAACTAGCAGCGAAGTAAGTTAGAACCCACCCCTGTCAAGGACTATCTGCATTCAATTGGCTTTGTCAGTACATTTCAGGGTGTTTAAAATATGAAAGGCTTAACATTCTTATCTTATTCATCTTCTCAATTGCTCTACATTATTTGTTTAGACAAAATATTAAATGGAAACAGGAGATTTGGAAGTCTTAGGCTCATGGATCATTTTAACATAAGCAGAGAGAAAGATTAAGAGAAACATTATCTGTTGTACATGTGTTCACAAGGGTGAGCAAAGCTCGTAACAGTGCCTCCTGGTGGTTTCCAAATTTATTAAACAACAAAGTATCCAGCTTTCTGAGGTTCCCTAGACCGGGGGTCTCAAATCTTGACTACATTAAGCCTGGTGAACTTTAACTCCCAGAATTCCCCAGCCAGGTGGCTGTGGAATTCTGAGAGTTGAAGTCCACCAGGCTTAATGTTGCTGAGGTTGGAGAACCCTGCCCTAAACTATTTTCTGAAACTGGGCTAGAATCTCTTAGATGCCTATTAGAATCCTTATACATTTAAAATATATTTTGGAATGTTGCCATGAAAAGTGAGATCTGAGGATATGATGAGCATTGTGTCAAAGTATTTTGCTGTTAATTTTCTCATTAGGGAAGTTCCCTGGAAATAAAATTCAATATTCATCATTTGGGTGTAACTGTATGGCACATCTAGAGTGAGGAAAAATATTCCCTTACTTATTTGGAATGTGTCTTACGGAATACCATAGAAAGTGTTTACAATGTCGATCTTGTGCCTTTAGGATGACTAATACATTCCTTGGTATCTTCAAGGTTCTTGATTTACATGTACTGCATGTTTCCTTTAATTTAAATAATGAATAAAAAGCATCAGATGCATTTCAAGCAATGCATCCGAATCCTATGCAAATAGGAACAGCTTCATTCACCAGCTGTTCAATTATAATACTGATAAAGGTTGTGAGAGCCCAACACTTGAGACTTTCGAGAGGAGATTGGACGGCCATCTGCCTAAAATGGTGTAAGGATTCCTGCTTGAGTAGGGGGTTGGACTAGATGACCTACAAGGTCCCTTCCAACTTTAGTAGAAATATAATCTAAAGATTACGCATTTTAATAAAGGTTTTAAGACTCAAGTATGAAAGATACTATTTTGACAGATGCAACTTTACCAACATGTTTAGTTTTTGTTTTATAGTTTATCCTAATAATCAGGAATGCTTTCTTGTTATGACTTCGGCCATGTTGCAATAGTAAGAATAGTAGTAGTAGTCTGGCATCTTCATTTCATGTGTATCAAGACAATATAAAAGCTTAAAAAAAAACAGAAAATGGAAAGAGAATCGTTCCCAATTAGTTACAAGTGGGAAATGAAGGCCATGTGTAATGATGTAAACATTGGCATGAGTTCATTTTCTAAGAGGCAGAGGCTCACTCTCGCTCCACTTTTCATCTGTCTTCATTTGTTCCTGTTATTATGTCAGAAATCTCCCTAAATCCAAATCAAATATCCTTCCTTCCCCTCTCTTCACAGAATGAAAACAAAGTTACACTTGGGAAGACTGCCTCCTCAGTAAAATGTTGGCATATGTTCTGCACACATTCACTTCTTAGTACTAGTTTATACATCTTATCCTTTAAAAACAAAAGAATTAAAATGTTTGGAACAATTTAAATTAGCCGTGCAACTAAACTTTAGGCATTACTAATGGCTAACTTTGGGACATTTTTAATGAACCAAGTGTTGTGGGTAAGTACAATAGTTTTTAAAATAGACTGATAATATTTACATCCAGATTTGTTTCGTCCAAAGAGGAAGAATCAGAAGTCGTAGTTAGGAAAAATAATAAGCCAGAAAGTATAATGTACATGCAACAATAAACCAAAGAAGGGGATTTTGGGTTCATTTCTCCTGGCAGGAAGACCCATGTGAGAATAATCAAATACGGTGGGACATTTTGTGTATTGGTTTCTGATTCAGAAATATCTACAGAAGGATAACTAATCGGAATTGGAAGAATTTCAAGGAAGGATTAAGTGGAAGGGGTTAAGTGACAAATCCTTCCTAGGCTCCTTTTTTCTTCTTTTTTCCTTTCAAATGACCTTATACACGACTGGGTTAACTCACTCCTGTTGAATTTCAGAAAATGGGAGGAAGTTTATTTGCATGGGTCAGTTGGTCAGTGTACAACTACTTTGCTCCATTTGCAGGATGGAATCTTCATATAGAAAAAGCTTATTCAAGCAGGACTGACTCACCAGTTCTCTTCACTAGTTGCAGGTAAATATGTACCTTAGATGAAATGTTTATTTATTTATTTGTTTGTTTGTTTATTTATTCGACTTCTATGCCGCCCAGTCCCGAAGGACGTCATGTCAAGAAGATCCAGCATAAGCAGGGGTGGGCTCCAGCCGGAACGCTAAATTGGGCTTGCTGCAGCGGCTTGTGAGTACTTGTGGGGCCAGTGCGATTTTGCTTTTGCACTTGTGGAGATAGCAAAATTGTACACGGAGTCACAGGTGCACCCATGTTTTGGCATGCAGGGAAGCAAAAAAACCCCTCACTGAAACACTACATTGGGTGTACCTGCAGCTCCTTGCGCGATTTTGCTATCTCCATAGGTGCAGAAGGAAAATTGCGCTGGCCCCACAAGTACTCACGAGCCGCTGCAGCAAGCCCAATTTAGCGTTCCAGCTAGCAGCCTACCCCTTATCATAAGTATTACTGAAAAAAAGGCAAGAAAATGGATTTTTAGTTTTACATAGCCTTTACTAATTAGGGAGTCCTTGGAGATGGAAAAAGGAGGGGAACATCCATCCTAAGTGAAATTAATTAAATTATACATTATTATTATTTTATTATTTATTAGATTTGCATACCGCCCCTCTCCATAGACTTGGGGCGGCTCACAGCAATAATAAAAACAATGTACAATAACAAATCTAATATTTAAAAATATCTAAAAAACCCTTATTTAAAAACAAGACATACACACAAACATACCACTCATAAATTACATAGGCCTGAGGGAGATGTCTCAATTCCCCCATGCCTGATGGCAAAGGTGGGTTTTAAGGAGTTTATGAAAGGCAAAGAGGGTGGTGGGAGCTGGTTCCAGAGGGTCGGGGCCGCCACAGAGAAGACTCTTCCCCTGGGTCCCGCCAGACGACATTGTTTAGTCGATGGGACCCGGAGAAGGCCAACTCTGTGGGACCTAACTGGTCGCTGGGATTCGTGCGGCAGAAGGCGGTCTCGGAGACATTGCATTTTTTCCTTCTGTATAAAGGCACCCATTAAAGGCCATTGCAGTTGACTATACAATGTCACACAATGAATAAATAGCGATTCCATTGATACTGTAGTGGTTGGCTTCCTTATGGAGGACATTATCAGTGCATTTGAATTCTTATCTCACAAATGAGAGGCCAGGCGAAATAACGCCTGGACGAAAATTGCCAATGGCGGGAAGCAACTCGGCTCCCCCCATCAGCTGTGGGGCGTTCCCCGCGTTAGCGCGGGAACGCCCCAGAGCAATCAGCGGCCACTCGGGCATTCTGGGAAAGCCGAGGGGGCGGGGCGTGTGCCCTTTATCAGGGTTTGCTTGCCCCCCCGGCTTCTCTTGACCCCCGAGCTCGCCGCAGAACGGAGCTCGTAGGGGCCGAGTAGGCACCGCTCCTTCTTCATTGCCGGCAGCGCGCAGGATGGCGCCTACAGGAACTTCGAAGATTCCCTTTTTCCCGTCCGGTTTGCTTGCTTGGGGAAAGGGGGAGGTGGTCAGACGGCTAGCGTGGGCCGACGGCCCCAACACCCCCTCCCCAACCTTCTGTTTGTAGCAGCGGGGCACGCAGGGGCTTTTTACCGGCTTGCCTGTTGGGAGCGCGGCTTCAGGGACTGTGGGTCCGCCCGGGCAGGTTAGCAAGGGCTCTGACGGCCCAGCTGGCAATGCGCCAGAGCATTTCGGTGCCAGGCAACTAAGGCGAGCGCTGAGGAGCGAGCAGCGGCAACGGGGAGGCCTTTTTTCCCCCTTCCCCCACGTGGTTTGTGTTCCGCATGCAGGGCGGCGCTGGGGGGGGAGGGGCGGCCGCGTTGGGAGGCTGCCGTGAAGTAAGACTTTAAATTTATAATTATACTGTATTAGCAGCATTTTGGAAACTTTCAAAGCTATCACCTCATGTTAAGTTGCAACTTACCTAGAAGAATGATTTCCCAAGTATGCAAATGAGCTGTTACATTCAGTAAATAAGTTGTCAGATATATTAAAGTAGGTAAATGTTATCATGATGGGGAAACTGGCACGTGCGCCATAGGTGACACTCAGAGCCATATCTGAAGGCACATGAGGCATTTAATACATGTAACTTTTTCAAGGCTTAAATAAAGATTCAGGAGGGAAGCATTTTAATAGGAAAGTGAACTGAGATTGGTTGAAGGAAAGATCGGAAGCAATGTGAGAAAATATTATTTTACTGAAAGAATAGTAGATGCTTGGAACAAACTTCCAAGTGATATTTAATTCCAGATATAGAAGTAAATGAGTCAAGCTCTTACACATCGGAAAAGTTACCCAGCGCCAGAAAAGTAACAGAAGGTAGCAACATATATGTGTGCACCATAATTGGTATGTTGCAGACATGGCTGGTAAATCCATAGTAACTGAATTTAAAGATGCCTGGGATAAACATATATCCATCCTAAAATGCCTTAATTTATTTAAGTTGGTTTACTTGATTTGATTGAGCATAAAATGGTGGAATTGAAATGTTTCAATCTTGTAAAGTTAAGTACATGTATACTTGAATTGCTTAAAAAAAGAAAAATAATGGACAAATTAAAATGATTTAATTTATTTAAGCAGGTAAACTTGAATTGATTGAGCATAGAAGGAATGAATCAAATGACTTAATTTATTTAAGTCAGTATACTTGAGTGATTGAGCATAAACTGAACGTATCAGACAATTTAATTTATTTAAACTGGTACACTTGAAGTGGTTTAGCATAAACTGATTTGTAAAACAATTTAATTTATTAAGTCAGTATAGTGAAATTGATTGAGCTTGAATCAAATTATTAAAATTTAATCGATTTAAGTCAGTAGATTTTGATTGAGCATAAAATGAATGAATCAAAATGATCTAATTTAATTTAAGCTAGTATACTTGAATTGATCCTAAGTGGAATGAATTAAAAAGAGTTAAGTTATTGAAATGATTATATTTGAATTAGTTGAACATAAAGTGATCAATATATATATATATATAGATATGTATATATATATAGGATTTAGGTTATTAAGTCAGTACATGGGAATGGATTGTGCTTAATGAATTATCAAAATGATTTAATTTATTAAGTTAATATATTTGAATTGAGTGCGCTTAAAATGAATTAATTTGCAATTAAACTAATTTACTGGGGGGACACAACACATGGGTTGTGATATGACAGCGGGGCTGGTGGGGCAAATCCCCCCTCCTCTGCGCACCCCACCAATTCCACAGGGCACTGTGAGCATTCCTTTAAGGCAATTTTTAGCGACAAATAAGGCCCCCTTTAGGCCAAACAAGCCACTAGGTTTTGAGCACTGGTTAGAACAAGATTTATAATTGAGCCACAATGTGGTGGACATAGAAATGGTAGCGGGAGTAAAACTTTCATATTCGGAAATGCTTTTCAGCAACCCGGTCTCACTACCATTTGTTAACAGTTCTTTCATACCCAGTGGATAATGGTGCCCTATTATGGCATTTTTTCTCACAAGAGGGACAATATCAATCAGGGATAGTAGCCATGAAACCAGGTTAGGGGTTTTGAGCAACTGGGTCTATGGAAAGACTGCCTTGTCAGTGAAAAATGGCTTTTAGTGATCAAAAGACGGTAGCTTTACTATAGACCTTTGCCCCTTTTGTTCATCATAGCTTCAGGGGACTTAGCTGGCTTCTGACAGCAACTTTGCAGTTAAAACCTTGGCTTCTGCTCATAAGCGGGTTTAGCAGAAACACTACAACAAATGACGAAGGCTTTCTGCTACTTGGGAGACTGTTAATCTTTATTACACTTTTATCAAACATATATCCCTGCACTCCATTTGGAACAACGCTGCTGAATATAAAAGGGTTTGTTTCTTCCTATGTAAGGATCTCCTACCGAGAGCACTGTGCAGAAATATATCTTGGCCTTTCTTTGAAGCACGGTGGAATGGGGACCTAAGAAGCTGTTTGGCAGACAGGTCTGGCATATGTTTCTTTATCACATTGAAAATAGCAATTAGGTTATTGGGCGGTAAGTAAACATAGCCTCACGCTTCTCCCTTACCCTCAATTTTAAATAAATAAATAAATAATTGCTCTCACGCTTTAAGAAGGGTGACAGTGTTAATATAAACTGTTATGGCAGGTGAAACATGTTCTACACCTTACATAGAAAAAATTGTTTATTAAAGCTTTTGTTGAGAATATATACATGTTATCAGGCCGGAGGTTCACTTTTGTATGTTTTCCTCTTCACTTTCAAGTTGGCTTAATGGCAATCCTCCTGGTCAAATATGCCCTGAGGAATTATCTTTGTTAATTTTATGGCCATACTTAACTAGTGATGTACTGCACTAAAGGAGTACTTGGTAACAGGGTTTTTTTATGTGCTTGCTCCTGGGTATTTATTATTGTTATTATTATTATTATTATCATGATGTGCCAGGTCCTGGAGCAGTTGCGCATGGAAGGCATTATGTCTCCCTGAATGGTGCTACTAATATTCTGAATTTTGCCACATTTCCAAATGTGAAGTTATTGTACTGGAGGCTACAACAGTACGGGTGCAGTTGGTAGCAAGCCCCCCTTTTCTGGACAAGCAAAACTGAAAGATACTATTAATACCATAACTACAGCCTGCAGATCCCCATGTCATTACCATGCTGAAGGTTGGAAATCTCCCAAATTCTGGCTAATCCTCTCATGAGTAAGACAATGAGGAACCGGATTGAGGGGGCAATAGCCTGGCTCTGTTTAAAAGTGCTATTGCTAACATGTTGTAAGCCACCATGAGTATAAGGAGAAGGGCGGCATAAAAAATCGAATAAATAAATAAATAAATTAGTCGGCTTATCTCAGCCCCTTTAGTTTTTCATAAGAAATGGTATAGTCACTTACCGGAATGGGGGGCTTGCAAGAACACTAAGCAAGTTGATTTTAAGCTTAATATAAGTATTAAGCATTATATTAATTGTTTTTAATGAATAATTCAGAAAATGCTATTATCATAAACAATATTGAAGTCGTGGTGCCAGGATGGTACCATTAATATTATGGTTATATTGATTAAGTCATGTTGGTAAAGCTAATCCATGCGCTAACGGTAAAGAAAGCATTGGCATGGGCCTTTGCTTATCTTCATAAATTTCTTGCAATTATTTTACTCCCTGGGTTAGCAAGCAAGGCCACGGAACATATTGGCTAATCCCCCTGGCATTTTAATGCTGGAGGAAGAGTATTATGATTTCCTGAGAGGAATACAGGAACATGGGACTGCGACTATGGTGTACAGCTGGCCCATCAGTGGAGTGAAGCGAGCCAGCAACAGGAGGCCCAGTCTGTTAACAGGGAGTATGTGTGCATGGGCAGGCGGTTGGCAGCCACATGGCATAGGCTGGGGCGCAGGGTACCCAGAATTGGGGGACGGCGCCATCGCTCAAGCAAAGGAATGCAGGTTGGACCACATGGTTACATGCCATCATGTAGGGGCAACAGGTAGGCTTAGCTCTCCTAACAAAAGACCTCGGTGTCAAACTATTTGAGGATAGGGGGAATGACCAAGAGATGGTCCAAGGAAAGGACTCAGATTGGGGAGAAATTAGTAAGCTGCTATACATTGCCCAGTTTCAGGGGCAACGGGCATTGGATGAGACCCAGATCCTCACCCAACGAGGCGAGGCTGTTTCACACGACAGCCATAAAAATGGCCTTTGGGACCTGGTAGGTCTGCAAGGTGCTGTCATGATCTCATAGTAGTGGATCATGCAAGGTTCCCTGTGCCAGCAAACTGATGTTAAATAGCGGCTGCGGCAGCCGCGTTGGTTACACATGGTGGCTGACCAATAACACAGATGGTGGATTGATCACTGGCCTGGTATATCAAACAAGGATATATGCCGGGGTAGGATGGACTCAGTGCAAGTAAAGCGATGAAGCCAGGGAAGGGTGCCTTTTAAAATAACAGTTAGGGGCCGTTACAGGAGGATCGGCAAGATATCGGGTGGTATTCCCTCAACAATACTGAATGCAGGTTTCAACAAGTTCTCAGCAAAGTAATGAATCCGGTGGCAGATGGAAGTCAGTGGCTTTCATAAAGTAGATTCAGAGCACCTGAGTACAAGCACTCTTGGGATCGGGTGGCTAACACTGTCTTTGTATCCTTATCGTTTCTCTAGGTCCTGGCCCTGCTCCACTTTGTTACGTGCGAAGTGCGAAGGAGCTGCCCTTCCGTTGCCCACAGTAGTGAACGGCAGCCACAGCGTGGCTTGGTGGCTGAACATTGAGCTGCAACATTATCTTCAGGAATGTGGAGGTTGCTGAGTCGCTGGGGCTTCAGCGGAAAGGCTTGAGCTCGGAGGTCTTCGTTTGAGACGGGTCTTTTCCGTTGTGAAAAGTCGGGAGCAGTGATGGGCCGGACCCAGATTGTTGGTGTTGCACATGGGTGGCAACGACCTGGTGGTGGTGAAGGACTTGGCCCAGTGGCGTCAAGTCGTGGCAGTCCCCCGGGGCTTGCAGAGCATATGGAACAGATTGTTGGTCTTGCACACGGGTGGCAACGACCTGGTGTCGGTGAAGGACTTGGCCCAGTGGCGTCAAGTCGTGGCAGTCCCCCGGGGCTTGCAGAGCATATGGAACAGATTGTTGGTCTTGCACACGGGTGGCAACGACCTGGTGTCGGTGAAGGACTTGGCACAGTGATGTCATGTCATGGTGAACCACCGGTCGTACGGGGCCTACGGCCGTGGTGTGTGGTTCTGGTGTATGGTTCTGATACCCCCACATGGAGGGGATGCGGAGTCGCCGTCACACCAACAGCTGTTGACGGGACCAGGTTATGGGTTAACATGGCAGGGGGAGGCAAAGTGATCAGACACATGGGCATGTGTTTTTAAACCCCCCCTAGCTGTCACTGGGTCAATTTAGGAAGATGTCAGGAGTGGCAATTTTTACACAGACCTGCAGTGGTGCCTGCGTGAGCTGGGGCAGGCTTAGGCGGGGAGCAGGGGGCCAAGATAGAGATCTGACCCCCTGCTGTGGCAGAAACGGGGCGGAAAGGGTATCAGTAGCAACTGTGTGTTCTCCTTTGGGCATCTTTTGTAAGATGATTGGCACCCCCATTGCACAACTCATGCTTCCTCCACGGACAGAGAGGTGTAAAGGGGGTGCCCTTGGGGCTCACCTACGTCATTTCCGGTTCCGGGTCATGCAAGGCGAGCCCTCCCACATGCTGGGCGTGGCTTACTGGTCGGGAGTAGGCGGAGCATGCCTCACCCTGACCAGGCATGGAGTAACGCCCATTTGAGTTGCCCAAGTATGTTGTGTTCAGGAAACTCCGCCCCATTTAGCGACCCCTGCAGGTCTTTCTGTTAATATTTAATAAAGTGACCCATTTTACCCAGCTTGGTGTCCGAGTGTTCATTTCCCGTCCAAGGCAAATGAGAGGCCAGGCGAAATAACGCCTGGACGAAAATTGCCAATGGCGGGAAGCAACTCGGCTCCCCCCATCAGCTGTGGGGCGTTCCCCGCGTTAGCGCGGGAACGCCCCAGAGCAATCAGCGGCCACTCGGGCATTCTGGGAAAGCCGAGGGGGCGGGGCGTGTGCCCTTTATCAGGGTTTGCTTGCCCCCCCGGCTTCTCTTGCCCCCCGAGCTCGCCGCAGAACGGACACCCACCCACCCTCCGCTCAATCCAGGATGTTTTTTATAGGTCGCCTGGTAGGGGCCGAGTAGGAATTTTTGCAATCTTTGGGCATTTGCTACGGATTGTTTTTCGCCTACTCCATCCTGGACGAGGGTAAGGATTTGTGGTTATGGGGTGCATCTGTATGTAAATAGGTTCTGATTCAGCAATTTGATGTTTATATTCTTGGTCACTATATGGCAGAAACGGGGCGGAAAGGGTATCAGTAGCAACTGTGTGTTCTCCTTTGGGCATCTTTTGTAAGATGATTGGCACCCCCATTGCACAACTCATGCTTCCTCCACGGACAGAGAGGTGTAAAGGGGGTGCCCTTGGGGCTCACCTACGTCATTTCCGGTTCCGGGTCATGCAAGGCGAGCCCTCCCACATGCTGGGCGTGGCTTACTGGTCGGGAGTAGGCGGAGCATGCCTCACCCTGACCAGGCATGGAGTAATGCCCATTTGAGTTGCCCAAGTATGTTGTGTTCAGGAAACTCCGCCCCATTTAGCGACCCCTGCAGGTCTTTCTGTTAATATTTAATAAAGTGACCCATTTTACCCAGCTTGGTGTCCGAGTGTTCATTTCCCGTCCAAGGCAATTGCATATGGTGACCAAACCATGTACATCCAACATTATAATACTGTACTGCAGTTCTCAGCTTTATTACATGTTATGACTACTGTGAAGAAGCAATGTTATAACACTTTCACAAAAATTACCATGGACCATATTAAGCAATTAATGTACAAGCTTGTGTCACAATTCAACCACTTTTGTGCTGTCTTAGTTGAGATTCAGCCTTTTGTAAAGGTATATTCACATTAGAGTAAGGGAAAATTCAGGATATTTCAAGGTTTGCAAGGAGCCATTACCCTTAATTGGTACATAAAATCAAGCAGTCTGTTAATACAGACCACTTCATACTTATGATCATATGATCATCGTTAGGAGCTATGGCCTTGTTCTTTGCCTTGGTTCTTGCAATTCATACTCTTCCTGCAACAGTGACCATCCGGTTTATGTGATCATGTAAGCACCACTATTACTCTAAATCTGGATCTTACTATTTGCTGTAAATATTTACAGAGGTATCATTTGTGAAGCCCAGCTGATGGAACATATGCTGTTGAGATGGAACTCGGAGGAAAATAACAAATGCACAACTTCAGACATTTGGCAGTTTGTATTTTTTATTAAACCTTAAGCATCAGAGGAAAAGCTCAGATACTGGAAGAAAGAGGAAAATGTTATGATCTGTAGTGAAATATGATATTTTTCCCTCTGAAAATTATTTTGAAAATCTTTCTTCCTTCAGTTCCCCATAAGAAACACCATAGGGATTCTTAAACATAGGATGTAAATATAGCATTTAGGTATAATTTTGTCTCATTGTTTGTGTATGGCCAAACCACAATTTTTGTAGGAGAACTAGGATCCATTGACTCAATGTGTTAAAGTTTATTTGAAAGAGGCATACCACCTGTTCTATACTTTAAGTTTTTATATAATTTCAGTGTCTGGTTTGACTTAAATGATCTATATTCATGCTTAACTACGGGATAGAAAAATATTTTAAAAACATTTTTTTCAGCATAAATGGTCAAATTTAGAACACCAACTATTATGGAAGAAGAGGATATGTGTGTAAAGTAAAATAGAAGAATTAAACAAAATTAAGCTCAGGAGGAACAGAAGTAAATAGCTATAAAATGGAAATAATATAGAAATCTGAAGGCCCAATGTCCATGGAAAGTCATCCTCCCAGATGTCCTGAGACTATAACTCTAAAGATTCTCATCTGTCTCATTAATTTTGGCTTGACATTCTGGATGTTATGATTTGAGAGTAGCAGGTTAGTCAATCATAATAGAGTTGGAAGGGACATTGGAGTTCTTCTAGTCCAAGCAGGAGACCCTATACCATTTTAGACAAGTGGCTGTCCTGTCTCTTCTTAAAGACTTCCAGTAATGATTGACAGTTTCTGAAGGCAAGCAGTTCCACAGGTTAATTGTTCTTACCATTAGAAAGTTTCTCCTTAATTCCAGTTGCTTCTCTCCTTGATTAATTTCTATCTATTGTTTCTTGTCTTGCGTTCTGATGCTTGGGAAAATAAGTTGACTCCCTTGTCTTTGTGTCAACTCCTCAAATACTGCAATGTTGTTCTCATGTCATTTTTCTAGACCTACCATACCCAATTCCTGCAACTGTTCTTCATGTTTTATTCTCCAAGTCTCTAAACTTCGGAGAGAGGTGGCATACAA